>NC_040903.2:153457550-154097285 GCF_004126475.2 Phyllostomus discolor
CTCTTCTCTCCCCTCTGGTCACTGTCAGCCTGTCCTGTATTTCAGTGTCTTTGCTTTTATTTGCTTGTTTCTTTGTTTTGTTGATTAGGTTCCTGTTAAAGGTGAGTCATATGGTATTTGTCTTTCACTGCCTGGCTTATTTCGCTTAGCATAATGCTTTCCAGCTCCATCCATGCTGTTGCAAAGGGTGGGGCTTCTTCTTTCTTTCTGCATAAAATTCCATTGTGTAAATGTACCATAGTTTTTTGATCCATTCATTTACTGATGGGCATCTAGGTTGCTTCCAGCACCTAGCTATTGTAAATTGTGCTGCTATGAACTTCGGGGTACAAAGGTTCTTTTGTATTGGTGTTTTAGTGTTCTTAGGATATAGCCCCAGCAGTGGAATTGCTGGGTCAAAAGGCAGATCCATTTTTAGTTTTCTGAGGAAGTTCCATACTATTTTCCATAGTGGTTGTACTAGTTTGCAATCCACCAACAGTGCACTAGGGTCCCCTTTTCTCCACAACCTCTCCAACCCTTGTTGTTTGTTGCTTTGTTTATGATGGCCATTTTGACTGGTGTGAAGTGGTATCTCATTGTGGTTTTCATTTGCATCTCTCTGATAGCTAGCGATATTGAACATTGTTTCATGTGTCTTTAGATCTTCTGTATGTCCTCCTTGGAGAAGTGCCTGTTCAAGTTCTTTGCCCATTTTTTAATTGGTTGCTTGTCTTCTTAGAGTGGAGTCATGTAAGTTCTTTATACATTTTGGAGATTAAACCCTTGTCTTAGGTATCATTGGCAAATATGTTTTCCCATACAGTTGGTTCCCTTAAATTTCACAATTCTTTAATTTCTTTTATTCCTAAGTATTGTGGACCCTGAGAAAGAAGATGCCTACTAAGGGCTGCCAGTGGCTAACAGGGCTCAAATTTTAAAAAATGAAGGAAGGAAATAAAGGAGGGAGAGAGGGGGGAGGGAGGGGGGAGGAAAATAAAACAGAGCCTAGCAGCTATTTGTACACAGGGGCTTCTCATGCAAACTCACTTCAGCAAGAAGCCTGCACTAGGCTACCTGCCTCCTGCACTGAACTGCCTTCCTCTGTTTCTGCCATCTGAGCCAGACCCTATAAAGGGGTTTCTGGAATCCTACTTAAAACAATAGGACCGAAGCTTTCCCAGTCTAATAGAAGCAGTGCAGCTATATCCCCATCAGCATTTTTACCAACCAATCAAAGCAGCTCCATCTGACCAGTCAGGACAATACCTTCTGGACCAATTAAACTGCAAGGATATCGGAGTCCTCATTTGTACGAGGATGGACCGACCGATCAGGGACCAGAAGCAGGGACTTCTGACTGTAAAAGTCAGCTTCCCACTGGCTTGGAGAGTGCACTTTCCCTTTCCACCACAGGCTGAAGAGTGCATGTCCCCAGCTGGAGATGAAACACGGAAGATGAAACACGGAAGATGAAACACCGAAGATGTCTCCCAGGAACAGAGTGGAGCAGACTGTGCAAGGCACAGCAGTGCAGACCTGCACAGAGCAGAGCCGAGCAGAGCTGAGAGAGGGGCCTGGCCCCAGGGCTGCCTCTCCCCAGGGTCACCTCGCAGCAGTGCTGTTCCACAGCTGTGCTGTATCACAGGTGAGCTGTTTGCACTGAACAAAGTTTCCTTCTTCACCACACCCCAAACGGGATTCTTGTTGGTGTTGAACTGGTGTTGACCATTTGTTGACAGTACAAAAAGTAATGCCAGTTTTTCACAATAGCCAAGACATGGAAACTAACAAAGTGTCCACAGATGTATGAATAGATAAAGAAAATACACACACATGGATATTATTCAGCCATAAAAAGAAGAAAATCCTTCCATTTGCAATAACATGGATGGATGGACCTTGAGGACATTATGCTAAGTTAAAGAAGTTTGACAGAGAAAGACAAATTCTATATGATATCACTTGTATATGAAATCTAAAAAAAAACAAACATTATTGGAAGAGATCATCAAGACCATGCGGCTGCAGGTTGACCCTCAAGCTGGATCAAGGGCGATCAGGGACTCCTCACCCACTTCCCTGTCCTTGCAACGTCTGCTCTCCCAAGGGTTCCCACAGTGGGAGCTGTTCCACAGACACGGCCTTGAGAGATAAGGTGCTGTTGAGACCGTCTGGTGGGTACCCATGATGGAGCCCAGTTAAGGCCTCTACATAAACTTCAGCATTCTGGCAGGCAAATGAGGAGATCCACTCATCTTGCTTCTACCCAAGACAAGCCTCTGATGTAAATTCACTTGCTTTTACCCCTGCTGCCTGCCCATCTGGAGCGGCCTGCCTCTTTTTTCAGTCTCTCCTGGGGCCGGTTTCAAGTTATATCTGGGAACCAACAAACAGATGAGAATGGTGATTGGCAAGGGCTGGGGGAAGGAAGGGATGATGAGGAGATGTGGGCAAAGGGTGCAAACCTCAGTTATAAGATAAAGTTCTGGGGGTGTCACGTACAGCATGGTGACTACAATTAACACTGTGCTACATGTTGGAAGTTGCTACGAGTGAAGATCTTAAATGTTCTCACCACAAAGAACATTATGTGAGGTGACAGAGATATTAACTAACCTTAATGTGGTAGTCACTTCACAATATATATGTATATCAAATCATCACATTGTACATGCTAAACTTAGACAATGTTGTATGTTAATCATATCTCAATAAAGCTGGGTGGAAAAATAGTTAGTGCCAGGTCAAAACACAATGCTCTATGTTGAGCAAAATATAGAGGTGTATCTTTAAATTTTAAATGTAGTTTATGAAGTAAGAGGGATATTGTGAAATCAAAAGTAATACTGGAGGGGGGGAAAGGAAAGGAAAAAAGCATAACCTTCAAAATATGAGGTTAAAAATTGGCCTAATTCTCTTGGTCCCAACCAACAACTAAGACCAAAGTTCACCATTTTTTTTCTAAAGCTGAAACGATAGTGGTCATTGCCAAGGCTAGGAGACCTGTGGGGGGCCCAAAGGAATTTAAGAGGAATGACTCTGAGCACTAGAGGTGATGAAGCAGAGAAAGCATTTTCCTTATTTCTCTGACAACATTTTTAAAAATGTTTTTAACATAGCTCTCCTAGGTCTGCCTTAGAAACCCTTGCCAGAGAGTGAAAAGCAAGCTGGGAAACCACAAGCGTGGTCTGTAATTAAACAAACAATTTCAGTCAGTGGCAATAAAAACAGTAACAACAAAGATAAATTAGAAGTTGATATACAAAACTCTACAATTATGCTTTTGTAAAGGTTGTAGTCAGGAACTGGATAAACTGTATTTTATATAGAACTTTGCAACACAAGTGAATATGCTAGGGTTTCTCATGAATCCTATGATTTTCAGATGTTTTTTCCCTCCAAGTAATCCTTTTGGTTCTACCCTAAAGTATACAGAGATGTATGAAGAGCACCTTTCCTGTCTGAAATCACAACGCAAATGAGAACGTACGGTAAAGGGCTGCAAATTCAACAGCACACTCTGGGTGCCCACGAGTACACACAGGGACACACCGGGACCACGTTTTCATATAAATTCTCACTAATCCAGGAAGAGGGAAGAAACGAACATCCACAAATAACAGCAATTTAATTTATTTGTAAAATAGTCATTCCAAATTCTTACCAAAATTTAAACAAGGAATAGTATTTTATTCTTGCTGCACTATAAGTACCGTTTGGGCAAGGGCCTAGTTTATTTTTGCATTGTTGTCATAATATCAGCACCAAGTAGGGGGGTCTGAGACACAGAGGATGCTCAGTAAATATATGTTGACTGACTAAATGAATATTCAATATATAAAATAATAATACAATGAATGTTTGTGTTAACTTTATACACACACACACATATACATAATGTGTACTAAAGTATGCTTAGGCCCCAAACAATGTCCATTAAGAAATAGACAGAATTGGGAAAAGTGAGAAAATTAAGAAACAAGAAACTAAAACAAAAAGATGAAGATAAAAAATATCACTCATCTTTGGAAGATGTTATTTGCAGTTTATCCATTGGTCATGGTGCCTTGAAAACTCTCATTCTTAAGCTAACAGAGGCTCTTCTTCAAATGGAATAGCTACAGGAACCTCCAAGGAGATAATACGGTAATGGGCATAATTAATGGTTCCCCCTTTGCCCCATTATGCCTAATAACATAAAAGGAGGTCTCACCTGGCTGTGCAGTTATTTTCAGGTGGCAATGTCACACATTCAGAGAACCTGGAGCTAGAAGGAAATATATGAACCACCTAATTCAACCACATTAATTCACCAATGAGAAATTTTTCAAAGGGTTTGAGAGCCTCTCTGCAGTGCCCTGGCTTGAAACTCTGGTTCAGCAGAGCCCTGAAGTCTCACACAGTCAAGATACTTGCTAGCGTGCACTGACCACAGTTTTAACTGTTCATTAGGAATTCAAGACTTTTCAAACCGCTTCTTGATTTAAACTGCCTCCACTTCCATTTGATAACAATGTTACACAGTCATTCTACACAAAACTCGTGGGTTGACTGAGTCCCACTGTGGATTCAGAATGTGTATAAGTAGAAACAGCTCTACTGAAAATATTTCAATTTCTAGTCTCTCATTTCCCACTCATGGATTAGGCCTTTTCCCTCCTCTCTGGCACACTTTTCATCCTACAGTCAGGTAAAATTTAACAGGTTCACTTATTAAACTGTCTAAATGATGATACCAGACCCTCGTAAATCCAGCTGGCAGTAGCAGGAGCCAAATGCACGGAAGAAGGACAGGTGCTCAATTCTCATGGTGTACACTCAGGGGACTCTTAAAAGTGGCACAAATGAAAGCTACATAGGAGGAAATAAAGTTGGGAGAGTCTATGTATAAAATATTACCCTCCAAAATTCCTCTTCTTGCCTGGCATTATAGAGAACTATTTGAACGTCATCCACCAGGCAGTGCAAAGGACACTAAATTATACATCACTTTATTCAAGTTTCTCAACCCCAAAGCCTCATGGAAGAAATGATGCATTACTACATATAAAGACCTAAAAGACACCAGGAAATTTTTACACACAAAAATGCCTCAAATAGCCATAGACGGGCATGTGTAAGGAAGATAACATAAGTTACATATACAAATTTTTTTCTATTTCAAGCTGAAAATAAAAAACAAAACTTTAATTCCTATTCTCCATAGAGAAGAAAGCGGGAGTCTCTCTCCACGGTGCACGCTCTGCAGCCTGAGCTGCGATATCAACATACCAACACCCACCACCGGGGCACAAAGGCAAAGTTCAGGCCCTCATTTCAGAATCAACATGGGTGGCTGGCAGCTGGCAGCTGCACCAGTGGGTAAACGCACACAACTTCCCTGGGTGTCTGTCATTTGCCTCTCATCATATCATGTATAGTAACCAGTTGTATAAGCAGGAAAAAAAAAACCCTCAAAACTGTTTACTGACTATAATTAACAGGGTTTATGGTATTTGAAATCAAATAAGCACTATGACTAATACCATAAAATATGATGCATAACAATGACCTAAAACCAACACAGTGTTCTATTTGATTTTCCAATGAAAGTCATTTTCCTGGTTTACCCGGTGCAGTGTTGTTTCAGAGGTACAGTGGGAGAACTCGGAGTCTTGGCTTCCGGCCTGTTTGCCACTTCACCATTTACATGATTTAGGACCCAAATCTGCTCTCTTTCCTGTGTCGTAACAAAATTACACAGGATTAAAACACAAGCCCCACCACTCATGTTCTAGGGCATTTGCAGCAACCAGCAAATGTAAATAGAAAAAAAAGTCCATAACTCTGAATAGGTCCCCCAGCTGTTAGCATAAATTTATAGCAGCCTATAAGCCTTAATAATATTCACAAAACTGCTGAGCAGTTCCTGGTCATGGGATATATAAAAATGCAAACTGCAGTCACCAAAATAGGAGTGGGTTGGGGCCCTTGAAATCAACCTTCATTTTTTCAACCTGACATCTGATATTTTGCCATAAAGCCTCTGATTTTAATGTTATACTTGCAGAGTTAGTAAAACTAAAGTGAATCATAGTTACTATCTATGACTCCATTATCATGTCATCATTATATAATATTATAAATGTTCATAGTGCAGAAGCAGAATGTCATAGGACCAAAAACTTTAGCTGCTGATGCCTTCATTATAACAAAGTATTGAGCATTCTTGCTAACTCCTTAATATATTTTATTGATTATGCTATTACAGTTGTCCCAATTTTTCTTCCTTTGACCCCCTCTACCCAGTACATGGGAATCCTCCCACTTAGTTCATGTCCATGAGTCCTGTATATAATTTCTTTGGCTTCTCCATTTCCTATACTGTTCTTAACATCCCCCTGTCTATTCGGTACCTACCATTTATGCTTCTTATTCCCTGCACCTTTTCCCCATCCTCCCCCTTCTCCCTTCCAACTGATAACCCTCTCCAAATGTTCTCCATATCTATGATTCTGTTTCTGTTCTGGTTGTTTGCTTAGTTTGCTTTTTAGGTTCAATTGTTGATAGTTGTGAGTTTATTGACATTTTAATGTTCATAGATTTGATTTTCTTTTCCTTAAATAAGTCCCTTTAACATTTCATAGAATAATGGCTTGATAATGATGAACTCCTTTAACTTTACATTGTCTGGGAAGCACTTTCTCTGCCTTTCGATTCTAAATGACAGCTTTGCTGGGTGGAGTAATCTAGGTTGGAGGTCCGTGCTTTTCATCACTTTGAATACTTCTCGCCAGTCCCTTCTATCCTGCAAAGTATCTTTTGAGAAATCAGCTGAAAGTCTCTGGAAAATCCTTTGTAGGTAACTATCTGCTTGCCTCTTGCTACTTTTAAGATTCTCTCTTTACCTTCAACCTTTGGCATTTTAATTATGATGTGTCTTGGTGTGGTCCTCTTTGTGTCCACCTTGCTTGGGACTCTCTGTGCTTCCTAGACTTGTGTGTCCATTTCCTTCACCAAAGTTTTCTTTCATTTTTTTTTTCAAGTAAGTTTTCAATTTCTTGCTCTTTCTCTTCTCCTTCCAGCACCCCTATGATTCCAATGTTGGTATGAATAAAGTTGTCCCAGAGGCTCCTTACCCTATTATAATTTTTTTTAGATTCTTTTTTCTTCTTGCTGTTCTGATTGAATGTTTTCTTCTTCCTTATGTTCCAAATCATTAATTTGATTCTTGGTTTCATCCACTCCACTGTTAATTCCTTCTAAATTTTTCTTTATTTCACTTAATATAACCTTCATTTCTGCCTGGGTCTTTTCTATGCTATTGAAGTACCCAGTGAGTTTCCTGAGTATCCTAGTAACCAGTGATTTGAACTCTGGTGTATTTTTTTTAATAATTTCTTCATTGTTGTTCGAATGCAGTTGTCTCCATTTTCCCACCACCACTTTCCCACACCCCACCCACCTCCTACCCTCAATCCTACCTGCCTTTGGCTTTGTCCATGGGTCCTTTATACATGTTCCTGATAGAGTGATTATCTCCATTTTGTTTTGTTCTTTTTCTGGAGTTTTGTTCTGTTCTATCATTTGAGCCATGTTTCTTTGTCTTCTCATTTTGGCAGCCTCCCTGTGTTTGTTTCTATGTGTTAGGTAGAGCTGCTTTGACTCCCTGTCTTAGTAAGGCGGCCCACTGAAGAAAAGCATGCCTGTAAGTTGGATGGGGCACAGCCTTAGGTAATTGCCAGGGCAGGGCAACCCGTGTGAACCAGGTTGATGGAGTCTCCAATATGGTGTTACCCCTCTGTGGCTCTGTATGCGGGAGGACTCAGAAAAGGGACAATAGCCACTGTCTGGCCTTTGGAGTTTTGTCCAGGAGGAAGCTGTCCTCCAGCCCTCACCCTGATGCCAGACACTTCAGTTTCTCCCCATATTCCACTGGTGCCCTTCCAGCCACTACTACAGTGCTGAAGCCCAGAGAGAGTAAGTCATCTGTTGCAGACCCTTCAAGAGGAGATGCCTGAAAATCCTGCAGTTTCTTCCACCACTCCAACCCCCACTGCTTTTTACAGCCAGAAGTTATGGGGACTTCTCTTCTCCTAGAAAGAGAATCCTAGAACTCCTGGAACTGGAACCCTAGGCTGGGTGGTCTGGTGTGGGGCTGGGATCCCTAACTCCTAAGATATCCCTCCCGATTTTTATCCACCACACGTATGTGTGGGACCACCCATTCCACATTTCCATGTCTCTGCCCCTCCTACCCATCTGGATGAATGTGACTTCTTTAATTCCTTGGTTGTTGAACTTCCATACGGCTCAATTTTCTGACAATTCCGGGTGATAGTTGTTTTGTAGTTCAGTTGTAATTTTTGCTGCAGTTGTGTGAGTAGGTGAGATGTGTTTACCTACACCACTATCGGGACTGGAAGCCTTCACATTCCTGCTAATTTTAATAAGACAGAAATGTCTTGATGCAAGTTTCCCTCCCCCATCCCTACTTTTTATTTATTTTATTATTTTTAACTTGCTTGTGGTCCAAGAAACCATTTCCTAGCCTGGAGTGATAGGCATTTACTAATGACCTTTCCAGCAGGGTTGGCACATATGAGTGGCTTTCTCCAGCTCACTCATAGACTCACAGACTTTGAGTGGCTCTTAACAGCCCATTTCTACCTGAGGGTCTTTGTATTTAACTGAATTCTTTAGTGACAGTGATCAATGGAATAAAGAGTGCTGCTCGGGGTAGGAATGCACACACATGTTTTCAGCTATTTTATATTCAGGCCTGCTGTGACTCAGCTTGCAAGTTCAAAGTTATAAAGTCATTTTTCATTTCTTGGGGGAAAATGTCTCAGTGGAAATAAGGAAACAAGAAAATCTAAAACCATTTTTAAATTAAGGGATATTTAGAATAAACTCTGAAAATGATTTAGATTTTTCTAGGTAGTGGTCATGAAATGACAACCATTAAGATCCACTAGGTGAATCTAAAATAAATTACGTGTGTCTTCCTTTGGTAAAGTACATAAATTATCTGTTTATTGTCATTGTACTTGTCAACCTTCACTGAACACACTTCTAAAATAACATCGTAATATAACTTTTTTCCTGGAGTTTTAAAGAAAAAATAAAATTCCTCTAATGAAGACAATTTCTTCCCACAAGTGATTTAGTCATTAAAACAATTTATTTTTAGGCGGTAGTCATAACATTACACCAATAAATTCATATTCAGATTTTGTCTTTGGAGAAAATCCTGTGGCATAAGTAATTAATTAATCCTTTGCACCAGAACTCAGAGAATGGCACCATATTAGGCGTTGGCAAGAACAGGGCTACAGTTCAGTTATAAAGTGGGAAGAGAAAAGAAAAAACAAGGTCCAATATATAAAGTGACTGCAATTTCAGTATAACAGTGATTATATATATAAGAAAATATTTAAAAGACAAATTAGACAACAAAGAAATCACAAGAATTTTGTTTTCTTCTTATGGATTTCAAACCTGAAGTCATTAGAGAAAATTAACACTGAGCTTTTAAGTGTTGAGACTAATTCTAGAAAATATTTGCCCACACAAATACTAACTAGATCTATTCCAGACGATATTTCTATGTGAACCTGCCCATCTATATTAATTTGACAATGTCCAAATCCTGAGGAACTGGGAAAAAAGCCAGTGCCAAAAAAAAAAGGATGGAGAACCAGAACACAGCCTGTTTTCTGATCAGAAACAAGACTGCCCACCAACCACGAGAGCGTAAGTAATGCTTTGTCAGTCTCAAGTTTGCCTGAATTTATTCTGGGATTTCTGGATATATCTAAAAAAATCTAAATTATTAACTTCTTAACTGTTTTAAGAAACAGTGGATGTTATCGAAAACAAGTAGGAACATCAAGTCTGGACCTTATTTCTGGATTTGCCTGCAACCTGCTACATACTTTACAAATGTGCTTTCACACACTTTCTTCAACACAGTCTTTCATAACAAGTTATTTAAATTGGATCTAATCTTCAAAAATCAGTGTCATGTTTTTCAACCTTCTAGTTTAGCTTTGGTGTGATTGGAAAATTCTGCAAAGCTAGGGAAGTGTGACGACCATAAATTAAAGTCTGAGGGGGCAGAATGTAACTGCATGGTTTCTAAGTCTACAAACGATCTAACATCACGAAGTCTGAGAAACAAACCTTGGCGGCAGTCATATCCCTCAGCTGAACATCTCTATCAACTAAAACACTCTGTGAGACATCCTGTTACATCTTTAGCTTACTCATCGGGCTTTTAGTGCTTTAAAAACTCAATTTCTGACATTTTCCAAATACACTTGACCCCTCCAAATGCACCTCCTCCTGGAATTTCATGCTTATCACAGCTGAATGTGTGTGTGTGTGTGTGTCCAAAACACTGCCCCTCACTACAGCAAGGAGCACTAACCTCCAGCCACCTGGCTGAGTATTACTCTGTGCCCCCGTCAGTTAGACTTGAGGACCCCGAACAGCTGTTTGCGAGGTGATTAATGGCTGGAAACGCGCAGCTCTTCCGTTTCCCCAGGGACAGGGCACGGAGAACCTCTGTTGTTGCCACCAGTCAAGATGTCCCGCTGAACCTACACATTGTGTGTCCTATTTCTAACAAGTACTCATTTATCAGTCAAATCTGCCAAAATAGTTCTTTTCAGGTGTGCATCTGAGACACAAACAAGAAGGCAGACCCTTGTGTGAATTGCCCATAACTTGCTTTATGGCCTCCCAGAACTTGAGAGAACTTCTGCAAAGTCATTTCAAAATCAGAAGTTGGAAAGGAGTATTTCCACTAGGATGGAAAATCAACATAAATGAATAATGTTCAAAAACTCTGTGAAAAGCACTGTGACTTAGAAGCAAGTACTGAAAAAATGAACTTAGCAGAGATGACTTTTTTGCATATGTAACTAAAGATAAAACTACTTTATAATTAGCTTCGATTTGTTCAGGAAAAATCCTTCTCAAGGTCTGCTGCAATTGAAAGTTGAGAAAATAAAATTATTTAATTCAAGTTTTCAAATTGCTCGTGTATAATTCCATTTTTCATCCAAACACCAGTGAGCTGCATGATCACCAAGCAGTTATACCCAAAAGAAGTTTTGCAGAACAAAGTTGTTAAGAGGTATGAGAACAAAAGCCTATGGATACAGAATTTGGGCTTTACTCAACGCTGAGTATGTGGCTTTGTCTCCTGGCGAGTGGGGCCCAGGTGTCTGCCCCACCCACTCCTACTCTGGGCACTGTGCACCTTTGCCCTTTCCACACCTCTTCACGCCCCCCCCATGACTCCAACGGTGTGTTGCTCTGCTTTGGTTGTTTTCTAACAGATGCAGGCAATGGAACAATAATTTATAGTTAAAATTTCAAAACAATCATTCAAAAAAATATTGCTTAAAGGCTGAAAAAAAACCACCAAGAATGGAAGGGGGCATATTTTTTTAAAAGACTTTTTTAATTTTTAACTTCAAAAAATGAACGTTTAAATGGTCTAACAATATCTGCTGCATTGGACATATAGATACTGAACTATATATTGGTTTAAAAACAAAAAACCTAAATGATCTATAAAGTCTGGAACCCAACAGTGAATTTATTATCACTGTGTTCTAGTAACTACATTAGTACCTAGCACTAAGTGCACACAAGAATCTGTATCAACTTGTTACCAAAAAACAAAAGAAACTTGGCATTGTACCGGCAGCTTGAAATTTCCTGGATAATTTTCACTTTAGCCCCTAACTTAATATAAAACATTTGCCATATGCCCACAGAGTCCAAGGCTTTGTATCATTCACTATAACATAGTGTTTTTGTAATTTTTGTTTGACGTAGATGGTTGGTTCTACAAATTAAATTATCACCTTAGAGGGTGAGACCCAGAGGGTGAGCATCAGAATTTTTAAAAAGCTCTCCAGACCGTGATTCTCATCTTCAGTGGCTAAGAACCATAGGTGCAGATCAATGATCTCCAAGAACTTACCTTCTTAAAAACAATTTTTAAGAAAATTTTTAAAAAGTATGCAGCAGTAAGAACCCAAAGAAAGTCCACAAATAGAAAATACTAATCATGTAAATAAAATACTTATATCTGCATACAAATATAAAAGTGGTTTGGAAAGTGCGAATGTGGAATGTACTAGGTGTTTTGTACTAGGGAAGACTTCCTAGGAAAGACATTCTAAATGGAATTTTAAGGTCAACAGAGTCAATGAATCACAGAATTAACAAGCAGGGTGTTTCAAGACAATCCCCTTAAAATAACCTAGGTATTCAAGCCACCAAGCAATAGTGGCTATAATTATAAAGTGTCTTATCTTTGCATTATGTTTAAAAAGGAATGCCATTTAAGACTAGAGATATTTTTGTGGGAAGTCTTTTATTTGAGTTAATTTTTATAACTTCTGAGAAATGCTTCACTGCAAAGAGAACTGAACTCGTCGAACATGACAGGGAATGAAAGAGAGCTAAGCAGAGCCAACAGAAAAGAACCAATAATTCAACTGCAAAATGAAGACAAGCACATGAGCATTTGACTGAACACTAGTTCAGCCTTCTTTCTTTAAGAAAGAAAATTATGCTAAAAGTCGTATGAGCTTTCAGCAGCAGTGAGACACATAAAGAGAAATCACATGCCTATTCACACAATCAGTGTTGCAGTATGAGGACACCAAAACCACTCAGGAAGCCAGTGCCTAACCCAGGCCAGGAACTCTAGCTGGTGACTGTTTCCTGACAGAGTAATTGATCCTGAATTTCACACCCTGCAAGCATAATAAAGGAAAATATGTAGTAATAAAGACAAAGGCTTCCAAGTAATACTACCTCGGGTTTCCCTTTTCCAAAGCTCTTTTTCTGCCTATTATGGTAATACTTCACTATCCCTTTGTTCTTCAACTATCAAAGATGATTGTGGTTAAATAATGTACTTTATTTCTTGTATTTTAAAAGGTCTCCTGTTTTTCCTTGTACTTAGGCAAGTACGAAAACCGGTGTGTGTCCACTTTCTAGTCACAAAGATTAGCAAGGCTCCTTGCTGTGCGCTGTATTTTTGGACTTTTCCATCCCTACCTGGTTCCATACCATTCTCGGGTATTCTTGCCAAACACTACTTTATGCGTCATCCTCTGCCCAGGTACCAACAAGAGCTCTCTGTTGGACCAAGCCCTGAATCCTCCGCTTGGCCCTCCACAATCTCCCGATTCTACCTCTTCAACTATGTTTTCACCTCTCCCAACCTTCTCATCCCATTGAAGCTAATATTATGTTTCCACTCACACATTCATTCAAAAAACATTTACTGAGCACCATGTGCCAGGTCTGGTGCTCACACCTGGCCCCACACTTCTGTTCATCCTCTTCCTCTCTGCGTTCGTACCAACTACAAGCCAGACACAAACGCCTGGTCCTCCACAGAGCTCTCCTCAAATAAACTGACCTGCTGTGCAGCTCCCTTACCCCCAGGATCCCTAAATCAGCATTTTTCAATCTGGGCTCACAGAGCACTGTTCTAGAACACTTTCGGAGATTTCATTCCCCAAATAAAATTGGAAACTCTGATTTAAACAAAGTTTATGTTTCTCTACTGTAGGAATTCTCAGAACCTTAAAAAGCTAACACCAGTAGTGAATTCCTGAGAGGGGTGCACAGTAGTCGGCATTTCACAAACTCACTTGGACATGGAGAATAGTTTTTTACAGCATGACTACTGATGTCCCAGAGAAATCATGAGTGGGAGATGTTGCTCATTGTTATTGAAAATTGGTCCCATGTGATTTACCACTTTTTGCACGCTGGCAATTATGCTGTTATTCCCCTGTCCTTGTATACATCTCAAACCTTTTCAACTATCCAAAATATTAAGTCCTGGCTCCCTTATGGTAGCAAGCAAAGGGTTAGAGCAGAAAAATCTCAGCCATTTGTAAAAGTTGTCTGTGATGGGTTACTTTACTTCCCTGCCATAGTAAGCAGTACAACAAATGAACCTTCGTTGAGTGAAGCAGGGAGAAGTAATGAAAAGACCTCACACGGACCATGGCCTGAGCCTCAGCGTCCTCATCTAAATAACAAGGGGACCCTCCCAGCCTGTCTCCCAGCATTTCAGTGCTATGATTCCTTAAATCGGTGTTCACTGCAATCCTATAAAAAAGCAAATGACCAGATGTTAGACCAAATTCACTATTCCCAGAAAATTCTTATCGAGTCTTTGTGTTTTCATTTTGCTTTCTTATTATTCTAATACTAATTTGCTTTCTTATAATTTGCCTCCTTTGAATGCAAACAATTCCTGTTAATTTAGGGTTCCCAAGAGTTTGATTTGAGTTAACCAAGGTTTTCCTAGACAGAAAATGGAATGCCTCTCAGCTATAACAGTAACAGCTATGCTCACACTCCTTGATCTGCAATCTGCAGCCCTGGTAGCTAGTCAGATGGAGTCTCAGGGGGCACTGACCACGGAAAGAGAAACTCCTTGAAAGGAAAGGACAGGCATGAACCTGTGAAAAACAGTGGTGGTATGTCTCCATGTCTAGTTATAGTTCAGGTTCATTTATAGTATAGTTCATTTCAGAGTTTAGGAATTTATAACTTACCAAATATTAAATTCCTTATGCTTAAAGTGCCCATTTGAAAGAAATCTTATGAATCTTGATATGTCTGTTGAAACTATCTCTCATTATTCTAATGAATTTTGCAACATTAATGTGGTTTTCTCACAATGTTTAATGCAAAACAATAAGCATTTTCACATTTTCATATTTTTATTTCACCCATCTATTAAAAAGGGATAAATATTGTATTTAGTTAAAGCTCTAATAAATGGGAAGTGCATTATTTCTTTTGAGAAGCTTTAAGGTGTGTGACTTTAAGCAAGTTATGCCTCAATCTTCTCACCTGTAAAGTGGAAAGTCTAATAACACCTACCTCATAGGGTTGTCATGGTGCTAAAGAAAATAATATATTCAATACACTTGACACATCATTGTGCTATTGTTATTGTTGTCTTTTATCATGCTTGTTGTTATTGTTTAATTGTCATTATTATTCTTAAAAAGGACAGTTAAAAGTACTCTATTAAGCCTTACTGCACTGTTCTAAATCAACCTATTAAATACAAATTGGAAAAGCCCAGGAAATCTTTCTCATATGGTCTCTTTTACCTTATATGGTTTCCCCAGCTCAGCATCTGTCTCCCCCAATTTGCATCATCCAAGAAGCTTAATACAATTAAATGGAGAAAGACGCAAAATGAAATTGGGTGAAGCCAGACTGAAACACCTTAATTCTTAACACACAGACTGGAGGATGAATTAAAGAGTGAAAAGATGAGATGTGCCTCCTCCCAGGTGGGAGGCATGAACTGTACCCCCACAAATGTCAGGAACCCGCTGTGTGACTGTGAGCGGGTAGAGAAACCGCCAGACTGGATGACCTCCATGGTTAGCTCCCAACTCCGAGTCAGCCTCAAAGGCTAAACTTGCTTTCTGAAAAGTCAACTCTGAAGGGGATGATCAGTCTAAATATCATCATTTTAAAAAGAAGCCCAGTGCCATTCAAGAATGAAGCATAACTAAGTCTTGAGGAATACAACCTCAATATATTTACTTAAGTATTTCCTATACAGATTAATATAAATTGATGTTTTGATTAAAAGTTCATTCTAAACATTTGCTAACATTCAGAGTTAGTACTTTGTTAGTTATATATTTTGAACTTGCATTTGTGCTTGCAGAAGCGAATTCTACTTACATAGGAGTAAAGAATGTTGAAATGAAAATTTGTTGTGAGTTTTACTCATGCAGGTTAACAATCTCAAGATTACATTTACCTAAAACTTTCCTCCCATTTTTTTTTCTTTTTCCCCTCCCACTTTTTTCTTAACCTTGGACCCTGCCTATCCAAATATGCTTCCTTTCTACTGAATTGAATTTAAATAACTTCAGAAAACAAAGAAAAATTGAACTTATCCATGATATTGCTCAAACACCCTTTTCTAAGTCTTCAGTCCATTTCATTTGTTATAACATTTTGCAATTATTAACTAACGGAAGCTCCTCGGGCAGACACTATGCTCTTTGGATCGGGTCAAACATAACTTATTAACAACAGGAATCTAGTAAGCATTAACTGTATGTTGAGCTAGATGTTTTCAGGGAACAAGGCTCCTTGGAGTCCCTACCCTCCATGACTCACAGTAACTGGAGTAACCTGCATGATGTAGACTGGAAATGCATTGGAGCTCAAAAACTTCCATTATCTTTCACTTGATGAAAAGAAGTACCCTAGAGGCTACTGAGGATGCGATGGAAATGAAAGTACAGTTTCTAGCCTCCAGAAGCTCACATACAAGAGGGTTATAAATTTTAGATTCTAAATGTCAAGACTTATACTTTTTCAATAATATACTTCTATTTCTCTGTGTATAGTGTGTACCGATTTTCATTTTTCCAGTTTCCCTACTCTCACTCCAAATTAAATTTGAACAAATAAATCAATAAGATCTAATGTGTAAAATACTTCAAGATTCTTGAAAGACATTTTAGAAGTTCAATTTCAATGTCTCTTGTTATATTTTGCTTGTTTGTTTGTTTTGTTGACCAGGTTCCACTTACAGGTAAGATCATATGGTATTTTTTTTAAAAGATTTTATTTATTTATTTTTAGAGAGGGAAGGGAGGGAGATAGATAGAGAGAGAGAGAGACAAACATCAATGTGCGGTTGCTGGGGGTTATGGCCTGCAACCCAGGGATGTACCCTGGCTGGGAATCGAACCTGGGACACTTTGGTTCCCAGTCTGCGCTCAATCCACTAAGCTACACCAGCCAGGGCTAGATCATATGGTATTTGTCTTTCACCGCCTGGCTTATTTCACTTAGCATAATGCTCTCCAGATCCATCCATGCTGCTACAAAGGGTAGGAGTTCCCTCTTTCTTTCAACTGCATAGTATTCTATCGTGTAAATGTACCACGGTTTTTTGGTCCATTCATTTACTGATGGGGACTTAGGTTGCTTCCAGCACTTGGCTATTATAAATTGTGCTTCTATGAACATTGGGGTTAATAAACAACATTTACATTTGCTCATTAATCACTGAAACATGCATACAGAAAAATATATAGGCTATAGGACCCAATGTATTTGAATTTGAATACTAGTTTTGCTATATCTAAATAAATGATGTTTGAGGAAGATTTAAAAACAAGAAGTTCAAGTATACACTTGGGAACATCAAAAATGAATATGCCTAATGATGTAAATAATTGAAGGTATGTGTTTCCTATTGCTTTTTCCTCTCATTCACATTCATAAGATGTTAAGTCTTGCTAATGCCAAAGGCTTCTATCACTAGGAGATTATATCAATCACTAAATTAACTAATGCAATGATTAATTAATGATAACAAGATGATATGCTCTACCTTAGCTGTTTAAGCCAAACTTCCTAGGTTGCCTGAGAATGGAAGAGAAGCTGTCATCTTACTCACCCATGAGTCCAAGAAGTGTTCCCAAAGTCACATAAATTGTGTGAAAGGCGTGCTTTTCTTAAGGTTAAACTGAAAGGATTGGTCTTATTCGTTAGGTTAGAAAATTATAACATTTCTCTTGTATTTATTTCTACCCCACAGGTGTAAAATTTCACAAAAACATTAAATGAGAACATTGAATGCCTGAAACACCACAACTGAAGAGAGACTTTAAATAAACCATCTAAAGAAAAAAACTGCTAGAGTCCTTCAAGATAAAATGAATCCAATTTAGTCCGCCCAGCCAGAGAAAACACAGCCCCTTCAGAAGTTCCAGAAGAGGAGGCAAGAACATGTGTTCTCTTTGACGTAACAAGCACATTCGTTTGCACCAGTCTCCGCGACCACAGGCGCACTGAGGCTCGTTCACAAGGACAGCACATCAGTCAGGAAGATTTGTGACCAATGGCTCTCATGACTAAATGAACTAAACAGAGACCAAAATTCCATGGCCCCCGAGTATGGTAGATGATGAATGACAAGAAGAAAAAAAAAAACTGGCCTCTTCTGACCACATAAATTCCTTCCCTTTAAAGGAAGGTTGTTTGTCCATAGGCTTAAGGTGAATCATGAAAATCCTGTTACGGAAAAAGACACACTAGCTGATACAATGATGGTTTCTCCATTAATATGTGAAAAACATCATAACATTTATAACCACGTGCTATTGCTTAAGCTAACATTCTCTATTTCTCATCAGTTTCATCAATAAAATTATATTATTGTAGGGGAGTTTATAAAACTTCAATATAGAAAAATCCCAAGGAAATTCCACTTTATCTGTGTTCCTTGAACTAAACTTTCCCCCAGCACCTGTTTCCTCCTCGTTAGCAATATGAGAAGGAACACTTCACAAAAAATGGTTTAAGACATATCACAGACTATGTTATATGAGAACTTGTCCTTCTGGAAAGTAAATTTAAACTTCTAGGGAATCTTTTTTAAAGGTCTTCATGGATAAACACAA
Source organism: Phyllostomus discolor (assembly GCF_004126475.2). Lineage (NCBI taxonomy): Eukaryota > Metazoa > Chordata > Mammalia > Chiroptera > Phyllostomidae > Phyllostomus > Phyllostomus discolor. The sequence continues at coordinate 153,476,021 of NC_040903.2, forward strand.
TCCTCCCCCAGGAGCAGTTACCTTTTAAGCTCAAAAATATTGAACTAGAGACTTATTATAGCAAAAGGACTTTTACATCCTAGCAATTTTTTCAGATAACAACATGCCTCAAAATGTAACTCTTCTGTTCAGTTGCAATCACCTAATTCTTCTGCTACTCTAACATTCCAACAAGATGGATAATCCATTCATTCATTTATTCAACAAACATTATCAAATACCGACTACTAAGCTCAACGTTGTGATCATTTTATAAGGCCTGGGAGTCCTGGTTCCAAAACTCAAAATCTGTGTAACTTTGAATAAGTTTCTTAAACTCTCAAGTTTCAGTGTCCATGTTTCCTAAAATAAGTTTGAGGAACACCATTCTCCTTACTCGGATGAAAGGAGATACATGAGTCAACCCAGAGGAAGAATATGGTATATTTTGAAATGGTTTTAGAAGAACTCAGAATCTCGGGCAGGTTGCTCTGGATCCTTCCATCTGGCCCCAGAATATGATCACTCATTGAGACACTAAAAACAACCATTTCAATAGATGTAGGCCTGGACAGCAGCTGAAATGGAGAAATCTCTGAAGGTATCAGTCACAGCCAGTGTCGCGGTGGGCCCTCACTCCAGTTTTAGAAGCTGGCCAAGACAGTAGTAAGACTGCAGAAATCAAACATCATATGACAGTAGTGCCTAAAAATCCCAGGAACCTCGGAATACCCTAGCTGGCCGTGGGAGTGAGTGGAAGGTGGGGTTCTGTCACTCTTGGCCTTTGCTACCAGCATACTCCCAAAGGGAAAGACCATGTGCTGGGAAGTTTCCTTCTGTGTATTTAAAGACAGAATTGCCTTCGCTGGCTTGGAGGAGATGGCTGGCCCAAAATGGTCCTGATAAGGTCTTGCGGTATGTCAGATTACTTCAAACCTTTGCTCATGCTGCTCTAATGCCCTTTCACCTGGAGGAACCTACTTATGTTTCATGGTTAATTTCCTCTGTGAAGACTTCCTTACCCATAACATTTTTATCATGTACTTTTTAAAGATCAGTCATCTTTGTTACACTATAAGCTCCTCAAAGAAGCAACTATGGTTTATTTGTCTTTATGACTCCAAAACTTAGTCCCTACCTGGCATGTTGGATATGCTCAGTTTTCTAAAATGCTTAGGCACTCCTGATGAAGAATCCCCAGTGTGAAATCAAGGAATGCAGGGGAAGCAGTGCTTGAGCTACATTTAAAGGCAGCCCCTGGCATTTCATTTCTCCAGCAGGAGAAACAGGCTGTGTACCAGCAAGGCTCAGTTCACTTTTTCCCCTGGGATGCTCTGGATTCCTGGGGAAGCAGCAATCAGAACTTCCCCTATTAAATAGTTGACCCTGCCCAGAGAGCTAGGCAGCTAAATCTCTTCTTCAGAGACCCAATTCATAATGTAATGATGGGATGACAGGAAGGAAAAAGGAACACATTCAGGAAAATATTTTTCATTTGCCCTTAAAAATATACTCTGTACCCTTCTCCATCTTCTATGAGCTCTTGGCAGTCTGACATGTATGGGTTTCCTTCCTTCTAGGTTCCTGATGGATTCAGCCAATAGGAGGCATCAGCAGGAGATTAAAGGGAGGGCAGAGAGTGAGGCCAAGAGTTTCTTCCCCATCTCCTCCCTTCCAGGTCACCGTGGGTCGACGGCATCCTTCAACAAAGGCTTTCTTGTCAGGAAGCCCCTATCCTCTGTTTTCTAGTAACCTCTCCCTTCCTCACCCTTTCTGGCAAGGGAGGCAACAGGAAGGTACCAGCTTCCAACAGTTGTTATCCCAGGGTGTTGCACCACCCTCCGTTGGTGTCACTTCACTCTGCTCACATCTTTGTAACTAGTCCCTTTGTTAGCCTCCCCTCAGTTATCTCATTTGAGAGTCCATCTATTTCCTACAGGAACCCTGACTTACGAACATTCTAAACTGAAATGTCTGAAACCTAAAGATTTTAAGTGATTCAAGCTTCTTCAACAATTACAAATGATAAGTGGTTACTTGTAGTCTTAATATTTATATGTTTCCAATTCTTCATCATTTTCAAGTGTTTTAGGGTGTGTGTGTGTGTGTATGTGTGTGTGTGTGTGTGTGTGGCCAATATTTGGCCATGAAAAAGCACCTAAAACACTTATAAATGCAGAAAAGACTAGTATTCATATTAGAATGAAGAATTATTGAATTATTTCCCCCAACAAATTTATCTTCTCACTATCATCTTCCTTAAAATTAAATTCTTTAAAATATCTAAATATACTGACCAAATATGATAGGATGAGAACCAGGAGTGGGCACTTGTTCCAAATTTTATAATTTGTTACAGAGACTCTGCAGGCAATTGATGCCAACTGCCCCCACCCCCGCAAAAAAAGTACACATGCTCTTCTTCTCTTTAGTTCTTAAATATTCCTCCAACACAAATGTATTGCATATTAGAAAATGAATTCAACACCATTTTCATGGGGACTCATGTATTAGAAAAATATACAATCTAAACAGGTTACAGAGAAAATTAATGAGATAAAAATGATTAAAAAGTAGTTCAAAAAAAGTGGTTCAGCCAACTCCTACTTTTAAAGTATTTTCAATTTATATAAAGTCCAAACTCTGTGAACTTGATTCAAAGATGTCAGTATTATCACAGAACAATGCAAGTGTATTTGAATCAGTTGAAGTAATTTGATAGCATCTGAGAACACTTATAAGTACCTATCGTTCCTAATATTTAAAAGGTGGTTGTCATGGAAATAAGTGAAAAGGTTCAAGAATATTCCAAGAGCACAATTTATAACTTCTCTACTAAAACCACAGAAATTTACTTCATTAAGATGAACAGCTCTGGCTTTGGAAAGCCAAGGGTCAACCAAGGCAGGAGGGACATACGAGGCTCTCCTGGAGCTAATACTGCCTTACCCAGGAAGGCAGAGTTCGCGTGGCACAATTCAATCTGGAACTTCCCAGATGTCACAGCAAGGTCGTGAGTTGCCATATGTAGTTTGGTGCATCCCTGAGTAGTAGCTTGGGAATGCCTTGCTAAAATACTGTCACCCTTCATAGCTTCAGTTACCAATATGGGAGATTTGGGACAAAGATAGAAGAATGTCTACAGGACGTTGGAAACCTAAGCTTCCTTTTGAAGGGAAGAGGGGGAAAGGGGCTCACATCCAGTGTCCCCACATAACATCTCAGCCTTCCAGTTAACACCCCAATCAGCCAGCCCCTCGAAGGGAAGAGGACTAGAGAAAAGTAACTTTCAGAAGAAAAGGCAGAAGGACAGGAAATTAAGAAATCATCCATGCAATTTAAAAAGTAAGTCATGACTCTACTTATGGCCTCAGGGTATTTTTTCAATGGGAAAATCTCCCAGAGAGACTTCACACCGCATGGTCTAATGGCTGCTCCCCTGTCTCCCCACTCCCACTGCCAGCTGCAGAGTCAGCTCCTCAGACAGGATCTTCGCCACAGCTGGCACTCCAGTATTTGTTAAGTGAATGACTATACCATCTTCTACTACCCATTTAACAAGTTTTATTAAGGCTTTCTATGTGCACAGCAATGCCTGTGCTGGGAAACACTGGAAAGAGATAGTTAGAGGCTCACCCAGTCTAGAAGGAACACAAAGGCACACATAAATAATGCCCATGCCTGCCAGACTACGGAAAGTATTACAAGACAAACACAAACTAAGTGCTTAAAAATAACAACAAAAATTACAAAATAGGCAAAGGACTTGAACAGACATTTCTCCATAGGTATACATGAAAAGACACTCAACATCCCCCAGTCAGTGTGGCTCAGTTGGTTGGGTGTCATCCTACAAACCTAAAGGTCACAAGTTTCATTCCTGGTCAGGACACCTGCCTGGGCTGTGAGTTCAGCAACCTGAGCACTGTTTTCCTCTGACATCAATGTTTCTCTCCCTCGTTTTCTCCCTCCCTTCCCCTCTCTCTAAAATAGCATATAAAATCTTTTTTAAAAAGATGCTCAGTATCACTAAGGAAACACAAATCAAAACCACAATGAGAAACCATTTCATACCAATTAGGGTGGCAGTTATAAAAGAGAGAAAGAGAGAGGTGGGGAGAAAATAACAAGCATCAGTAAGGACATAGAAATCAGAATCCTGTGTATTGTTGATGGGAACATAAAATGATGCAGCCACTGTAGAAAACAATTCCTTGAAAAATTACACAAAAGAATTACCATATGACCTAGCAATTCCACTTCTGGTGTATACCCAAAAGAACTAAAAGCAGAGTCTGAAACAGAGTCTGAAACATGCATACATACTCACGTTAATAACAGTATTATTCACAATAGCCAAAATGTGGAAGCAACCCAAGGGTCCATCAACAAATGAATGAATAACAAAATCTGTTATATAATTTAAATGGGATATCATTCAGCCTTAAAAAGGAAGGAAATTCTGACACATACTACGACATGGATGAACCTTGAACACACTATGCTAAGTGAAATAAGCCAGACACAGAAGAACACACACTGCAGGTTTCCACGTACAGGAGGCACCTGCAGTAGTCAAATCCATAGAGACAGAAAGCAGCACAGCAGTTTCAGGGTCTGGGAGGAGGGGGAAGTGGGGACTGACTGTTTAACAGGCACTCAGTTTGGAAAAATGAAAAAGCTCCGGAAAAGGAAAGTAGTGATACTTGTGTAACAATGTGAATGTGCTAATACTACTGAACTACACATTTTAAATGGTTAAAATCAAATATACTTAAAGTATACATCATGGTGATTTGATATACATATACATTGTAAAAGGATTTCCATCATCTAACTAATTAGCACATCCTTCACCTCATATATAAGTTCTGTCCAGAAGGTATCCAGCCATGTAATATGAAAAATGGAGACATTTATTGAAGAAAATACAAGATACAAGAAATAGTATACCTAGAACAATGATGCCTCAGTTCCCTTCAGAGTAGGCACCTTGGGACCTCACACAGTTCTCCCAACCACCATCAGCTGCCCCACAGTATTTTCCTGAATTTCATCAATAGTCTGAATTCTCTTCCCTTTCAAAGGTGGTTTTAGTTTTGGGAAAAGCCAGAAGTCACAGGGCACCAAATCTGGGCTGTAGGGGGCCTGAGTCACCTGGGGGATTTGATGTTCCGCCAAAAAACTCTATGTGAGAAATAATGCAGAGAGCGGGCACTCTGTTGTGATGAAGCTGCCAATCACCAGTTACCCATAGCTATGGCCTCCTGAATCATCCAAATACTTTCTGTGGAGGAATGTTCAAGCTTAACACAAAATTTGATGCAGATTCGTTGCTCTACTCACTCAGCCATTTGAATGTGATGGTCACACAGTACACTTGTTCACTCAAGGGCATCTACTGCCCCTACTCACTAGTACAATGAAGTCGTCATTGTTCACACATGCACATTCCAGTCCACTCTCCTTGGCCGCCAGGTTACATCGATATCATGCAAACTATTCTCCTTATATTAACAATGGCTGGAATTTTTCTGGACACACCTTCATATGTTACAATTTTATTTGTCAATTATACCTCAATAAGCTGAAAAAATGATTACAATGGTAAATTTATGTTATATACATTTTACCACCATTAAAAAAGAGGAAAGAGATATTATTTCTCCCTGGGGTCTTATGGGAATGCTTAATCTAGAAGAAGGATCTTGACCTGGCTATAAACACTGCAGAGCACTGGACAAACAAAAGTTGGGCATGGAGAAGTAGAGAGGGTACTATCATAGGCACTGGGTAACTCAGTTGAGGGTGCTGGGGAGAATTCACTATAGAATTACATGACTACAATAACAGACTAATGGTTGCCAGAGGGAAGGGGGTGGGGACTGGATGAAAAAGATGAAGGGATTGAGAAGTACAAATTGGCAGTTACAGAATCAGGGATGGCAGTTATGGGGATGTAAAGTACAGCATAGGGAATATAGTCAAAAATAATTATGTGTAGTGCCAGGTGGGTACTTGAAATATTGGTGGGGAATCACTTTGTAAAGCATATGACTGTCTAACCACTATGCTGTACATCTGAAGCTAATAAAAATAATATTGAATATAAACTGTAATTGAAAAATAAAGTTTAAAAAATATATAGATTAAATGAGGCAGGCAGGGCAGTTGTGCATATTTCAAAGGGCTCTGAATGCCAGGCAAAACATCTATACCCAGAAGAAGGGAGGATGTAAATAGGTTTGGACCCTAAAAAAATACTTTTGTCAGCACCAAGCAGACTAGACTCAACCAGGAATTTGAGTCAATGAAGAGTTTGTTGTAACGGTTCAGATAAGAATGTAAGAAAGGAAAAGGTTTCAATAGCATAATTCTTCACCACAATATTTCTCATCCTTGATATTGCACAGGTTACTTGTAAATAATTTTTAAATTAAATTATTGTTCTCATAATGTTACTTAAATGTGTACAACATAAAACAAGTCCTATACCCCTTGTACCTATAGCTTTTATGAAACTAGAAACCAAACCAAGTTGTGAAGGTAGACAGTGTTATCCTAACGCATGTCTCAAGGACTTCCCGCTTCCCTCCCGTGGGACTGACAATGGTCTGAGGGCGTGGGGCGTGAAAGCAGAGTACCTGGGTTCAGATTCTGACTCTGCTACTTCCTAGCTGGGAACTTGAGTAAATTGTTTAATCAGTGCAAATCTCAATTTCTTTGTCTATAAAGTAAGCAAATAATCTACCTCACATAGTTTTCATGAAAATCAAGAGATATATGGAAAGCATGTTATCTACAAAGTATATTCTAAGAAGTTCCCACTGTCACAATCTTGTGGACTTACATTAATATGCAAAAGACAATCAAATTTTGCTGAATTGACATTTTTAGAAGCATTGTGACTACTGGGAAAAAATAATCAAAGCTTACATTTTCCTGGGAAAGAGGGAATCATTTATTTTTAACTACTTCTACTCAAGGGATCATGTGATCCTCTATCTCAGGTCCTCATTTAAAGAAGAGAAAAAGCAGCGAGACTGAGAGCCCACCTGTGTCAGTAACAAGGGAAAACTGAGCCCAGGCCTCCTGGATCCCAGGTCTGTTCACCAGTTACAAGCCAGAAGCCTCGACACCAATGCTAAGAAAAAGCAAAAGTACCACCTTATGTGGAAAGCATCACCTGGAACCCTTGCACACGCTCCACAATGGGCTAAAGTGGGTCTCAGAGAAGACGCAGCAACCCCCAGGGAAGGTGGAGGGTCACCATGCCTCGGGACCTTCACTAGTGCTCTGGGTCAGAGGTGATTCTTTGCCCAAACACAGCATGCAACAGAGGGGCAGTACCCTAACTAGGCCCAAATATCAACCCGTGTCTCTCACCACGCTGATCTATACATTCTTGCCCCCTAGTTCCTATAACTCCCTTTTCCAGGACAATTTCTCAGGCAGAGTTTACCATACTTACAATTCCCTAACGTTGGTTTTCCCTCCACCCTTTTCCAAAAAGAATTCTTTTAAGAGCAGAGTTATTAGCACCAATGAAATTGTGTACTTTCCAGAACCTAACACTGTATATGTTTTGTCTCTTTTTCAAAATGTTGGTTTTTTATACATCTTGCACTTAAAAGTCAACTTTGAAGGACTGACTGTGAGGGGAAAAAAAGTCTAGACAAAAACATTGCTTTTTGTTTTAAATTAAAACAGTTTCTAAGAGAAGTCACCAGAGCCAAATCTGCTTTCTGAGGTTTGGGCTTTGTACTTCACTGGCCTTCCTCCCACAGACCTCACACAGATGCAGGACCAAATGTATCTGGCACACCCTGTAAAAAGCTATCAGCGCTGATGCTCAGAATACTGGCCATGTGCCACCAGCGCCTGAAAACATGCATCTCAATTCTCACATCCTGGAGCTAGATGTGAGATCCAGATACATTTGGCTGGGACAGCCAAGTTTTAAATAGTAACAATTAGGGTCAGTTAGGTTCTCCTGGTCCACCAGGGACTTTGCTCTCTTCTTTAGCAAGCACTCAGATCTCAGTGAAAATCACGTAACGCCTGGGTGAGACTTTTAATAACTGGCAAGATTGCTAAATCCAGGAATGGGTTCTCTGCAGTCTAGTACAACCAAAGGCATAAGAGGCATCTACTAAAGGAAAAATGCAGACTCGGTTTCTGTGGCTGCTGAAATTGTATCAGCAGGAAGTTGAAGGAGCTTAGCACAAAATGCATTGCTTGACTCTCCCAGCCACCAGGAAAATGAATAAATGCCAAAGCTTTCAAATACAAACAAAAAATAATAGAAAACTAATATCCATTAGAAAAGATAAGCTTCTTGTACAAACAAAACTCTACCAACTTCTGGTAGCCATCATTATATATATATTTAAATAATTCTTGCATTGCGGTTAAGTAAAGGAAATTATACTTTGATAGAAATAACTGGAAAACTATAATTCCTTGGATGATGAAAAGCAACAAAGAGAATTTTGTGATAAAATCATCAAGTAGTAAGAAATTTGGATGTTCCAATCCAGACTCAGTCCAGAAGTTCATAAAATGTTTATCATTTGAGAAACATCTTAAATGGACAGAAGGTGAACAGTAACCTGAATCGGGATCAACAATAAGGATCAAACAAAAAGTCTTCTATGCAGATCAGTTTCATAACCAAAGATCTCATGTCTTCAAGCTGGAGAAGAGTTCAAACAAAAAAGCAGACACAATTTACAAAAATGGCTTCACACATCATAACTGATCCACATGGTCACTGTATTAAATTTATATTATGACAAAAAGAAAATACTAGCAAACAAAAATGACATGCTTATTTCTATTGTGTTAATAAGCTCAAGCAAAAAATCTTACTGGATTTCATTTTTTCTGTTCTTGGAAAGAAACTTTCACACCTTTAATTCAATAGTGAATTTCCTGTGTTTTTGAAAGTTTATGTAATATTTGTAAAAATAGCAAATAAACTTTTACTCTACCATTTCTCTTTGTTGAAAATAAAATAGTACATTTTCAAATTCCATTCATTTTCTTCTTTACTCACAAAACACTTGGAAGTGCCCTCAACGTGCCAGCCCTGCGTGAGTCCTAAGGGACATGAAAATGAAGACAGCGAAAGTCTCTACCCTCTGATCATAAAATTAACATTAGTACAAAATCATAGCCAGCAGACATGGACTGAAGTGATTTCATCCAAGAGTACAAAAGAAGTGCCAAAAATCATGAATTGTGGGTAAAAAAAAGTTATCATAGAAAGAGATGACTGTACAAATTCATAGGAAAGTATTAGCAACAAAAAAAATTCTAAAAATGCTTACTTTGAATTTTGGCCACTCATCTGAGAACAGCGTATTTAGTAGAACCAGTAAGGGTCGGGACAAAAACCCTGAGACACTGATTAACTCAATCTGTGATTTAGCATTAGAGTACTGACTATATACTTTGACATAAAACAAACCATGTGGATATTTCCACTGTTTAAATATTTACACTACATTCTTTTATTCTGTCCTTTAAAAAATGAGGAGTCTATTAACATTAGTTACCAGGTTACCATATTAAGCAATGAGATATGAAGAATCAATACAAATTAACCAATATTCTACAAGGAAATGTGGTTCTTCTTTCCACCTCAGCAGACATGATAATCTATCCCTTCCATCAACTTAATTTATACAATTAAACAAGTCTCCCTAAAATATCTACAATTACAAAATAAGAATGTTGCATTAAAATAAGATTTCTACGTTAGATGTAACAAAACTTGGCTTATCCCAAATAACCTAATTCTAAAATCTTGCACACCTATATTGACTGCTTTCTATTCGGAACTTGTATTAAAAGTCAATGGATTTCTCAAAAACCTAAGCACAGAATTGCCAAATGGCCCAGAAATTCCACCTCTAGATACAATAACTAGGAAAATGAAGCATTTGGAGACCTATTGGCTTCTCTGGTGAAAAATGCACTGAATTGTTGGTATGCAAACTAAGAACTTCAGAATACTAAGGAGCTAAATATTTCCTTTGGAATTTTTTCTCCCATCTATATTTTTAACAAACTCTCAAGATAGAGAACAAAGTCAAACTTCCAGTCAAGCTACATCTGAGTGATGAGGCAGCTTTCTTATACAATAGGTCTGGATAAATAATTGGTAAACTGAGCTTTTGCTGCAAATTTGGCTTTTCTGAGTCAGGTTTAGCTAATGTGTAAAAAAAATCCCACTTTAATTAATCTCAGTTTCTTTTGTGCAATCTTATTACTTGGATATTTTTCATACTAGGACCTCATTACATGATTACTCTGAGGAAATATGAATGATATGAAAATTAGAATATAATTCCAAAAGGATTTCATTTGCTTGGAACTTAAGTTCCAAGACAGCCATATATTTTTTCTGGGCAATGCTGCTGAAAATTCATTTTGCCCAAATTGCTGGAAATATGACAACCTGGACTCAAAGCACTATGGGTTTGGTTACAGGTGCCAGAACTAATGAACTTAATACCTTATTCTTTCCCTCAAGTCACACACCAGAGAAAATTTGACTCTGTAAGACATACAGCTTCCTAACCACAAGTATTAATTTTTAGGTCATATTTAGTAGACTTCTGCCCAAGTGGAAATCACTCTTTTTCCCCACTAAGATGCCTGGTAATAACATTACTTCAGGATATAAAAATATTATTTAATCAGCCATTCAGGAGCCTGCTCTCCTGCATTCCATTAACACCTTCTCACACAGCATAAGCATTGAAAAGGTTATATTGTTGGACAAGCCAGGATGTTTGTGAAAAATTTTTACATTCCCCCCTGAAGGGTACTGTACCCCAAATAACTGAGTCATAGGACTAACTGGAAGAAGGGCAGTACCCAGTTTTTAGAAATATAGTGAACTATAACATTAAGAGACTTTTTATTTAATGTTCAAGTGCTTCCCTCCCTTCCTGGCTGGAGGAGAGGTGGTCTAAAGGGTTGTGAGGAGGGGCAAAGGTCATCCTTCCAAAGCACTCAAGATAAAAATTTAAGCCAGTTGCATTATGTTTAAACTTTAATAAAGTTATAATGATAGTAGAAGTCTAGATGTGCCATGCATAGAATAAATCTAATCTAAAAAATATAACCCATGAATATGAAGTTTAGAAAAGTTGAAGACGGGGGCAGGGGGTGCGCCTCAGGGGTTTTCAGAAAATGAATGAGCACCAGGGTCTCGTCGCCCACCCACAAAGGAGGAGGGAAGATTCGGCAGGTAAGACGTTCTGAAATAGCAGATGATCTGGAAATTAAGAATATGTAGTCGCACAGCCTGTAACTCTTCACTAAAATAATTTGTATATTACTCAAAGAAGAAGAATGAGGTGGGTACATTAATAGGCAGTAAGATCTTCTCCAGCCTTCCATACTGAACAGGACTGGGAACTTAAATCAGCTTCCTCAGATGGGGATGATTATCTTAACACCCAGCACTAAGCTATGAGGTTAAGAAACATCCGTTAAGTCATAGGAAAATATGACACAATTCATGCTTTGTATTAACTGACTTTCTTAAAAAGTCCATCAATTGAAAATAAAGTGTAAGTGCTAATATACAGCACTTATAAAAACAAAACAGTTCCCTGCTAATTACAAATATAAACAAACCTGGCTGCTGTGAAAAGCGACCATAAATCAAAACCCAGCCCAAGGACGACTACCTCACGAACCCACCACCAAAAACTTATTTAACAAAAATACAAAATGATGCACTTAAAACATGATCACAAAAAAATATTTTTGCCAAATTAAAACAAGCTCTCTTGTTATAAAGTTGTTTTGTTAATTAAGCCTGCCGAAAATTTGGAAGATTCATGATGTGTAAAGGAAAGATTCCTTACAGGCTTACATGGTGGCTTTCAAAGCCCTAAATACTACATGATAGTGACTAAATTCAATCCAACTCTTTTCACTTGAAAACGAGTAGATCACATTCCCAAACCCACTTGCACTAGAGCAGTTTTTCAGCATAATTTAGAGGGCCACTAACACAAAACCTACAATTGATACCACAACAGAAGAAATTTACTCCCAGGGGAATATAATATACATAAATATAAACAAACACATAAAATTAAATTTGTATCTAAATGGACACATATAAATAATCTCTATATATTTGTTTACCTATTTGCATTCATATCTAATTATATCCAACTCAATACCCAATACAAATTACATTTTGATATAAAGTAAAGGGGAGCTAATGAAAATTCACACTTAGGTCTCTATGGTAGCAGTAATGTTCAACTCAAAACAACAGGTACCGTACTTGGTACGCTCATAATACACACTTACAAGGCCAGGAATGAAAATGGGCTAAGCCATTTTCACTGAAGGTAACTTGAGCAGAAGTAACAATGTGCGATGGACAGAGAAAAATAAGTTATGAGAAAAAAGGTTGTATAGTTAATATCCAGGATAAAACACTGTCCAAGAGGAAATAAAAAGAAAATAGATAAAAGTCTTAAAGGGATAACTAAGACTTTTATCAATTTAGTCTTAGTCTTTCTTAAAGACTTATTTAAGCCCTGGCTGGCGTAGCTCAGTGGATTGAGCGCGGGCTGGGAACCAAAGTGTCCCAGCCAGGGTACATTCCTGGGTTGCGGGCCATGACCCCAGCAACCGCACACTGATGTTTTTCTCTCCGTCTCTCTCTCTCTCTCTCTCTCTCTCTCTCTCTCTCTCTCTCTCCCTTCCCTCTCTAGAAATAAATACATAAAATCTTTAAAAAAAAAAAAAAGACTTATTTAAGTGACTGTGCTTTATTTAAACTCTACTCACTGGCAAGAAAAGAATTTTCCGAGACAAATACTATACGACAGAATGTAACAAAGCGTTGTTCGATGGTATTGCCTATTAATTTCTGTCACTGACTTTGGATCCATTCCTAATAGTAACTAGTGGCTTTTTGAATTGAAAAGTTAAAAGAAATAGAAAGTGTTAAAGTAACAAATGCAGAGAGCAGTGCAGCCACGAAACAGCATATGGGGGGGAGGGATGGGGTCTTTCACATTCAGGCGGCACTGGCAGAGAGCGGGTTTCTTTGTATTTGTAAAATTGCATTGTTTTTAAATGTTCAACAATATGTTTCACCTGATTCAATTTGTTCCATTTATAAAAGGGGGCTAATAAATAGATATGTCAATTGAAAAAGAGTGTGGCAATATTTTTAATGTCAATTTGCAGAAGTTTTTGTGATCAGAAAGAATTAGAATTAAGGAATGTTATAATTTTGGCTACATGAAGTACATTTTAGAGGATTTTTAAAATGAACACGTAGGTTTCATCAGACCTGTATAAACTGGTCAAGAATCCACCCATTCCTCAAATTCATTGCTAATCAAAACATGGGTCCTACCTGAACACAGACACCAACCTGTAGCCAAGGAGCTGAATATTAGTAGATTATTACTGGAGAAAATTCAAACCAGCAGATTTTCTTTATTTTAGACTCATGCTTGCTCACCTCAGCGCTGCTCCAAACTCCTGCTATGTTTTGTAAGTGTGCATTTTCACCTTGGACAGCTGTTCCACACCTGCTCCACTCTCCTTCAGCCACACCTGACTCCAACCTCAGCTGATGACGTCTCTCAACTTTGTTAGAAAAACAAAAGCCTTTAGATAAGAGCTCTTAAAACTCCTGCCCCAGAGTCACAAAGCCCTACACTGATGCCCATTTTCCCTTTCTTCCTCCTGTTTCTAGGGAGAAGTGCCCCTTCTCCAATCAAGACTAAGTCCCCTACACATGCTCTTGACCTCCCACAAAGCATTTATGACCCATCCAAGGGGAGAAAGTGCAGAGAGAACCAGAAATAGCTTCCCTCCTCTCTACCTTTAAAAATATTGATACTACCTACTTGTCAAAAGTAGCTATTTCCCCCTGCTGGAGCAGACACGTTGTCTCGTGCACACTGGCTCTACAACACGTGAAAGAATGCTCATGTGCAGTAGGTGTGCAGTAAATACTCCTTGAATATTTGCTGAAAATGACATTCTCTACTCCCATCACCAGCACCATCTACTGATACAACCCCAACTACATTCCCCAAAATTAATCACCCCCATAATGTTTGTATTCTTCTTACAACACAGAGAGAACTTTTAAAAAATACATTCTCCCTTATTTGATTCTCATCCACACTATAAAATAAGGTGCTAACGAGGAAAGACGGTGCTTTATTTTCCATTTACTGGATTCTAAATCATGCCTGAATGAGCTCACTAAGTTTCTTTAATTGAATTGGGGGCAAATTCCAAAAATGCTTTATAAATTAATTGCCAACTCATCTCTTATTTTTCACGAGAAATGTATAAGAAAAAATATTTCTTTTAGGAATAACAAAAAAATTACTTTCCTTTATTTGCAAAAGTCATTTAGATATAAAGTTTACAAGTAGAGTACCACAATTTGATGAAAAGATAGTCTAAGTCTGTACTGAGAAAACTGACTACTAAAAATGTTTTTCCCCCATGTCACAGACTAAGACCATGGCAAAGTTAATTAGCCATTCTTTTTCTCACTGACACCAAAAAAAAAGATTTCATTTCCCACCAATCCACATCCTTAGATTTCAAGATTTTTGTTATTATGGAGATAGTTGATCATTTTATTTTGTCTATTAGTAGATAAAATTTTAGTTAATTAATTAATTGTACTAAATAAAATGCAGTGGGGGAAAGCTATTAATATGAACAAACAAGATTTTTTCTGGGCCATACCACACAGAGCTAAACAAAGCCACTTTTTAAAAATTCCCTCAGAGTACAATAGTTACTTTGCTGTGTGGATTCCTACAAGGTAATGTTATGCAAGAAAAACACCTAATTTCCTTTTCTCTTGAATTCTGGTGTTTCCCAAGAAAGTTACATTCACATGTGGAAACTGATGTTCTTGGAACAATCTCACATACTTATTAACCCTAGTAAACATAAAAATTAAATAAAATATCAGCAATTTGGACCTCCTGGGTAATCACAAAGGGAATAAACAATGAAGCAAGAAAATCCATGTTAATTCACTCTGTCAATGCATTTCCTCCAAGTGAAATGGCAGATTGTACTGGAAAATAAGGTAAAGCCACATTTGTGTGACCAAAAGTTTCAGCCAGCCCAGTTTCTGGAGCAGAAAACATGCACGGCAGGATGACATGGCCAAGACTTAAAGAGATTAAACATTATCTATGACCTGCAAGCTTACAATTTATAAGTTGTTTTGATAGTGATCAAATAGTTCTTATGATTTCAATACTGTTATTTGCATAAATAATTACAAACTATTTTTAAGCCCATTAGTTCTGGCATTCACTAAACTATCAATTGTTTTAATTTATTCAAAGTGAAAATAAATATCCATGCAAAAAGCTTTATACAGTCAATGGTTTCAAAATAAAACACAAAACGGCCAGTTAAGTCATGCTATCAAAGTTAGTGAAACACAAATTTTCAGATTTTCAAGCTAAACACATACAGCCCCTCTCATCTTTGACTGCCCCACAGCTAACCATTCCCGGGTTCTCCTGAGGAGCAATACTGACTCCGGTCAGTCGTGCCCGGTTTCGAGGAAGCCTTTGGAACTGAAGTCTAAGGCTGGACCACGGCTAGCAAAAAGCAAGGGCTTTGCTGCTTCACAGCAGGATGCAGATTCCTTTTTCTAAGCAGAATTCCAGACATTCCATGTGTTTCCTATAAAAATAGATGTCCGTTTTAAAGTAGGCCAGCCTGAACTCACACTAGCATAAACAGCCCAGAAATGCACTTATCACAAAAAGGCTGACATTTGCTCTTGTAAGCACAATAGGGCTTCGACCCTTACTCCTCCTCTCAGCGCTCCCCTACACAGACGCTGGCCGCTGTGAAGAGATGTACTTTCAACCCGAGGAAAAACACTAGGTCAGGAGAGCTTGTGGGAGGAGAAGTGAATGAAGTGTTTGATTCTCTCTACCCCAAAAAGTGGGTCATTAAAAAAAGATCTGAATAATATTTAAAGGTCATCGTTTCTTATAATTTAATGACTTAAGAAAAATAATTTTTAAATAAATCAAAAGTACAATTTTTATGATTTTTAACCTGATAACATACACTAAAACCTAAAGAATACTCTGTTTAAACAAAGACAAGAATTTTCATTTTACATGTAAGACATAAAAGTAAAATCCTGGTGCTTAATCTCTGTGCTAGCAAAGGTACAGATTAATATGAGTGGGATTTATGCTGGCCTATGTCCACCTTTAGATGATCACAGCAGTGAGGTGGGATGCACAGGCTGGTCAGGAGAAGATTATGGGAGACTTCTACGTCCTTTACCCAAAGATTCATTGATTTTTAATTTTTTGAAGTATCTCCATACTGCTTTCCACAGTGGCTGCACCAATCTGCATTCCCACCAGCAGTGTGTAAGGGGGACCCTTTCTCCACAACCTCACCAGCACTTGTTTATTGATATATTGATGATAGCCATTCTGATCAGTGTGAGGTGGTATCTCATTGTGGTTTTAATTTGCATCTCTCTGATGATTAGTGGTGCTGAGCATCTTTTCATATGTCTATTAGCCATCTGTATGTCCTCCTTGGAGAAGTATCCATTCAGGTCTTTGCCCATTTTTTAATTAGATTTTTTTCTGGTGTTGTGTTTTATAAGTTCTTGGTGATTCCACTTCTAGGAATTTATATGAAGAAATACAAAACACTAATTTAAAAGAACATAAGGACCCCTATGTTCACTGCAGCATTATTTACAATGGCCAAGATATGGAAGCAGCCTGAGTGTCCACCAGGAGATGAGCGGATAAAACAACTAGGGGACATTTACACAGTGGAATGCTACTTGGCCATAAAAAAGAAGAAAGGTTTACCCTTTGTGACAGCATGGATGGACCTGGAGAACATCATGCTAAGTGAAATAAGCCAGTCAGAAAAAGACAAACACTATATTATTTCACTCACATGTGGAATCTAATGAATGAACTGAACTAAAAAGCAAAACAGAGACAGACTCATAGGTAGAGAGCAGAATAACAGCTATTGTGGGTGGGGGTTAGAGGGTGCAGGGATTGAGCAAAAATGAAAAAGGACTCACGGACATGGACAACAGTGTGGTGACCATGGGGGTGGAGGGGACCTAAGAGAGATAAATGATAATGGAAAAAATACAATAAAAAACGGAAAAAACACAAAGATTCATCAAGTCCTTCCCTTGTGCTAAGACTGTACTTGGCAGCTGAGCCAAAACAGACATAGTCACTGGTCTCATGGAGCCACAGTCTGACGAGGGAACAAGACAGGCACACAAGTAAACATGTAGCACCTCCTACGATCAGATGTAAGAGAGAATATTAGAGTAAGAGGGAGACCCCAAAAAATCTAGGGATCAGCAAAAGCCTTGCCAAAGGGTGTGTGTGTACACCAAGGAGATGTTAACCAAGTGTGGAAAGAAAGGGAAAGAGCATTCCAAGATTAGAAACCAGTGTGGGCAGAGGCCCGAAGCAAGGACAATCCTGTTGGAGGAGCTATAGAGGCAGACAGGAGGGGAGGGGTGTGGGTTGTGGAATGGGGTGTGGTCATTTAAAATAGTGAGAGATGAGGTTGGAGTGTCCCATGCAATAATCAACGTCAAGTACAGCATTTTGGCCTTTATGAAAATAATGTGAAGTCGGTTATAACAGGATAAGAATTCTATAAAGAATGGGTTGAAGGTGGGCCTGCAGTGTATAGCTGGAAATCAGCTGCCAGCCTATGGCAGAGAACCAAGGATAATAATGGGAAACTAACCCATCGGGATAGCAGTGGAACAGAAAGGAAAAGAAAGAAGTGGGCAGGCTTTGATGATCTCAACCCAGGTACTTACATTGACCTTCTAGCAAACTATATTAAATTTCACAACAAAAAAAAGGCCTGGCCCATAATAAACATATATTAGTTGATTCAGTCAATGGTTTTCATTCTGTGCTTCTTCCTCTCCTTATTTTATAAAATGCCCTCCCCATGTCTGCAATGGCCCCACATTTCAGAATCAACTTCTCCAAAAAAAATTGTCAATCCATTCCCACTAAAGGTAAAAAAGAGATACAAAAGAGCTCTAGCTGGTGTGGCTCAGTGGATTGAGTGCAGGCCTGTGAACTAAAGGGTCATTGGTTCAATTCCCAGTCAGGGCACATGCCTGGGTTGTGGGCCAGGTCCCCAGTAGGGGACACATGAAAAGCAACCACACATTGATGTTTCTCACCCTCTCTTTCTCTCTCCCTGTCCCTCTCTCTAAAAATAAATAAATAAAATCTTTTAAAAGGAGAGAGATACAAAAGAAAAACACTAAGGAGAAAAGTTCTCTCTGCCTTTCAAGTTCAAATCTTCATTTTCTGCCAACATTTTATAGCTTGACTTCTTTTGGGCATTTGAGAAAATTAGCATATATTGGCTTCCTTCTATGAACACCTGTACTATGCACTGTCACCTACACTATTTAATCAACACATCAACTTCATTCCTTTTCCTGACAGATCAGAACCCCGAGGCCATAGTGACCAAGGAGCTTGCCCATCGCAGAGCCAAGACAGAACAGGAACTGGGAGGCCACACCAGTCAGAATCCGAACCGACACTCTTTCTCACCCACACGAGTTCTTGAGTAGCTGCAATTCCTTTCCTTCACTTTTCCCTCACATATGTTGACCACCAATTTAAAAATAATAAATATGTTCATTGCAAGATCATGTCAGTTTGCTGAAGGCTGGTAAATTAGGACATACAAGTTATTCTTTCTAGCAGTGCCCAGAATTAACCATGAGATCTTAAGCAAACTGTTTTCCCTCCACTTTTCATGGGTTAAATGAAGATAATGATATAAGTATATAAATATAAGTAGTATTGTTAATAGTAACTATGAGAGCCCTGTGTGGAAGAGCTTGGTCCCTTCCTCTCGGACCTTCTGCACAGCCGTGGGGAGTGTGGTCAGCAGACAGTCTCCAGGAAGCAGCTTTTCGGGCGCCTCAGTGGCTGAGAGCCACCTGCCTGAGGTCACACCTTTTCCCCAGCGGTCCACACTCACTGACTGACAAAGAGGAATGGAAAGGTTGGCCACTTCAGTCAGCACAGGGCACTGCTAGCTGGAAACCCTCGCTCCACAGTTTACCGCCGGGTCGGTGGAGGCTTGCCGGGTCTGCGCAGCAGTCCAGCCCCCTCCTCTGCCCAAACACGCTCCCCCTCCTTTTCACAGGTGATGCTTCCTAAGAAACACCTTCCACCCCAGACTCCATCTCAGCCTGGCCTCTGGAAAACCCACACCGCCACACTCTTTTTACTTACTTGGGAGATATTAACTAGGTCAATGTAAAACTTAACTACATATTTGAAATGCCAAGAGCAGGCCTGTTGAGTAACTTGATTTGAAATTGCTCTAGTATAAGAAAAAAATATATATATTTTTAACATTTTTTATTATTGTTCAAGTACAGTTTTCTGCCTTTTTCCCCTACCCCTCCCCACTACCCCATTCTTCCCCACCTCCCTCCCCCGTTTCCACCCCCCCCCTTGTTATTGTCCATGTGTCCTTTATATTTGTTCCTGCAAACTCTTCACCCTTTTCCCCTATCATCCCCTCCCCTCTCCCCTCTGGTCACTGCCAATCTAATCAACAAAACGAACAAGCAAGCAAAATGTAACCAAAGACACTGCAATTGAGAACAGAAATATATTTTTATTTCATATTTTAAGCAAATCAAGTCCTAGCTGATGCTTTAGAAAAAAATCTCAAATAAATTTAATTATATGCCAAGTTTGAACATTTGACATTTTATCCCAAATGACTCTGTGAAACAGTTATTTAGGCCAAAAACAAAAGGATAACACAACGACAGTGACCCTGCTACAGGTCCCTACAGGGCAGAGATCTGCTGTGCTAGAAACAGACAACATTCCCTCTGGGACCAACACAAAAGGCAACATTTGGCCTATCTGCATATCTAATTCATGTATTTAAGGGTTCGGGGTGAACATTTCCAGTCTTACCACATCAAAACAAAAATGTCTACTTCAAAAGCAGCAATAAAACATGTATTTTCATAACAGATTATTTAAACTTACCTTTCAAAGGACTTCTCATTCTACTCTTTCAGAGCACAAACTTGTAACTATATCTTTAAAAAATAAATTCTAAAATATAAAAAGATCCTTAACAACATCAATAGGAGCATTTTTACATGTGCACATGCAATTAATTCCATGGTGTAAAAGAGTACAAAAACAAACACAACAATCAAGATATGTGTGATATCTTTCATTCCAGGTTTTAATGTTTCACACAAGTTGGTTCTATAACTTCTCAGCTTCAGTAAATTAACAATCAGCAATTTTGCCAGCAAAGCACATATATAAACCCAAAAAGGATACAAGATCCACTGCCAAGGCTTTATGCAACTAGAGCCACTTAATTTTAGTTCTCGTATTAGAATAAAATCATCGTGCATATTCCAGGAAAGTCTCTTTTCCAACCCTCCTAGAAAGTAGAAAATAATATATTTCTCTGCTTACTTATAGCCAAAGCTACAATTTTATTTTATGTAAATCTAGAGGTAATGTTTCAACACTAGAATTTCAAACCATCCACATAAGATCGATTTCTAAAGCACTGCATAGATATGAGAGAAAGTGCTCACTCTCCACCCCAAGGACCATTGAATTAGATACGCAGAGAGACCAGAAGTCCCTGCACTCACTGCCTAGAATTTATTCATTCAAACATTACTGAGCGCCTGC
Source organism: Phyllostomus discolor (assembly GCF_004126475.2). NCBI lineage: Eukaryota > Metazoa > Chordata > Mammalia > Chiroptera > Phyllostomidae > Phyllostomus > Phyllostomus discolor. The sequence goes on from NC_040903.2 coordinate 153,496,795, forward strand.
TATGTGTCAGTCAATGTTTGGGTGGATAAATCTATCCCAATAGTAATTAGTTTGGTGAACAGAAACAGGAACTGAGGAAATATTTGGACCAAAAACCTACTCATGAAAATGGCAGAAAACACGCTCCCATATGCTAAGAGTAAATTAAAGATCCATATGTTAGATGTAAACTGAAGAGTAGTGGTTATTACTCTCTTACTGGTGCATAAAAGAATATGGAAGAAAGGACAGCTGGCAATTGGTTCAACCAGAATGCGACAGCTTCCTTCACAGCCAGAAGGAGCTGTGGGCATTCAGTCAACTGCTATCTGGTCAATGACGGTCTCACCAAGGCTGCTTATGGGAAAGCCTAGCAGGGCAGCCGTGTCATACTGCGTGTTATTCAGTGCTGCCAGTAACTCAGATACGCTGTAAACACTGAATACTGAGGGGCTTCGCAGACATCCCTGGGAGTCACAAACTTCTAAATGTATTGTAAGCACCTATGCACCATTTTTATAAACAGAATCTGAGAAGTATGATATTTTTATTTTGGAATTCAGTCATGTTCTTTACTGAATTTAAAACCAAGCCAAACAGGCACTATTTGAGTGAAAGGGAGGCTGTGAAAACAACACTTTGACACACTGACAGAAAAATGTCACCTCCTGCAGAGAAACAGAGGCGTTGAAACAAATCAGGTTGATCCTTGTTTTTATTAATGTTTAATCATTTACAGGACATATTTCATTTGCAATAAAAATACTTGTTCATCAAGTTGAAAGATGAATTTTAATTGTGTTTTGAGCATTTTAACGATAACTAAATTAAGGTAGGGAACTAGCAAAAAGGGCAAAAACCAAAATCTAGTAAGTCACTTTTTTGATGTGCTGGAGAAAGAATTTTAAAATAAAAATGTTATTCTTTTATCCTTCAGTTAATTACGGTTAATTAAATACATGGTAAAAGTAGAAGAGTAACCTAATTTTTTCAGTTGAATTTCTTTTTTAAAAAAACCAATGCTCTGTGTGGGGTGAGGGGACCAGGGATTCACTCTGTGGAGACGACGTTAATGTTTAATCGGTTGTGCTTTAAAGAACCGAGGGCTCCTGCAGACTGTTTTCATTCTATGCCACCACCCCACTCCTGGGCACAGCCACCAAATTTTAGTGCCACCCCCATAAAAGCCAAGGGAGTAAGTTTATTTTTCCCAAGGTTCAACAGAGATCTCTTGTGCTTAGTGTGAGGGCAGTGGATTCCTGCATTAATGCATATTTTTATTAAGCTCTCACTTTATTTCAGCATGCTACAGATATTTTCCAAAGGTTTTATAAACCCTCTAGTTTTCTGACTTAAAATCCAAAATACAGCCATGAATACCACATAACTAAATATTCCTCATCCAAAGTGAATAACACAAAAATCTCTCAAACCCACCAATCCCAGAATTAAATCATTATCAATTTAATTCTCAGTAGAAAATGGCCAAATAGTCCCTAAAGTTTCCAGAGCCTCTCTTGCCTCAGCAGGGGGCTGGCTTCCCGCAAAGGGCACTGAGAATCCAACTAGTCACCCACTACCAAGGTCCCACTGAATTCCGGGCTCCACACACTTCCAAGTTAGCAAACAGAATACAGGGGGATATACAGGCTCTCCAGAGAGTAGCATCTGTATCGGCAGTGGTGAGGAGTTGGGTTTGGGAATCAACCGGTCAAGGGAGTAGCTCCTGGCTTTATCAATAACTAACTGTGTGACACTGGGGCAGCTACTGAACCTCTCCAAGCCCCAACTTCCTCATGTGAAGATGAAGGAGAAAGATCTGCTTTGGAGAACTGGGTAAGAACCTTAGTGAAATGCTAAGGGTAAGAGAGTCATTAGAGTGGTTGCCACAGAAATGCTCAGCACAGGGCAATCACTGCTAATACCTATCGTTCTAAGCCCTGAGACCAGCCAACACCTCCATCTGTCTGCTGTGCTTAGAAGGGGCCTGGCTATTAGCAACATAATTGCTTGTCTTCCCCTCTCTCCAGAAGTAGCACAGACAAAAATTATTTTTTTAAATCACTGGCTGAAAAGCAAAGGTAAAGATATTTTGGCACTGTGATTCTTTTCAGCGCTTAAAGAATAAAACAACCAGTACTTTCACACACTCCAAGGAAAATCTAGATCAGTAGCTTGAAATTGTATCCAGTATACTTGGAAATACAAAAATTAATTACATAATGATATGTAATCATACTAGTAATAACAGATACAATGTAACCCAACAAGCTTGGAGAAAATGACATGCAAGTTTTTCAGATAACATGCTCAGAGGGGTTGCTAAAATCTCTAATGACCACTCAGCTGGTAAAGAGAGGGGCCAAGGTTCAAATCCAAGTTGGCTTTATCCCAACTGCTCATAACCACTACAACATATTCCAAGTGTCCTCCTCAGCAGCTACCAGCCTCATGCAGCAGCCCCACATGACAGGATGACATGAATGGAACAGAGTAAGATGGAAATGTGTAACATGTTCATTACACAAGCGGGTGGCCTAAGTAACTGAAAGAAATGGTCAAGCCCTCTATACACTACAGAACATTCTGTATGAAGTGTTACCTAAAATGAGGGCCATTGAGTCATCTGGTAATTTTAGGACTGAACAACAGAGAGCACAGGATATTCTGGAACTTTACACTCTTACATTCTGTAGACCCTGAAGCACACTGTCTCTCAACCAAAAATTGCCCAAAGGGTTTCTTAAAAAGAGGAACTTAACTAATGACAATGAAGAACATGGGCATTTTTAATATTGGCATTTTAAAAAGACTCTTAACTAAGGAATAAATGCAACAATCTTATGAAAACAAATAATGAATTTTTTAACCACAGAGTTAGGTTAATTATGATTCTTAATTCACAACATGTACACCTATCTTTCCTTAATTGCTCATGCACAATCTGATTTTGAAGTTTATAATTTGTGTTTTTATGCATATGTCTGTATGCTTTAGATAATATATTGGACTTTCATGAGCCCACCACCTCACACAAGAACTAGGACAATAATTTATACCTGCCAGTAATTCTCCCCAGCCCACCTGTGTTAACATTATCATGAACCATGTACTTATCATTCACTTGCTTTTTTAATATAGTTTATAATATATATGTATATCTTAAAGCATATTGTTTAGTTTTAGTTATTTTTATTTTAAGACATTAGAAGTTTAAAGGAGGAATATAGATATGTCAGTAGACTCAGAAATACATTTGATAAAATTTGGTATAAATTCTTGATAAAACTCTTTAGTAAATGAGGACTAGAGAGTGGAATAATCTTAACCTGGTTTGATTTTTAAAACCGTATAACAAATATCATAGTTAATGGGGAAATATTAATAGTGTGGCCTTTATGGCAGGAGAAACTCTCAGCCTCACAGGAAAGTTTGTTGGAGAGACCCACAGGGTCCTAGAATGTACACAAACCCACCCACCAGGAATCAGCACCAGAAGGGCCCAATTTGCTTGTGGGTAGCAGAGGAAATGACTGAAAGCCAGCCAAGAGCTAAGCAAGCTCTTGTTTCCTCTCAGACCCCCTCCCCCACAGAGAGCACCACAACACAGCCATGTGGGTTGCCCCGCCCTGTTGAACACCTAAGGCTCCGCCCTTTCCTATGTAACAGGTGCACTGAGACAAAAAATATGGCCCAAATGAAAGAACAGATCAAAGCTCCAGAAAAAATACAACCAAGTAATAAATAGATAGCCAACCTATCAGATGCAGAGTTCAAAACACCAGTAATCAGAATGCTCACAGAAATGGTTGAGTACAGTCACAAAATAGAGGGAAAAGTGAAGGCTATGCAAAGTGAAATAAAGGGAACCAACAATGAAGAGAAGGAAACTGGGACTAAAATCAATGGTTTGGAACAGAAGGAAGAGATAAACATTCAACCAGAACAGAATGAAGAAACAAGAATTCAAAAAAAAAAATGAGGAGAGGCTTAGGAACCTCTGGAACAACTTTAAATGTTCCAACATCTGAATCAAAGGGGTGCCAGAAGGAGAAGAGGAAGAGCAACAAGTGGAAAACTTGTTTGAAAAAATAATGAAGGAAAACTTCCCCATTCTGGCAAAGGAAATAGACTTCGAGGAAGTCCAGGAAGCTCAGAGAGTGCCAAAAAAGTTGGACTCAAAGAAGCACACACCAAAGCACATCATAATTGCATTACCCAAGATTAAAGATAAGGAGAGAATCTTAAAAGCAGCAAGAGAAAAGGAGAGAGTTACCTACAAAGACGTTCCCATAAGACTATCAGCTGATTTCTCAAAAGAAACCTTATAGGCAAGAAAGTGTAACAGCCACTGACTTGTAGTGACCGAGGAACGCTGCAGATGGCTCATCAAAACACAAGAAAAACATACACACAAACAACCGAGTCCTGTGGAGAAATAGGGATGAAAATGGCCACTCTCTCTAGTAGGGAGCGCCTCGTCTTTTCGCCCAAGCAGGCTTTTATTCTTGAATACAAATACCGTTTGCAAATTACAAGTAGTTAGCTTTGAAAGGTGCTGGCAGATCTCCTGCTGGGATCCTAAGCCAGAGATTTTGGGGTTTTACCATTTAAAAAGACTACAGGACTTAAAAACTTAGTTTTGTTTCCTCCCTGTGCCTTTATATTTTAATTAAAGAGCATCCTCCAGCAAGCAGATCTCACAGGGTCTTTCATATTCTATGTCCCAGGCCTGATTACCCTGGGGGTTCGCCAACTCTGGTCTGGACTGCACCGTCCCTGTTATTTCCATAGGTCTGAGTCAGGCAGAGGAGACAAAGGCAGCCAGGAGACTTGGATTTCTCAAGGACTCAGGCTTTGGCAAAGCCAAGGGGGCAGGGGTCAATGTCGATCACCCCGTCATTTCCGCAGCCCCCTGAGTCTCTTCCCTTAGGGCATTCCCACGTGATCGAGTCTGTCTTAGATTCATTCTCTTTCCTAGAGAATTGTTACCCGTCATTGACTGCCGATCATGCAAAGGGAGCCAGGCATTAGAACAGGCAGTGTTCATGCCAGGGAAATAAGTTTTTTCTCTCCTTAGGGTCTCCTAGTTCAGGGACCTCTTACTCAGCCATAGTCACAGGCAGTTACAGATTCCTAAGACCAGGCAGGGTGGACCTCAACAAGAAAGGGCTGGAAAGAAGTATTCAAAGTCATGAAAGACAAGGACCTACATCCAAGATTATTCTATCCAGCAAAGCTATCATTTATTTAGAAGGGAAGGCCAGATAAAGTGTTTCCCAGATAAGGTCAAGTTAAAGGAGTTCATCATCACCAAGCCCTTATTATATGAAATGTTAAAGGGACTTATCTAAGAAAAAGAATATAAAAAAATACAAACAGTAAAATGACAACAAATTCACAACTATCAACAAGTGAACCTAAAAAATCAAAAACAAAAACAAACTAAGCAAACAACTAGAACAGGAACAGATTCACAGAGATCACATGGAGGGTTATTAGTGGGAAAGGAGGGGGGAGAGAACGGGGGAAAAGGTACAGGGAATAAGAAGCATAGGTGGTAGGTACAAAATAGACAGAAGGAGGTCAAGAATAGTATAGGAAATGGAGAAGCCAAAGAACTTGTATGTACGACCCATTGACATGAACTAAGGTGATGAGGGAATGATGGTGGGGTGGGTACAGGGTGCAGAGGAATAAAAGGGAAAAAAATGGGACAACTGTAATAATCAATAAAATATATTTAAAAATAAAAATTAAAAAGTGTGGCCTTCAAAATCAAGAACAAGCCAAGAATGCCCATTATCATACTTCTATTCAATATTATCATGAAGTCCCTAAAGAGTAGAAAGGAAAAAGGCAACTAAATGTAGAAAAGGAAACAAAAATGTCAAGTATGACTGTAAACATAGAAAAACCAAAACAATCTAAAAGTTGTTATTTTTATATATTTTTTACTTAAAATTTTATTTATTTTTAGAGAGGAGGAAGGGAAGGAGAAAGAGAGGGGAGAACCATTAATATGCAAGAAAGATATTGATCTGTTGCCTCTTGCATGCCCCTAATTGGGGACCTGGCCCACAACCCAGGCATGTGTCCTGACTGGGAATCGAACCTGTGACCTTGTAGTTCACATGCTGGTGCTCAATCCACTAAGCCACACCAGTCAGGCCCATATATATTTTTTCACTGTATTTTTTTGTTACCATTTATCCCCCTTATACTCTCTTCCCCTTTCCCTGCCAAATCACCACACTGTTGTCCACCACACTGTGAGTCCTTTTTCCTTTTTGCTCAGTCCTGCCTCCCCATACCTGTCAGCCTGCTCTCCATCTATAAGACTGTCTCTATTTTGTTTCTTAGTTCAGTTTGTTCACTAGAGTCCACATATGAGTGAAATTATAAAGTATTTGTCTTTTTCTGACTGGTTTATTTCACTTAGCGTAATGTTCTCCAGGTCCATCCATACTGTCATAAAGGGTAAAACTGTCTTCTTTTTTATGTGTAGTAGTATTCCATTGTGTGCCCCTAGTTGTTTCATCCACTCACCCAGTGATGGACACTTGGGCTGCTTCCTTATCTTGGCAACTGTAAATAATGCTGCAGTGAACATAAGGGTGCTTATGTTCTTTTGAATTAATGTTTTGGGTTTCTTTGTATATATTCCCAGAATGGTAACGCTGGATCAAAAAGCAAAACCTTTTTTAATTTTTTAAGATATCTCCATACTGCTTTCCACAGTGGCTGCACCAGTCTGCATTCTCACTTACAGATGCCCCTTTTTCCACATCCTCACCAGCACTGTTGTTGTTTGTTCATGTATTGATGATAGCCACTTTGACAGGTGTGAAATGATATCTCATTGTGGTTTTAATTTGCATTTCTCTGATGATTAGTGATGTTGAGTATCTTTTCATACATTTATTGGCTATCTGTATGTCCCCTTTAGAGAAGTGTCTATTCTGGTCCTCTGCCCTTTTTTAAATTAGACTATTTGTTATTTTGGGTGTTAACTTTTATAAGTTCACTATAAATTTTGGACACTGATCCCTTATCAGATGTATCAGTGAATATGTTCTCCCATTCAGTAGGTTGTATTTTCATTTTGTTGATGCTTTCCCTTGCTGTGCAAAAACTTTTTAGCTTGATGTAGTCTGATTTTTTTCTTTTGTCTCCCTTGCTTGAGGAAATATATCAGATAAAATATTGCTATGAACAATGTCCAAGGTTTTACTGCCTGTGTTTCCTTCTAGGATTTTTATGGTCTCAGGTGTAACATTTAAGTCTTTAATTCATTTTGAATTTATGCTGGTGTATGGTATAAGAAGTTGGTCTAGTTTCATTTTTCTACAAGTTATCTGTCCAATTTTCCCAACACCATTACTGAATAAACTATCCTTAGCCCATTTTATGTGCTTGCTTCCTGTGTCAAATATTGGCTATAAAGATGTGGATTTATTTCTGAGCTTTATATTCTGTTCCACTGATCTATGCACCTGGTTTTATGTCAGTACCATGCTGTTTTGATTACTATGACCTTGTAGTATAGTTTGATATTAGGTAGTGTAGTGGGATTCCTCCAATTTTGTTCTTCTTTGTCAGGCTGCTATTGTTATGTGAGGCTTTTTGAGGTTCCGTATAAATTTCTTAAATACTTGTTCTAGTTCTGTGAAATGTGTCATTGGTATCTTGATAGGAATTGTCCTGAATCTATAGATTGCTTTGGATAACATGGGCATTTTAATGATGTTAATTCTTCCTATCCATGAACACAGTATGTGCTTTCACTAATTTGTATCTTCAATTTCTTTCTTCAGTGCCTTATAATTTTCTGAATAACTGGTCTTTTACATCTTGGTTATATATATTCTTAGGTATTTTATTCTTTTTGAAGAAATTATACATGGGATTGTTTACTTAATTTCCCTTTCTGATAATTCATTATTGACATATAAAAATGCAACTGATTTCTGGATATTAATTTTGTATCCTGCTACTTTGCTGAATTTTTTTACCAGTTCTAGTAGTTTCTTGAGAATCTTTAGAGTTCTCTATGTACATTATCATGTCATCTGCAAATAAAGACAGTTTCACTTCTTCCAATGTGGATGCCTTTTAATTCTTCTTCTTGTCTGATTGCTATGGCTAGGGTTTCCAGTACAATGTTGAATAAGAGAGGTGAAAGAAAATATCCCTGTCTTGTTCCTAATCTTAAGGGGAACTCTTGTAGTTTTTGTCCATTGAGTATGATGCTGGCAGTGGATTTGTCATATATGGCCTTTATTATGTTTAGGTATGTTCCTTTAATTCCCACTTTGCTGAGAGTTTTTTTTTTTAATCATAAATGGGTCCTGAATTTTGTCAAATACTTTTTTTACATCTATTGATATGATCATGTGGTTTTTATCCTTCATTTTCTGTGTGGTGTATCACATTTATTGATTTGAAAATGATGTGCCAATCTTACATTCCCAGAATAAATCCCACTTGATTAGGGTATATGATCTTTTTGATGTTTTGCTGTATTTGGTTTGCTAATATTTTGTTGAGGATCTTTAGCATCTATGTTCATCAGGAATATTGGCCTATAATTTTCTATTTCTTTTTTGTAGTGTCTTTATCTGGTTTTGGAGTAAGGATAACACTACCCTCATAAAGTGAGCTTGGGAGTCTTCCTTCCTCTTGAATTTTTTGAAATAGTTTGAGAAGGAGTGGTGTTACCAAGATTACCAGATATAAGACCAATATACAAAAACCAATCACAAATCTATATACCAGCATTAAACAGCAAATACATAATTTAAAATAGCATTTAAAATATCAAGTATAACTAAGAACAAATATTTTTAAATATATGCAAGATTCAAACAGAAGAATTTTTCAAACTTTATTAGGAGACATGAAATAATAACTAAATAAATTGAAAACTATACCAGGTTTATAATTAGGAACACCTAATATTATCAAGATGACATTCTCCCTAAATTGACCTTAAAATTCAATATAAGCTAATTAAAATCCTAAGAGGGGTTATTCATGGAACTTCAGAAGCTGATTTTTAAATTCACATGGAAGAACTGAGAGCCAAGAACAGCCAAGACATTCTGTAAAAAAAAACAGCAAGAAAAAGAGTTGTACCTTATCAAACATTAGGACTCCTTATAAAGCTAACTAAAGAAAAAAGCAGATCCTGACCTATGGAATATGAGAGCTCAGAAAAAATCTCCCCCACACACATATAACTTTATACATGATAAAAGTGGTGAATCATATGATAAAATTGAAAACCGAATCTCTATTTCACATCATATAAAAACTAATTCCAGATGGACCAGAATTTAAAATGTCAAAAGAAAAACTTTTAAATTTTAATGGAAAATGCTTTTTTCTTTCTGATCTTGACAGGGAAAGGCTTTCTTTATAAAAACACAAAAGCATTCATTTTAAAATGAAATATTAATAAATTTGACTCTGTTAAAAGCAAGGACATCTGATTATTAAAGGTCACCTTAGAGAGAGTGAAACACAAGTTATAAACTCAGAAAGGATATCTCCCACCCATGTAATCATGAAAGGATTAGTATCAAGACTATATTTAAAACTCCTACAATAATAAGAAAAGCTCAATTAATCCAATTTGTTAAAAGCTAGGCAAAAGACATAAATAGGCATTTTTCAAAAGAAGAAATGCCTGGCAATAATTATTCAAATACATATTTAACCTCATTATTGATCAGAAAAATGCAAATAAAGATGACTATAAATCCACATAATTAACCAAAACATAAAAGTCTGATAAACGCCAAGTGTTTAGAGAGAATATGTATGAACGAGGTTTCTTGAGTATTACTGGTAGGAATGTAAATTGGTACAACTACTTTGGAAGGCAGGATTGCGTTATCTTGTGAATTTGAACATTCAGATAAATAATCGATGACCCAGAATTCCACTCCGAGGTGGAAACCAGAGGGAACTCTGATTTATGTACAGCAGACAACACATCCAAGAACCTTCTTGGCAACAGATGTCATAATAACAAAAGTCTGGAAATAATCCAGATACATGTCCATTCACAATATGTAAATAAGTGTAGGTGTATTCCCACTATGAAATGTTACACTGCCCTCAGAAAGAGCATACAACTGATGCACACACAAAAAATATAGTGAGAAATCTTGGCAACATAATAACTGCCTGGAAAATCAAGTCCCAAAAGACTACCAATACCAACATACCATTTTATCAAATATAAACTGAAATATAAAATTTAAGGATATATTAAACAAGGAATCAAAATAACAATCAAACTAAAACCCCTACCTCTCTAAAAGCTTATCCTAAAAGTATAAATCTCTAGAATTTCCATGGTGTAATATGCAATCTACTTTACTTATTTCACTTGATAAATACAATTATGTACTTCATCAAGAACAAATGAAATACAAATGGAAAAATCTAGAAATGTGCAACAATAAATGTTCTACCATCTCACATTACTTATTTGGAAGAGCTTGCTTGCTCATTTAAGGACAAAGATCACCCTCTCAGTCACAATGACAATCGTGAAGAACTCCAGTGAACCAGAAAAATAATAGTCATATTGCTGTGAAAAGGTACATTCTGGAAAACAGCTTACTCACATAATTTATCTTCCCACACTTGGTACAGTGGCTGTCTGTAGCCATTTTTGACTGAATGGGGTTGGCCATACATTTGCTCAAAGATTATTTTTGAGCCCAGTAAGGAAATCTTTTAGCTCCTAAATTAGAAGCCTGAAGAGCTTGGCAGCCTCACATGTGGGAAGCCTATTGAGCAGTGAATGGAATAATTATTCTCTAGGACTGTGTATTCTGGACATGGGAATGCAGCTCAGAGCTCCACAGAAGCCACATTTGCCCTCCCCATGCTCAACACTAAAAATGGGGGTCCCTCCTTTATGCCAATAGTCTATTCTGATGACAAATAATTGCCTTTGATTGTTAGATTATTTAATATACTAGTTATATGGATACAACCAATCAACCTATTGTCCTGAACAACAGGAAATCTTCAACTTCTGTTCCGAATACTAAGGTAGTGCTTAGTGAGTACTGGAGAATCTGCAAATTAAATATAACAGCATCGCCATGAGTTTTCACAACTTTAACTATTTAGGTTCCAGTCACATGTCATATATATGGATATGGATATGCATATATATATAATCTTTCTCCTTTGAAAAGGGGAACAAAATTGTGGTAAGAGTTTTAAGCAACATGACTTCAGTGTTTTTTATCAACCAAATGAGGATATGGAAATAGATTCCGTTTTCTAAATCACTAATTTTCCAATTATTAGGTATGTGATTCATGAAATGCAATAACCAAAACAAATATTTTTATGTCTTATAAAGTATCATAGAATGCCATGGTTTCAAAAGAACACAGATACACATTCCAATGCCACTTGCATATACTGATGATGCTGGTGACACATCAATGGACACAGCTTTTCTGGAGAGCACGAACTTGAGCTTAATCAGAATCTGTCCCCCAACTAGACTGTAAGCTGAGAGCAGGGACTGTTCTATTTATTATTGCATCCCAAGGGCATGATATAATATTCATGCTTAGAAAACATTTTTTGACTAAATGAATGAACTTGGCATTATGTGTCAAGAGCATTTAAAATTTTTGTCACACCCCTTTAAACCAGTAATACTACTCCTAGGAATTTACCCTAAGGAAATTATTGGAGAAACAAAGATAAACAAGGATGTTTGTTGCAACATTATTTATAATAACTCAAAATCTATACGTTCAACAACAAGGGAATTAGTCAAATGTGGTATATCACACAATGTAATATAGTACTAGCAGTTACTGAAAAGCATATTTATACAATGTAATTATTGACAAGGGTAATTTACATACTATAACATTATATATACAATCTACATAATGCACATATAACATATAAAACTAAATTCTAAATTCTTTATAAATAAATTCTAATTTATTATATAGGTATTCATGTGTATACTTTTATCCATAGAAAAAGAACTTTAGAAAAAAATACACCAAATGTTAAAAGTAGTTACATTTTGCTAATAAACAGAACTTAGCAGTCAGTATATTTAAAAGCTTACAAAAATAAAATTACCCTTAATAATGAATTTAGTTACTAATAAACATACTCTTTTGTGTGTGTATTCTATCTGTAAGCAATCCAACAACCACAAAAAAAGCTTTTAGTATTTAGTCTTATAAGACAGAAATGAGACATTCATAAGGAAGAGGAAAATATGTAAATACAGTTTAAACACCACAAGAGCAACTCCACCAAAATGAGCACATGCTTTAAAAATAGTCATGCAAATAAAATATCTCATTGGAAAGGTAAATATTAGTGAATACTTTATTTGAAATATAGAAGCATTCATATTTAGAGTAATGATAACAGTGAAATACACTTTATAAAAATACTTTCAAATCTTTTAAAATAACAAATACAGTTGTTTCCAAATTTTGCTTTCTAAAAATAAAATTCTGCTACCAATTCTTATCAAGGATGCCAGATTTTCCTTCCTTAATACTGTCTTCTGCTGCTGCAGCCTAAATGCCACGGCCATCTCAGAATTCGGGCTCATCTGATGGAAACAGGGCGCCCCTGCGGGAAGGCAGTCTGAAGTCACCTGTCCCTGTCCGCCTCCCTCACACTCTTTTGCACCAAGTCGCAAAAGCTGCTAAAATTAAACAGTGGAGACCAGATAGGCAATTCGAAGGCTTTTAGGATTTTTAATTATTTGAGTGTTATTTTACTGTTGTTATTGTTTAATCTAGCAAAACCTCCCACTATAAAGGTCTCAAAACAGAATTGAAAAAGCAAGCGTGGATCTTGCCTCGCTGTTAGGCCATGCATACGCACACACTCACTGTTAGCTGAGTTTCCTATGCTGTCGAGTGTCTTTGGTCAGTTTTTCTCCTTGTTGATTAAGACAAGCTAAATAGATTTTCATGAAATTTTAGGAAGTTCTGTACTTACACAATAACATTAGAGTTTTAGGAAAGATGGAGAGCAGTTCACTATAGTTATTGAAGTGGCCTAGGAGTCCACATGGGCTAAAAGCTAAGCAACCAGGAACCCTGAGTATCTTAAATCCAGCTTCAGAACCAAGCAGATCCAAGCAGATACTGCAGACTGGCGTGGGGAACAGAACATCTGCCTCAAGTCACACCCACATTTTGGTCACAGCCGTGGCTACTGTTCAGCTGAAACAACCACCACGTCTAATTTTAAAAAAGAGTTTGCGTATGTCTGAGATAACACAGAATTTGATATAAAGATATCCAAATCAAACAGGAGACTCTACTACCACATGCACCATATCACAGACACCAACAAAAACATTTATGTTAAAGTATTTCAATGATTCATCAGTGCTAAGAAATATTAATCTATTAACAGGGGAAAAGCCAACAATGTTATCACAGGCAATGTCGTCACAGGTGTATCCCTGGCTATATAATTTTCCATTTGTCACAGGCACAAATTTTAACATTAATATTTAAAATAGCCACCAGGTAGCTTTTCTAACTCTGAATCATTCAGCATTCATCTGAATGTTTATAAGCACAGAACTGAAATCTATGCCACATTAACCTGAAGTAGTAAAACTCTTGAGCAAGTTCCCATCATACTCAACTAATTTCAATAAATAAACTGTACATCTAAAAACAAAGAACTAGGGAATTGTTAAGAATAAGGCCCAGAATCCTACATGTTGGGGAGGTCTTCAAGCACAAAAACAAGTAATTTTAGAATGAAACCGAACACTTCCTTATTCAAAAGCTATTAAGCATATAGCAATCACTATTCCAAGGAATAAGTAAGAGATAAAAATGTAAAAAGTTAACAAAGGTATTTGATAAGTGCATAGACAACAGAGCAGGAGCCAGTGCCTAAAGACAACATATGCAGAACACCTGCCTCGTCTCAGAGAACGTTTCACAGCTGCCGTGACAGGGAGGACTGCAAGTCGCCTCTCAACATCTGCTCTCTTCCAGCGCACCGGTATTTTCAGTTTGCCATGTTGCCGCACAGCTAAAAACTCATTTCCCAGGCTGCCGCTGCTAGGTGTCAGCACAGCACTAAGTTTTGACTAATAGGATGTGAGTATATATGTCTTATGCAGCTCTCAGTCATGATCTGTCCCCTCCCCAGCTGGAACACGGCTGAGATGGTCAGAGCTCTGGCAGCCACCTTAGGCTGTGAGATGGGTGATATGTACGCATCAATGTACAAAGAGCCTAGGTCTTTAGTAACTGTGGAACCACAGTCAGCCCTGGCCTTCTACCCAGACATACGTATGGGGGAGAAATAAACATCTATCTTGTTTGCACCATGACTATTTAGAGTTTATAAACACAGCAGCTAACATTTATTTAGCACTTACTACATATCAGACACCATGCGAAAGGCGTTGCATATAATCTCTCATTTGCTCAGAACAACACTTTAAAACCAGGCCTGTTGGGGGAGACTAGGACAATTATAACAGGCCAACAATAAAAAAATACCAGGCCCGTGGAAGAGAAGTAACTTGCCTGGAGTCGCTCAGCTATCAGCAGTTGAACACGGACCTATCTGATGCCAGTGCCATGACCAGGCTGGGAATGCCCTCCACACCCTAATTCCACATGCCTGGTGTGAAGAAGAACCATGATCCCTCTCACAAAACACTCCCAGAACAATGATTTGTATGTCCCTCAGATTTTACTGTCATATCCTCAAGACTGTGCAGAAAACAAATGTATGAGGTCTGTCCAGAAGGTATCCAGCCATGTACTATGACAAATAGAGACATTTATTAAAGAAGATAGAAGATACAAGATACAAGAAACATTGTACATAGGACAATGATGCCTCAGTCCCTTTAAAGTAGGCACCTTGGGATCTCACACAGTTCTCCCAATTGCCATCAGCTGCACCGTCATATTTTCCTGAGTCTCATCAACAGTCTGAAATCTCTTCCCTTTCAAAGGTGATTTTAGTTTTGGGAAAAGTCAGAAGTCGCAGGGTGCCAAATCTGGGCTGTAGGGGGTCTGAGTCACCTGGGTTATTCGATGCTTTGCCAAAAAACTCTATACAAGATGTAATGCAAGAGCAGGCATGTTGTTGTGATGAAGCTGCCAATCACCAGTTGCCCATATCTGTGGCCTTCTGAATGATCCAAATAGTTTCTGCAGAGGAATGTTGAAGCTTAATGCAAAATTTGATGCAGACTTCTTGTTCTATTCACTCAGTCAGTTTGAGTGCGACAGCCACACAGTACACCTGTTCACTCAACAGCATCTACCACACCCACTGACTAGTACAGTGAAGTCATCATTGTTCACGCATGTGCATTCCAGTCCACTCTCCTTGGCTGCCAGGTTACACTGATATCACACAAACCATTCTCATTATAGTAACAATGGCTGGACTTTTTCCAGACAGATCTCATATGTTTGTGATATGATATCATATACATCATATATAATCATATCACAACAGAGCATAGAAATGAGAAAGCAATTACATGGTCAAGGTTCACAGAGGAAATATACCATTCCACTGCCACTCCAATATAATACAACTGAAAGTCATTCCATAAAGCTATATACCAAACAGTTCACAGTTTTGGCTTTTGATTTTTTTATTTTGGGTATTTTTTGGGGGGGGTGAAACAAGATTACAGCAAACCTTTAGTTTCTACATTATATATTTCTATGCTGTTTGAAGTTTTAGAACTATGTAGTGTTACTTTTATTATCTCAAAAGGCAATAAAAATTTCTTAAAACATGTCCTAGGAATTTTCCTATTTATAATTTTATCATTTAAGAATATGTAATTGTAAGTTATGAAGAAAAACTGTCCAAGTACTAGAGAAGTGTAATGATTTGGATGAAGTAATGAAAAAACAGATTTTTAAAAATCTATTTCCCACTATATTATTCTAATATGGACATACAGCATCTTAGTGGTATATATAGATAGTGAATATAACACTAACATAATATAATATGGGACGAGAGTTAATTTAGGCCAAACATAAAAGAAAGAAGAGTAAAATTATTCTAGATGCATGTTCAGTGTGCAGAGCACACGGGTTAAAGTCCTACAGTCTTGGTAGAGAAAGGCTGAACACTTTTTTCTGAGCTCCCAGCAGACAGGACACAGAGGAGCTCCAAGTGCCCATCAGATGACAGGAAGTGAGCCAGCAGAAGGCAGCAGAACCTACTGAGATTCTCTCTCTGGTGAGCCCACAGCACTTTTCCACAAAATATATTGTGTCTCCAAACACAAAGAGAATTTTTGAAACTTTGGGGCTCAGTTTCAAGTATAAAATTTTAATAACTTTAAGACCAAAATTTAAATAACTTAAAACTGCTTTCATGCATATTATAGAGAACCTGAAATAAAATGTCTCAGTTTAGTGGCTGGCCTAGTTTCCAACCACCTTCTTCTTTATATAAATGATGTATTGTAATTTACTTTCCATAATTTACTTTCTTTGCAGACACTAATATCTTAACCATTAGTAACCCATTTTTAAATATGCAGCCCTAAAATCATTATAGTCTGACATTTTTATATGCTTATAAAACACATTTTATTCCAACTGTTTTTATTAGAAGAAATGTGGCCTGCTGAAACCAAAACCTACATATTTTACTTTGAAAAAAAAAAAGGCAGCTGGAAACATAAAACCCCACACATTTGCTTTTAACACCGCTTGAGAACTAACCCTACAACATGAAGTGGACATCTACTAAAGGCTTGCTCAGAGAAACGGAGACTGTTTAACAGAAAGCAGCACTCGGAGCTCACGCCACAAACCCACAAACCGTGGCGTCCTCACCGCTGCCTGGGAAGGGGTGCGTGGGGTAGCTGTGTGCACTGGGGTCCCCGGATGAGGGCTTGCTCTCACAGATTCTTGTCTTCTTGTGCCGTCTCCAGATTCAAGAATACAGAAACAAATTCTTTGGAATTTAGCCTCTGAGGAGGCAAGCAAATTATGTTAACCACATGCAAACATTTACATTACTCTATGGTTTATTTCCTCATCTTTCCAAAACCTTGATTTTAAAATCAGATCTTAGAAGACCACATATGACACAATGTCCACACTACTTTTCTTGTCTCATGAAAAGACAAAATTTGTGAAAACAATTATCTAGTATCATTTAAATTGTAATATTCTAATCACAGACGTGTTTATATTAAAGTATATATTTGTTTCTTAAAAATACAATTTACCCCCAAACTCTCCAAGCACAAATGGAGGAAGGAGATGCCCAGGGGTAAACCAGTACACGGAAGTTCCAAGGAAAGAGAATGAAACTGAATGTAAGTAGACAGCAGTGGGTGGACGCAAAATACATTGGCATCGGAGGCATGGTTGGTCTCTGAGTGTGAGGAGAGCAGGTCAGCTGAAGCTAATAAGGTGGTTAACAGCCCAAACAGCCAACTGATCTCCAGTATATTGTGTCCCAAACACAAGTCCATATGTTCTCTGCTAGTTTATCTCTTATATGACATTTCCAGTTGGAACTTCAAAACTTGACATGAACCATGACCAAATGGGGTTTATCATTGGAATACAGTACTAGTTCGATACACAAAACCCAACCAATATAATCTATCAGATTAGCAGTCAAAAGGGAAAAAGAAAACAACAACAATGTAATCACATCAACTGATGCAGAAAAACATTTGACAATTCATATAAAAACTCATAAAATTCACAATAAAAACTCAACAAAGTAGGAAGAAGGGAAGCTCTTCAACCTAATACAATCTGTAGCTAACATCATGCATTACTTAACTGAGAAAGATTGAATGTTTTCCTCCTAGGATCAAAAACAAAACAAAAATGTCCATTCTCACACTTGTATTCAACACTGTATTGAAAGTTCCAGCAGCCCTAAGGGGAAAAGGCAAGGAAAAGAAATAAAAGGCATAGAGATTGGAAATCAATAAAATTATTGCTATTCACAGGCAAGATGACTGGCTATGAAGAAAACTCTAAGGTACTGGGGGGAAGGATAGGGGGGCCTCCTAGAACTAATAAGTCATTTTAGCAAATTCACAGGTAAATTTTAAAAAATTAAATCATATTTCCATATATATTAGCAATGCACAACTAGAAACTAAAAAATATACCATTTACAATAATTCCAAAAAATCAAATACTTAAGTTTATATTTTAACACTTAAGTTTAAATCTGAAAAGTACACATAGTATCTACATGCTGATTTAAACTTAACTATAAACTGCTCCTGAAACAATCAAAGAAGACCTTTTTGAATAGAAAGGCATACCATATATTGATGGATTGGAAGGTTCAACATAATAAACATGTCAGTTTTCACCAAATTTATCTATAGATTTGTGCAAGCCCACTCAAATCCCAGCACGACTGTCTGTAGATATAGACAAGCTGATTCTAAATTTGTATGAAAAGACAAATGAACTAGGATAGCGTAAATAATTTTGATAAAAGAAAAGTAAAGTTGGAGAAATCACATGACCTGATTTTAAGACTTAAGATAAAACTAGAGTAACTAAGACAATTCAGGAGGACTTTCAGCCAAGATGGCGGTATATGTAAATGCAGTACTCGCATCCTCCCAAAACCATATCAAAATTACAACTAAACTGAAGAACAACCATCATTCAGAGCCAACTGAAATCTAGCTGAATAGAAGTCCTACAACTAGAGATTTAAAGAAACCACATCAAGACCGGTAGGAGGAGCAGAGATGCAGAACAGGCTGGTGCCACACCCACATGTGGGCAATAAAATTAGGTGGGGTTTGTCAGCCTTGGTGATCCCCTCTGAGAAGCAAGGGGTCTTAGTCCCACACCAGGCCGCTAAGCACTTTTCATTCAGTTCTACAAGGCAGTAATTCTTAATCTCCATTCAAATGAAGAACCTGAGGCATAGAAAAGTCAAGTAACTTCTTCAAGGTGAAACTATTTAGTAGTAACGGGCAGAGAAGGGAGTCAAAAACAGGCCATTTGACTCCATACTTGTCTCAATACTGCCTCTTACTAGGACCTTAAGATCCCAGACTCCATCACACATCTCAGCAACCACCACCTAACAGTGTTGGGCATGCGACAGACAGTTTACAGTCTGCATCACTGGTGTGTGACCTGGGCTACCTTCACAAAGCCAGACAGCATCTTTAGGGGAAAGATGCTAACGTCTGTTTGAAGGGTTCTAGTTTCTTTAATTTTTTATTTCATTCCACCATGAAGAATTTCCTGAATAACAACAAAAAAATCTACTCATGTGTAATAGAGACAAAGTGTCAGTACTTAGTCATATGTTAAGATTTTTATGTAAACACTGCTCAAAATGGATATAAAAACAACACTAATAAAGTAAAAATCCTCCTGAGAAAGTTTACTTTATATCCCAGTGAAAGTCCTTTACTAAAACCATCTCCCCACGCCCCACACACAGAGGAATGTTCCAAGATTTCTTGTCACTGAATAGACACATTATACATGCCATCTGAGAATTTTTATCATTTTTAACATCTCTTTCCTCACAGTTTGTTTTTGGAGAACCTCAATATTTGACACAATTCTGGAAAATGTGTGGTTTAAAGGTAAAGAAATGATTATGGTCAGCTGTCCATGGCTGTCTCTCTATGAAGTGTGTGCCTGCTGAACATAGCTCACCTGTACAAAACAAAAAATTCCAAAAGATGAGTCTTCCCATTGATATTTTTCTTCTGCAACATTCTACTAAAGCGAAATTAAGCCTGAAAGAGCAAGAAAGGCTTCTGAGAAAATTTCACAGCACCGGGCCCTCATCCAGACCTTTGGTTAGGTCCAGTAAAACACTACAGACAATATACATGTCTTCCATCTGTTTGCATGTACAGTAATATCATTACAATAAAATAGTAAACTATCATTGAGCTATGATTTTTTTTAGTTTAATTCAAATCTTTGCTGACATAATTAGCTAAAAACATTAGCAAAATGGATAAGAAAACTATCCAGCTAGCCCAGGCCAGGTAGCTCACTCAGTTAGAGCATTGTCTCAGTTGCAGGTTCAATCCCTCATCAGGGCGCATAGAAGAATCAACCAGTGAATGCATGAATAGTTGAAACGACAAAAGCCAATGTCTCGCTCTCTTTTTTTTCTCTCTCTCTCTTCCTCTCTCTCTCTCAAATCAATAAATAAGTAAATTAAAAAAAAACATACAGCTAATAAAACTAATTTCAAATAATGAATTTGGAGCAGGATAATTTTAGTGAACATAGAAGAGAAGTAAAAACACCATCTTATCAAGGACAGCAATCTAATAGAATACCTCTTTTATCTTAAAGGGACTCTACGGGGATTCCAGGAAACACCAATGGTGCAGGGCAACCCACCACTGGCACCCAATCACCTCCAGCAAGAAAGAGACTATAAACATGACGATGTGACCACTAGGTGGCACCTTCACACCGTTTCTTTTCTCAGGGAATCATTTCCTCCTTCACTCTGGCTTTCCCAACATAACAGCAGTGCAAAATTAATAGAAGTACCTCGCTTTAACAAAGAAAACAATCAAAATAATTTAGAAAATTTATTTTTAATAAAAAATTCTTCCTATAATTGTCTACATACAATTCTTTGTTATATAATCACCAAAGAATAACTCACCAAACTGTAATGTATTCTGTCTCCCACTCTCTTCGGTAGGTATTATTCCAGTGTTACAATACAGGATGGGACAAAAGTAGGCTTACAGCTGTTCGTATGGAAAAATCATACAATAATCAATAAATAACAACACAAGAATACACTGTTTCACGTACTCACAACTGTAAAACTCCTGTTGCCCCACCTAGTATAAGGTTGAAATGAATTCATTTCCATTCTCTTTGGTCATAAATATCTTCTATATGCGCATGGCATCCTTCCTGCCCCTCCCTATATAAGGCGGTTGGCATGTAAGGCTGTGTCTAACCGAAAGAAACAATAAACGGTGGCCTCTAACACTTTTCAAATCCCAGTCAATGATAGCAAATGTCAAATAACCCTGCAGACAAGGTAGAATGTATATAAATTCTTCATCCATTTTAAATAAACAAGGTTGATGTTTTAAAAAAATTTTAACAACACGTCTAGACTCTGACCTTGCACCATTCACAGTCAGCAAATTTCCAAAGACTTTGGTAGTAGCATCATTAGATTGCAATAGAAAGTCTCAGAAATGGGCATTTTGTTTATGTGAAAATTTAAATTTCTTTTGTCATTGGCATGGGCATCGGGCAGACAGTTCTGCCTACTTATTTGCAAAATACCACCTCTGTTTCAGATAACTACCAATAGGCTGGGTCCCAAGTAAAATTTAAAAGTGTGTGTAGTTTCTGCTTGGCAATCTCAGTCTTCCCTTTGCCTCCCCTTTGCCTGCTTGTTTCTTTCCCTGTTTTCAGCCTCTTGCTCAATAACACCTCCTGCTCTTGACATTCAATGCCCTTCCTCCTCCACAACCAACCAAAGCAAGGGTCTGGAACCAGCCATTTCCACTGAAGGTAACTATGTGCCAGTTACTCAGCAGAGCAGCCCCTCCCTCCTACTTGGCCCCCTGACACTTTGCTACCTGCCTCTAATTTAACCCCTACTACCTCACATGGTACCTGCTACATGAGGGTCTCCTCCATGCAGGAGTCCTCCAGAAATGCTTTCTTGACGATTGTGTCCTCTTGCCTTGCTCTATTCACATTGTAAGCCTCTTCACTAATGGTGCTAAGAAAGGGTTTCTCTCCATTTACTGCAGGAGTTCTTAACTTTAGAGTTCAAGAGCAAGCTTTTATCTGCATGTATATGAGCACTTTTTTTCCCTGGAAAGAGGTTCATAGCTTTCATTAGATGCTTAAGGGGGTCCCTAATCCCAAAAATGTAGAGCCAAAGCACACTAAAAAGAACTTCTGTATGAGAAACCAGAAAGGAGGTATATTATTGGACTAAGGGGCCTTTCAAGCAGCCCTAGGACTATTTCAATAGGCAGCTACCTACTCTGCTTGTAGGTAATTATCTCCCACACACAAAGCAGACAGACTAGTTCCTACGAAGAAAACCAGACCAGTTTGTTCCAAGGCTGTGGCAGTGATATGTACTCACAAAACAAGTACTCTAAAGAAACCACAGCTACAGGCAGAGGATAATAAGGATATATATACAGCAAACACTCTCATTAGAAAGATAAAGACATGTTTAAGTCAAATTATTATATTTAAAATAATAATAAAAAGATTAGTTACCTGAATGTCCCAAAAATGGTGTCAATCACTAAAGTCCTCCAAGAGAAAACATTGGAAGTAAATGGAAAATCTTTTGGGTGCCTTATTATCTTATTTCCCCCTTTTGTTTGCTAATACAGGTTTTCTTATGCCATTCATTTCTCATGTTGAAAATCTACTCTTCCACTCTCCTTTCAACCAACAACTAAATTATCGATCAAAACTGGCCTCATAGGGGACATCCTGCCAAGACGGAGGCATAGGTAGATATGCCTCACCTCCTTGCACAACCAAAAGAAGGAAAACAACAAATTCAAAAGCAAAAAATAACCAGAACTGCCAAAAAACTGAACTGTACAGAAGTCCCACAACCAAGGAGTTAAGGACACATTCACCAGACAGCCCCAAGGAGACGTCCACATGCAGTCCTGCCCACTGGCACCTGAACTTGGGAAAGGGCCACCAAGTGCGCAGGCGCTTTTGCCTCCACCGGCCTCTGGAGAGAGGGCACCTGCCTTGGCACGGGCCCAACTGGGCCAGGGGGCTCTGTGTGGCCACTGACTCAGCAAGGGTCAGGAGGTGGGAGTTAACATTGGAAACTTTAAAGTATAAACATCATCAAGTATGAAAGAAGTCCTCAAAGGGAAACACTTTGCCGCTGTGGAAGAGGTGGAACAAAAAATGGCAGCAGCACTAAATGGCATCAAAATCGATGAGTTCAAAACTTTTTTGAGCAATGGTAAAAACATCTTGGTAGGTGTATTGCTTCAAATGGAGAGTATTTTGAAGGTGACTGAAGTTTAAACTTGTAAGAACAAATACACAATTTTTAATAAATTTAAAAACAACTAGCCTCATAGGTAGGAAGCCAGTAACTATGCATTAGACTTTCAGGGTTGGATTCAGATCCAAACTTCAGGTTTGGAGTGAAGTTTTTCTGATAAATTACAAAAAAGACACTTGAGGAAGTTATTATGTGCAAAAGACAAAACTTAATGTTAACTAAGATTTGAATGGGCCCATGAAAAAGGCCTTTTCTCAACCAGAACAGGGCACAAGGCTGCCCTATTTTCTGCCCTACCTAAATCCAAGCTTCAAGGGAACTTACCACTGCGTGGGGACAAAAGGGCATGCTCATCAGCAGGGAAGGAAAAGTGACCATAGAGCCAGACTACAAGTAAAGCCTACTGCCACCTACCCCTGGCCACATCTAGCCAGAGCATTGCCCCTGAATCTACCTGCCTCTGGAAAGGAAAGAGGGAGGGAGGGAGAGAAGGAGTGAGGAAAAGGAGGAAGGAGGGAGGGAGGGAGTGGAGGAGAGAAGAAGGAAGGAGGGGAGGGGAGGGGAGGGGAGGGGAACAGAAAGAAAATGGAAAAGAAGGAGGGACTGGCCAAGCTTCTTCCCATTTCAAAGTCACTCCCACACAACTCCAGCCAGTGGAAAAAAAGAAAGAGAAAACAGCATATGTTTACACGTGAAAGCTTCATCCCTAGAAAAATGTGGACACATCAAGGTTTCAAAGTAGAATAGCATTTCTCTTCTTTGGGAACCTTGGCCTAGAACAGCAATTTTCAACTGGTATGCCACAAGAACTTTTAAAACATGTAATACTTGACAAATTTAGTCAGGGACACTGACCTCTTTTCCCTTAGACTGTCAAATAAAAAAATGATAACAGCCAACACAACAAAAGCTGTCCAGTGTGAAAGCCCTGTCTTGAACTATAAATAAATAGATCATATAATAGAGTTGCATTTTATTGGTCATATCACATAATAAGGATGCATCTGATTGGTTAACTCTTGGTATCAGAAATCCTTATATACAAGTATAGGCACCTGGATCTTTTAAAAAGTCATTATGGAGCAAAAAAAGGTAATGGTAATTTTTTGGTAAATCAATCAAAATTATACCTATTTTTGTCAGATCAGCAAAAAATTACACTTTTTGGTGTGCCTCAGAATTTTAGTATTAGTTTATGTGTGCCATGAGATGAAAAAGGTTGAAAACTGCTGCCCTAGACTGTAAGAAGGAGCAGGGAAGAGGCCTGGAGTTCAGCCTTGGGGACAACTCTATCTGGCATGATACCAGAGGTAGTTGGGAAAGTTCCATTCCAACCAAATATTTAGTCTCCCAATTTATTCTTCATTTCACAACTAGACTGTCAATGACTCACCAAATAGTGAAAAATAAGTTTCTTATTTTATGCTGTTGATAAAATGTAAAATTTTGTAAAATGCTCACAAGTAGGTTCTCTTTAAATTCTGATGATTTCCTGCAGAGTTGAATGAACATGTAAATAAACAAGCTGGTAGGAGAAGATATTTCACAGGGAACCTCATAAGCATGTAAGTTTAACTGCAGGGGTGGGGGGGGACCCCAGGCAGGAAGGGGCATAAGGTGCAGGGAGAGAGCTGCCTAAAGGGAGGTGACTCTCACTCTCACACCAGCTGTGCTACCAGCTAACTGTGTGGCCTGCAATAACTACTTCATATTCATTCCTAAATTACCCATGTTCAGGGTTATTCAAACACCAAACAAAATAGATTATGTGGGGAAAGCTGTGCAGCTATAAACCATTATTCACCTGTATTATAATTATGTCCCTACAAATTGTGGTTATTAGTTCACATCCCAAATCTACCTAAGCATTAAAAACTATTCTACAAAGTTTAAAGTGACGTAATAAGTTTTGAATTACACTCTGGCTGGAAGAAAACACAGAACTCTTTGGGGGGAAAAAATAATGCATCAGCCACATCTTCAACTCCACGTCCTAAATAAAGGGTTTAATCCCATCACATAACATAGCAAAGCCTGTTATCCTATAAAAGGGAAGTACTAAACCCTCAATTTAAGGACTAGTGACAATTAAAGTAAGGACACTTATAATTTAGTGAGTAAAAATGTATGCTAAAATATAATTAGTGCCTGTGAATTAAAGCAGAGTGGATTAGGCTAATTTGTGGAATGCCGTTGGAGAGAAGACCCTTGGTTTAAAAAGAAGAAGAAAAGAATGACCCTGTGTTTGCAGAGCAGATAAGCAGCTTAATATTCCTCCAATCAATCATACTGGGAAGGAGGAGGAGCAGCGGCGCCCTCTCTATCCCATCAGCCTATGTTATGCCTGCCTGGCACCACAGCCCTCACGACGTGGGCACAAACTGAAGGGCCAGGCTTTGTGCCCTCCACTCATTTCCCAGCTTCATTTATATGGTAATTAGAGCTCTGCTGCCAGAAGGGAAAGCATCTGCCAAAAGTAAAGTCCTCACAATAACAAAACTGGCATATGCTGTGATATCGCCAAAGTGCTGACTAAGAAATTTCTTTAATCTTCCTTTAGAGCCATAAAGTACTGTTTGTGTTATTACTAGCTGGGAATTTTTAACAGTCTTGCACTGACAGCAATTATTTAACACATGCACAAAACAATAGAGTTTCACACCACTTAATAAACCTTTGAGCTCTGTGACTTCCAATGTTCTCACTGGCTGGATTTTATGGTCTAGTGACTCCTGAACGGTCAAGTATACAAGCCACAAAAACAGTATGAAAATTATTTGAAACAACCTTCCTTTGTGCCCTCACAGACTTCCAAACAAATGAGGCAGGCTCTGTGATTGCGGGCTCATTAAAAGATCTGTCTGCCCACTTCACTCTCCACACTTAACTGCAGCAATAAATCTCTGCCAAGGAATCAAGCTCATGGGCTGCTGACCCTACATCTCACTTTTCAAAATATCTGCCAGAGTAAGATATAAGTATTTTAACAACCTATTTGAGGTACAACTATATTGTTTCCTTTCTCAGGAAAAAGAATTCCTTCAAATATATGAATGCCAACTCTGCAAATCCTTTTTTTAAAAAAGCATGGCACATACAAAGAAAAACATCAAAGGTATTGCCTTCCAACATCACCTAACTGAGGAGCTGTGATAAAACGATGAGGACAGAGGCTGTATGTGTTTAAAGAACTCTCCTAGAAGTCAGGAGACAAGGGCTATGGGCAAGTCACTTAAAGCCCTATGTGCCAGTACCTCACCCACACCAGAGGTGGTGATGGCTATGTCACATCTACCTCCAAGGCTGCCATGGAGATCAAGTCAACTGCAGGGACCAGTACTTTGTGACCTATAACGCACAATAAAAATAGGGGAAATGATTATGCTCTGCAAATGACACCAAGTGATCTTTTTATTTTCCACTATGATTCAAAGATTTTAATATGTAGCCATCTTGGCCACTGAGGCCATGTGATGCCCCTCCATTTACTATGAGGGGTCAGTGCAATTCCCCTAACCCACTGTCAAGAATATAGAAGTCAGCCTAGGAGAAAACATGTGCAGTAAAATCTTGAGCATTTTTCTTTTTAATATTTTTTCTGATATATCTCCTTGGGCAAGGGAAACAAAAGAAAAAATAAACAAATCAGACTACACCAAACTAAAAAGTGCTAGCACATCAAAAAAAACCATCAACAAAATGAAAAGACAACCCACTGAACGGGAGCGCATATTCTCCAATGACACAACTGATAAGGTGTTAAAATCCAAAATTTATAAAGAATTCACACAACTCAACACCAAAAAAAAACAAACAATCCAACTGAAAAATGGGCAAAGGACCAGAATAGACACTGCTCCAAAGAGGACATACAGATGGCCCATAGACATATGAAAAGATTCTCTCTTTTTTTAAGATTTTATTTATTTAATTTTAGAGAGAGGGGAAAGGAAGGAAAAAGAGAGGGAGAGAAATATCAATGTGTGGTTGCCTCTTGCACATTCCTTCTTAGGGACCTGGCCCGCAACCCAAGCATATGCCCTGATTGGGAATCGAACCAGCCACCCTTTGGTTCACAGCCCACACTCAATCCACTGAGCTACACCAACCAAGGCTAAAAAGATTCTTAATGTCACTAATAATCAGAGAATTGCAAAACAAAACCACAAGATTATCACCTCACACCTCTCAGAATCACTGTCATCAATAAATCCACAAACAATAATTGCTGGAGAGGATGTGGAGAAAAGAGAACCCTTGTGCACTGTTGGTGGGAATGCAGACTGGCACGGCCACTGTGGAAAACAGTATGGAGGTTCCTCAGAAAATTAAACATGGAACTGCCTTATGACCCAGCGATTTCACCTCTGCATGTTTATCCAAAGAAACACCAAACACTGATTTGAAAGAACACATGCGTCCCTGTGACCACGGCAGCATTGTTCACAACAGCCAAGCTGTCGGAGCAGCCCCAGCGCTCTCCAATAGATGAGTGGATTAAAAAGCTGTGGCACACATATACAATGGAATATTACTCCACCACAAAAATAGAATTAAATTACCATTTACGACAGTATGGGTGAACCTAGAAGGTTTGTGCTAAGTGAAATAAGTTATCAGAGAAAGACAAATACCAAATGATTTCACTTATACGTGAAATCTAAAGAACAAGATAAACAAACAAACAAACCAGAAACTGACTCATAGATATGGAGAACAGACTGATGGTTGCCAGAGGGGAGGGGGCTTGGGGGAGTGGGTGGCAGTTACAAAACGGCCCTGGTCACGTGAAGTACAGCACAGGAAACACAGTCAGTAACAGTCTGATAACTGCAGGGGGCCAGCAGGCACTGGCAAGATCAAGGGGGTCACTTTGTGAAGTACAAGATTGTCCAACCACTGTGCTGTGCACCTGAGACCAATACAAAAGAATATTAAATACAAACTGTAATTGAAAAAAATTTTTAATAAAAAATAAGAATATATAAGTCAGACTATCAAAGTTTTAAGAATTATGAAATTTGTCTAAATAGAATATATAGTTAAAAATGGATGGCAAAAGAAACCAGCAAGCACTATAAAACAAAGTCAACTTTTAAAAGATCTAAGTTATATGCACAAAATTCTCAAAAGTCATGTAAGTGTGTATCTTTATATATGTTTATGTGCAAATTTGAAGTACACTATTACCCATTTTTCAAAGGCATTTTTAGTCCAATCAAATAATTTAAAATCTACCTAATGTGAGCTAGGTACACAGAAAAATCATGACGACCTACATAATCTCCTTATTAGCCCATTTACTCCCTCCCCATTTATCACAGAGATGACCCGTGAGTGGGCTGTACATTTTCCCAGCTTACAGAATCACAGAACCATAGGTTTTATCTCTGCCTTGCCTTTATTACTATAAGCTTTGCTTCTCCGGTTTGCATATGTCAGCATTACACCAGTTTGCTCAGGCTGCATGCCACAGCCATGCCATGCCCACTGTTTTGACAAGGTTCTAGCTGCCTACCTAGAGTTAGTCCTTGACCTCTAGCTACACCAGGACCCATTGCTGGTCACTGCCTCTGGTGTCCCCTGACAGCCTGCCCTCTGTGGCTGCCATCCCCACCTGTATCCTTGTGGCATCCAGTGTCCAACTGTTCTCTGCATATCTCACTCCACTCCCTCTCTCTGAGTAACCAGGTTCTACCTGTCAAGTTTCTTTCCTACTTCCCAAAGTATCAAATACTACCTTACAAACTTCAAAATCTCTATATTATTGTTTTTGGTCTCCCACTAGTTATATATTTAATTATTTTGTTTTCTTTTTAATTTTAAATTCTTAAAGACACGAGTTTATAGCCCTGGCTGGCATAGCTCAGTGGATTGAGCGTGGGCTGGGAACCAAAGTGTCCCAGGTTCGATTCCCAGCCAGGGCACATTCCTGGGTTGCAGGCCATAACCCCCAGCAACCGCACATTGATGTTTCTCTCTCTCTCTATGTCCCTCCCTTCCCTCTCTAAAAATAAATAAATAAATAAATAAAATCTTTAAAAAAAAAAAGACACGAGTATATTATGCTACTATCTTTGTAGTCAAATTTAATATTATCATGTTACTTTCATAACCAAAGTTATGAGAGTGGTAAAAACACCATTCTGTGTGTAGCCTTTCCACACTATGGAATGCCCTATTTTCTAAGCAGGTATTTCAAATCCTCCCCTCCCTTTACTGAGATATAATTGACACATAACATTGTATAGTATTACAGTGTACAAAGTGTTGATTTAATATATTTATATGTTGCAAAATGATTAGCACCATAGCATTAGCTGCTACCTCCACCCTGTCACATAGTTACAATTTCTTTTTCATGAAAAAAACAGTCAACAGTCAAGTACATAATACAGTATCAGTTAATAGGTGTTGGAAATCTTAATACATTACTGAGGGTTCACCAACTGCAGCATATTGCTTGAGTAACTGGCTCCGAAAATTCTCTGAAGGACAATCCTAGACCACTGATGTTGACCATGTGTGTTTTCATACAATGTAGAGATGAAGTAAATAAAAATAACAGTGAGTTTGCTAATTCTCAGTTGTTAATATTAAGTTAAAATATTAAAAGTAGACTCTCTCAAGAAAAGAAATTACATTCTTCTATGTTTTTACATGTCCCTGCTTATCTAAACCTTAGATCCAAACAAATGTACCTAAGAAGAGATTAGCTGCAAACTTCAAAGCTAATAGCAGGCACTTCAGCAAGAACATAATTAGATGGTGACTTCCTTGATATTACTTACTCAAAACATACTCTACAGATGATTCAGAGCTTAAGACATGAAAGCATATAAATTCAATGGATGATTTCAAGAAACACAAAGCAAGTTGCAACAGTCAACATATATTTCTCAGAAATGACTCTATATGATAATAAGCTAGAAAAAAGTACCTGGCAAAAATTTTAATACTAGAAAACCATAAAGAGATTAAACATTTGAAAATAGTTAAATCTGTAACATATGCAACAAAGAATGTATGTTCTAAATATATAAAGGTAGCTATGTATGAAATAGAGGAAAACCCTTCAAAAATGAACAGAGATACAAACGGACAATCCACCAAAGAAGAAATACAAACTGCCAATACATTTGCAAACATGTCCAAATTCACCAGTAACCAAAAATGCAAATGAAAGCAACAATACAATTTTGAACTATCAGATTGGCAACTTTTTCTTTATGATAGCTCTACTGGCATAGATATAGCATTCGGGGATGCTGTCAGTACAAGTATAAATTAAACATCACCTTTGGAGGATAAGTTGGCAATAGAGCCAAACTTTACACAGATACTCTGACTTAGCAAATTCCATGTGGGAATTTATCTAAGAAAATAATTCAACCTCCCTGCATGGACAAGGATGCTCAGTGCATCATGATTCATAATAACAAAAGCACTAAACATAACAACAAATTAACAGCTAGAGGACTGACTCAATAGACACACACGCCTATAGTAGCATACTATTTTAAATGATGGGGTTGGCATATACTTTAACATAGGAATTTGCCCATAATGTATTGTTAAATGAAAGAGCAGGATATAAAATATGTGTAGAATATACTCCCAGTTTTGTAAAAAAACAAACAAACAAAAAAAAAAAAACAAAGAAGGAAGGAGAGGGAAGAGAGAAAGGGGGAAAAGGATGTCTGTGTGCTGTGGTAGGAGTCTGAGTATGTGGGGAGCATGTAAATAGGAAAAATGTCATGCAGGACGGCCAGGGGCTAACTATATTTGTATTGCAGGTTACCCTGCTAAGAAGTAACATTATGGGTGATTTTTCCTATCTTTATATTTTCTGGGTTGCCTGAATTCTATTTTTAAAAAGTCATTTTCACTATGAAAATAAATTTAAGAAGTCTTCACACTTATAATTAAAGAAATCCTTCGATAAATTTAATTTTGAAATTTCTAAAAAAATATTTAAACAAATTCTCCTTTATCTTTAGAAGCAGTAATTTATCATTGGCTGGTGTGGCTCAGTGGATTGAGTGCCAGGTTGGGAACCTAAGGGTCTCTGGTTCAATTCCCAGTCAGGGCACATGCCTGTGTTGCAGGCCAGATCCCCAGTTGGCAGGGTGTGTGAGAGGCAGCCCCACATGGATGTTTCTCTCCCTCTCTGCCTCCCTCCCTTCCCCTCTGTCTAAAAAATAAATAAATAAAATCTTTTTTAAAAAACAGAAGCAGTAATCTATTATTCCTAGTTGGACACAGGAGAATACTTTGTCTTCACAAAGTGTGTTTCTAGTTATGCAAAAACAAACCAAAAAAAAAAAGCACTAAGACTTCTTGTATGTCTCCAGAGACCATTTGAAAATGTTCTCTAGTACTTCCAGTGGGAGAGGTATTTCAGTGGAGACAGGACCTGAAACATCATACTACTGCACTGGTAAATAGGGCACCTGCTGCTGGTTGACCAAAAAGGAAATAAAGAAAACTTCAGAATAATTCACTAACTAAATGAACTGGAATAGATAACAATCACATTAGCAAATATAATGCCCAAAGAAAGATTACTGAAATATTCTAACTTCAGGAATCAAGTACAAACTAAGTTGATATCAAGCTCAACAGCTAGAAAGATTAATTAGTCCTTCTCTGTGTTCTCCAAAGTCATCTTCTCTCATTTCTCCCAAGTTAAAGAAGGAAAAGGCTATACTAGCAAAATGATAAAGAAAGTTAAATGAGGAGCCCTGGCTGGCGTAGCTCAGTGGATTGAGCGCGGGCTGGGAACCAAAGTGTCCCAGGTTCGATTCCCAGCCAGGGTACATTCTTGGGTTGCAGGCCATAACCCCCAGCAACCGTACATTGATGTTTCTCTCTCTCTATCTCCCTCCCTTCCCTCTCTAAAAAATAAATAAATAAAATATTTAAAAAAAAAAAAAAAGAAAGTTAAATGAAGTCCCACCATTTTAGATAGAAATTGTGAATTATTCTAAAAAGAAACAAATAGTTTCCTACTTCTTAATATACCCAAGAAGTGAAATAGCATTCTTTCTGCTTCTAAAATTGCACATGTGGTTTCAATAAATATTTTAATATTTGTTTCTTGGTCATCATTTTTTGTAGATCATATCTAACAACCCAGGTCAGACTCACTTTAAAAAGATAGTTGGACACTTTCCATAGGACCTTTTTCCTCACCATTGTGGGATTTTCCTAGATATTTACTATGCCTATTTCTTCTAAAACCATAGACAACTAGAATTGTGGTGAAATTTTTCACTTTCTTAAAGAATAAATGGCCCTGGTCAGTACTGCTCAGTTGCCTGGGTGTTATCCCTGCAAACAGAAAGGTTGTGGGTTCAATTTCCAGTCAGGGCGCATGCCTAAGTTGGGGGTTTGGTCTCCAGTCCAGGCATATACAAAAGGCAACTAATCAATGTTTCTCTCCTTTTTCTTCTCTCTCCCTTCTCCTCTCTCGAAAAGCAAAAAGCATTTTCTCAAGTGAGGATAAAAAGAAAGAATAGATGTATCTACATAACCATAAATCACTTTGTTCTTCTCTAAAACTGCCCTGGCCAATAAAGCAATCAGTAGCCACATGTGGCTATTGAGCAACTAAAATATGACTAGTCCATATCACACTGGATTTCAAAGCTTAATGTACATATACATATACACATACACATACATATACATATAATATTTCATTGATAATTTTATATTGGTTAACATATTAAAACAATGTTTGGGGTATACTGAGTTAAATAATAATTTTATCTTTTTCTTTTTACCTTTTTTGCAATCCTCACCCAACAACATGGTCACTGATTTTAGAGAGAGAGGAAGAGGGGGCCAGAGTGAGAGGAACATCAACGTGAGAGACAAACATTGATTGGTTGCCTCCCATACGCACCCTGACTGGGGACCAAACGCACAACCTAGGTCTGTGCCCTGACCGGAAATCGCACTTGCAGCCGTTTGGGGCATGGGACGACGCTCCAACAAACTAAGCCACCCAGCCAGGGCTCGTTTTACCTTTTTAAAGTTCACATTATATTTCTTTATATAGTGCTGGTCTAGAATGTAGTTCATCATGTCAGCATTCTTATTACCACTTCTCTAACTCTGCAAATAGTGGGTCTTCACCAGTGGCATTTTGCAGGAGGTTGGCCCTCTCCACCACATTCTGCAAAATGCCTGATGCTAATTACTCACTGTCCCCAAAAAACAACTCTGTGTTTACTGGAAGCCGCCATGCTACATTAACCCAAGCACTCTGTGCTCCCTGTGAGCAGTGTTCTTCCCCTGGACACTTCACCCTCTGTGCCACATACACTTTAGCAACAGGGAGAGGCTATTGTCTGCACCCAGTGGTGGAAGATGTTCATTTTCAGCTTGGGGCTGAAACTCACTTCCTACGAGACAGACACATAGAAGTGCCCTAGCAATCCCCCAGCAAAACTCAGTAATTCCCTTAATTTTCCCAGTGCACTAGCATGAAATGTTAACCATTTTACATCTGACTGGAAGTAGGCTACTGCATCAGTTAGGATTGCTTTCACAAAAGAAACCAGACAACCTGTTTGACAATAACCAAGGTTAGTTTGTTTTTCCTGCTTAACAAATAGGTCAGAGGTAAGCAGACAAGTAGTTTCAGGATGGCATCACTGCCCCATCCTTCGGAGCAACCCTTGTGGTCTCAGAATGCCACCCAAAGGTTCAGGAAATATTTCTATGCTCCAACCAAGAAGAGAAAGGATATAGGGCAAAAAGCACATGTCAGCCCAGTCTTTCTCATTCTCTTTTTATCAGAACATGTCTGCTTCCATCTCATTGGCCAGAATCGGTTCACATGACCATCCCTAAATATAAAGGAATCTGGCACAGTATTTTTGACTAGGCCCATGGTTGTCCCAGAGTTTTATCAGTAAAGAAAAAGAATAGGCAATTGACAATGTCTACCATAACTATATTTTATTAAAAAGATACTGTAATTTTTTTAGAGAGACAGAAAAATACCTATGAAGATTAAGATTACAGAAAAATCCAACATAATCTACAATCTTAATGTAGAGCACAACATTGGGAGAATAGAAGCTTTGAGAATGTAACAGCTATTATATGAATCATTTTGTTTTACTGAACTTCTACTTGTTTGAAAAGTCCTTACATTAAGTTTCAGCATCATCTTTGCTGATCATAAAATTTTAATGAACACACTAATAAAATTTTCTAAAAGCACAATTCAGATCATATCTAACAGATGCTCAGAAAACTTTATCCAGCCTGCCATGGGTTGCTATTAAATATGGCCCCATTCTGTTTTTATGATTTTACTTTCCTCTGTTCCTTCCCCATCAACCTGGATAAAAGGAGACCCTTTATCACAGATGGTGATTTGTCCCAAGTCATCTGCAAAACTCCAAATTCCTGTCAACAATCTGACCTAATAACAAATTCAACATTCCACTCTAACATTTATCTGAAGTGTTGTTGCTACTGGGCACCATCTTTTTTTTTTCATGTTTATGAATAGAAATGGTTTAATTAAAATTGCAGAAAGATGCCAATATCAATGAATTCTTATTTAGGAAATATCCTCCAGAGCAAGCACTATTTATGCAGTGAAATTGCTTGATTGGTTTTTTATGCAACACAGTTTCTAACTTTTTCAATTTTTGTTTTTCTTTTTTTTTTTATTTTATGAATGGATCAAAAAACTATGGTACATTTACACAATGGAATACTACATGGCAGAAAGAAAGAAGGGGCCCCTACCCTTCATGACAGCATGGATGGAACTGAAGAACATTATGCTAAGCGAAATAAGCCAGGTAGTGAAAGACAAACACTATATGATCACATCTATAAGTGGAACCTAATGAACATAACAAACAAGTAAGCAAAATATAACCAGAGACATTGAAATTAAGAACAAACTCACAGTAACTAGAGGGGAGTTGGGAGGGGATAATGGGGGGAAGGGTTTTCAGGAACAACTATAAAGGTCACATGGACAAAACCAAGGAGGGGTGGAAGCAGGGGAGGGAGGTGGGGATGGCTGGGGTGGGAGGGAGTCATGGGGGGAAAATGCAGACAACTGTGCTTGAACAACAATAGGCACCAGTGTCTTTATCCTCTTCGCAATCTCAATCACCACTACCAAAACAGCTTTTTTAATTAAAAATAAACATACAAACACAGCTTTTAATACTTCACAAGTGTTAAGGTCCACATGATGCCAAGTCGAGGGCAGAAAAGCCGAGCTGGCTGTGGTTGCTGGGCCACAGGGGATGGGGAGAGGGGCACTCACTGAGTGACTTGCTCCCAGATGAGAGCCCCACAGAAAGCCTGGTTACGATTCTTGAAGCAGCAAAATTCAAGTATCTAGAATGTCACGTATGTTTGTGTCATTAGCATAAAGTCAAAACTTTATGTGATTAACCCATAATTACTACTTATCTTGCTTACTGGCCCCCTAAAATGGCCCAAGCTTTCTGGTATAGGGTCCTTTGCCACTGAGTGTCTTCCTCCTGTAACACCTACCCCCATCCTCACAACATGAAGGCCTATTCATTCCCCAGGATTCAACTCAGATTTCACGTTTTCTACAAAGCCTTTCTGGAACCCTATAGGTGGAATGATTATAGGAAGGATTATAGGAGCACTATAATCATTCTCTAATTTGAACAAATATAACATTTTCTTTGCACATCTCTCATGTCACTTGTTTTATTTTCCCTAATTATTTTTGTTTATTAATTCTATCTTCTACCACTTGACCAAAAGCTTGATTTTATACCCCATCTTTCAAAGACAGTCTTATACATATTAAATACACAAAAATTTGTTTGCATTCAATTAAACCTGGCTTTTTTTTCTATTTGACAGAACAGTTAAAATTAATCTTGCAACATTATTGACCACCACGGTTTTTTAAATCTGGTCATGAATTATGACCCTCAAAATAATAAATAGCCCATTGCTTTTCACTTGGAGGTCCAAAGAAAACTATTACAACTGTCTGAAGGGATATCCTATGGCTTTCTGAGCAGGGAAGAAAGATTGCCTACAAGTGTCTATACAAAGCACTCATTTCACTATGCAGTCCATTGCCCCCCCCCCCCATAAATTTAACAGAATCCAGTAACACAGAGTTTCTTGAGCTCCTGCAGAGAATGAATAGATTTCCTAAACTAAAAATTAAAATACAGGATTTTTGTGCCATTTGCAGGTTAGCTCCCATTTAAAATGCATATTTAAGTGGCAAGCAGTCTTAGAATAACTGGGGCTGTCTTTGAAAATTAAAGCTGTGTATTATAACATGTACATCTGCATTTATTCAAATATGAGATGAATTTTTTTCTAGAATCATCTCAAAGACAAGCTAATGGTTTGTTGCTGATCAGTATACATACAGAAAACAGTGGGGAAAGATTTTTGGCTTCTATTAAAGTATACAAAATTTAAATACTCCATCATTTTTTGACCTAAAAAAAGAGCAATTACTCTTGGTTCAAACTAATATTGTTTAAACTCTAATATTTGACATTGTTTTTAAATTATATTCTAGAACTTTTTGAGATATATATATATATATGTACATCACTTAAAGCAGTGAAAAATGTATTGGGTGTTAACACAAGTCACAGACTGGTAGAAAATATTAGCAAAACACATATCTGATAAATGGACTTCCATTCAAAATATTCACAGAACCCTTAAAATTTGACAATAAGAAAACAAACAATCCAATCTTAAAATGGGAAAAGATCTGAACAGATACCTCAATAAATAAAATATGTGGATGGCAAATAAGCATATGAAAAGATGCTCAACATTATATGTCATTAGGAAATTACAAATTAAAACAAAATACCACTACACATCTGTTAGAACGGCCAAAGTCCGGAACACCGACACCCAGTACAGGCAAGGGCGCAGAGCCACAGGGACTCTCACTCTTCGGTGGCGGGAATGCAATAGTACAGCCACTTTATAAGACAGTTTGGCAATTTCTTACGAAGTTACACATAGGTTACCATAGGATCCAACAATTGCACTCCTAGGTATTTACCCAAGTAAGCTGAAAATTTATGCCCACACAAAAACCTGCACCCGTGTGTTTTCAGTAGCTTTATTTGTAATTGCCAAAAACTTGGAAGCAACCAAGATGTGCATTAGTAGATGAATGTAGTACATCCATACAATGGAATATTTTTCATCAATAAAAAGAAAGGAGCCATTAAGATACATAAACACATGAAAAAATCTTTATATATATATATAAATATTTATATATTATATATATATATATATATATATATATATATATATATATTGCTAAGTGAAAGAAGCTAATCTAAAATTCTACATACTGCATTATCCCCACTGGAATAATAATACATTCTGGAAACTATGAAGACGGTAAAAATAAAACATTCTGGAAAATTATAAAGACAGTAAACTTGAACAATGATTAAAATAAAATTTAAAAAAAAAAAGACAGTAAAAACACCAGTGGTCATCAGGGATTCATGCAGAGTGAGAGAGGATGAACAGGTGGAGCACAGGTGATTCTTAGGGCAATAGAACTGTTACTCTGTGTGACACTAAATGGTGAGCACGTGTCATGTATTTGTCTAAATCATAAAACATACAACCCAAAGAGTAAACGCTAGTGTAAACCATGGACTTTAGTTAATAATGATGTATCAATATTGGCTCATCAACTGTAAGAAATGCTGTTCCACACTAAAGCAAGATGTTAGTAAGAGGGGAAATTGTGGATCAGTGGTTACTAAGAGTTGAGGGATTAGGAGAAGGAATGAATAGGTAAAAGACAGAATATTTAGGGAATGAAATTATTCTGTGACACTATAATGATAAAAACGTGACATTATGCATTTGTTAAAATCTACATAACTGTACGACACAAAGAATGCACCCTAATGTAAAATATGGACATTAATTCATAATAATGTATAAATACTGGTTCATTAGTTGTACCAATATTAATGCAAGATATTAATAATAGGAAAACTGGAAGTGGGTATATAAAAACTCTATGCTTTCTGTGTGATTTTTCTATAAACCTAAAACTGTTCTAAAAAATCAAGTCTATTAAAAATTTTAATTTATCAGGGAGTACATTTCTTTATTAAATCTAGTGTGTATTCCAGTTAAAAACTGTTCAGTGTAAAAAGTTCAAGTAATAAGAGCTAACACTTTAAAGTTAGAAGAGGCAGTAAGAAAGTCAGATAAAGAGTTGAAAAAAATCTACCTACTGGGAAAAAAATAATAGTGATGTAATCTCTCGAATGTAGGTTCTGTGTGATTATATTTCTTTTCCTTCTTCTGTCCTACAATTCACAGGCTGAAATGCTATTCCAGAAAAGCTGCATAACAAATTTTCTATGGCTTATTTGAAAGTACTGGTGTTCTCACAAGAGGGATGATACAAAGCTTTAGAAATCTATAGGGGAAAAAATGAGGAGGAAAATAAGTGCAAGTGCCAGGACTCTGTGCAGAGATCAAGGAAGGTCTAACTCCAAGAATTTCCACTTTCATTATACGTTCATTTCTGTGAGTTCTAATTGGTTCCATTTCAAATCTTCCTTTGCCAAACTCGCAAAAGTCCCTTTTATTTCTTTAAATATATTTAACAGACTTACTTTACATTCTGAAATAAGACTATTCCAAACTGCAGTCTATGTGGAATGGATTCTATAGTGTGTTGTTTTTTCTATTAACTATTGGTTATAGTGGCTTATTTCCTTATATGCTGGGGGGAGGGGTGGGCTTTTATTGTGAATTCATGGTCCTCAAACTTTGTGGAAATTCTTTAAGGTCTAGATTTAAATTGTGTTCTCCAGAGAGATTTCCCTTTCCTTCTACCAGCGGCCGAGGGTACAACCAATCTAAAACCACTTTCAACTAAGTATTCAACTTGGGGTTTTTTCAGGTCCTACAAGCAGTATGAACTCAAATCCAAAACCTATCTTCACGCAGGCTTGTAGTTAGAAGTTCTCCTGGGAGACTTTTGCTTTCCATTCCACCTACAACCAAAGCAGATATAAACAGATACAGACAGATAAAGATATAGATATGTAGGTATAAATGTCCACCCCTCCCTCTTCAGAGAAGGTTTTTCCTCGCTCATCCACTGAGGTTTCAACCATTTGGTGTGCCAGCTCTATGTGAGAGTTCTGATTTGGTCTCCTCATCCTCAGTCTGCTTCCTGAGCACCCTACACATGGTCTGTTAAAACCCAGGTTTTGCCCTGGCTGGTGTAGCTCAGTAGATTGAGCGCGGGCTGCAAACCAAAGCATCACAGATTTGATTCCCAGTCAGGGCACATGCCTGGGTTGCAGGCCACGGCCCCCAGCAACCACACATTGATGTTTCTCCCTCTCTCTCTCTTTCTCCTTCCCTTCCCTCTTTGGAAATAAATAAATAAAATCTTAAAAAAAAAAAAAAAAAAAAAAAAAAACAGGCTTTAGGCAGTTGAAGATCAATGAATACCCTGAGGACAAACGCTGCCTCCAAGAGCCACTTACCCCTACTGATTCACGCTATCTTGTAATCCCCGTCCTCTAAAAAGTTCCCTTGCTTTTCAGCCTGCTCACCCATACTTTAAAAATTACTTTAAAAAATACATATTATCCATCATATTTACACTTGCTCTACTAAGAGAAGTTTCTCTAAACATCTGGTCAGCCGTACACCTAGTAGTAGGACTCAGAGAACTGGCACAGGGGCTGGCTCCAAAGGTATGTTTTCTCCTATTTCTAAGCACTTTATATAATTCGTAGTCCCAGGCAGTATTTTTCATTTTGTTTCAGCTTTCTCCAATTTCCTTCCACACCCATGGAAACACCACACTGGCCCCAGCCCCACAAAACAAATCCTGTTTTGGTCCCAGCCTCGCAGGGATCGCTTTGACCTCCCAACTTCGCATCTGCTAAGTTTTATGTTTCTAGTACATTTCTCCTTCAAATAATAATACACATTGCTTTATTATTATGCTATGTCTTAAATTTTCTATATGGCTGGAGCCAAAGTAAGAATAAATTTAGGTCAATATATGATCAGTACATGGCCTTCACCAGAAATAAAGATTAAACTACTGCATTTTTAATAGAATTTTCATGTAGAAATACATTGGCAATTTTTTTCACGCACCTTACATGTTTTCCCCTAAAATACCAATATAAAAGCTAGGATATCAGCTTTGACGAGTGTGGCTCAGTTGGTTGGACATCATCCCACAAAGAAGAAGATCACTGGTTAGATTCCAGGTCAGGGCACAAGCCTAGGTTACAGATTTGGTCCCTGGTCGGGGCGCAAACAAAAGGCAACTGACTGATGTTTCTGTCCCTCTTGTTCTCCCTCCCTTCCCCTCTAGGAAGGAAGGGAGGAAGGGAGGAAAAAGAAAAGAAAAAGGAAAGTGGCAGCAAGGTAGGTGGGAGCTGAGCCCACTTGTTCATGCACCATCTGGGACACCTAGCCAATCTTCCCAAGAACAGAGTGAACAGCCAACAGAATTCGAACTGATATGAAGTTTGGAAGCCAAAGTTGCAGAGGACATTTAAAAACAGACGGTAAGGAGATTTTGTGGGCTGATGGGACATCCCCAGGCCCTGCCCTGGAGAACAGGCTGCTGCGACAGCTTTGGAGGAGAGCAGGATCTGTGATTCTGACTTTGCAGCTCCCTCCCCTACCAAAGCTGGGAGTTCGAGTTCGCAGACCCGTGCTGGGAGAGAACTGTACACTCAAAGTCACTGGGGGGATAAAGACTCAGTAAGAGACGCACAGCTAACTGAGTATCCTGGCTGGGTCTATGGTTGCTGGCTGGGACAGTACCAGAGTAATTGGGGAGCCAGATGACACCTAGAGATGGGAGAAGAGAAGGGCCATGACTGGCCATAACCCAGATAGTTTCTGGACTGGTCTGAGAGTTGGTCTGTGAAGAAAACAGGGCATTTGATAGGAACAGCTTGCCACAAACAAGGGGAATTTGTTCAAAAAAAAAAAAGCTCTCAGCCCCGAAAGAGGACCTCTCATGCTAAGCAGCTGTAGCAGTGAAGAGGGAGAAGAGGGAAGAGGAGGGGCGCAATTTGCTCCCATCCAGAGCATCTCATGGACTGATCAAAGGGTGGTACCAGGGGCTCAGAGATGAAGCAGTGCCCAGAGAGATTTAAATCAATAGGGGAACTTAACTGCTTAGAAGGGACTTTTCATGTATGCAAGCCCAAGCCAACAAAGAGGGAGAAGGAGTGATGCAATTTGCTCCCACTCAGTGCACCTCACAAAGTAATCAAAGGGTTATGCAATGAGGTGGATTAGAGTAGCCAGCCTGGTGCATATGCAGTGCACAGTGTGAGCCGCACAGTGCTCTGAGGGCATGGGCCTGAAACTGAGCACCTGTGAATATTGTTGCCCAGACCAAGCCCCCATCCTTGCAGAAACACAGGAAAGGGAAAAAACAAATAAACAAACAAACAAAATGGAGTCCAGTTCCCAACCCCCTGCAGCATCCAGGAAAACAGCAAAACCTGCTTGGCAGATCTAAAGTCAGCAGATTTTTTTTTCTTTTTTTTCTCCAAGTGCAAGACAAAAAGATGTGGAGCTGTGAGAAGACCAAAGACAAATCCACAAAGAAGTCAGAAGGCTAACATCAACAGCTGAGACAAATTTTACTTCTCCATCCTTCAGAACTTGCATTTTACTTTTTTTATTTTTCATTATTTTTTCAGATCAAAATTTTTTATTTGTATATTTTTTACTTCTTTTCTTCCTATTTAGCTTTTTTTGGTTTTGTTTGTTTGATTTCATTGTTTGGCTTTCTTTACTATCCCCTTCATATTGCATTTCAATTTTTCTTCTTTCACTTCACTCGTATTCTAGTAACACACTATTCTTGATCTTTTACTTTTTACTCATTTTATTTAGATTATATGTTTTTAATCATATTATTGTCATTCCAAATCCCACACACCACCCTTTCTGAGCTTAATTACTATTGTGAGATTACAATATGAGATTACAATTAACATTGTACTCTCATACACTATGTCAAGTTTCTATCCCTTACTCTCACTGTATCTCACCATCTAACCTCAAATAAGTGCTTTAGAAGGGAAAGACGTTCTTCTTCCCTTCTAATAAGAGTCTTATTTCTTTTTCACCTTTTACAAAAAGTGGCTATTGGGTAAAATATCACGGTTATTGCCATACTTCCCCAAAGGAACTCCTATCTGTTCTGTACTTGTTAGTACTCTAAATCCCATAGAAAACTCTCCAGCTGTCTACCTATTTCACCTTCATCCAGCCCCTGATCACATACAAGACAAGGTGTGAGTACCAACAAACCCTCTGGAGAGGAGAACCCACCAACAAAGGAGCCACCAACAGATAAAGACCAAGTACAACAAGAGAGCCAATACAAACAGAAGAAAGGGCAACCCTAGAGCATCCAGAGAAGAAGGTCAAAGAGACCACACTACTGTGTCCCACAGAACTCCTATTCAGAAATTCACCCTATGAAATTAGCTGGAAAAGCAGAGCATTGGGAATTGCAGAAAAAAACAAAATGAGTCACCTAAACTTGGGAGACAAAAAAAGAACCCACAATTGAAATGAATGGAAGACTCCCTAGTAAAAGAGTTAATGAAATAAATGGAGGCAAGCAAACTATCAGATGTAGAATTCAAAGAATGATAGGTGATAAGGATGCTCAAGGAACTCACACAAAAGTACAAGAAATGAGTGGGAACTACAACACTATGAAAAAGGAAATAGGAACTATAAACAAGAACCAGGAAGAATTTAAGAATACAATTTCTGAAATAAAAAACACACTAGAAGGAATTACACACAT
The DNA here is from genome assembly GCF_004126475.2 of Phyllostomus discolor. NCBI lineage: Eukaryota > Metazoa > Chordata > Mammalia > Chiroptera > Phyllostomidae > Phyllostomus > Phyllostomus discolor. The sequence goes on from NC_040903.2 coordinate 153,539,717, forward strand.
ACTGGATGAAGCAGAGGACTGAATTAGTGAGCTGGAAGACAACGTAGAAACACCCATGTAGAGCAGAGCATGAAAAAAGACTCAAAAAACATGAAGAGAGCTTAAGGGAACTGCAAGGCAACATGAAACGCAACAACATTCAAATCACAGGAATATCAGAAGAAGAAAAGGAGCAAGGGATAGAAACTCTGTTTGAAAAAATAATGATAGAAAACCATCCAAACCTGGAGAGGGGAAATGCCATTCAAGAAGCACAGAGAGTCTCAATCAAGATGAACCCAAAGAGGCCTACTCCAAGACACATCATAATTAAAATGCCAAGTTTTAAAGACAAAGAAAGAATCTTAAAAGCAGCAAGGGAGAAACAAGAAGTAACATACAAGGGAACTCCCATAAGGCTAAAAGCTGATTTCTCAACAGAAATACTACAAGCCAGAAGGCAATGGCAAGAAATATCCCAAGTAATGAAAAGCAAAGACCTGAAACCAAAACTACTGTACCCAGCAACACTCTCAATTAAAATACAAGGTGAAATAAGGAATTTTGCAGACAAAAGTAGGCTGAAAGAATACACCTCCACCAAACCAGTACTGCAAGATATGCTAAAGGGACTGCTTTAAGAAGAGGAAGAGAAAGAGCAAGAGAGAGAGGAACACAGGTACAAAGGGGGGAAATAAATAAGTACCTATCAATAATAAACTTAAATGTAAATGGATTAAATGCTCCAATCAAAAGGCATAGGGTAGCTGAGTGGATAAGATATCATGACCCACACATATGCTGCCTACAAGAGACCCACCTCAGAACAAAACACCTACACAGACTGAAAGTAAAGGGTTGGAAGAAAACATCCCAAGCAACTTGGCAGAAAAAAAAAGCTGGTGTAGCAATACCTATATCAGAGAAAATTAGACTTCAAAACAAAGACCATAAAAAAACACAGAAGGACACTTCATAATACTCAAGAGAAGAATTTATCAAGAAGACATAAACACTATAAACATATATGCTCCCAACACAGAAGCACCTGAATATATAAAAAAAATCTTGGAGGACTTCAAGAAAGATATTGACATCAACACACTTAGACTAGGGGATATTAACACCCCACTGTCAAAAATGGACAGATCTCCCAAACAAAATGTCAACAAAGATATTGTGGCATTGCACAATGTCCTAGATCAAATGGACTTAACTGATAATATATGGAACCTTGATCCCAAAGCAGCAAAAGACACATTCTTTTCAAACGCACATGGAACATTTTCAAAGATAGCCACATGATAGGACACAAAACAAGCCTCAACAAATTCAAGAAAGCTGAAATCATATCAAGCATTTTCTTGGACAAGGGCCTGAAACTAGAAACCAATCTCAAGAAAAACACTCAAAAACACTAAAATTCATGGAGATTGAACAGCATGCTATTAAACAATGAATGGGTTAAGAATGAGATCAAGGAAGAAATCAAAAAGGTTCTGGAAACAAAGGAAAATGAATACACAACAGTACAAAACTTATGGGATATGGCAAAGGTAGTCCGGAAAGGGAAGTTCACAAAGATACAGGCCTACCTAAAAAAGATAGAAACATTTCAAATAAACAACCTAAACCTACATCTACAAGAACTGGGGGAACAAGAACAAACAAAGCCCAGAGTGAGTAGAAGGAAGAAAATAACCAAGATCAGAGCAGAATTAAATGACATAGATACTAAAAGAATAATTCTAAGAATCAGTAAATCTAGGAGTGAGTCTTTTGAAAAGATAAACAAAATGGACAAGCGTTTAAGCAGACTCAAGAATAAAAGAGAGCAGACCCAAGTAAACAAAATCAGAAGTGAAAGAGAAGAGATTACAAATGATACCATAGAAATAAAAAAGAATTGTAAGAAATTACTATGGCCCTGGCTGGTATAGCTCAGTGGATTGAGCACGGGCCTGTGAAGCAAAGCATCACTGGTTCAATTCCCAGTCAGGGCACATGCCTGGGTTACAGGCCAGGTCCCCTCTGGGGGGCACATAAAAGGCAACCACACATTGATGTTTCTCTCCCTCTCTTTCTCTTTCCCTGACTGTATCTTGAAAAAAAATTAATTAATTAATAAAAGATAAATTTTTAAAAAAGAACTTCTGTAGAAATTACTATGAAGAACTATATGCCAAGAAATTTGAAAACCTGGATGAAATGGGCAAATTTCTAGAAAAATATAACCTTCCAAAACTGAATGAAGAAGTAGAAAGCCTGAACAGACTGATAACAGATAGTGAAATCAAAGCAATAATCAAAAAACTCCCAGCACTCAAAAGCCCTGGACCGGACAGTTTTACAGGAGAATTCTACAAAACACTGAAGGAAGAGGTAACCCCTATCCTTCTCAGACTATTCCAAAAAATCCAAGAAGAGGGAAGATTCCCAGACTCTTTTTATGAAGTAAGCATCATCCTAATCCAAAAACCAGATAAAGATACACCAAAGAAAGAAAACTACAGGCCAGTATAGCTGATGAACATAGACACTAAAATCCTAACAAAATATTGGCAAACCACATCCAGCAATACATCAAAAAGATCATACACCATGATCAAGTGGGATTCATCCCAGGGATGCAAAGATGATACAATATTTGTAAATCAATAAATGTAAATCAATAAACAAAAGGAAAGACAAAAATCACATGATCATAGCAGTAGATGCAGAAAAAGCATTTGACAAGATATAGCACCCATTTATGATAAAAAAAAAAAACACAAAGCAAAGTGGGAATAGAGGGAGCATTCCTCAACATAATAAAGGCCATATATGAGAGACCTACAGACAGCATCATACTCAATGGGCAAAAACTAAAAGCTTTCCCCCTAAGATCAGGAACAAGACAAGGATGTCCACTTTCACCACTTCTATTCAACATAGTATTGGAAGTTCTAGCCACAGTGATCAAACAAGGAAAAGAAATAAAAGGCATCCAAATTGGAAAGAAGGAAGTCAAGTGGTCACTGTTTGCAGATGACATAATAGTGTACATAGAAAACCCTACAGATTCCACCAAAAAACTACTTGATCTAACAAATGAATTTGGCAAGCCAGCAGGATAGAGTCAATATCCAGAAATCAAAAGCATTTTTGTACACCAACAACAAAATAACAGAATCAGAAACCAGGGAAAAAAATCCCATTTGCTACAGCAACGAGAAAAATAAAGTACCCAGGAATAAACCTAACCAAGGTGGCAAAAGACTTTTACTCATAAAACTATACAACATTATATAAAGAAATTAAGGAAGACATAAATAACTGGAAGCATATACTGTGTTCATGGATTGGAAGAATTAACATCATTAAAATCTCCATACTACCCAAAGCAATTTACAGGTTCAACATAATCCCTATTAAAATACCAATGACATATTTCACAAACATAGAACAAGAATTTCAAAAATTTATATGGAACCATAAATGATCCCAAATAGCCTCAGCAATTTTGAGAAAGAACAACAAAGTAGGAGGGATGACAATATCTGATATCAAACTATATAACAAGCCCACTGTAATCAAAACAATCTGGTACTGGCGTAAGAACAAACACATAGATCAATGTAACAGAATAGAGCCCAGAAATAAACCCAAGTCTCTATGATCAATTAATTTTTGACAAAGTGTGCAGAAGCATAACATGGAGTAAAAATAGCCTATCAACAAATGGCTTGGGGAGATCTGGAAAACTACATGCAAAAAAAATAAATTCGACCATCAACTTATATCATACACAAAAAATAAATTCAAGGTAGATAAAATATTTAAATATAAGTCATGACACCATCAAAATCCTAGAGGAGAACACAGGCAGGAAAATCTCAGATATTCCATGTAGCAATATTTTCAATGACATGTCTCCTTAGAGCAAAGGACATAAAGAAAGAATAAACAAATGGGACTTCATCAAAATAAAAAGCTCTGCATGGCTAAAGGAAACATCAGCAAAATGAAAAGGGAACCAACTGTGTGGGAAAATATATTTGCAAATGATACCTTGGACAAGGGTTTGATCTCCAAAATTTATAAAGAACTCACATGACTCTACTCCAGGAAGATAAACAACCCAGTTAAAAGATGTGCAAAGGACCTGAACAGATACTTCTCCAAGAAGGACACACAGAGGGCTCAGAGACGTATGAAAGGACGTGCAGCATCAGTAGCCATCAGAGATGCAAATTAAAATCACAATGAGATATCACTTCACACTGGTTAAAATGGACATCATAAACAAAACAACAAACAAGTGCTGGCAAGGCTGTGGAGAAAAGGGAACCCTAGTGCACTGCTGGTGAGAATACAGACTGGTGCAGCCACTGTGGAAAACAGTATGGAATTTCTTCAGAAAGCTAAAAATGGAACTGCCTTTTGAACCATCAATTCCACTCCTGGGATTATACCCAAAGAACGCTGAAACACCAATCCAAAAGAACCTATGCACCCCAGTATTCATAGCAGCACAATTTACAATAGCCACATGCTGGAAGCAACCTAAATGTCCATCAGTAAATGAGTGGATCAAAATGGCAATACATTTACACAATGGAATACAAAGCAGGAAAAAGAAAGAACAACCTCCCACCCTTTACAACAGCATGAATGGATCTGGAGAGCATTATTCTAAGTGAAATAAGCCAGGCAGTGAAAGACAAACACCATATGATCTCACCTATAAGTGGAACCTGATCAAGAAAACCAGCAAGCAAGCAAGCAAAATATAAACAGACTTTGAAATAAAGAGGAGACTGATAGTAACCAGAGGGGAGGCAGGAGGGGGATAATGGGGTAAAGAAAGAGTAGGGTCATCAAGGAACATGTATAAAGGACCCATGGACAAAGCTAAAGGGCGGTAGGTTGAAGGTAGGGCAAGGGGTAGGGGATAGTGAAAAATAGAGACAATTGTACTTGAAAAACAATAAAAAAATAATTTTTTAAAAAAAGAGAGACTGCAAAGAATAAAAAATAAAATAATAAATAAATTTCATTAAAATAAAAATAAAAGCTATTTTTTGTGTATGGTGCATCACATTGTCAGTGAACAATGGTGTCATGTTAATCATACAGGATGTTGAGAACAAGAATTTGATAACCTCTGAGCCCAATAAACCAGAGGTGGAGGCCTCTAGTTCCCTATAATATACATGAACCAAAGAACCAAGAATCCTATGATAATGAGACATCACTATGTAAGAGGAACATAGGTCTAGGAGACATATAAGATGAAGGTAAAGAACGGGGAGGACAACTACATGCAGACAGCAGAGATCCAGGAGGCTGGCTGCCTAGAACCATAGCTTCAATGTCAGAGAATCAGGAATGGGCCTTCACTCAGTGCTCCTCAAAGCTGGTGCCAGTCCTTGAACAGTTTACCAGTCTGCTATGAGGTAAGGAGCTATGCCAGAATGTATAACAACCATGTCAACAAGCAAGCTTTTCTTGATGAAGAATATATAGATTTACATTCTGGTGAAAGTTCCTTACCCCCACCAGTAACACAGTTCTCTGCCCATCTCTGTGAGATCACTGCTTTAGATAATCCTGCTTTGGCCAGAGGTAGCCTTAGCTAGTAACCAGAGGTAGATCTAGGATCTGAAATTTTGTTAAAAACTGGCAATAGCTGGTCAAAAAGATAATGAAGGGGAAAGACTACATGTAAATACTAACACTTCCATTAAGGAAAAAATCATTCAAGAATTTAATATACTAAAAATAACCTTAGGTGTTAGAAAACAAATTAAATAGGATGTTAACTTGGGTTAACATGTTAACCACATGTTAACATCCAAGTAGGCTTGAGTTCAACCACTAAAATAGTCGTAATTTTTATTTATGCATTCTAATTTTGTATCAATAAATGCTATACTGGTTAAATGTACTTTATATTTACATATATCATATTATAACTTTATAATATTTATTTTGCTTTATATAGTTATACTTAATTATATCATTCAATGGGATATTATTTGCTTATTTCTTGAAGCATATACATGCACTTCTTCCATATAACCACATCTATGACACTCGGCCTCAACCAACTCTGAAAACGAATTCAGAAAGCAAAAGGTGAGTTATGTTAGGATATAACTAGCTTTATTATCTATATCCAGAGCCTCTGTCAACAACGAAGCTTAAGGAAAAAACAAGAAATATTATATACCAAAGTTGCCATCAAAATTTTCATTTTCAGATAACTTTTTTTGATATGTAGCATCATTCAGAAACAGTACAATATCTACACCTTTTATAACAATATCAAGTCTGCATTATTTTAATATATGTGAAGTCATAATCCAGAAGAAAACATCCTTCATGCTTTTTAAAAATTTTTATTGTATAGGCAGAATAAAATATATTTATAACTCCTTTTGCTCCCAAATAGATTTGAAACTAAAAATACAAGTATATTTCATGTATTTTATAACTAGACTAAAAATTTATAGTTGAAACAAAATAATTTGATGAAAAACATCCAGTTGACATCTTATTCCCAAAGCACTACAGCTGACTGTGTTTTCAACTTATCTTATACTATATTCAAATATTAGATGTAGCCAATAACTTTTAAAAGGTTTTGGCCTCATTTATTCATTCCAGAATAATTTCTAAACACCAGCTATGTATCTTAACTGCTACAAGCTGTTTCTCAGCCATTAAATGATACTATTCAGTTACAAGAAGTTTTGTCAAGATTTCTATATTAAATTATATTAGTGCTTTTGAAAATTTTATCATCTACTTGTTTCAAAAAAGTATTTCTTAGCCTATGTTAATAAGAACAAATTTTTAAGGTTTAATTGTTAATGTACAAATCCCACTCTCAAAATTTCACAACCAAATATTTTGCATCATTATTGTATACACCTGTACTACCTACAGAAGAAAAACAAAGGTTGTGCACTCTATAAAAATGCCAAGTTTTTACATCAATGGTATTTTATCCATCTTCCTAAAAACTATTATGAATAAAAAAAAGATTAACTAATTTCTACAGTTCTGAATAATAACACCAAAGAGAGAGTATAACTACTTTTCCAACTCAGGTCTAAGTTAATAGGCAAATACTAAAGCATACTAGTTAGTCTTCCAGTTTAACCACAAACATGTCAGGTTTATTTGAAGTTCTATTGAATTTGGAAAAGATGTATAAAGAGTTGGTAACAGCTTAAAGTTTTTAGGAAAAAGCCCACATTTATAGGTAGTCTCAAATCTTGGCTGAAAATTAACTGAACTACACAGCTGTAATTGAAAAAGGTTGGACTTAATAAAAAGTTCACAGGATGAAGTGTCAAAAGAATTGGGGATTGGCCCAAGTCTACCATAATCCATGGAAATGGCCTGTGCGACCTCTAAGGCCCCTTCAGCTCTCACATTCTATAATTCCGATTCTATGGCATGTTTAGTAATTGAAGATAGTCCCTCCATCCATTCACTGAGCAGAAGAAACCCTCCAATGTTCTGATTGGGGTCCATGTTTTCTCATACTAGGTTAAATGGCAAGAGCATGTCGAAATAAGAATCAGAACAGAAGGACTTACTATCTTTTGTGAACCACATTCTTATCCACAATGCCCAGCAACACGGCTTAGAGTGCTAAACATTTTTACGCTATAATGACAATGCAGTTCACCAAACAAGGCCAAGCTCACTGGTTTCCAGGAAACAGAAAAGAGAAAGAATGTAGAAAGAAATAGTAGAGACTTCAAATGATGAAAAAAATGAATGAAGTTCAAACTGAGAATCAAAAAGAGACACAATAAAGACCTAAAAAAGTATGGTCAGTGTATTTAGAATGCTTGGAACCATGGAGAGCTTTTCCTAACAATACTAACAAAACATCTCTGAGAATATTTTATCACTAAAGGAGTCAATGAGATGAAAACAGATTGATGATTCTTTCTTGGAAAACAGGAGACTAAAATTGAATTCTTTTCACTTGTGAAAGCTAGAATTATTACACAACTTCATTAAAGGCCTTTTTTTAATCTAATCTGAGAAGTTGAAGATGTTCTTTAATTTTTTTTAAATTTCCCTTAGTCTTACTATCACGATGGAACATTCAATATCTCAGAAAAATTAGACCAAACATGAATTATTGTTACTATTTAAATTAGTCAATAAGTACATCATTAGACTAAAGGGTTAAAATGTATATCAATAAAATAATTAAGCAATAAAATTGCCTCAATTATGACTCCCCTTTCCTTAGAAATAAAGCAATTTAACACAAAGTAGAAGATAAAAAGGCTATTAAGACATTCTATTTCCCTTCAGATTGTTACCAGTATATATATTAAATAATTATAGTTGATACTTAAAATCTATCTAGAATTTTTATTTTTGTTTTATATTACCCATTTCCAACTAAAAGTTACTGACAAATCCATATGCTGTTGTCTTTATTATTCTACCATAGCATTAAATGGGTTAGGAGCTTATAAATTGCTTTGGCATTCTATCTGAGAGCACTTAAATTGTTTCTTACTTTGTTTGGTTTGGTTTTCCTTGGGTATTATTTCTTTAGAAATATTCCAAAAAGTGTAATTATTTGGGTCAAAAATGTAAATAATGGTATAGCTATAACAATTAAGCAATTGCTTTCCATGGGGAAAATAGCCTACTTATTTATTTACTTATTTTAACAGAAAGGAGGTAGAAAATGAGGGAGAGAATCATCAGTGTGTGGTTGTCTCTCATGTGTCCCCTGCTAGGGACCTGGCCCACAACCCAGGCATGTGTCCTGACCAGGAATCGAACCTACAACCCTTTGGTTTACAGACTGGCACTCAATGCACTGAGCCACACCAGCCAGGACTAAAATAACCAATTTTAAAAGCTACCAACAATGTTCAAATATTGCTGTCCCCACCTCCACACCACTCTCACTAACATATATCGCATTTATCATTATTGACCAATGTATATAGTGCCTAAAGGTTGTCTGCATACATACTGTAATCACTGGTGACGTTGAACATTATTCATTGTGATGACTCACTCTATTTTTTCTAAATGCATAAAGGCCACTTTATTGAGAGACAACAGAGTGATCTTTTGTATGCATCAATGCTTTTCATATCTCTAAACATTAATTTTGCTTACAAATGCAATACATGTATTACAAAAAGTTAGAATATAGAGAAAAAAAGTGTGAGAAATTTCAAAATCACCCATAATCCAACTTACTTTTCCCTTTAAATAGTGTATGTTATAAAAAGTGAATTTCCTTTTTTCACTCTCCATCCATCCTATCCTCACTAAAGCAATCACCATTAAGCATTTGATAAATATTGTTCCAGAAATTTTCTATGATTTTTTTAATGGAATCGTACTGATCATGGTCTTATGCAACAGGCTCTTTTTCCTTAATACTGTATCACAGGCATCTTTCCAAGACATACAGATCTACTTCATTCTTTTTATAGCAGTGTGGTATTCTAACATGTGGATACATAATAAGTTATAAAAACAGGTCAAAGAAGTGCAAAGGGGTCCCAGCTGATATCTGAGGTATACACATTACAGTTGTTTCTTTTTCTTTCATTTTGGTTATGGTCTCATAGGTACCACCAATTACTGCCTCCTTGATCTTCCACTGCAATCACTGAGCCTACCCTCACCTCCGCCTCAACTTATGACCCGTTTTCTCCATTTCTGGTGTACTGTTCGTTTTCTCCATTTCTGGGCTGTCAGAGAACACTCCCAGCCTTGTCTGGCTCCATTTCATCATAGTTATGGTTTCCGGCCTCAGCTGGGCTGTCCTCATTGTTCACCACTGCTTTTTTTTTTTTTCATCTTCGCAGAGTCTATTCCAGTCCTTTCCCTCTGCTTCAAGACCTCATCTCCACTCTGCCTTCTCATTCTGACCAAGTGGCTGAATCTCTAATTTACAGAGTAAACAGAGAACGTGCAAACTGACCTCTATCGCCTTGTCTCCATCTCTACCTCTGTTTTTCTAGGCCCATCCTTCCCTTCTTCCATCCTGAGTCAGAAAAAAAGGCATCTTGATTTTTCTCCAAGGCTTACCACTGCAATTTCATCCTCTGTACTACTTTCTCCCCTTCCTTATCATAGAAACAAGCTTATGTAAATGCCAAGTTAGTAATGTTAACAATAATAATAGCAATGTTAATGATAAACATTTATACAGCACTTAAAATGTGCCAGACCCTTTTCAAAGCGCTTCACATGTGTTAAGTGATTTAATCTGCAAAAGAGCCTATGAGCTAAGTATTAATTATAACCATCCCCATTCCACAGATAAAGGAACTGAACCACAGAGAGATCAGGAGACCTGACCAAGGTCACACAGCTAGTAAATACAGAGTTGAGATCCAAACCCAAGCAGTCTGGCTTCAGCATCTGGATCTTAAACTTAACCTCTTTATCCCATTTATAGAAACTTCTATACAGGACTATAATCTAGGGTAGCAATGTTGTATAAAGCAGAGTGGGCTTACAAGACTGAATGGGCAGAGAAGCCATTAGAGCACCCAAAACAACAGAAAGCAACTCCCAATAGAAAGCAATAGAGCTAAATGGGAAACTCAGGGGTTAGAGGTATCAGAGCCCACTGTATGGCAAGTGACTGAGAGGTTATGTGTGGGGTTTGTTTTATGTTGTCTATTCTATGAGTATGCCCATTTCCATTTTCTTCTTATTCTACCTTCTCTAATTATCTCCATATAAGTAGTTACCCTGACAAAGGAACTCTTACCCATGAATAAACTAGGCAAGAGGTGAGTGGCTTGGCACAAAGCCTCCCCTCGTGTGTGAAAAGGACCTCAAAGCACAGCACCTCCACATGCCTGCCATATACAAACTGCCTCCTCGAGCTGGAGAAACTGACCTAAACCATTCAAACATCCTTTTGATACTTAAACCCTCTCTACAGCTATGCAGAAAGTGTCACTCCAGTCTAACTGGAAAACCTTACCCAAGAGAGACGAAATAGTCTCTCTTGGAAATAGTCTCTCAGTGGAAATACACTGAGATAATTCCAACTTCCTTAATATTTGTCTGAAATCTGTCTCTTTATAGCCTCTCAATCACCATATTTTTTCCTGCACTATAAAAAAATAACAAGTAATACTTCATAAGTATTACTTAAAGTAGTAAGACTTTAAATCTCTTTGGGAAGTGATTATGTGTGATTTTTCTACCACACCATCCCACTCCTTCTTCCCCACAAAACACACATATATTTTTCTTTGCCAGTCTAAATATAGTCAATCCCATTAACAACCCTTCATATGACCTGTTGTTAAATCTTATCCTCATACTTGTCACTCTTCTGTGCACATATAATCCACTATGTTTACCTCCCCCTCAATGTGCAGCATAGCAGCTACATTACATTGCTGACTTATACTGAGCAAATTCTAAAGATTTGCTTCTAGCAGGCTGGCACATCCTGCTACTTATGCAGCTGGTATGAAGGGCTTCCCACAGGGCCCCTGCATGCCCACTGAATTTCACATTGCATTTGCAAGCCCCAACTTTACTTCATCGTGCCTACTTCCCCAGCTCCTACTCACTACACTCACTAATAACGACAATGCCACCACCACCCCCATTATCCAGTCTTGGGTAATGTAATTATGAGGTAACCTGGTGTGTTCCTCTTTGGGTCAACTTCTTTGGGACTCTCTGAGCTTCCTGGACTTGCATGTCTATTTCCCTCACCAGATTCAGGAAGTTTTCCTTCATTATTTGTTCAAATAAGTTTCGATTTCTTGCTTTTCCTCTTCTCCTTCTGGCAATCCTATGACTTGGATATTGGAATGTTTAAAGTTGTCCCACAGGTTCCTAAGCCTCTCCTCACTTTTTTTGAATTCTTGTTTCTTTATTCTGTTCCAGCTGAATGTTTATTTCTTCCTCTTGTTCCAAATTGTTGATTTGAGTCCAGATTTTCTTCCCTTCGTTGTTGGTTTCCTGTATATTTTCCTTCACTTCATTTTGTATAGACTTCAATTCTTCCTTTATTTTGCAGCCATATTTAAGAACTTCTGTGAGCATCCAGATTACCAGTGTTTTGAACTCTGCATCTGATAGGTTGGTTATCTCCGTGTCACTTAGCTATTTTTCTGGAGTTTTGATCTGTTCTTTCATTTGGGCCATATTTCTTTGTCTCAGTGCACCTGTTACACTGTAAGGGGCAGAGCTTTAGGATTCACCAGGGCAGGGCAACCCATTTCACTGCACTGTGTTGTGGCGCTGTGGGTGGGGCAGGGGTCAGAAAGGGAACATTGCCGTTTGCTGGGCCCTCAGCCTACTTTCAATCACTTCCCTCACTTCCCACAAGCAGATTATGCCCTTTCAGATGCTCCCCTGGTGCTGATTCCTCGGTGGGTGGGCTTGTGTATGTTCTAGGATCCCATGGGCCCCTCCAATGGACCATCCTGTGAAACTGAGGGTTTCTCCTGCTGCTAAAACCCCCACAGATTTCTTTTTTATTTTAATCATTGTTCAAGTACAGTTTTCTACCCCCTACTCCCATTCCAGCCCACCCACCCAACCCTCGCCCCTTCCCCCCCATTAACCCCCACCCCTAGTTTTTGTCCATATGTCCTCCAAATTTCTTCCTGTAAACCCTACCCATTCCCCCCTGAAATTCCCTCTTCTCTCCCTTCTGGTCACTGTCAGACTATCTCCTATTTCAGTGTCTTTGGTTATATTTTGCTAGTTTTTTTTCTTTTGTTGTTTAGATTCCTGTTAAAGGTGATATCATGTGGTATCTGTCTTTCACTGCCTGGCTTGTTTCGCTTAGCATAATGCTTTCCAGCTCCATCCATGCTGTTGCAAAGGGTATGAGCTCCTTCTTTCTTTCTGCTGCATAGAATTCCATTGTGTAAATGTACCATAGTTTTTTGATCCATTCATTTACTGATGGGCATCTAGGTTGCCTCCAGCACCTAGCTATTGTAAATTGTGCTGCTATGAACATCGGGGTGCAAAGGTTCTTTTGTATTGGTGTTTTAGTGTTTTTAGGATATAGTCCCAGCAGTGGAATTGCTGGGTCAAAAGGCAGATCCATTTTTAGTTTTCTGAGGAAGTTCCATACTGCTTTCCATAGTGGTTGTACCAGTCTGCAGTCCCACCAACAGTGCACTAGGGACCCCCTTTCTCCACAGCCTCTCCAACACTTGTTGTTTGTTGCTTTGTTTGTGATGGCCATTCTGACTGGTGTGAAGTGGTATCTCATTGTGGTTTTAATCTGCATCTCTCTGATGGCTAGTGATACTGAACATCGTTTCATGTGCCTTTGTATTTTCTGTATGTCCTCCTTGGAGAAGTGTCTATTCAAGTCCTTTGCCCATTTTTTAATTGGGTTACTTGTCTTCTTAGAGTGGAGTCACATGAGTTCTTGACATATTTTGGAGATTAAACCCTTGTCTGAGGTATCATTGGCAAATACGTTTTCCCATACAGTTGGTTCTCTTTTTATTTTGATACTGTTTTCTTTAGCTGTGCAGAAGCTTTTAATTTTGATGAAGTCCCATTTGTTTATTCTTTCCTTTATGTCCCTTGCTGTAGGAGACATGTCAGTAAAAAAGTTTCTGCGTGAAATATCTGAGATTTTCTTTCTTTTTTTTTTTTAAACTCTTTTTTTAAGATTTTATTTATTTATATTTATTTTTAGAGAGGGAAGGGAGGGAGATAGAGATAGAGAGAGAGAGAGAGAGAGAGAGAGAGAGAGAGAGAGAGAGAGAGAAACATCAATGTGCGGCAGCTGGGGGTTATGGCCTGCAACCCAGGAATGTACCCTGGCTGGGAATCGAACCTGGGACACTTTGGTTCCCAGCCCGTGCTCAATCCACTGAGCTACGCCAGCCAGGGCGAGATTTTCCTACCTACGCTGTCTTCTAGGACTTTAATGGTGTCATGCTTTATATTTAAGTCTTTTATCCACCTTGAATTTATTTTTGTATAAGGTGTAAGTTGGTGCTCGAGTTTCATTTTTTTGCACGTGGCTGTCCAGTTCTCCCAACACCATTTATTGAAGAGGCTATTTTTATTCCATTTTATGTTGCTGCCTCCTTTGTCAAATATTAACTGACCATAGAGGCTTGGGTTTGTTTCTGGGCTCTCTGTTCTGTTCCATTGGTCCATGTGCCTGTTTTTATGCCAGTACCAGGCAGTTTTGATTACAGTGGCCTTGTAGTATAGTTTAGTGTCAGGTCTTGTGATCCCTCCTACTTTACTCTTCTTTCTCAAAATTGCAGCAGCTATTCGGGGTCATTTATGGTTCCATATAAATTGTTGAAGTGTTTGTTCTATGTCTGTGAAATATGCCATTGGTACTTTAATAGGTATTGCATTGAATGTGTAAATTGCTTTGGGTAGTATGGACATTTTGATGATATTAATTCTTCCAATCCATGAACACGGTATGTGTTTCCATTTGTTTGTGTCTTCCTTGATTTCTCTCCTCAGTGTTACGTAGTTTTCTGAATACAGGTCTTTTACCTCTTTGGTTAGGTTTATTCCTAGATATTTTATTTTTCTTTTTGCTATTTCAAATGGGATTTTTTTCTTGATTTCTGCTTCTGCTGTTTCATTGTTGGTGTACAGAAATGCCTTTGATTTCTGGGTATTGACTTTGTATCCCGCTGTTTTGCCAAATTCATTTATTAGGTCAAGCAGTTTTTTGGTAGAGTCTATAGAATTTTCTATGTACACTGTCATGTCATCTGCAAACAATGACAGTTTTGTTTCCTCCTTTCCGATTTGGATGCCTTTTATTCTTTTTTTCTTGTGTGATCACTGTGGCTAAAACTTCCAGTATTATATTGAATAGAAGTGGTGAAAGTGGACATCCTGGTCTTCTTCCTGTTCTTAGTGGAAAAGATTTTAATTTTTGCCCATTGAGTATAATGTTGGCTGTAGGTTTCTCATATATGGCCTTTATTATGTTGAGGAATGCTCCCTATATTCCCACTTTACTGAGTGTTTTTATCATAAATGGGTGCTGTACCTTATCAAATACTTTTTCTGCATCTATTGATATGATCATGTGGTTTTTGTCTTTGCTTTTGTTTATGTGATGTATTACATTTACTGATTTGCGAATATTGTACCATCCTTGCATACCTGGAGTGAATCCCACTTGGTCATGGTGTATGATCTTCTTAATGTACTTTTGGATGCGGTTTGCCAGTATCTTGTTGAGGATTTTAGCGTCAATGTTCATCAGCGATATTGGCCTGTAGTTTTCTTTCTTCGTTGTGTCTTTATCTGGTTTTGGAATTAAGATGATGTTGGCCTCATAAAAAGAGTTTGGGAGTCTTCCATCTTTTTGGATTTTTTGAAATAGTCTGTGAAGGATAGGTGTTAGTTCTTCCTTAAATGCTTTGTAGAATTCTCCTGTGAAACCATCTGGTCCAGGGCTTTTGTGTGCTGGGAGTTGTTTGATTACTGCTTCAATCTCTTTTGCTGTTATTGATTTGTTCAGGCTTTCTGCTTCCATTTTATTGAGTTTTGGAAGATTGTATTTTTCTAGAAATTTGTCCATTTCATCTAGGTTTTCAAATTTCTTGGCATACAGCTCTTTGTAGTAATTTCTTACAATCCTTTGTATTTCTGTGGTATCTGTTGTAATCTCTCCTCTTTCATTTCTGATTGTGTTTATTTGGGTTTTCTCTCTTTTTTTTCTTGATGAGTCTGCTTAAAGGCTTGTCAATTTTGTTTATCTTTTCAAAGAACCAACTCTTGGATTCACTGATCCTTAGAACTGTGCTTTTAGTCTCTATGTCATTTAATTCTGCTCTGATCTTGGTTATTTCCTTCCTTCTGCTTGCTCTGGGCTGCCTTTGTTGTTGTTCCTTGAGTTCTTGTAGACATAGGGTTAGGTTGTTTGTTTGGAATGTTTCTAACCTTTTTAGGTGGGCCTGTATCGCTATGAACTTCCCTCTCAGGACTGCCTTGGCTGTGTCCCATAAGTTTTGGGTTGTTGTGAGTTCGTTTTCATTTGTTTCCAAAAACTGTTTGATTTCTTCCCTAATATCATTCTTGACCCATTCATTGTTTAATAGCATGCTGTTTAATCTCCATGATTTTGAGTGTTTGGGGTTTTTTCCTTGGGGTTGGTTTCTAGTTTCAGTCCCTTGTGATCCGAGAAATTGCTTGGTATGATTTCAATTTTTTTGAAATTGTTGAGGCTTGTTTTGTGTCCTATCATGTGGTCAATCTTTGAAAATGTTCCATGTACATTTGAAAAAAATGTGTATTTAGCTTCTTTGGGATGGAGGGTTCTGTAAATATCAGTAAAGCCCATTTCGTCTAGGGTATTGTTCAATGCCACAATATCTTTGTTGATATTTTGTTTGGAAGATCTGTCCATTTTTGATAGTGGGGTGTTAAAATCCCCCACAATAATTGTGTTGTTGTCCATATCTTTCTTGAAGTCCTCTAAGATTTTCTTTATGTATTTGGGTGCTCCTATGTTGGGTGCATATATATTTACAACATTTATGTCTTCTTGGTGAATTCTTCCCTTGAGTATTATGAAATGACCTTCTGGGTCTCTCTTTATTGTCCTTCTTTGGAAGTCTATTTTGTCAGATATGAGTATTGCTACCCCGGCTTTTTTTTCCTGCCCATTTGCTTGGAAAATTAGTTTCCAGCCCTTCACTTTCAACCTGTGCAGATCTTTTATCCTGAGGTGGGTCTCTTGTAGACAGCATATGTGTGGGTCATGTTTTCTTATCCAATCAGCTATTCTATGTCTTTTGATTGGAGCATTTAATCCATTTACGTTTAAGGTTATTATTGATAGGGACTTATTCATTGCCTTTTATGTATGTGTGATCCTCTCTTTTCCTTTCTTTCCTTAAAGCAGTCCCTTTAGAATCTCTTGCAGAGCTGGTTTAGTGGAGGTGTATTCTTTTAGACTTCTTTTGTCTGAGAAGCTTCTTATTTGGCCTTCTATCTTAATTGAGAGCCTTGCTGGGTAAAGTAGTCATGGTTGCAGGCCTCTGGTTCTCATTACTTGGATTATTTCTTGCCATTGTCTTCTGGCTTGGAGTGTTTCCATTGAGAAGTCAGCTGTTAGCCTTATTGGGGCCCCCTTGTATGTTACTTCCTGTTTCTCCCTTGCTGCCTTTAAGATTCTCTCTTTGTCTTGAAATTTTGCCATTTTAATTATGATGTGTCTTGAGGTGGGCCTCTTTGGGTTCCTCTTGATTGGGACTCTGTGTTTCCTGGATTTGTGTGACTTTTTGTCTCATCAAATTAGGGAATTTTTCCATCATCACTTGTTCAACTAGGTTTTCTATCCCTTGTTCTTCCTCTTCTCCTTCTGGTATCCCTATTATATGGATATTATTACATTTCATATTGTCTTGCATTTCTCTTAATCCCTCTTCATTTTTTCTGAGCCTCTTTTCCTTTTCTTGCTCTTTCTGGGTGTTTTCTTCTACTTTGTCCTCTAGCTCGCTGATCCGATCTTCTGCTTCATTGATCCTGCTTTTCATTCCTTCTACTGTGTTCTTCAGTTCAGAAATTGTATTCTTCATTTCATCTTGGCCCTTGTTGAGAGTTTCTATTTCCTTTTTTATGCTGATGTAGTTTTCATTGAGTTCATTGTAGCTTCCCTGTAGTTTCTCGTAGCTCATTGTGAGCTCATTGAGCTTCCTGACAATCACTGCTTTGAATTCAATATCTGATAGTTGAATTGCCTGTATTTCATTTAGCATTCTTTTTGAGGCTTCCTCCTTTCCTTTCATTTGGGGATTGTTTCTTTGTCTTCCCATTGTTTGTGAGACTCTTCTTGCTTGCCTCAGCTTCTTGTATTGATCTGTTCTGGCTCCCTGGGTTTATGTTGTGAACTTCTTTAGTAGAATAGCAGTGAGTTTCAGTGGTGCTGTTTCCTTGATCTCCCAAGCTCACTGGTCTTGGGCTGTTGTTTAAGTTGGCTTTGTGTTTGCCTTTGGGTTTTGGTTGTTGTTGAGTCCTTCTTTGGTGGTTCCTTCCCACTAGCTGGTTAAATGAGGGTCACTCTGTCCACCACCTTCTGTATTTTGTTGTGCTGGTGAGGGCAGGTTGTGTTGAAGCTGGTTCTTCTGTGTGTACAAGGTTTAAAGAAATCTTGTTCAGTTGCTTGTATTGGGTACTGTCTCTACTGTTTAGTTGTATTTCCAGATAAGTCCTGGATTGAGGTTTGTGTGGTTACTACTCCCTCCTTCACCTTCTTCTGCTGTTATCTGTTAGTGGTTCCTTTGTTGTTGGGTTTCCTCTTCCAGTGGGTATCCTGGTGTTCACCTCCTCCACCTATTCTTTTTTGTCATCAGTTAGAGGGGGAAGGCAAAATGGTTTAAGACAACAACAGAGAATTCTATGCTATTTACAGTAGTAGCAAGTAGGGAAGATATAGGAGATCCTTTCACTATGTATAGTGTTAACCGTGGTCTTCCACCCAGCTAGCTGATTTTTAGAAAGGATGGAAAGAAGATAAGACTCTTGTTGGGGGAGGAAGGATTGTGAGTTGGATCTATAAAGCAGGGAGGTTGTGGGAGGTCAGATTCTGGGGTAAGGTGAGAGTAAAGGATAGTAAATAGGTGTAGTGTGTGAGAGAATAGAGTTAACCACTACAGTAATAGAGTTCAGGAAACTTTGAAATGGGCTAAGATCGGGGGGTGGGGGGGTGTTGTGAAGTAATTACAACTGCATGGGACAGCAGTTATTTACAATAATATTATGGCAACATTCATATGACTGAGTCTAGGAGATCTAGGTAACAAGAATAGGGAGTACAGAACATCGAGTAGTGTGCTGATGGGACACAGGTGAGTTAAAGGACAGTAGATTAGTAATACAGTATAGAAAGAGATATCAGGGAAAAGCTGTCAGGTCATACAATATATCCAGCCTAGCAAAGCAGGCTATACAAAAAGAAGAAGAATATAAAAATACTGTTAAAAAAAGATGTAGGAACACTGGAAAAGTAATAATAATACAAATATGCAATAACTTGCAGGTTCTCTGTAATAGCAGAGTGACATTTATCTCACTGTCCCAGCTGTTGTGATGCCCCTTCTTTGGGTTCAACTTTGGTCTTTTCACAGATCCAGGATTTTGTCTCACTTGTAGGTATTTAGGAAAAAATTTTAAAAAGTAAAAAATAGAAAAGGCAGACAAAGGAAGGAAGAAGAGATAAAATTGGAGGACAGGAAGGAGGAAGGAATAAAACAAGAAATCAGGTAAGAGAGGAAAAAGAAATCAAAAGGGAATAAAAACAGTAAAACTTAAAAAATTAAAAATTGTTAAAAAATAGAATCAAATTAAAAAGTCTCTTGATTTCAAAGTGGCCAAATTGGTTTTTCTGCTCTTGCTGGTTGAGGCAGGCTGAAGGATGATTTGTTTGTCTTCTCTTCCTTGGCCAGTGGAGTTCGCACTGGCTCCTCAGCTTTGGGCCCTGGGTGT
The DNA here is from genome assembly GCF_004126475.2 of Phyllostomus discolor. Classification (NCBI taxonomy): domain Eukaryota; kingdom Metazoa; phylum Chordata; class Mammalia; order Chiroptera; family Phyllostomidae; genus Phyllostomus; species Phyllostomus discolor. The sequence goes on from NC_040903.2 coordinate 153,559,172, forward strand.
GGGAATCAGGTCTTTCCCCAGGGTTACTGCTGTGGGCTGGTGTGCGGGGATGCTCTCCTTGCAGGCGCGCCCGTGCGCCGGTGCGCCCAGCCACCGGTGCGCCCGTCCGCTGGGCAGCAGACAGGCTGGAGCCACTGATCACCCCAGGAGAATTCCCCAAACAGTGTCTGTGTCTATTCACTCCTTCCTCTTGAGAAATTCCTCCCATTCAAGCCCGCCACTCCCCACAGTGGCCTGGCTTCTCCCACCGCCAAAGCTCCAGCCAGACCGGTGACCGTGGGAGTCTGGGTCCGCTGCGTGACTCGGCCCCTCCAGTGTCCACCGCCTCCAAAGGTGCTCACATCCCCCGTGTGTTTGCCAGCACATGGATTCCTCCCAGAGCCGCTCAGACCTTGCTCGGCTGGGGAGGGAGCAGTTGACCTGGCTCTCTCCCAAGAACCCTATGGTAAACCCAGCAGCAGCCCCGGGTCTGGGGCTGCAGCCCCGGGACCACACGCTTGGCCTGGGACCCTACCTTGTTGCAGCACTCCCCTTAGGATCTGTTCTTTGTTCTTTCGGTTCTGCCACAATCCTTGGTCCTCTGTTTTCAAAAATGCCGAAATATGTTGGTTGCTTGCCTTTCTACTCCATAGATCGGTAGGATTTTCTCCCCTGAGCATAGGAAAGCCGAATCTGCTCCTTCCTACTCCGACGCCATCTTAGATCCCCTACCCTCCACAGATTTTTATAGCCAGAGGTTTTGAGGCTTAAGTTTCCCATGCTAGAACCCTGGGTTGCATGGCCTGTCTCACTCCCTAGCAGTTCTTTCCGGCTTACCAGCATATGTATGTGGGATCACCCCATCCACCAATCGTTGCCTTGCCATGCTTCTTCTCCACCCTGGCTTCCCATCTCCACCCCTCCAGCCAGTCTGGATGAATGTTTCTTCTTTAACTCCTTGGTTGTCAGGCTTCCATACAGTTTGAATTTCTGGAAGTTCTGGTTGTTTTTTCTTTTTAAATTGGTTGTTATCCTTCTTTTGGTTGTTTAAGGAAGTGAAGCATATCTACCTACATCTCCATCTTGGCCGAAAGCCTGGATTTGACCCTTAAATCACCAACTCAATGGCCACAGATTATTTCTTTTACCCAAATTAGTGATTTAAAACAATGTTCTATTGCAATACAGGGAATAAGACAACACTGTAAAATTATCCATATCCAGAAGCTATCATTCAGAAAACATAGTCTCTTGTCTATATATAGCAGGATAACTTTATATGTATATATTTATATTTATATATTAAAAAGATAATCTCACATTCTCAAAAAAAGTGTTACTAAACTTCAAAAAGTAACTTTCAAAAGAATATTTAAGCCAATTAATACTAAATATTTAGGAAGTACACAAACTGAGTTTCATATACTATAAATATTATCAAGTCTCACCAAAAATAAGTATTCCAAGAATTACAAGAATAAAGACAAGGTGCTCTAACCCTACCCTGACTTCAAAGTAATAAATCAAGTCTCTAAGAGACTCAGTGAGTTACTCGAGATAACACGGCAGGGTGCTGACAACACTGAAATAAGGATTCAGGTCACCAGATTCCCAATCCACAAAGCACTTAAAAGCTTGTGAAGTACAATGGGCTTTGCAGCATTTGAAACAGAGTCTCTTCCCTCAAAAGTACACACTGTACGCAATTTGATAACTGTGAAACACTATGCAATTGAAGCATAAAGACAGTATAGATCAACCCTCATATGCCTTTATCAACCAGATACCAGTTTCTCAAAGTGCTGACTATAAAATACAAAACTGTGAAATTATCATTTATATGAGTGGTTCAAAACATTTTCCCATGAATATTACTGGTCAAAAAAAACTTATCATACTTTAATTATCAAAGAAACAACATTATTCGGCCCTGGCTGGCATAGCTCAGTGGATTGAGCGCAGGCTGCAAACCAAAGTGTCGCAGGTTTGATTCCCAGTCAGAGTACATGCCTGGGTTGCAGGCCATGACCCCCAGCAACCGCACATTGATGTTTCTTTCTTTCTCTCTCTCTCTCTCTCTCTCTCTCTCTTTCTCCCTCCCTTCCCTCTCTAAAAATAAATGGATAAAATCTTAAAAAAAAAAACATTATTCATGAAAAGTAAATCAGTACCAGAAAGGTAGTATAAGCACAGTTGTTAAAAGCTAACCTTTTGAACCCCTGCTTACACTTATTAGCTACATAACTTTGAGGAAGTGACTCAACCTCTCTGTGCCTCTACACCTTCATCTATAAAATGAAGACAGTAGTGTTTACATCTTAGAATGATTGTGAAGATTAGATATGTCATTAAATTGTAAAGTACTTGGAACAGTGCCTGACACATAGTAGGTACACAATAACTGTACTTTTCTACTGATATGTTTTTCTTTTCCACTTAGTTAACAACCAACTCTTGATATTTATTATGTCTCTTTAAATCTAGCCAACCTTCATAAGGCACTAGAATAAAATATATGATTTCCTAAAGGACCCAGATTTTAAGTCAAAAATCAAATAATGACAAAGACATGGTAGAAAAGAAGAGTTACATTTTCAAGGCATATGATATATGATCAGAAATCAGGAAAACTAATTTATAGAGAACAGCAGGCTTTGCCTGCCTTGGATTGGCAGGCATGAGGTGAGAAGTACCAACAGTTTTCAAAACCAGTCAAACCACAGCCATTCTATTTGTCACATCAAGTTTGAAATGCTCCATCGCCAGCACCACAACTATTGGCCAAAGGCCCCTTTACACTTCCTAACCATTCCTACTTCTACTTCTTCCCCATATACATAGACTCAAGGAGAAAAAAAAAATACCTCCAAAAATAAAAATAGAAGTCTCCCTGAAATATAATTCCCATAAAATTTTTAAAAGAATCATAAAGAAAAGTACAATGCATTTATTCCCTTTAGATCTGTTGCCTGACTGATTAGGTAGACCCAGATATCCTTGATGCTCCAGGTCAGTGCTGCTGTCCACAGTAAGAGCAGTTCATAAGGGTATGTTTGTAAAGGGTGAAGAATCTCAGTCAGGATTGGTGCACACTCTTGGAGAGGTCTGAGGAGATCAGAATTTAACCAAAATCACTAACCTGCTGTCTCTCCTATGGAGCAGCATGTAAAATTGAATTATTAGAGAAGAGAGAGACGAGGTTACAAGTGGCTAGATAGGAGGTGGCAATGCTGAGAGAAGGGTGACACAAGTTGGGACAAAAAAGATTTTAAGAGTCCTAAGGAACTATGGTAAGATACGGCAACAAATCAGACAGGCTGGTTAAAACTTAATGAGGCTTGAAGATCACCCAAGATAATAGGATTTAGTCAGAGGCAGAAAGTAGGTATTACTGGTAACTATGACAAGACCAGCCCTGGGAGAGAGGATGTAGGTAGATTCACAAGTTCAGCATTGTCATGTTTAATTTTAGGTAAAAGCCAAGTATCCAATTGGAAACATTATATGGGTAGCTGGAAAAATCATATTATAGAGCATTTTTAATAGGTCAGGATATTAACCAGCTCAGAACTTAGTTGACTTAAGTGCTTTCTCTATCAGCAATGATATGTCTTTAAATGGCAAGTATTTAAAACATGAAAGATGCTCAAGAAGGATTAATAAAATTAATGAGTAATATTTTATGAATTATGAACAAAAAGTGGGAATATTTAAGTGATAAGCTCAATAATAAAGATAATTTATACAGAGAGCAACTACTAAATTTTTCCACATTTTTTTCCAAAATGTCCCCAAAAAAGGACATTTATGTCACTGTAAGAATATTATGCATATGGATTGTTATTCTGACTTCAGATAGTATTTCACAGATTTATCATGTCATAATAATTAAGTATAAGTATAATACTCTGTTGGGAACTGCCCTGCCTGGTTTCAGAAGCTATAACCCCCAATGACTAAGGCTGAGTGAACAACCTTCGGACCGTAAGCCACCAAGGAGACAAAGCTTATCTCCCCAGCAGGGGCACCGCCTCTGCCCCTTTTACTTCACCCTGCTTGGCCCCAGGCAGATGACTGGTTAGCCAATGATGGGTAAGATTCCTCAAAGGAGGGACGACCTAAGACAGGCACAGTCATGAAGGGGCCCTCAGGAAAGGACTTGGGGGGCTATAGAAAAAGGGGGTAATGGACCCTTGCCCCTCAGCTTTGACATCACCTGAGTCCTCATTCTGTCTGCGAGACATCTCCTAATCTCTTGGCTACCTTACTTCCCCTGCCTGACTTAAGCCTGAAACAATGACAGAGGGCAGTGCAGCCCTGTGCTGGAAAAGGGCAGGTTCCCCAGGGTGATCAGGCCTAAGAAAGAATGCATAAAATCCCGTGAAACCTGCTTTGCTAAGAATGCTCTCAATTTAATGATAAGCATCCAAGCATGAAATGAGTTTGTTTCCCAAAGTTGTATAGCCCTTTAGCTAACTGACCCTGACTCAGAATAAACCCTCAGAGTTCTTTGTATGTTATCTATTGTTTGATCCTTACTTCCTGACAATGATTGATGAGTTCTACCTGTATTCCTGTGCAAGCTGAACCCAATAAAATCCCATTGAGGAAAAGGCTGCTGGCCCTTCTCCTTTGAGAGATCGGCCACCTTTCCTCCCCAAGCAGATCATGTCTTGGTAGACATATTCTCATCCTTGGCAGACAGGGGGCTCTGAGGGCGCAGCCCCCCACACACACACACAATATTCCTTTAAGTTCTATAAATCATGTTATAGCTCTCATTCAAATTTTAACTGGCAAATTTCCATGTTGGTTCTCTTGACAGATTTAACGCATAAAAACAGCCATAAAACAGACAAAGGAAACTGGAACCTTTTCAACACAATCATTGCTTACAATTAAATTTCAAATTAAAAAAGACTTACCACATTTTCCTTCATCTTTCTCAGCTTTGCATCTATCTCTTTCAACCGATTTTCCTGATCCCGTTGCTCTTTGGTGTCCCGAAGTGCCTCATCCCCTGGAGTTATTTCCATATTTCTATTATCATCATTAAGGTCAGGTTCCTAATTTTAAAAAAAAAATCATGCACAGGCTGAAAATGTACCATCACACACCACTCTAAAGCAACTAAGCCCTGAAGGTTGGCTTTACTTGTCAAACAATATCTCTTTCCTTAAAATGATATTTACAATTCTCTAAACTCTTCCTACTTGAGAAGGGAAAGGTTCACCTACACATAAAACAAGGAAGGAAATAATCTTAAGCATATGGAAAGCAGGAAGTTAGAGTGAAAAGAGCAATAGCCAAGAAGCAGTGACCTGGACTCTGGCCCCTGGTCTGCACTTAAGAGCATGGAATCTTAGGCAAATCACAGTTTCTCTAGACTTCAAGTTCATCGTATATAAGTAATAAGAAACAACCTTGCCCATCCATGTTATGAGAAGCAGCTATTTAATAGCCTAAAAGCTTCATCAGTATTTTTAAATTTTGCAAATCTGCCATTAATAGACAAGCCACAGAGTGAAAGAAAAATATCATAACACGTAAGTCTGACAAAGGACATGAATCTAGTGTATATAAGGAATCCACACAATTTAATAAAAAGACAATCCAGTTCTAAAACAACTTGAACAGATACTTTGTAAAAGATGATATGTAAATGACAAATAAGTGAAGTCACACCTCAGCACTCATCAGCTTCAGAACTCATTAAACCCTGTACTCGACACATTTTGATGAGAAAAAAATGTTTCAGCTCTCAGGGCTTGCTGGGACTCATTGCACATGGTAGAACTTGCGTGATGCTGCCCCACAAGAAAAAATGCTTCATGGTTTTTCTCATCAGTTTCGGCACTCATCACAAGTTCCAGAAAGAATTAACAAGTACCGAGGTACATGAAAAAAGTCTTTAAAGATGGTCACGTAGGCAGACATGACTCGCCACTTTGCACAGCCACATCAAAATTACAACTAAAATATAGAACAGCCATCACTCAGGAATGTCAGAAATTGAGTTGAATGGAAGTCTGACAACTACGGAATCCATCCAGACTGGTAGGAGGAGTGAGGACGCAGAACAGGATGGCCCTATACCCATATGGATGAAAAATCAGGAGGGATATCTCAGGAGCAAGGAGTCTCAGACCCACGCCAGTCCCCCAGCTCAGAATTCCAGTGCCGGGAAGATAAGTCCTTCTGGCTGCGAAAGCCAGCAGAGATTGAGTTGGTAAAGAAGGATGCTAAAACCCTAAGCAGTTCCTCTTGGGAAACCCACACACAGACTCACTCCCTCTGAGCTCCAGCAACAGGGTATACAGTGAGAGACTGAAGTGTCTGGCACTGGGGCGAGCAAAGGCCTTAGTCCCCTTGCTGAGCCCTTCCCCAACAAAGCCAATAGGCTGATGTCATATCTGAGACTCCATTGACCTGACTAATTCTGTGTGACCTGGCCTGGAGATCCCCAGAGACTCTGCCCCACCCAATTTACAGGTCTACCCAAGCAGCTTTTCTATCAAAATGGTTCATCTTGGCTCCTAAATCCTATTAAACAAACAACTGCTGCCTTCAGTGAGTTCTAGCAGCAGCCAGATTAGAGCCACTGCTTGGCTTCACCTGGAAATCTCCAAGCCCAGCACAAGTAGCAATCATCTCAGAGTGTTTTACAGCTCAGGCAGGGTGGCCCCTGGGCAAAACACAGGTTGGGGCTGACCTTGGCCTGTACCACCCAGGAAACCCCAGGGCCAGTACATTCGGTGGATAGCTACAGACCACATCAGAGCACCACCACCCTACCCCTGCACAGCTGATCCTCCATAGAGGGCAGAGGTTGATGGTCAGTGGTCACAGCCAGTCCTTGTAGCTGACGGACCTGGGTAAATCCCTCCCATTGACCTGGCAACAGCAACCAAGGCTCAACTACAAGAGGAGGGTGCACTCAGCCCACACAAAGGACGCACCTCAAGTAGCCAGCTTGAGTGATAAGGAGGCTGTGCTACCGGGCCTTACAAGACACCTACTACATTAGGCCATGATCCCAAGACACAGAGTCAAAACAGCTCTACCTAATACATAGAAACAAACTGCCAAATGAAGAGACAAAAAAATGTATCCCAAATGAAAGAATAGATCAAAACTCCAGAAAAAGAGCTAAAAAGCCATGGAGATAAGCAATCTATCAAATACAGAGTTCAAAACACTGATTATAAGGATGCTTAAGGAACTTAGTGAGGACCTCAGCAGCATAAAAAGACCCAGTCAGAAATGAAGGATACACTAATTGAAATAAAGAACAATTTATAGGGAAATAACAGTAGAGTACATGAAACCAAGAATCAAATCAATGATTTGGAACATAAGGAAACAAAAAGCAACCATGTAGAGTGAGAAGAAGAAGAAAAAAGAACCCAAAAGTTGAAGGTAGTATAAATAGCCTCTGGAACAACTTTAAGAAGATGAATATTCACCTCATAGGGCTGGAAGAAGGAGAAGAGAAAGAACAAAAAATTGGAAATATCTCTGGAAAAAACAGTGAAGGAAAACTTCCCTAATTTGGTGAAGGAAATAGACATCCAAGTCCAGGAAGCACAGAGACACACAATTAGGATGGATGCAAAGAGGCCCACTCCAAGACACATCATTATTAAAAGGCTGAAGATTAAAGATAGAGACTCTTAGAAGCTAATGAAAAGAAGTTAGTTACCGGAAGGTTGCCAGATGGATGGAGTGAAAGGAATGGGTGAAGCAGTGAGGGGATTAAGAAGTACAAATAGTTACAAAATAGCCATGGGGATGTAAAGTACAATAAAGGAGATGGAGTAGCTAAAGAACTTATACGCATGACCTGTGGACATGAACAATGGCAGGAGGGTTGCCTGAGAGAGTACAGGGCACTGGGTGGAGGGTGGCAAAGGGAGAAGAATCAGGACAACTGTAATAGCATAATCAATAAAGTGTAATTTAAAAAATTTTACAGTCTTCAACATCATAAAAGCATCAGGGAAATGCAAATTAAAATTAAAATAGGATAGTAGGATAATACTACACAACCACTAGAACCCAGATGAAAAAGTTTAACACCAAATGTTGGAGAGATATGAAACAAGTGGAACTCTCATATGTTGTAGGGAAGTATACAATAGTACAACCACTTTGGAAAACTGGTAGTTTCTTAAAAAGTTAAACATCTATCTATTCTATGATCCAGCAATTCCATTCCTGTGAATCAATCCAAGAGAAAGGGAAAATGTATCACTCATTTTGTATGTGAATATTCATAGCAGCTTTATGCATACCCCAAATGTCCATCGACATAAGAATGATAAACTGTGAAAGGCATCTGATGCAAGCTGGGGCAATCAGACTGTCTGCTTGACCTCTGTCTCGTGATTATGTTTGGTCAATGTGGGGGAAGGGTACTAAGAGAATGGAGGACAGAGAAAGAATGCTTGGTGTATTTTCCCCTTCCCCTCTCTGCTTTGGCATTATGGTTTTGGCAGTGATGTATTCCTGAGGTGCCCAGCAGGAAGGTTTTCTTATATTCAACCACACATTCACACTCAAAGACAAACAGAGACCACACCTGGAGTGAGTCTACTCAGAGAGACTTAGGACAGGAAATACAGCAAGGCCATGTCAGTGTCCCTCTTCCACGGAAGTTTTTGCTACAGTCCATGTCACCACCATAAAGGCACAAGGGGCAAGGAAGCTACCCTGGTTTAAAAGCTTTATATCCAACAGAAGCATCATCTTTTGAAATGACTTTATAGGAACAGCATCCAAGATCTTAGGAAGGGACATGCCCAGCTACAAGAATCACTGCACTTAGGGAAGCTCAAAGTACTGCTTCCCCAGCAGGTCTTCAGAGTTCTCCCAATACAGGGGTCATTTTGAACATAAGTGAAGTTGCCTCCTAACATTGTTGACATTCTAACTTTCATCAGTTGCCAGGGAAACAATTAGAAAATTAATTACACTCAAAATCTCATGATGCTGAAGGGGAAAGGACTAGTTAATCCTTCGGCTACATCTTCTATGATGACACCCTTGAATGGCTTATTTTTCAACCATGGTTCTAGACCTCCCAAGGTATAATACTCTTTTTCTTCCTCCTACCCACTGTTGCTAGTCTGTGGGTGTACCAACACCCCTTACTGGCTCTTTTGAATCTACAAATAGTTCCTTCATTTAATTATCTTCAAAACCCAAGCTGAATGTTTTTTTCCGTTTCTTACCAAGAACTCTAACTGGTATACTATGTTTGTTTGTATGTATATATGTATGTATGTATGTGCTTCTGTGTGTATTTGCAGAGAAATAGACTGGAAGGAAATTTAACTTTATACTAAAAATTGTATTTTTTATCTTGTTTTTCTTAGGTGTTTTTTATTTTCCTGAGTTTTCCACAATAAGCATTAATTTCATAAGCAGAAAAAGTTATTTTTAAGAAAACAAAAACATTTCTACCAAGGCTATTTTTGTTCTTTTCTGACAATGTAACTATACTCAAAAGGTGTTGGTCTAAAAGTTAGATTTTTAGCCCCAGTTCTACTGTGTACTTTTGAGCCAGTCACTTTCTCTTTCTGGGTCTAAATTTCTTCCTATGTTTCTTCAAACTCTTATAGCTTGTGTGTCTGTAATTCTCTACAGTTAGACCTAAGGATATATAATATCTTTCCTCAGTCATGGTCTCTGATAGCATAACTGTAATAGTTCAAAAATTTAAAGGACAGCATTTGATGAAAGCAGAAACTAAGAAGCAGCAAGAAAAGATAATCACTGATTCTGGCAAAAATTGCCCAGTGACATATTCAAGAAGCTCTGTGGTACCGGGAAAGATTCTATTGTCACATCAATGTCCCAACCAGTACTGTCTGTTTTCATGATCATCAAGAAATATCTTGATCTCCTATAAGAAATATTTGAGCAGCTCTGTGCAGGGGAGAAAAACTCTCAGATCCGCAGAGGAAAAGAGCAAGGGGCATAGGATATCGAAACATTTATGAAAACAGGACACCAAAAATTATAGCGGACATTGAAAAACCAGATGGTAAGGAGACTGCTTCAGGACAACAGGGACCCAGGGATCAGCGTGGGACCAGGAGGGTTGCAGCCCCCAGGCCGGGTGCTCCCGGGTCTGCCTCAGGGCACCTGGGAGAGCAGAGTCGCTGCTCCCTCCCCGGACAATGGGGGTTGAGCAACACCAAGGGAGACCTTGTTGCTTGAAAGCATAGAGAGGGGAGTTGGATAGGGAGACAGTCTCACAGGGCTGCTGGCACCCAAGCATAGGCCTGGGAGGGGTGAGTGCCCCCAGCCAGCACGACCAGAGGCAGCCTGGACGTGCTCCAGCGCCCCCAGCCCTGTGGGAGTGCTGATCTGTGGAAAACACAGACCTCGCAGCCCTGAATAAGGAAAGGGCGCAGGGGGTTCGCTGGTTTCTAGAGCCTGCGGTAATGAACTCAGGGAAGCGCGCGCCCCTTGGGAATTCCTGACTTTCCAGCGATGAACCCAGAAGGGACGGAAGGGACGCCACGCTTTGGGGGTTCCTGGAACTGGCAATGGGGAATTTGGTGGAAGTGCGCGCCCCTTCGTGATGCCGGAGCTTGCACTGTGAACCCGGAAAAGACGCAGGAGCTCTCTTCCGGGCCCTGGAGCCCGGAAGACCGCAGAAGTGAGCTCCGGAGAGCATGCTCGGGAGCGCCCAAGGCCCTTCAGGGGGAAGTCGGATTGGCTCTGGGGAAAGCACCCTGCTGGCCTGGGGGACAGTACCTGAGAGACTTACTGAGTTTTTTGTTGTTGTTGTTTTAAGATTTTATTTATTTATTTTTAGAGAGGGAAGGAAGGGAGATAGAGAGAGAGAGAAACATCAATGTGTGGTTGCTGGGGGTTATGGCCTGCAACCCAGGCATGTACCCTGGCTGGGAATCAAACCTGGGACACTTTGGTTCCCAGCCCGTGCTCAATCCACTGAGCTAAGCCAGCCAGGGCAACTTAGGGTTTTGACTGGGAAGAGTGATAAGCATTCCAAACGCCCCTCGGCCTGCTGAAACCAGCAAGGCCAGAAAAACTGGTCTGGCCAGTTAGAAACCAACAAGAGGGGTTTTTTGTTTTGTTTTGTTTTTGTTTTTGTTTTTTGGCTGTTGTTGGTTGATTGGTTTTATCTTGTTTTTTAAGTGACTTTTTATTTTTTAATTCTTATTATTTTTATATCTCTCAATCCCTTCTTTTTCTCTTCCTTTCATCCTAGTATTATTCCTTCCACTCCAAATTTATCTCTCCTGCATTCCACCTGCTGCCTTTTTTCCCTTTTTTTTTTCTGAGCCTGCAAGTTGCTGCAAATTTGTATTATCTTTTTCTAACTTTTCCGACATTTTTTATTTTAATAGAATTTTGGTATTCTTTTTCTTTCTGTATAATCTTCTTTGCTTGGCTGGTTATACTGTCATTTGATAGGTTCCCCCTGTTATCTCAGTCACAGTGCGTTGATCATTTACTATCCTTCATTTGTGTTCCATTAGTACACCTCTCGAGGTTCTATACTCCTTATTCTTGTTATCTAGATCTCATAGATTCTGCCACATGATTGTTGCTTTAATATTACTGTAAATAAGACCAAGTTCATACAATTGTAAATACTACTCAACACCCCTACCTGATCTCAGCCCACTTCGCAATTTCCTGAACTATATTATTGTGGGGGTTGTCTCTATACTTTTACACACTACTCCTATTTACTAATCTTTATTCCCACCCTACATCATAATCTGACCTCCCACAGCCTCACAGCTGTCTAGATCCAACTAACAATCCTTTCATCCCCAATAAGAGTCTTACCTTCTTTCCATCCTTTCTAAAGTGTGGCTAGTGGGGTGGAAGATCACGGTTAACACTATAAGTAGCCAAAGGATATCCCATCTCTTCTCTACTGGCTGCTAATGTAAATATCATAGAATACTGTCTTGCTGTCTTCAAACCATTTTGCCTTACTCCTCCAACTGATCACAAAAAAGAGTAGGGGGAAGCTGTGAACACGAGGATACATAAAGGAGACTGCACCACTGAATCCCACAGGTATTCTACCACAGAAGTTAACACAATAATCACAGGGAACAAGAACAGATCAATTTCAGAAACAGAGGCTAACAAGAAAAGTCTAGGGTTGGGTGGGTGAGCTGGAATGGGAGTAGGGGGGAGAAAACTGTACTTGAACAATGATTACAATAAAATTTAAAAAAAAAAGAAAAGAAAAGTCTCATGAACAATAAGAAAACAAAGAAACAATCCCCAAATGAAGGGAAAGGAGGAAGCCTCAGAAAAAATGCTAAATGAAATAAAGGCAACTCAACTATCAGATAGTGAGTTCAAAACAATGATTATCAGGAAGCTCACTGAACTCACAATGAGCTACCAGAAACTAGAGGGAAGCTACAATGAACTCACTGCAAACTATATCAACATGAAAAAGGAAATAGAAACTGTCAACAAGGGCCAAGAGGAAATGAAGAATACAATTTCTGAACTGAAGAACACAGTAGAAAGAATGGAAAGCAGGATTGATGAAGCAGAAGACCAGATTAGCGAACTGGAGGACAAAGTAGAAAAGAACACCCAGAAAGAGCAAGAAAAGGAAAAGAGGCTCCGAAAGAATGAAGAGGGATTAAGAGAAATGCAAGACAATATGAAACGTAATAATATCCGTATAATAGGAATACCAGAAGGAGAAGTGGAAGAACAAGGGATAGAAAACCTAGTTGAACAAGTAATGATGGAAAACTTCCCTAATTTGATGAGACAAAAAGTCACACAAATCCAGGAAACACAGAGTCCCAATCAAGAGGAACCCAAAGAGGCCCACCTCAAGACACATCATCATTAAAATGGCAAAATTTCAAGACAAAGAGAGAATATTAAAGGCAGCAAGGGAAAAAAAGGAAGTGACATACAAGGGGGCCCCAATAAGGCTAGCAGCTGACTTCTCAATGGAAACACTCCAAGCCAGAAGAGAATGACAAGAAATATTCCAAGTAATGAGAACCAGAGGTCTGCAACCAAGGCTACTTTACCCAGCAAGGCTCTCAATCAAGACAGAAGGCCAAATAAGAAGTTTCCCAGACAAAATAAGTCTAAAAGAATACACCTCCACCAAACCAGCTCTGCAAGAGATTCTAAAGGGACTGCTTTAAGGAAAGGAAGGAAAAGAGAGGAACACACGTACATAAAAGGCAACGAATAAGTACCTATCATAATAACCTTAAACATAAATGGATTAAATGCTCCAATCAAAAGACATAGAATAGCTGAATGGATAAGAAAACATGACCCACACATATGCTGCCTACAAGAGACCCACCTCAAAATAAAAGACCTGCACAGGCTGAAAGTGAAGGGCTGGAAACAAATTTTCCAAGCAAATGGACAGGAAAAAAAAAGCTGGGGTAGCAATACTCATATCAGACAAAACAGACTCCCAAAAAAGGGCCATAAAGAGAGACCCAGAAGATCACTTCATAATAGTCAAGGGAAGAATCCATCAAGAAGACATAAATGTTGTAAATATATATGCACCCAACATAGGAGCACCCAAATACATAAAGAAAATCTTAGAGAACTTCAAGAAAGATATTGACAACAAGACAATTATAGTGGGGGATTTTAATACCCTACTGTCAAAAATGGACAGACCTTCCAAACAAAACACCAACAAAGATATAGTGGCATTGAACAATACCCTAGATGAAATGGACTTAACTGATATATACAGAGCCTTCCATCCCAAAGAAGCAAAATACGCATTCTTTTCAAATGTACATGGAACATTTTCAAAGATAGACCACATGATAGGATACAAAACAAACCTCAACAATTTCAAGAAAATTGAAATCATACCAAGCATTTTCTCAGACCACAAGGGACTGAAGCTAGAAACCAACCCCAAGGAAAAAAACCCAAAATACTCAAAATCATGGAGATTAAATAGCATGCTATTAAACAATGAATGGGTCAAGAATGAAATTAGGGAAGAAATCAAAAGGTTTCTGGAAACAAATGAAAATGAACTCATGACAACCCAAAACTTATGGGACACAGCCAAGGCAGTCCTGAGAGGGAAGTTCATAGCGATACAGGCCCACCTAAAAAGGTTAGAAACATTCCAAACAAACAACCTAACCCTATGTCTACAAGAACTCAAGGAACAACAACAAAGGCAGCCCAGAGCAAGCAGAAGGAAGGAAATAACCAAGATCAGAGCAGAATTAAATGACATAGAGACTAAAAGCACAATTCTAAGGATCAATGAATCCAAGAGCTGGTTCTTTGAAAAGATAAACAAAATCAACAAGCCTTTAAGCAGACTCATCAAGAAAAAAAGAGAGAAGACCCAAATAAACACAATCAGAAATGAAAGAGGAGAGATTACAACTGACACCACAGAAATACAAAGGATTGTAAGTAATTACTACGAAGAACTGTATGCCAAGAAATTTGAAAACCTAGGTGAAATGGACAAATTTCTAGAAAAATATAATCTTCCAAAACTCAGTGAAAAAGAAGCAGAAAGCCTGACCCAACCAATAACAGCAAAAGAGACTGAAGCAGTAATCAAAAAACTCCCAACACACAAAAGCCCTGGACCAGATGGTTTCACAGGAGAATTCTACAAAGCATTTAAGGAAGAACTAACACCTATCCTTCACAGACTATTTCAAAAAATCCAAAAAGATGGAAGACTCCCAAACTCTTTTTATGAGGCCAACATCATCCTAATTCCAAAACCAGATAAAGACACAACAAAGAAAGAAAACTTCAGGCCAATATCACTGATGAACATTGACGCTAAAATCCTCAACAAAATACTGGCAAACCGCATCCAACAATACATTAAAAAGATCATACACCATGACCAAGTGAGATTCATTCCAGGGATGCAAGGATGGTACAATATTCACAAATCAGTAAATGTAATACATCGCATAAACAAAAGCAAAGACAAAAACCACATGATTGTATCAATAGGTGCAGAAAAAGCATTTGATAAGGTACAGCACCCATTTATGATAAAAACACTCAGGAAAGTGGAAATAGAGGGGTCATTCCTCAACATAATAAAGGCCATCTATGAGAGACCTACAGCCAACATTATACAAAATGGGCAAAAATTCAAATCTTTTCCACTAAGATCAGGAACAAGACAAGGCTGTCCACTTTCACCACTTCTATTCAATATAATACTGGAAGTTTTAGCCACAGTGATCACACAGGAAAAAAATAAAATAAAAGGCATCCAAATCGGAAAGGAGGAAACAAAACTGTCATTTGCAGATGACATGACAGTGTACATAGAAAATCCTATAGACTCTACCAAAAAACTGCTTGACCTAATAAATGAATTTGGCAAAACAGCGGGATACAAAGTCAATACCCAGAAATCAAAGGCATTTCTGTACACCAACAATGAAACAGCAGAAGCAGAAATCAAGAAAAAAATCCCATTTGAAATAGCAAAAAGAAAAATAAAATATCTAGGAATAAACCTAACCAAAGAGGTAAAAGACCTGTATTCAGAAAACTACGTAACACTGAGGAGAGAAATCAAGGAAGACACAAACAAATGGAAACACATACCGTGTTCATGGATTGGAAGAATTAATATCATCAAAATGTCCATACTACCCAAAGCAATTTACACATTCAATGCAATACCTATTAAAGTACCAATGGCATATTTCAGACATAGAACAAACACTTCAACAATTTATATGGAACCATAAACAGCCCCAAATAGCTGCTGCAATTTTGAGAAAGAAGAGTAAAGTAGGAGGGATCACAAGACCTGACACTAAACTATACTACAAGGCCACTGTAATCAAAACTGCCTGGTACTGGCATAAAAACAGGCACATGGACCAATGGAACAGAACAGAGAGCCCAGAAACAAACCCAAGCCTCTATGGTCAATTAATATTTGACAAAGGAGGCAGCAACATAAAATGGAATAAAAATAGCCTCTTCAATAAATGGTGTTGGGAGAACTGGACAGCCACGTGCAAAAAAATGAAACTCGAGCACCAACTTACACCTTATACAAAAGTAAATTCAAGGTGGATAAAAGACTTAAATATAAAGCATGACACCATTAAAGTCCTAGAAGACAGCGTAGGTAGGAAAATCTCGCCCTGGCTGGCGTAGCTCAGTGGATTGAGCACGGGCTGGGAACCAAAGTGTCCCAGGTTCGATTCCCAGCCAGGGTACATTCCTGGGTTGCAGGCCATAACCCCCAGCTGCCGCACATTGATGTTTCTCTCTCTCTCTCTCTCTATCTCTATCTCCCTCCCTTCCCTCTCTAAAAATAAATATAAATAAATAAAATCTTAAAAAAAGAGTTTTAAAAAAAAAAAGAAAGAAAATCTCAGATATTTCACGCAGAAACTTTTTACTGACATGTCTCCTAGAGCAAGGGACACAAAGGAAAGAATAAACAAATGGGACCTCATCAAGATTAAAAGCTTCTGCACAGCTAAAGAAAACAGTATCAAAATTAAAAGAGAACCAACTGTATGGGAAAACATATTTGCTAATGATACCTCAGACAAGGGTTTAATCTCCAAAATATGTCAAGAACTCATGTGACTCCACTCTAAGAAGACAAGGAATCCAATTAAAAAGTGGGCAAAGGACTTGAACAGACACTTCTCCAAGGAGGACATACAGAAGATCCAAAGACACATGAAACGATGTTCACTATCACTAGCTGTCAGAGAAATACAAATTAAAACCACAATGAGATACCACTTCACACCAGTCAGAATGGCCATCATTAACAAAACAACAAACAACAAGTGTTGGAGAGGTTGTGGAGAAAAGGGGACCCTAGTGCACTGCTGGTGGGACTACAGCCTGGTACAACCACTATGGAAAGCAGTATGGAACTTCCTCAGAAAACTAAGAATGGATCTGCCTTTTGATCCAACAATTGCACTGCTGGGACTATATCCTAAAAACACTAAAACACCAATACAAAAGAACCTTTGCACCCCGATGTTCATAGCAGCACAATTTACAATAGCTAGGTGCTGGAGGCAACCTAGATGCCCATCAGTAAATGAATGGATCAAAAAACTATGGTACATTTACACAATGGAATTCTATGCAGCAGAAAGAAAGAAGGAGCTCCTACCCTTCGCAACAGCTTGGATGGAGCTGGAAAGCATTATGCTAAGCAAAATAAGCCAGGCAGTGAAAGACAAATACCATATGATCTCACCTTTAACAGGAACCTAAATAAGAAAACAAAGAAACAAGCAAAATATAACCAAAGACAATGAAATAGAGGACAGGCTGACAGTGACCAGAGGGGAGAGAAGAGGGAATTTCAGGGGAGAATGGGAAGGGTTTACAGGAACAAATTTAAAGGACACATGGACAAAAACTAAGGGGAGGGTGGTAATGGGAGAGAAGTGGGGCGGGTTGGGTGGGTGGGCTGGTTTGGGAGTAAAAGGGAGAAAACTGTACTTGAACAATGATTAAAATAAAATTTTTAAAAAAGAGTTAAAAAAAGAAATATTTGAGCAGACACTGACCATCCATGTCTTTTCTGTGTTTCTGAGTCATATAGGAATGTTTTTATTTATTAAAAAGGAAAATTCAGTTCAGATGAAGCTTTTGTGATAAGCACAGAATGTCTAAGGAGCCACAGGAAGAGAACTCTCCCTGAGGTCAATAGATATTTGTTAATTTGACTTATTGATTGCCAAGAGATTCTAAGTTCACCCTTAGAAAAATATCTATGCTGTTGACCAAGCCAAGAGGGGTCTTTGAAGTTAAGTAAACTTTTTTCCAAAAGCAAAATACAGAGGAAATTATTCACATCTTCTTAAGTTATCTGACATGCAAATAAGGCATGAGTAAAGGGCCAGAAAAATACAAAGCTGCCTAAATAAAGCCAGCTTTCCTGTGTTTTCAAACTAATGCTATACTTTTCCATAGGCTACTGCTATTACCTGTCAGCAGATGGATCACTTGCCTGGCAGTACTAAAAGTAGGGAAAAAGTCTTTCAGCCAGATTTGTTTTATCATCTTGGAATGTTGCCATGAAATGAAAGAAACCTTGGCTACACGGGAGGCTTAACATTAAAAAAATGAAATATAAATATAAAATTCAAAGTAATCTGTAAAATATAGGTGAATTCCTCAGATTTAAGTGGGAATGTTTGACAGGTTAACATTAGGAGCAAGAACCTCTGAAGTATCTTCTTGTTTATTCCCCAATCCAAATTCCTATACTCTTAAGATTGGCATACTTCTATAGCTTTGGAAGTGAACAGATGGCTGATAAGATCTCTATGACTGTGACTAGCATACCTAAAAAATTCCTAGATTCCTGCCTTCAAGCATTGTATTAAGTAATTTGAAGTCATCTGGACTACATGGCCATTATTGGACCCCTAAAAATCCCTGGACTCAAAAGTAAAACATTTTGCAGGATTGCATGTTAAACAACGGTTTATATTTCCTCAGTTTTAGCTACTGTTGAAAGAGGAAGAGGCAAAAAACAGTTAATTGTTGCTATTAGCAATACTACATTCTTGATAACAAGAGATAAATGCAACTGAAACTTTCCTCAATTGAATGTTTGTTGATGCTTTGTTGCTCTTACCAAATTGTGTATAACTGGATCAATATTTTAAGAACAAGAAAATAAATCAAATTAAGGAGGACCTTTGTACTCAATTAAACTACTTAGTTTAAAAACAAAGAAATAGGTCTTGTCCATGAGAACCATTTCTGAAGAAACTCTCCCAACCAGAAAAAAAAAATTTAGCACAAACTGGAATTCTAGATGTAGTAAGACTGATTTCATCAAAGATAAATAAATTACACTTCTTTACAAGAGCCAAACTAAAAAAAAATCTATTGTTGAATCCAGTTGCAACTGAATGCTTATACAACTCCTATATCTTAGATCTTTCTGGAGAAAGCTGGAATCTAATACAGCTACAAGTAAGAAATACAGTACTAAATTATGGAACATGACTCAATTTTATGGTGGAATTTATAATACATGGAAAGAACTCAATGACTTGTTAGTCAGGAGATGAACACAGGAAAGTGTGCACAGTTAAACCACAGATCTTTAACAAAATGCTTCAATTAGATCTCTTTTGCTCAGCTGAAATGAAAATAAAAAGCAGATGTAAAACTGCAGCCACATGATATTATTCACATTACAGCAATAGCAGTAATACACCATTCGTTCTTCTAAATGTGACCACATACTTTGTTTTATACTAAGGAAACCAGATACATAGAAGCCAAAGGCTGCTTTTAGAATACTGCCATAAATTTAAGAGCCAGGCCAGGGCATCTATATGAGAACATTATCATCAGAAAGCTCATAAGGAAAAGAAAGTTTCCTGTCTTCCCCTTTTACAACAATCAACACTTTCTTAATAGAGTCACGTTTCTGGAATCCCTCACATTATTACGACTCAGGTACGTTTATCATCCTAAACGCATGTGCCTACCGACTTGGCACCTTTGTAGTTGCCATAGTCAGGTTGGTCAGAAAGTCTGCATGTTTCAACTTGTTTGGGAAACTGGTTTTGGTCCAAAATTTTTTTAAATCTCCAAAGGAATCTTTTAAATATCATACCTTCAAATAACTTTTTCTTTCTCTGTGCTCCCCCAACCTATACTTTCTCAGTTCCTGTAATGTGGTACCTTTTGTTTCATTACAATATCACTCCACAACTTGTTCTGTGTTTACACCCTATCCTCCAGCAACCCACAAGCTGTTTTAGAGTCTAAATACTAATCTGAATACTTAACATTAGCCACCACAGCATCTCCCATGAAACAAGATGGCACACAAAGATGTGCTGATGGCCTGTGCAGGGGCTGGACAAGCAACATAAATGCAGGCAGCAGGATGCAGGGCCTGCACTACAATCTTAAGTGGTGGCCGCTGGAGCCAACTAGAGAATTTTCACTCCACATAAAGCAGCAGTTGCTACTTATCTCAGTCCTGTAGTGGCCCAAGCAGGGACTCAGGCCTAATGTGTCCAGGTTTCTAATTTTTCAGATAAAACTAGAAATTTGAATTTTCATATGTAGTCACCCAATTTTTAAATGTTGGCTGGAAAAAGAAAGATTGTAAACCCTATGGGCTAAAGAAAACCCACCTGTGAGCCAAATCTGCCATGCAGGCCGCCAGTTTTCCACCTCCTAGTGTACACTGACAGTCTTCTCCTAGACCTCTGACCCTCTGCCTCATCCACAAGTTCCTCTCACACCCCCTGACCCTCACTTATAGAAACAGACTTTCTTGATATTCCTTCTGGATGTGTTCTCTCTCTCTCTCTCTCTCTGTCTCTCCCCCCCCTCCCCCGCCGCCACCCTACTCTGAACCACCACAATACTTTGCTTATAGCCATCTGTTGTGTGAACCTATGTTATCTATGTATAATCCGTGCGTCCCATAAGAAAATAAATTCCTTAAGTCTTTATTATTATTATATCCTCGGTTGAATTCTGTGTCAGACACTGCTAAGCATTGTATATATATTAACTCATCTGCCCTTTTAAAAAATAGTATTGTTCTTATTACTATGAGGAAACTAGAGTGTGGAGTGTTTCTAAATAATTCCCAAGTCCTCAGAACTAGTAAGAGCCAGAACTTGAAGGCTTTTAACTCTACAGTCTGTATTTGCCTAACTTATCTTTAAGTGCCCTATAATTAATTCCTCACACACAGTGAGCACTTGATTAATATTTGTTGAATTCATTGTTGAAAAAGAGAAATTTATATTTTACTTAAAAGGCATTCTTTCTTCAGAAGCATGGGGAAAAATTACTGATGAGTTAATGGTCTGCAGAAGGGTTAAGAGATAAAAATAATGTGAACATTTACTATGAATATTTGTGGTTCGGCAACAGATTGGAGCCCATTCATCAACTGAATAGAAATGCTGGGTTTACCCAAGATACTTTTCAGTGTATTTATTCAAAATGAGTTCCAATCCAAAAATAATATCCATAAAATAATTTTCCAAGTTAGCATTTCTGGCTTGAAAATTCAATGTGCAATGCTGGTTTTAGTTAGAAATGAGAAAATGCCAAGAGGAAACTGAACAAAAGCTCAAAAGGTATTCTTTATTTTGCATGCAAGAACCATGAATTATTTCTTTTCAACAACTAGGATGCTACATTTGTGTTTCTGCATCCAGTGGGAGTCCCAAAATGCAGATTTTTCTTTTCCCTCTAAAAATAATGTTGTTTCACATAAAAATATATAATCTCAGTATATAACAGATAAGTAATATACTGGTTTCCCTTTCATTATTTTTTAAATACTTTATCAGAACCATAAATGTGAACTATAAAAATATGATTTAGATGACGATGACAGAGTCTGGCCACAGCCACGCTTTATTTCAAGTCCTAACGGTTAAACAAATCTCTAAATTCTCAGTGTCTCTTTCAAGAATAATATTTGACAGCCATGAAGAAGACATTTTCCATCTTTAGAACCATTATTCAGCTTTCAGATCTCAGCTATCCTTGATATCTAACAACAATAACAAAAAAAAATCGGTAGTAACATGAAAAGAACAAAGAATAACCCTGAACAATTTTATTGCCCCATCTTGGTCTCCTCCTTCTGAGAACTGGTACCCAGTAACACAAACAAACTACCAACGTAATTAGACTCAATGGCCAGGGGTACATTTGGGTGGAGACAAAGATTCCAGTCCTCTCTTTTCCAAGAATTCTCACCCCAGTCCCAAAACTGGTGGTTTCCACTACTACCAGGATTGCTGTGTAAAGGGCTCAGAAGCCACTGTGCCTGGCCCTTAGACACAGAACCTGGCTCCATAAAGGTTTGCCAGTGACCAAACTTTTTTTAGGATATTTCAACACTGCTCTTTTCCCCTGAGGTGGTTTCAACTTGCCCAAAGCCAAATCCCTGACCTTCAACTGAGAGCTTGGAGCAAAGATTCCTTAGAAAGCAGAAGTATTGCCTATACACTATTGATATTTAAATCTTTTAAAATAAAATCACATGCATCTAAGATTGTACAGCGAATGATTTGATAAGGTGTTTACAAAACTGGTAGAAGGTTAGTAAAATAACAAAAGACCAGCCATTTTCTCTTCAGGTGAAAACTACTGTTAGGCCCCAAACTAGATGCCATGAAGTACTGAAATACAGCAAGGAGAAAAAGAATTTCACATTTCCAAAGCTGATATTATTCTGTTTTTCTACCCTTTTTGATCATTTTGAAAAAAAATATTAGAGCAAGGGGAAATAACAAGGGGAAACACATTCATTTCAAAACCCTCATAAGAGGACAGTCATCAACCTAGTGAGCTCCACTGCTTCAACCCAGTGACGTTAAATTAAAGGAGCTAGAAGAATGTGTCAGAATAAGGGACAAGTGGCTACCACTGCTTATACCTATAACTAGAGGAATAAAGAGAAATACAGCTCTCGAAGGACTAATTAGTGCTATCACAATTTTCTTTCCTCTCCTCTCTCTGATCATGATTAAGAATTAGCTTCAATCATAAAGAAATAATAATATTAAAATAATATTTCCTCAGTGACTCCATCCCAGTGTGTTACCAAATGAAATAAAAATGAATAGAGAGTAGAAGTCACCAAGGAAAATACACTTATGGAAATTACTATCATGTCTAATTTCCAGTCAAGATGGTGGCATAATTAAGTACAGTTTGCCTCCCCACACAACCACATCAAAATTACAAATAAATTATAGAACAACCATCTCTCAGAACCATCAGAAATCGAGTTCAATGGAAGTGTGACAACTAAAGAAATAAGGAAACCACATACGTCCAGACTGGTAGAAGGGGCAGATATGTGGAAAAGGCTGGTACCACATCCACATGTGGCAGATAGAAATTCAGGAGGGCTATCTCAGGAGTGTAGATTCCTAGCCCCACATCAGGCCCCCCAGCCCAGGGTTCCAGCACCAAGAAGATAAGTCCCCACAACTTCTGGCTACAAAAACCATTGGGGATTGAGTCAGTGAAAGAAAATTCTGGAGTCCCAAGCAGTTCCCCTGAAAGAACCCAAACATGGACTCACCTACTGAGACTCACTCCCTCTGAGCTCCAGCACCAGGGTAGCAGTATAAAAGGCACCAGTGGCATACAGGGAGGAACTGAAGTGTCTGGCATCAAGGCAGGAGCTGAGGACAGCTTTCTCTAAGACAGAAAGACAGTCAGAGACCTTGTCCCTTTTCTGAGCCCTTCCCCACACAGAGCCACAGCACCAGCAAGGTGGGTGCCACATCTGAGGCTCCATCAACCTCGCTAACATTGTTTGCCCTGCCTTGAAGATCCTCTGAGACTCTATCCCACCCAATTTATGGGCCCACTCAAACTGTTAACCGTGACTTTTCTATATGAATGGGTGGCCTTGGCTCCTACGTCACAACTTCCTAAATCCTATCAAACAAGCAACAGCTGGCCTCAGTAAAACTCCAGCCCCTGTACCTCTTCCTAA
Organism: Phyllostomus discolor; assembly: GCF_004126475.2. Classification (NCBI taxonomy): domain Eukaryota; kingdom Metazoa; phylum Chordata; class Mammalia; order Chiroptera; family Phyllostomidae; genus Phyllostomus; species Phyllostomus discolor. The sequence continues at coordinate 153,582,678 of NC_040903.2, forward strand.
GTGGTCCCAGTCATGGCTCTAGCAGCAGCCAGCCTAGATTCACAATTTGGCTTCACCTGGAAATCTCCAAGCCCAGCACAAGTAGCAGCCATCTCAGAGTGCTTTATAGCTCAGGCAGGGTGGCCCTGGGCAAAAGACAGGTTGAGGCTGACCTTGGCCTGTACCACCCAGGAAACCCCAGGGCCAGTACATCCGGTGGACAGCTACATCAGAGCACCAGCACCCTGCCCCTGCACAGCTGATCCTTCATGGAGGGCAAAGGTTGGTGATCAGTGGTCACAGCCAGTCCTTCTGCTCACTGGCCTGGGTAAATCCCTCCCATTGATCTGCCAACAGCAACCAAGGCTCAACTACAAGAGGAGGGTGTACTCAGCCCATACAAAGGGCACACCTCAAGTACCCCTGGGCGATAGACAGGCTGTGCCACTGGACCCTACAGGATATCTACTACATTAGGCCACACTACCAAAACACTGAGTCATAGTAGCTCTACCTAATACATAACAACAAACACAGGGAGGCTGCCAAAATGAAGAGACAAAGAAACATGATCCAAATGAAAGAACAGATTAAAACTCCAGAAAAGGACTAAACAAAAGGGAGATAAGTAATCTGTTCAATGCAGAGTTCAAAACACTGGTTATAAGGATGCTCAAGGAACTTAAGTGAGGACCTCAACAGCATAAAAAACATCTATTCAGAAACAAAGGATACACTAGTTGAAGTAAAGATCAATTTACAGGGAAACAACAATAGAGTGAATGAAAGTAAGAATCAAATCAATGATTTGGAACATAACGAACAAAAAAAAAACACCATCCAGAACAACAAGAAAAAAAAGAATAAAAAAAAATGAGGATAAATGTGAGAAAGAAGGGGAAGGGTGTAGTCAAGGAAGAATAATGACCATGGGCATAGACAACAGGGTGATTGTGGGAGTGAGGGGGGCAGGGGAGAACAATGGGGGAAAACTGGGACAACTATAATAGAACAACAATAAAAAAAGAAAATATCTTTCATAAAGAAAATGAGGATGGTGTAAGCAGCCCCTGGAACAACTTCAACCATTCAACATTCACATCATAGGGGTGCCAAAGGAGATCAAAAAGAGCAAGAAATTAGAAATCTATTTGAAAAAATAATGAAAGACAACTTCCCCAATTTGGCAAAGGAAATAGACATGCAAGTCCAGGAAACACAGCAAGTCCCAAACAAGATGGATGCAAAGAGCCGCACTCCAAGACACATGATAATTAAAATGTCAACAGTTAAAGATAAAGAGAGAATCTTAAAAGCAGCAAGAGAAAAGAAATTAGTTATCTCCAGGAGAGTTCTCATCAGACTATCAGCTGATTTCTCAAAAGAAACTTTGCAGGCTGGAAGGGACTGACAAGAAATATTCAAAGTCATAAAAAGCAAGGACCTACAGCCAAGATTGCTCTACCTGGCAAAGATATCATTTAGAATTGAAGGGCATATATAAAGAGCTTCCTAGACAAGAAAAAACTAAAGTTGTTCATCATCACCAAACCATTATTATATGGAATGTTAAAGGGTCTTATTTAAGAAAAAGGAGAAGATCAAAACTATGAACAATAAAATGGCAATAAATTCTTATCTATCAACAGTTGAATCTAAAACACAAACTAAGCAAAAGAATAAAAACAGAATCATGGATACAGAAAGGATTTTGATGGTTGCCAGATGGGAGGAGAGTGTGGGGGAATGGGTGAAGAGGTGAGGGGATTAAGAAGTACAGATAGGTAGTTACTGAATAGCTATGGGAATGTAAAGTACAGTATAGGAAATGGAGTAGCCAAAGAACTTATATGCATGACCCATGGGCATAAACAATGGTATAGGGATTACCTAACTGAGTGGTGGGTGCTGGGTGGGGGTAGAAATTGGGAGGGAGGCAGGGAATTAGGTTAACTATAATAGCATAATCAATAAAATACAATTTTTTAAAAATTACTGTCACCGCAGGTGTAGTCAGTGAATGAAAAGCAATTGTAAAGAAACCTCTTTAGTTAACAAGCAGACTGTCAAATGTGAACCAGCTTTGGCACACATAAACCTGCATCGTCCATGCACTCGAGTTTAATATACCTGATCATTCTGATTTTCAAGTCTTGGAGAAAAGCCAGGCATTGTCAGGGAGCCTGCGGAGAGCTCTTGGAGTTTTACATCGATTTCAGCGAGCTGCTGGTGCTGGGTGGCTTCAAGTGTGTATCCTTCGCCTGGGACCAGCCAGCCAGACTGATCGCCCTAGGAGGAAGCAACAGGCACCACATCATCCCCATGCTGCCTTTTTCCCAAAATGTACCTTTCAGACTGCTACAGGACTTCACAAAAACAAATTTCAAAAAGAAAAGAAAACAAAGGCACGGAATTAACACTGGCATAGAAAAAGAAAAAATAAATAGTTTATGGTTTCATTATCTGCCTCCTCTTTGTAAAGTATCTTCATAAATTACACTTGGTGGGGTTTTTGCCCTGTGGAAAAAAAATCTCTTAGCCTTACAGTCTGATTCTCATTGTATTCCCATTTCTCCACCTTGAAAAAGTGGTTGCAATGTGTTGAACAGACAGAAATCATGTTTACCCTATAATGAATGTGGTATTTCCAAAATTTGTTCCTAAAAAGTAACATAGGGTCTATAAACTCAGTTGTCTGGATTTTACGAGCTTAATTGGTTATCTAACTCATTCAACTAACATTATAGTTTCATAATAGGTTAAGACTCATTCATAACATGCATTCAAAAATCTCATACTGGAGTTCTGGCCAAGATGGAGGCCTAGGTAGAAACCCTTCGCTTCCTCACACAACCAAAAGGAGGATAACGACCAACCTAAAATCAATAAACAACCAGAAGTGCCAGAAAATCAAACTACATGGAACTCTGACAACCGAGGAATTAAAGGAAAGATCAATCAGAAACAACCAGACTGGTAAAGCGGCAGACCACGCGGGCTGGCCAGTGGAGAAAAACCAGGGCAAGTCAGCAGACCTTGGCAGAAGTGCTGTCTGCAGAGTGACCATGGGCTGCGTGGGCAGGGCTGACTTAAGGGGAAACTGAGACTCAAAGTTGATACAGCGGTTGCTATGGCAGGAGAAACTCCCAGTCTCACACTAGAGTCAGACAGGAAGTGCACTAGGGACATGCAGGCAAGCTGCACAGTTCCCTCTCTGGCTCCTCCCCCACAGGCAGCACCACAGCAAGGAGAGTTGCCTTCCTAAGGCCCTGCCCCCTTACAACTTCTCAGGTGCACCAAGACAAAGAAATATGGCCCAAATGAAAGAACAGAGCATAACCTCAGAAAGAGAGCTAAACAATGAGGACATAGCAAACCTATCTGATGGAGAATTTAAAGCCCTGGTAATCAAATGCTCACAGAACTGAGCTTGGTCAAAAAATGAAAAAACAAATGGAAGATACCCAAAATGAAATAAAGCAAAATATTCAGGGAACCAAGAGTGACAGGAAGGAAACCAGGACTCAAACCAACGATTTGGAACAAAAGGAAAAAATAAACATCCAACAGGAACAGAATGAAGAAATGAGAATTTAAAAAAATGAAGAGAGTCTTACCAACCTCTGGGACAACCTGAAACATTCCAATATCCGAATTATAGGGGTGCAAGAAGAACAACAATAGCAAGAAACTGAAAACTTATTTGAACAAATAATGAAGGAGAACTTCCCCAATCTGGCAAAGGAAATAGACTTCCAGGAAGCCCAGAGAGTCCCAAAGAAGTTGGACCCAAAGAAGAACACAGCAAGGCACATCATCATTAAGTTACCCAAGATTAAATATAAAGAGAAAATCCTAAAAGAAGCAAGGGGGAAGGAAAGAGTTACTTACAAAAGTGTGCCCATTCAGCTATCAGTTGATTTCTCAAAAGAAGACTTACAGGCAAGAAGGGGCTGGAAAGTATTCCAAGTCATGAAAGGCAAGGACCTACATCCAAGATTAGTCTATCCAGCAAAGCTTTCATTTAGAATGGAAGGGCAGATAAAGTGCTTCCCAGATAAGGTCAAGTTAAAGGAGTTCATCATCACCATGCCCTTATTAAATGAAATGTTAAAGGGACTTATCTAAGAAAAAGAAGATCAAAATATGAACAGTAAAATGACAACAAATTGCCCTGGCTGGCGTAGCTCAGTGGATTGAGCACAGGCTGCGAACCAAAGTGTCCCAGGTTCGATTCCCAGCCAGGGTACATTCCTGGGTTGCAGGCCATAACCCCCAGCAACCGCACACTGATGTTTCTCTCCCTCTCTCTCTCCCTCTCTCTCTCTCTCTGTCTCTCTCTCTGTCTCTCTCCCCCTCCCTTCCCTCTCTAAAAATAAATAAATAAAATCTTAAAAAAAAATGACAACAAATTCACAACTATCAACAACTGAACCTAAAAGAAACGAAAAACAACAAAAACGAAAACTAAGCAAACAAGTAGAACAGGAATAAAATCACAGAATGGAGATCACACGGAGGGATTTCAGTGGGAAGGGAGGAATGGGGGGAAAGTATAGGGACGAAGCAGCATAATTAGTAGACATAAAATAGATGGGGAGAGATAAAAAATGGCATAGGAAACAGAGGACTCAGAACTTACATATACAATCCATGGACATGAACTAAGAAAGGGTATGCCAGAGGGTTCAAGGGCAGGGCGGAGGGGGGATAAAGGGAGAAAAATTTGGGAAAACTATAATAGCATAATCAATAAAAATACTTTTAAAAATCTCATACTGAGTGTCTACTGTGCATAGGCATTACAATGGGTTATTCAATATAAGTCTCACAAGTTTCTGCCTCAAGGAGTTCTCAGTCTCTTGGCAATAAATATTTTAACAAGGTGTGAAGCTCACAGGTTCACCCAGGACACCGTGGGAACCAGTGAGGGTCAACTACCCTCTGTTAGATGGACTGGAAGGGACAAAGTGGTTGGAGAAGACTTCCTGTGGAAATAATCAAGCTTAATCACATCTTAACAAAAGAAGCAATATGCACTTTAAAACTGGAGCAGGTGAGGGCAAGACTGGAGACGGGAAACCCAGTTCAGAAGAACCACAGTCTATAACAAACATGATGAGTGTCTCAACTAGGGAATGCTTCCTGGGAGTGCAGAACATAAGGCAGATTCCAGAGAAACTTAGGAAGTAGAATTTACAGAGTTGGAGACAATCTGATGGAGGAGTAAAGGGAGGAGGAAAGATTAAGGATAAAAACTAAAATAGGGGGATGATGATCATACTGACCAAATTAGAGAACACAGCTGTAGTAGGTTTGAAAAGGACCACAAATTCTGTTTGGGACTTTTTGATATTTGCACAGATGTCCCTAGGATATCCACAGATTATGTTAGCTAGTTAAGTATATATATATATGAAGTTGTTTTTTTTCCCCCAGAATTTCAGTCCCTTTAATAAGGTGCTCTGCGAGGAGGGCAGAATGGCAGGCAGGGAGTAAAGAAGGTGGTGCTTCTTGAACCCCACTGGGCATCATCCAGTCAGTCCTCACCTGGCAGCTGGATCTTGCTGGGGTTCAAGAGAGAGACGTGGGTTGGAAATAAGTGTTTTTAACTCACCCATATATCTATACTGTCTTGAGCCCTTGGATCATGGGAATGGATGAGGTCACACAGGGAAGCATGTAGTACAAGGACAGAACATCATGAAGAACACACTTAGAATAAACGAGCGGGTGTAGGGCAAAGAAGGTTAAGAATTTCATACACTTTGGTTTTGTGACTCTTAATCTAGGAATGGATTCCTAGAAGAAATACATGCAACATAATTATGCGGAAAGACTTATGTTTCCCTCTGACCCCAGCATCCAATCTCCCTTCCTGCTTAGGGAGCAGGTTCACTATGGTTTCACTGAGTGAAACCATACACTCTGTGAGTCTTGGTAGTAGATAGGTCCCCACCAGCTAGGTCCTTCTCCCTACCCACCAGCATCAGGGATTCAGCCAATCCAAAATGAATACCCTGGACCTTGACTCTTGAGGGAGAAAGAGACCTGCAAAGGTGCAGGGAAAAGGGGGAAGTGGTTAAAGGTGACAGCAGTGGCAGTGAGTGTCCAGTGTGGGTAGCAGTGAAAATGGCAGCAGTGATCATCCAGTGGGACTGTCTGGTGACTGTGGTTCAGCTCCTAAGCAGCCTGTTTGTGGGCAGTTTCTATGGCCATGTTTCTGGCTATTTTGATAGCAGCGTGGTGTAGAAACTTGGCTCTCCAAACCTCCCACTGAGTCTGTGAACTACTAAGTCTCCCAATAAATTCATTTTCTGTTTTTTTACCCCAAGTCTATCTCTGTTTCTTAAAACCTATAACACTAATACATTTTTTGCCAAGTTATTTATAATAAAGAGTATAGGCAAAAAGCCTAAATGTCTAAAAATAAGGACAGAATGAGTAGATTTTAGTATATCCATACAAGAATATAATAGTAATTAACATTTTAAATATACTTGGCATATGAAAGTCATACACAGTTATTTTTAAAATAATATTATCTAGTTACTCACAAATAAGAAACTTTGGTTAATTTTTCCTAAATACAAGTGATATAAATACTGTATGATTTAAATGAGGATAAAGAATCAACAAAAAACTGAACTTATAGAATCACAATGACTAAATACTGGTTAATAAATTTTAAATTCTTGTCTGAGTGGAATTCTTTTTTAATGACAATGGAGGTTAAAAAAATGTCAGATTAAATTCAACAGAAATTCAAATGTTTCATTCACTATGCAGTTACAGAAGAAAATTATATGTAACATGTACAAGATGTTAGCATGTTTTTCTGTCTGTCTAGCACCTTCTAGACACCCTGGCTATGTGTGAAAATTTCTAGCTTTTAGGAGCTTGCCTCCCTAGGACAGAGCCTAGAAAATGTTCTTCCCTTACAGCTAGGGCTCGGGCTAGCAACCAAGAGTCCACAACCAGACTCACCCATTCAGCATTGATTTAGTTGTCATTGGAGATCTGATGTAAAACCCATTTTGCTGGGTGGGTGGCAGTAGAGGCGTGTGGCTTTGTAGAGCTCTATTAGCTATAAGCGTGAGTTCCCACCACAGGAGAAAATCTCTTAAAAATTCTAAGTATCCCACAGAGATTCAAGAGCATATTACATCCACACAATTAAACGTGCCACTATAAAGAACAACCAGAGGGCTAGAGCTCTGGGGAATACAAATAAAATTATCATTTTAGTCATCCTCTTTCAGTTGCATAGCATTTATCAGAGATGAAGCGGTGGGGCACTCCATAAAGAAAAGGACACACAGAAGTTTGAGGGAATACAGCAAATTTAAGGGATGGCAAGAAGTTTGGTACAGTTTGAGAATACAGTGGACAGGCCCCCTCCTCAAAGTGCTCCTGCAACCACCCTGCTGACTTCACAGACCGTCTCTGGGTCTGTTCCCATGTGTGCCACCCTCTGTCTGACTTCATAGAATCTCATGGCTTTACAGTACCAAATGGCTATCGCCCATGCCAGAGAATAAGACAGAACCCTCTCTCTCCCCAGAGAGCTTGAAGGAAAAAACTCTCAGCAAATAGTTTTAAAAACTGTAAAATAACAACAATTTCAAAAAAGACTAATTAACTAAATAGAAGAATAGACATGATTGAAACCCAACTTGGAAAACTGTAAAATGACCTCCTATGAACAAGATGACAAAAGAAGATGAAGATTATGAGAAAAATGTAAGACCCAGCGGGGAGACCCAGAAGGTTCGATACCCATTTGTGATAGACACTCACACACTGACCGACCTGGTCCGTTTTTCCAGTTTTCCTCTTCCTTGTCTTCCTCCGCTACAAAAATGAGAAACTGGGATAACGGAATCCTCGGTCTCACTCACAGCAACATGGGAAATGAATAGCTAGATGACAAAGTTGGGCCAGTGACAAGCAGGTAGAAGTCCTGGGGACACCATACCTTCCCAAATGAAAAGGCAAAGCCTCAGAGGAGTGTCTCTTTGGCCCTAAACCCTCCGTCTTTCTTTCTATCTGAAAATGGACACATTACCCATAGATACAGCAGCAATCTCACAAAACTAAAAGCAAAACCATATAAGAATGTGGAGCAGGAAGAGAAAAAGATGCTAGCTGCTCACACCTGGATTTCTTGTAACTGGGAAAAAAAGTCTTTATTCATTCAAGCAATACCTTAGTACATTCCTTCACACAGCCCTCAATGAGCCTTCACCATTTTGGAAAAGACTTTTGAGCCTGGAGTCCATTATGTTTCATGGATTTGGGGTAGTGACTGCATTTGCCCATACAGAATTATTTTAATGGAATTAGTTGTTAACATTTTAAAAAGAGGAATGTTTCCCATTTAAAAAATCTGCATTTCCAGCGTCTCTTGACATGTTGGAAGACCCAGGTGGCCCTGGCTGGGATTTCCACACAGCAGCAACCAGTTGGTGCCGAGTGCCGGCTCCCACAGATTGGCCAGCCGTCCCCCAGTGGTCACAGCAATTGCTACACACACTCTGCTTCTGTACCTACAGCAAAATCATCCTCAGAGCCTACAGGTCTTCAGCTGGGTTCCCTAGATACAGAACCCAAGGCAGCAATTCTTGTTCCAGTGACTTATGGCAAGAAGGGGATGCCAGCTAGAGAAGCAGGTTAGGCCAAGGAAACAAAGCCAAGCAAGCTGAAGACCAACTGACCCCTGGGGAAGCTCAGGAGGACACATGCACCACAGAGCTAACCTCATCTCGAGTAAGAGAACAGGGTTGGGGGGGGGGTACTGTAATGGGTTGTTCAGCTCCCACTTCGGCCAGGACAATGCTCCAGGGAAGGGGGCAGCTGTGTACCCTTGGAACAGGGCAGTCGGGTGGACGCACAGACAAGCTCAAGGTTAAATGGATCTGGGCAGGGTGCCAGTAGCATTCACTACAGCACATCTCTATTAAATATAGGAAAAAAAAACTAGAAGACAGGGCTAAGAGCTTCAAGGAACACAGGAGAGTGTGTTTCTTTGTAGAAGTAAAGAGCATTGTTCTCAGTGTAGTATACAAATAAGTGTAAATACTGAGCAGTGACACTCCTCATGTGACCTGCCCAGGCCCTATAAATACTGGCATTTGCACCCTGGATCTCATGCTGTCCTTAGACGCACTCTGTGCTCCCTCCCCCTAGACTCATCAGGGAACTGTATGCTCCATGTTAACTGGGCAGGAGCAGGACAGTGTTCTCTAGGATTACTGAAGACTACACTGAAATATGGAGCCAATTTAGGGTTAGTAAGAAATGTCCAAGTAAAAAAATACAGAAAAACACATTATATGTCATCAGTGACTAAGCCCATTATATCACAGGCAGAGGTTATTACTGTGATAACCAATGTGCAGTAACTCCTATGACAAAATAATCCTTTGAAAGTCAATAATGGGAAAAGATGGCAGCCCTGTAGATGGAAGCTGAGTCCACTTGTGCTTGCCACCAACTTGGATACTTGGCTGATCTTCCAACAAACAAACTGAACGTTCGGCGGAATCTCAGCTGATATGAAGTTTGGAAGCCAAGGAGTTCAGAAGGTACTTCACAACGGACAGCAAGGAGATTTTATAGGTTGAAGGGAAGATACCTCACATATGTGTAGCACCCAGGGCAGGGAACCCCCAGACCCAGACCGGGAGTGACTTGGATACACAAAGTCGGGAGATCCAGGCTACACACACACACATATATATATATATATATATATATATATATACAAACACACACAGAGCAAGTGGCACATGCATAGCTGTAGCGGTAAACACCAACTGGGAGAGTGCCAGAGAGAGGGACTCTATCTGCACCTGAGTCAGATGGAGGCAGGCTGCCGCCAGCTGTGAGTGTGAGAGACTTTTGGCTTTTTGGAGAGGAGGTGTGTGTGGAAAGCCAGACAATGACTCATGCAGCAGTGGGACTGCCCAGAGAGACTTTTTAAAAGGGGAGCTAAGGCATGCTGGGCAGAGACCCTGTGTGCAGCTACCCTGCCAGCAAGGAGAAACGACTTAGGGCATGGTTTGCTCCCACTGAATACAGCTGGGCAGAGAGATCAGAAAGGTGCACAGTGAGGGGATTTCTTGGTCCCAGCCCAGGGCAGCCAGCGGGCTGGAGGCGGCACAGAGTGGAGAGTTCAGGACTGTGTCTGCAGTGAGGGCAGTGGGCTGGGAACTGGATGGGTGGGAGTTGAGCACCTGAGATTATTTACAGCCAGACAGACCCCCTTCCCAGGCAGAGATCAAACCTCCAGAAAGAGAAGGACACACCCAGCTCTACCTCCTGCAGGTTGGCAAGCACCACCAATCAGGAAGCTCTGGCAAAACAGGCAGGACAGGCTCAAGAACCCCCTGCAGGGTGCTTATCTGCAAAAGAAAGACAGAAAGAGAAATACCTAAAGGGCCCATTTTGAACTTCTCTCAGGAAGACAAAATACACTGGTTCCTAGGGCCCTATTCCACTGAGGCCAGCAATGCAGGAACATCATAAATCAGTACAGCAATGGGAGAATCAGGGCCCAGCCCAGCCTTGGCTTCCACACAAAAGTACCATAAGCACCTTACAGGAAAATGCTGCAAGCAAGAAAGAGCTGACCCTCTTACAAAGACTGGCCCCTCCCTTGAAATGGACAGCTAGTTCACCAGAAACTATACATTATTGGAAATAAACTGGGATAGACCAAGATGGGCAGTGAGACACACCTACAATTTTCCCAGAAGACTGAACAGTGCCTCCCAGGGGAGACCCAGGAGTCCCACCCTCCAGTTCACAACAGAAGCCACCTCTAGAGGCAGGTGAAGGTGATGCAGGTGGTGCTGCCAGAACTTGGACTACCCACCCTGGACCTTGAGCTGATAAAAAACTGGAGGTAGATCCAGAAAGAGAAATCAGAAAGCAAACACCAAACTCTGCTGAGACGAATTCCACCTCATTCTTCTTCAGAATTTGCTTTTTCTTTCTTTCACATAGCCTTTTAATATTTCTTCTTTTGCCTCAATTGTATTCCAACTAATTGATTATTTTGTCTTTTATTTTGTATTATTTTTATTTAGATTTTTGTACTATTTTTATTTTCATTTCAAATCTCACATTGTACCCTTCCCTTGTCTTACTTTATTTTGCCTTCTTCCTGCCCTTTCTTATTTTTGTTGTAAAACTTATTTCCCCCATGCTACGCCTTGTTCCTATTCCTTACTCTATTTCTCCTCCCTCTGTCCTCTCAAAATCATTCTTCCTTCCTTTAGTCAGCTCCCATTCATTTTCCTTTTTATAATATTCTTATTTTCTTTCCATCCTTATAAATTGTGACTTATTTGGCATGGATATTATGATTATTGCTGTTCTTCAACTGTATTCCTATTTGTTCATTTTTTTAATTTAAAATCTCATAAATTACTTTCCCCTTGTCTTACTCCAGTTTGCCTTCCTCCTGTCCTTGCTTATCTGCATTTGGAATTGTATTTGTTCCCCTTTGTTAGCCTTAATTCTATTCCTTATTCTTATTATTTCCCCTCCCTTTAGCCCCTCAAAATAATTTTTCTTTATGGAGATATCTCATATTCTCTTTTTTCTTTTGTATAATATTCTTATTCTCTTTCCACCTTTATCAATCTTTGCTCAGCTACCATTGTTATTGACCCTGTTGTGGTTTTCCTGAAATTTTGTTCCCTTTGGTTTACTACTTTCTTAATTTTATTTCAACCCTCATAGTCTTCCCTTTTCTTATTCTATTCTACCATTGACTTCCCTGTTTTACTTCTAAAAAACAGAAGTAAATTTTTTAAATTTTTTAAATTTTATTTTCTCCCTTTCTTTACCTTGTTTTTATTCCCTACTCTTACTATTTCTCCTCCTTCTTTCCAGTCAAAGCCATTTGTCTCTCCTGTAGTCATCACGTGTTCCCTTTTTCCTATATTGTAACTATCTTAATCTCTCTCCACCTTTATTACTCTTTGCTCAATAGCTGTTGATATTGCTGATGTGGTAAGGGGATATTTTTCCTGGTGTGGGTTTGATTTTCTGGATAGTATTCCCTTGTTAACCAGCACCTGTACAACAGCATAAGACGTGGCAGTGGTAGTGACTCCCAGTCAGCCAGCTGAAGGGAAAAACCCACCAATGAATGAGCCATCAATAATCAAAGCCCAAGTGTAAGAGAGTCCACATTAACTGAATAAGGGGCAACCCTAGAGGATACGGATCAGAAGATCAAAGAGACTGCACCACTGAGCCCTACAGAACTCCTACCACAGAAATCCACCCCACAAAGACAAGCAGGCAAAGCAGGGTGACCTGAGATGCAGAAACAAACAAAAAGAGTTACCTCAGTTGGGGAGACAAAGAAATAACTCACAACTGAAAGGAAAGGAGGAATCCCCAGAAAATGGGCTAAATGAAATTGAGGCAAACAATCTATCTGACATAGAATTCAAAACAATGGTTAAAAAGATGCTCAAGGAACTCAGTGAGAACTACAAGGAACTTTATGGGAGCTACAAGAAACTTAGTGGGAACTACATCAGCATTAAAAGGGACATAGAAACTATAAATAAGAACCAGGAAGAATTGAAGAATGCAATATCAGAAAAGAAAAGTAAACTAGAAGGAATTAAAAGCAGGCTAGATGAAGCAGAGGACCCATCAGTGAGCTGGAAGACAAAGTAGAAAGAAATACCCAGAGTAACAATACAGAAAAAGACTCAAAAAGAACAAAGATAGTTTAAGGGAGATTTAGGACAACATGAAATGTAACATTTGCATCATAGGAATATCAGAGGAGAAGAAAAGGAGCAAGGGATAGAAAACCTGTTTGAAAAAATAATGACAGAAAACTCCTCTAACTTGGTGAGGGAAAAAGTCACACAAGTACAAGAAGCACAGAAGTTCCCAATCACAATGAACCCAAAAAGGCCCATTCCACGACACATCATGATTAAAATGACAAATTTTAAAGACAAAGAGAAAATCTTACAGGCAGCGAGGGAGAAACAGCTGGTAACATACAAAGGAGCTCTGATTAGGCTATCAGATATTTTCTCAACAGAAACACCACAAGCCACAAGGGCAAGGAATGTAGGGGACCGGTTTATTTTAGTCTAGCAAATGTGACTCAGCTCTGTATGGAAAACCTACAGAAGCAAAGTGGTGGGCAGGAGCCAGACCTTCAAACCAAATTTTCCCATAGGAATCAGGCCTAGAAAATGCATACTGACTGTTATGGCTTGCTCTTGCTAAAACTCCATCACCCTGGTCTAAAACAACAAATATGTATTATCTATCTTCAAGGTAATTTCCAAAGCCTGTGTAAATTCACCAAGGACAGAGCTAATCAGCTCGCCGCCATTCCCCTCTGCATATTATTTTCATTTCCTTGATTATACCTAAAATGTAGACAACAATATTCTATATAATAGATAATAAATCTTTCTCTGATGTAAGACCTGAGAAAAACAATAAAAGCCTGTCTAGGCAAGGGTCAGGGCACTCTCCTCTTGAGAGAGTGGCCGAGGCATTCATAGACACTCTCCCCTTGAGAGAGTAGCCATGCTGTCCCCTTTTTCTCCACAGGATTGCTGTCACCTGTGCATTTATTTTCTCTTTCAGCCACAACAGGCGGACTCTGCTGGCCAGAGTCTGCCACAAAGGAATATTCCAAGTAATGAAAAGCAAAGGCCTGCAACCAAGACTACTGCACCCAGCAAGGCTCTCATTTAAAATGGAAAGCAAAATAAAGAGCTACCCAGACCAAAAAAAAAAAAAAAGGCTAAAAGAATACGTGTCCACTAAGTCAGCACTGTTAAGAGCTGCTAAAGATTGCTATAAAAAGAAGAAAGAGAGAGAGAGAGGAACACAGGTACAAAGGGAAAGAATGGCAATGAATAAGTATCTATCAATAATAACCTTAAATGTAAATGGATTAAATGCTGCAATCAAAAGACATAGGGTAGCTGAATGGATAAGAAAACATGACCTGTACATAAGCTGTGTATAAGAGACCCACCTCAGAACAAAAGATCTACACAAAGTGATGGGATGGAAAAAAAAAATCCCAAACAGACATGAAAATAAAAAAGCTGCAGCAGCAATACTTACATGAGACAAAATAGACTTCAAAACAAGGCCATAAAAAGAGACAAAGAAGGCCACCACATAATACTTACGGGAGTAGGCCATCAAGAAGATATAACCCTTATAAACATATATGCACCCAATACTGGAGTACCTCAATACATAAGGAAAATTGTAGAGGACTTCAAGAAAGATATGGACAACAGCACAGTCATTATAGGACATTTTAACAACCCACTGTCAACAATGGATAGATCTTCCAAACAAAGAATCAACAAGGATATTGTGGCACTGAACAACACTCTAGATCTAATAGATACAATTGATACACACAGAACCTTTCACCCCGAAGAGGCAAAATATGCATTCTTTTCAAATGCACATAGAACATTTCAAAGACAGAGCACATGGTAGGGCACCAAACAAGCCTCAACAAATTCAAGAAAACTGAAGTCATCTCAAACATTTTCTCAGATCACAATGGCTTGAAACTAGAAACCAACCTCATGGAAAAAACTGAAAAACATTCAAATACCTGGAGACTGAATAACATGCTGTTAAATAATGAATGGGTTAACAATGAGATCAAGAAAAAATCAAAGTGACTGGAATCACATGAAAATGAACTCACAACACCCCAAATCCTGTGGGATACAGTGAAGGCAGTCCTGAGACAGAAGTTCATAGCAACCCAAGCCTACCTAAAAATGACAGAAAAATCTCGAAAAAATAACCTAACACTACATCTACAAGAACTAGAGGAACAACAACAAAACAAAGCCCAGAGAAAGTAGAAAGAAGGAAATAATCAAGATCAGAACAGAATTAAATGACATATTAACTAAAAGAACAATTCAAAGGATTGATAAATCCAGGAGCTGGTTCTTGGAAAAGACAACTTGACAAACCTTTAAACAGACTCATCAAGAAAAAAAAAGGACCCAAATAAACAAAATCAGAAATGAAAGAGGATACCACAGAAATACAAAGGATGGTAAGAAATTACTATGAACAACTGCATGCCATGAAACTGGACAACCTGGACAAATGGACAAATTTCTAGAAACATATAATCTTCCAAAATTGAATCAGGGAGAAGGAGAAAGCCTCAACAGATAGTAACAAATAGTGAAATTGAAGCAGCAATCAAAAACTCCTGGACACAAAAGTCCTGGACCAGTGGCTTCACAGGTGAATTTTACCAAACATTTAAGGAAGAACTAACTCCTATTCTTCTAGAACTATTCCAAAAAGTTCAAGAAGAGGAAAGATTCCAAAACTCTTTGTACAAGGCCAGTATCATCATAATTCCAAAGCAAGGTAAAGACACAACAAAGAAAGAAAACTACAGGCCAGTATCTCTGATGAACATAGATGCTAAAATCCTCAACAAAATACTTGCAATCCAGACCCAGCAATACATTAAAAAGATCACACACAATGATCAAGTGGAATTCATCCCAGGAATGCAAGGATGGTACCATATTTGCAAATCAATAAACGTAATATACCACAAAAACAAAATGAAAGACAAAATCACATGATAACATCAACAGACACTGTATTTTATCAAAAACATTTGATAATATCGGGCACCCAGTTATGATTAAAACATTCAACAAATGGGATTAGAGGCACACACCTCAACATAATAAAAGCCACAGGCAAAAACTAAAAGCTTTCCCCTTAAGATCAGGAACAAGACAAGAGGGTCTACTTTCCCCACTCTTATTTAACATAGTACTGGGATCTAGCTACAGCAATCAGACAAGAAAAAGAAACATCAGAATTGGAGAGGAGGAAGTAAAACTGTCATTGTTTGCAGACAACATAATAGTGCCCATGGAAAACCCTATAGTCTCCACCAAAAAATACTTGGCCTAATAAGTGAATTTGGCAAAATAGCAGGATTCAAAGTCAATATTCATAAATAGAGGGCATTTTTGCACATCAACAATGAAACATCAGAAACAGAAACTAGGGAAAATTCCATTTACTATAGCAACAAGAAAAATAAAGTACCTAGGAATAAATTTAACCAAGGTGGCAAAAGATCTATACTCAGTAAACTACAGAACACTGAAGAAAGAAGTTAAGACACAAACAAATGAAAGCATATACTGTGTTCATGGATTGGAAGAATTAACATCATTAAAATCTCCATACTACCCAAAGCAATCTATAGATTCAATACAATCCCTATGAAAATAACAATGGCATATTTCACAGACATAGAACAAATATTTCAAAACTTTATATGGAACCAAAAATGACCCCAAGTAGCCTCAGCAATTTTGAGAAAGAAGAATGAAGTAGGAGGGATCACATACCTGATATTAAGCTATACTATAAGGCCACTGTAGTCAATACAGTCTGTTACTGGCATAAGAACAGACACATAGATCAATGGAACATAATAGAGAACCCAGAAATAAACCCAAATCTCTATGGTCAAGTAATATTTGACAAAGGTGGTGTGAGCATACAATGGAGTAAAGAAAGCCTCTTCAATAAATGGTGTTGGGAGAACTGGACTGTACATGCAAAACAAATGAAACTAGACCACCAACTATACCATACAGCAGAATCAACTCAAAATGGATAAAAGACTTAAATATAAGTTGTGACACCATAAAAGTCCTAGAGGAGAACATAGGCATGAAAATTTCAGACATCCCATATAGGCAAAAATTTCAGATTTTGCCAATATATCTCCTAGGGCTAGAAAATAAAGGGAAAAAATTAACAACGGGGACTACATCAAACTAAAAAGCTTCTGCACAGCTAAAGAAAACATCAACAAAATGCACAGGGAAATTATCATATGAGAGAACATATTTGCCATTGATACATTGGACCAGGACTTATCTCCAAAATATGTAAAGAACTCATACAACTCAACACCAGGGAGACAAAAATTCCAATTAAAAAATGAGCTAAGGACCTGAACAATCACTTCTCCAAGGAGGACATACAGATAGTCCATATGAAAAGATGCTCAATATCACTAGCCATTCAGAGATGCAAATTAAAACCACAATGAGATATCACCTCATAGCTGTCAGAATGGCCATCATTAATAAATCAACAAACAACAAGTGCTGGCAAGGATTCGGAGAAAAGGGAACCCTAGTGCACTGTTAGTGGGAATGTACAGTAGTGCATCCTGTGTGAAAATAGTATGGAATTTCCTCAAAAAAATAAAACTGTCTTTTGACCCAGTGATACAGGGGCTGGGATATACCCTAAGAACTACAAATCACAAATTCAAATAAGTTATGCACCCCTATGTTCACAGCAGTGCTATTTAAAATAGTCAAGTGCTAGAAACAGCGTAAGTACCTATCAGTAAATGAATGGATAAAAATACTGTGGTACATTTACACAATGGAATACTATGCAGCAAAAAAAAAAAAAAAAAAAGGAACTCCCACCTTTTTCAACAGCATAGATGGGACTGGGGACTATTATGCTGAGTGAAATAAACCAGTCAGTGAAAGACAAATACCATATGACATCACCTCTAAGAGGAATCTAATGAACAAAATATAAACACAGGCATGGAAACATGGAGCAGACTGAAAGTGACCAGAGGGGAGGTGAGAGGGGTAATGCTGAAAAGGAGGGGAAAGGACTAGACAAAGAACATGTATGAATGACCCACAGACATGGACAACAGTGTGGGAATTGACTGTGGGAGTGGGAAGTGGAATGGGTGGAAGAAGGCAAAGCAGGAAAAATTGGGACAACTGTGATAGAATAACAATAAAAAGATGAGTTTAAATAAAGAATGTCAATTATGAATTGACCAAGAATAAATTTGAAAATTTCAATAAATCTGTAGCCCTGGCCGCTATGGCTTGGTGATTTGAATGCCAGCCTGTGAAGCCAAGCGTCACAAGTTCGATTCCCAATCAGGGCACATGCCTGGGTTGCAGGCCAGGTCTCTGGTTGGAGACGTGCTAGAGGCAACCACGCATTGATATTTCTCCCCCTCTCTTTCTCTCCCTTCTCCTCTCTCTGGAGGATCAAATAAATAATACAATTTTATAAATAAATTAATGAATAAATAAATTTGTAAAACAGGATTTTTTAAAGTCAGAGAATATTATTTCAATTTAAAAAGTACTGGTTTATACTAATAAGTTAATAACATGATAAAAAACAAATACAAGGAAGTGTAGAGATCATTGACTACCAGAGTTTACATACCTCAGAACTGGACAGCCCAGAATCTCTATCATCTAAGTCCTTCAAAAGTTCAGCCAGCCTTTTCTTCTCTCTATCCATCATAACCACGGGTTTTCCTGAATTCTTGGCCAACTACAGAATGCATTAATGAAAAATATTAAAAACTCAAAGAAATTCATCATTCAGGAAAATAAAAATGAAACCTGAGGTTTCTATAGTACAGATTCACTAAGGTAAAATTTGGGAAATTAGGCATTTTTCATTTACCAGGTAATTTCATTTTATGTCAGATTTTTGGTATAGGTCCATTCTCCAAGCAAATATACTTCTGCTGTAAGCAGGCCCTCCTGTTAACCATTTAGCAAACATTTTATTTGAAAAAGAAAGTAAAACACAAGCAGTGTTCAAACATCTCTTTATATTATAGCAATGCAAAAATGTATTTGCTGGGACATTTGGGAAGAATCTTCTTGTCACTTCCTATGTGGCATATATCCATTAAATGAAATTGCTTTTAAAATTCAAGAAGATCATATGAGGAGTTTAAATAAAGAATTAGTTACTATTGTTAAGTGAAAAATTTATGGTGGAGCTGCTGTGTCAGCAAGAACTTGGATATGGGAAAAACACTACCGCTCTGGCAAAAACAGTAAAGCAACATACAACGGGCTAACACAAAGACACAGTTCATGTTGGGAAAGGTTTCTTTCAGATTATAGGAACATGGGGCAAAGAAAAATCGAGAGTCCCAGACTACAGTTCTAATAGGAACAGGCTGACCCATGAATCCCGTCTGCATGGAAATGACATGCCAATTGTGGAAAAAGGATCAGGCTTCAACTGTGAAATATTATTTAACTTTCTCTTCTTGTTAACATTTCACACACACCAATGCAGTTTTCTAACGACCTGACTGCCTCAGTGGTTTGCCATGAGCCTTCTATCCACTGCACTTACATTTCTTGCTATAAACTAATTAATTAGCATTCTGGTCTAATAGAGGAGCCTCTGTGCCCCTTGGTTAATCTGAGTCTGCATCAATGACAAACCAAGTGAGGCTGCAGGCCCTGTAAGGCCAAGGGCAGGCCTTGAAGCAGGGAGCTAATAGAGACACGTGACAAGTAAAGGGCTGCCAGGAGTTCCGTTGAGTGGAGCTGGGTAGGGATGTGAGGGACAACCAGTTGGCCTCTCCAGCTCTGCCAGGAGCGCTTTCCATTCAAATGTCCAAGTGCACCAGCTATAAAACCTGTCTTATTACCCTAAAAAACCAATGTTACTAACATGCAATTTAAAATCTGGGAAACATGTTCCAAAACTCTTATCTAAATAAGTGTTTTTCAGATTACAGGAACAAGATTCATTTCTGGGTAACAAAATAAATGTACTGCATTGAAGCTAGCATTTTCAAAGGGGTAGGATAGCAGAGGATAAGACTGAACAGAAAATAGGGAAGTATTGGTTCATAAAACTTTTCATTCAGTTATAAATGCTGTTTATATATACATGTATCACAATCAAAAAAATAGGTAAAGACACTGAACACAACTATTTCCATTTTCAGAACTTATTTAGTCCACATTCTGGCTTCTAAATTCCTAAGTACATACCTCAATATTTCGCTTAATAAAATCCCGGCTGTGTTGACCCCTGAGCTCAGTCTTTTCTGTATTTGAGAAAGGTCTCTTTTCTGCTTGGACCAATGGCTCATTTCTTTTCACATCACAGGTAAAATCTAATATTAAAAAAGTTCAAATTTTTTTCATAATTATAATTGTCCATTATGCTAAAATTTTACCTTAAACATATATTAAAATACATAAGAAATAAAACACACAGAGAAGAACTTCCAAATTCCAAATCCAAAACCCTAATACACAGAGATTTATTCTCAAAAAGATAAATGTGCTACAAAATTTACAATGGAGTTCTCATAAAACTTCTGTTATTCATTATCACATATCAAACTCCTTGCTATTGATTCCTTTGGCATCATGGGGCATATGAAAAAAACTGCAGATGATACACGTGAAGAAGAAATCTCTGACATTACGGAAATATTAAAATATATTGTATTTTAGTCTTTATATGAACCAGAACTTTCCCTGAAGACTAGCTTCTTTACTAATTTGTCATCACCCTCTCTGAACAATAAACTTTTTGTTCAAACCTGTCTTTTAAGTGAGGTCTGGGCATAAGCATCCCGGGTGTTCTGCATCCCATCTGCACACACCCCTGGGGCCCATCCTAGTGTGTCAGCTCTCTCCACTTTTGAACGGAGGCTTAAGCCAACTCTGAGTTGTTCAGACACTGAGTGCTCAAAACAAAGGTAAGAAAAATACTTGTGGACTCTTATTCCCATTGTTAAACACCTTGTTTTCACTGCAGTCATATTTAAAGCATTTAAAACAAGACCATGTAGAATCCTCATTAATGTTTTAAAACTATGCATGAAGAAGAGTGTTCTTAAAAGACAAATGGAGCTCACCTTGCAAAATAGGATAAGTTGACACAGTAAAGTCCAGAAGGGAGAAACACTAGCCAGCAGCTCAGTCCAGACAAGGTTTACTTAAAAGTTATCTTTGTTTTGAGCCCTGGCTGGCGTAGCTCAGTGGATTGAGCACAGGCTGCGAACCAAAGTGTCGCAGGTTCGATTCCCAGCCAGGGCACATGCCTGGGTTGCAGGCCATAACTCCCAGCAACCGCACATTGATGTTTCTCTCTCTCTCTATTTCCCTCCCTTCCCTCTCTAAAAATAAATAAATAAACTCTTTTTAAAAAGTTATCTTTGTTTTATAAGAGAGGTTATCTCAATAAAAAGAATTAAGGATATTTGTAGCTAATTATCACAAACTCAATAAAAATTTAATAATTAAACAATAAATTTTGATAATATCCGCAAAGACCAGGAAAGAATAAGATCTCTGGATTTAAATTCTTTTAAAACAAAAATAAATTAGAGTTAAAAAAGTTTTACTCAAATATAAGTTACAAGTTTTGAGAAAAATAAATCTGTGATTTATAATTAGGGTTTTATTTTCTAATCAATAACATAATTATTTTAAACAACTACCAATAGTTAAAGTAGGAGTCACCTTTTTGATGACCAGCCTCCTTGGATATAAAACATATATCTTTTACCATAATCCAAGTTGTAAATAGTCTTTTAAGTTGAAATATGAGGTTCATTCATTCAGTTGAAGTTTCAAATACTCTTAAACAACACAATGTTAAAGTAACTCAAATTAAATGCACCCATGTCTACATCTGTAAGACTTTCTTTAAAATATACTTTTAATAAATTATAGGAGAAAAACATTGGATTGTCTGGTCACAGCTGTCTCACTAGAAACATCCTCTTCTTCTCCCCACACCAGCGGTGATCCATGGTAGAAGCTGCCACGTTCCTGGAGTGACCCTCATCCATGCTGAGCTGGAGGAGCTGGCTGGACCAGTGGTAGGCACTTAACCCAAGCTGGATCAGTTGGTCTGCAGCATCTCAGAATAGAGTGTCCTTCTCAATGACCACCCACAGAATGTGCTCCTGGGAGTCAAAGAGGCAGTCTATCGACAGGATTCTTTCCATACATTTTCCTTTTTGCTTAAACTATGTTTTCATTACTTGCAGTCAGCTTTCCTTTAACTTGTTTTACATAAAAAATTTCAAACATCCCAAAGGAGAAAGAATGGTATAACAAATCCTCAACAATTAATTTCTACAATGATTTACTCATGACCAACCTTGTTTCATCTAGAACCTCACCTATGTCCACTTATTTACAGATTAAATCGTATCAAATCATTTCATCAGTGAACATTTCTATACACACAGCTAGTAATTTCTTGTGACAATACATAAAAAAATCATACAAATCAAAACATACCTTGACTGACAGTCTGTATATGGTTTTCATATTCTTCTGGAGGGACTTGAGTGTGAAACACTGAGAAAAAGGTGTCTTCATGTTCATGGCGAGAAGGATCTATTAATGTGAAAAATCACTTATTTAATACACACAAAGTAAATAAGGTACTGTGCATATGAACAGTTTAAAGAAAAAGATAAAATCGAATATTCTCTGCAATAGTCCTCAATTACCTCTACACACACATGTCTTAAGAGAGTGTGACTTCCAGGTAGAAATGACAATCACCTGTGTAGGCATAACCGCTGAAACAGACAGCAGAAAGCTACATGGCCAAACAGCAGTTCCCTAGAACTTCTGTGAACAGAGGATGTACAAGGATGTGTAAAATATCACATTAACTCTCTGGACAT
This sequence comes from Phyllostomus discolor, assembly GCF_004126475.2. Taxonomy (NCBI): domain Eukaryota; kingdom Metazoa; phylum Chordata; class Mammalia; order Chiroptera; family Phyllostomidae; genus Phyllostomus; species Phyllostomus discolor. The sequence goes on from NC_040903.2 coordinate 153,605,233, forward strand.
AATGCAGCTAAATTCCAACGTTCATAACACAGAGATTATGCATACTGAGTAACTTTAATTGTGTTTTTCTTTTTTATTTTAGATTGCCAGGGTGCAGATTTCAAATACATGGTCAGTCATTAAGATAAGACTGTGTTTAAGGATCTTAAATATCCATTAAGGCATGTGCAGCAAATTAGTAATTCGGCAGCATTTTATTACAGGTTTAAGTTACTTCATATACTTAAAGTGCTAATATATTTATTTTTTATCCCATAATTCCTTTTTAATAGCTCAACTGAGTTTCGCTCAATTATATAGTAAAGCACCTGTAAAAACACAAAAATATAAAAACTTGCAATACTAAAAACTATTACAGCAAGATGATATTTGAAGATTTTAAATGTAGGGGCCTTTCCTATGCTGGAATTATTCTTATGACCCTGTGGCTCTCCACCCACAGCCTGCTGGCATTCGTGCCTCAGCTGGAGGGTGGGTATAGCCTATAACAAAGGCCTCAGAGCTTGGTGTTGGGCCTAAAATTCAACAGTTTTGAAAGTCAAGCATTCAATGCAGGAGTTGAACTCCTTGAAAAGAAAAGAAAAAACCTTTTCTGAATTCCAGAAGTCCTCCTTTAGAAAGAGAAAGAAAGAAGGAAAGAGAAGGGAAGGGAAAAGGGAAAGGAAAAGAAAGGAAAGGAAAAGAAAGGAAAGGAAAAAGAAAGAACTTAGCTAATATAGAAGAAATGATGGATTTAGGAAATAACCATTTGGTAACCATCATAATAATAACTGATTCAGGTAAGAATCATCAATGGGTGATAAACTAGAGAGTGAAAGTTTGAAGAATAACAGGATAACAGCCTCAGAGTATCTCCTCACATGATAACTTATTCAACACAAAAGGAAAAACAGTAACTACAGTGAAGGCTGGCAGACACTCACCTGACTTGTCAAGGTTAATACCCCCAGCAACGGCACAAGAGACATCATGTGCTTCCTGACATGACCCACTGAGGAGGACACAGTATCACTGCTGTGGGAGTTCTGCCAAAAATGCATAACCTGAACCTCATGGCGTGAAACAAAAACAAACCCGAACTGAGGAAAAGTCTATAAAACAACAGGCCTATAGTCTTCAAAAAATGCAAATGTCATAAAACACAAAGAATAACTAAAAAGATATGACAACTACATGCAATACGTGATCTGCGATTTGCTTTTGCTATGAAGGTTATTAGTGGGACAATTGACAAAATAAGAATAAAACCTGTAGCTAGGATAAGAGTATTACTGTCTATTAATGTTAATCTCCTGATTTTCTGTGTGTGTCCATCCTCGTGTGCAGAGGGAGACAAGGGGAGGGACTGTGTGTATACGCAAACATGTATCAGCATCTATACATACATACACATCTATACACACACAGATATGTGACAGAGAGAAAAGGAGGATGTGGTAAAATGTTAACACAGAATCTGGGTGAAGGGTATTTGAGAATTATTCATACTTGTTTTGAGGCTTTACATTTTAAATTACATCATAATTAAAAGTTAATAGTAAAATTTTTTATATTCCTCTCCTCACTACAAACATTTATCTGGAAAGAAAGAAATCTCCCTTCAGAGATCAAGACCCAGAGGCTGAAGGACTAAGCACCATTTTTAATTAGTCTTGCAAGAGGAAGATTGAAGGATATAATTTAAGTTGTTTGCTGCCACCTAGGGAAGAAATTAAAGTCCACCCCAGACAACAGGAAGGACCTAAAAGAGGCAATGAGTTTAGACAAAAGTGACAAAAGCCCTGGCTAGTGCAGGTCACTTGATTCTGTGTCATCCCACAAACCAAAAGGTCACAGGTTCAATTCCCAGTCAGGGCACATGCCTAGGTTGTAGGTTCAGTCCTGGTTGGGCTGCACGTAAAAGGCAACCAACAGATGTTTCTCTCTCATATCAATGTTTCCCTCCCCTCTCAGAGAAATAAAATAAAGTGACACTAGTGTGAGGCTGCTCTCTGGCACACATCCTGGAGCTGGACAGAAAGCCCCAAAGAAAATGGGGAAACCCAGTGCAGAATGGGCTCTGTCTCACTGCACACCTGGAACTCTGGGAGGAGACTCCACACACAGTGCTCAAACTACCCATGGCAGCTACAAAGCAGTAATGGCAGTGTGGCATATCTAGAGGGAGACAGGGCCTGAAATATTCACTCACTCGCTCACGCACACACCATACACAAACCCACAGTTCCCCATGGCTGGCCAGCGGCATGGAGGAGATTCAGAAGTTCTCACTTGCACCTGTGAACTAGAAGTGGCCCTCCCACGGCCACACATCATTATGCCAACCAAAAATACACATATACAAATGACCCCTACAACTGAGAACCACTCTATTACACTGTAAAAAATTCAACAAATTCAAAATATTCAAATAATAATATTATAAATGTCTGTATTAGCTTTTAAAATATAGAGCTTATAGAAAATTCCAGAGAATAAAGGAAAGCACCATCACTTTCTAATTAACTATTAGATCAATGAGAAAATAAGAATAGCAACTTGTAGAGAATAATGATGACACTACATACCAAAGAATGCAGTATTAGAGATAAAGCCATATTAAGAAACAAATTCATAGCAATCATGCTTTTATCATATTGTTATGGGCTGAACTGTATCCTCCCAAAATTGATATGTTGAAGCCCTAACCCCCAGAGTGGCTCTACTTCAGGGCAGGGCCTTTAAGGAGGTGAATACAAATTAAATGAGGTCATTGTGTGGGGTCCTAATAGATGGGAGTGGTATCATTACAAGAACAGGAAAAGACATCAGAGGTATCTTCACCCTCCTCCCCCACCCTACAATTCAGCTCAAACTGAATTGTAAATTTAAATGTAAAATGCAAAACTATGAAACATCTAAAAGAAAATATAGTAGAAAAATCTATGTGACCTTAGATGTGGTAATGAGTTTTTATATCCAATACCAAAAGCATAATCCATGAAATTAAAAATTGATAAGTTAAACTGTATTTTTTAAAAAAAAAACTTCTGCTCTGCCAAGACACAATGAAACTGCAAGCCATAGGCTGGGATAAAATATTTGCAAAACACATATCTGATAAAAAACTTGTATCTGAAATACACAAAGAACTCTTAAAACTCAACAATAAGAAAAAGAAATCCAATTTTTAAAATGGGCAAAATACCTGAACAGACAACTCGCTAAAGAAAATATGCAGATAACAAATAAGCATCTGAAAAGATACTCAGCATCACACGTCATTAGGGAAATACCCATTAAAACAACATGAGATACCACACTTACAACGCCAATTGCTGGAAAGGATGCAGAACAACAGGAATTCTAACTCTTTGCTGGTAGAAATGCAAAGTGGTACAGACAATTCAGAACACAAGTAGTTTCCTATAAAGTTACGTGATTCAGGAATCCTGTTCCTAGGTATTTACCTAAATAAACTGAAAATTTATGTCTACACAAAAATCTGCACACGAATGTTTAAAGCAGTTTTTATTCATAATCCCAAAAAGCTGGGAACAATAAAGATATCTTTCCATAGGTGAAGAAATCCATGGTATATCCACAGAATGAAATGTTATCCCACAACAACAAAAAAAATAGCTACCAAGCCACAAAATGACATGGATGAATCTTAAGTATGTATTGCTAAGCAAAAACACACAGTCTATAAAGACCACATACCATATGATTCCAATTACATAACATTTGGGAAAGGCAAAACTAGAGACAGTGTGAAGATCAGTGGTGGTTCTGGGTTTGGGGGAAGAAGGGAAAGCTGAAGAAGAAAATCACACAGGGAATCCCTTTTTTCCTATCCTCACCAGAGGGCATGCTTATTGGTTTTAGAAAGAGGGGATGGGGGCGGGGGGGGGGGGGGGCAGAGAAACATCAATGTGAGAGAGAAACATCAATCAGCCACCTTTCACACGTGCCCCAACCAGGAACCAAACCCACAACCTAGGCATGTGTCCTGACTGGGAATTGAACCTGGGACCTTTCATTCTATAGAACAACACTCCAACCAACTGAGCCACAGAGGCCAGGGCCACACAGGGTATCTTGAGGGTGGTAGAATTAGCCTGCATGATACTGTAATGGTGGTTATATAACATTATGCATTTTTTTGAATACCTGTAACTTCACAACACAAAGCGTGAACCTTAATGTATGCAAATTTTCAAAAAATTATTTAGGATGTAATAGAATCCCAGAAGAAATACAGAACACTCAAAGCAATCTAACTATATTACAGGTATATGAAACAATTTCACTGAAGGGGGTGGAGGAAAAACATGCTACCTAACTAACTTTGGGAGTGAGTGGAGAAAGACTGCAGGCACAGAAACTGCACATGAGCATCGTACTCCAGCTGATTAAGTTATATCCCCTGCGGGGCGGCACAGGTCAACAATTTTGATGTCACTATACGTGTATGGTGGAATTAAAGAATTAAGCAAAGAGGTGGCCAGTGGTGACAGCCACATTTGTCACTGTTAGAGTGAAGGTTACAGAAGAGCAAGGGGGAAAGGCTACAGTGATCCATGTGGTAATAAAGTCAGAGACATCGGTGTGAGCTCATTTTTATCTTAATTAGCTATGAATGGTCACACATAGAAATATTCATAGATATGTACATAACAGGTTAGCATACACACAAATATTCCCTTTCTCAGAGGTGTTGCATCAACAATTCCCCAGCAGCAACAAGCACACCTAACATCCAAATCCTGGTTTCTAATATTCTCAAATCAGGGGAACCAGGTTTCCTTGCGAAAGGGGCTAAACCTAGGATGCAGGTCAGACGATAGATAGAAGGTGAGTCTGGAACATCTTGTAATGCCAGAAAGTAAGAAAGTGCTCAGCGACCACAACGAAACAAAACACAACGATGGAGATCTGCCCAAGGGGCACAGGAGTCGACTGAGAGAGCTCCTGATGGCCAAAGCTGGAAAAATTTGAGCAAGGAAATGAATAAAGCGCTACTGGATTATAACACAAAGTATACAATAAATATCCATGAGTCTATACTGATATAAATAAATAAACAGGGAGAATATACAAATCCCTATGCAGAATAATTCAAAATAATATACCTAAATGTTCTGTCTTCAAGGAGGTGAAGCCTAACTCCCTACTCCTTACGCATGGTCTGCACAGAGCTCCTCCTGAAGATGACAGCATGAGAAGGGGTAAAGTACAGGAGCGTTAAGGTGGAGAGAACTGACCAACCCTTCCTCAGCCAGGGGAGCGACAGTGATAAATGACACTGATAGGACACTGGGATGTAACGGAAAGGCACTTTCACTCTGTGGTCTTCCAAGAACATAGAACCCTAGCCAAATGATAAGAAAAATATGGCTTAAATCCCAATTGCTAGAAATTCTACAAAATGCCTGACCAATATGCCTCAAAACTGCTAAGGTCATCAAAAACAAGGAAAGTCTGTGAAAGTACCTTCCTAAGAGTAGCTTAAGGAGAAATGGAGGACTAAATGTAACGTGGTATCCTGGACGGGATCCCGGAGCAGAAAAGGGGCATTAGGTAAAAACCAAATGTCTGAATAAAGTATAGGCTTTAGTTAATAATATGTCAATACTGGTTCATTAATTATAACTAATGGTATGATACTAATGTTAACAATAGGGAAAACTGGTTGCATGTATATAGAAAACCTCCATACTATCCTCATAATTTTCTGTAAATCTAAAATTATACTAAAAAAGTTAACTTTAAAAAAAACTTCTGACCTAAGGCTCCGTAACAAGAGCGACCAGACCGGGGGGGGGGGGGGGGGGGGGGGGGGGGGAGACGGGGAAAAAAAAAACCATGTTTTCAACAGAGCAAATCAGTCCCCCAGGACTCATCCTTTTGAGCGACCAAGAATTAGCCAATCTATCAGATGCGCAGTTCAAAACACTGGTGATCAGAAAGCTCACGGAACTGGTGGATTTTGGACGAAATTTAGATAAAAGAATGCAGAATACCATAAAACAGAGGCAGGAAGACACGCGGAGGAGAGCCAATAGTGAAAGGAAGGAATATGAGTCTCAAAACAATACAGTGGACCAGAAGGAAGATAGAATCAACCAAGCAGGAAAGCATGATGAAATAAGAATTCAAAAAATCGAAGAAAAGCTTAAGAACATCCAGAACACCTTTAAACGTTCCAACATCCAAATTATAGGGGTACCAGAAGGGGAGGAGCAACAAATGGAAAAGTTATTTGAACAAATAATAAAGGAGAACTTCCCCAATCTGGCAAAGGGAACAGTCTTCCAAGAAATCCAAGAAGCTCAGAGAGCCCCAAAGAAGTTGGACCCAAGAAGAAACACACCAAGGCACATCATAATTACATTAGCCAAGGTAAAAACGAAGGAGAGAATCCTAGAAGCAGCAAGAGGTAAGGGGACAGTCACCTACAAAGGAGTTCCCATCAGACTGTCAGCTGATTTCTCCAAAGAGACCTTACAGGCAAGAAGGGGCTGGAAAGAAATATTCCAAGTCATGAAAGACAAGGACCTACATCCCAGATTGCTCTATCCAGCAAAGCTCTCATTTAGAATGGAAGGGCAGATAAAGTGCTTCTCAGATAAGGTCAAGTTAAAGGAGTTCATCATCACCAAGCCCTTACTTTATGAAATGCTAAAGGGACTTATCTAAGAAAAGAAGATAAAGAAAAGACATGTATAGTAAAAGGACAGCAAACTCACAAATATCAACAACCACACCTAAAGCAAAACCAAAAGAAACTAAGTAAACAATTAGAACAGGAACAGAACCACAGAAATGGAGGGCACATGGAGGGTTAGCAGCAGGAGGGTGGGAGGAGGAGAGAGGGGGAAAAGGTATAGAGAATAAGTAACATAGAATGTAGGTTGAAAATAGATAGGGGGAGGGCAAGAATAGTACGGGAAATGTAGAAACTAAAGAACTCATAAATATGACACATGGACATGAACTAAAGGGGGAAATGTGGGTGGGAGGGGGTATAGGGTGGAGGGGAGAGAAGGGGGGATATGGGACAACTGTAATAGCATAATCAATAAAATATATTTAAAAAAAAAAAACTTCTAGATTAAAAATAGCAGAAAAACATGAAAAAAGTTAACTTAAAAAAAAACTTCTAGATTAAAAATAGCAGAAAAACATTCTAATAGGAATAAGAAATAGGACATGTAAACAATAAGAAGAATTATTACTTAAAAAATACTATGGTAGCCCTGGCTGGGTGGCTCAGTTGGTTGGAGCATCATCCCATACACCAAAGGTTGTAGGTTCAATCCCCAGTCAGGGCACATACATAAATTCTGAATTCAATCCACAGCTGTCTGTCTGTCTCTCTCTCTCTCCCCCCACTACACTTCCTCTTTCTTGAAAATCAATAAACATATGTTCGAGTGAGGATTTTTAATAATAAAAAATAAAAATACTCTGATACATGAAATTTTATGTTGTTAAAAATTAAAATCTCAATGAAATGGATACTTTAAAGTCTCAGTGACATGGCTGTATTGCCAAAATTGACTCCAGAAGACTAGTAAACTGAAATATAATAGTAAATATGAAAGAAGCTGAAAAAAATAAGTCAAAGAATTGCCTCCAAGGAATTATTTCAACCAGATGGTTTTTCAGTGAAATTTTTCATATTTTTAGGGAACAGATAATCCCCATGTTATATAAACTACTTCAAAGCATAGAAAATGAACAGCCAGCCCCATTTATTTTATGAAGTTAACAGCCTGACAAAGCACACATACAGACATTTACCCCCAATGCCACCGCTACCCCCAACGCCACGGTACACATTCACATGGGGGAACACCATCGGCCTCTCTCCCTCCCTCTTTCTCTCTCTCTCTCTGTCTCTCTCTCTCCTCTCTCTCTCCTCTCTCTCTCTCTCATATGCATGTGCAAACACCCACATACACACACACAGGGCTTATCTAACTTATAAATATAGATGCAAAAATTGAATAAATTCAGCCATTCAAGTTTAGTACTAAATTAAAAGAATAATACTCCATAACCAAGATATATTGACCAAGAAATAAGAGACTCAATGTTTAAATTTATTAAATTTGAAACATTAAGTAAGTTTGTCAAGTAAGAAAAATTTTATGATAATTTAAATAGATACTGGAATGCATTCAAATAAATTTCAATACCAACTTCTTCTAGAGTTCTCAGAACATGAATAATTATTGAAAAGAACACAAAAATTAACATTATTACTAGGAGATCATAAACTAACAAGACCCAAAGCAAACAACTAAAGATACTTAGAATTAGTAAGGTAATTTAACCGTCACTGAGGGCTAGAAAGATGGATGGACCAACTCCAGCTGTCAGGCAGAGAGAGGGCAAATCTTCCCTTCTTCCACCTTTTAGTTCTGTTCGGGCCCTCAACGGACTGAATGATGCCCACCCACATTGGGAAAGGTAATACACTCCACTCAGTCCACCAATTCGAATGTTAGTCACTTCCGGAAACACCCTCACAGATACATCCAGAAACAAGGCTTCACCAGACATCTGGGCATCATAAAACTAACCATAACAAAGACTGGACGGATGGTGAAACCATTAACCAAACTAGAGAAAATATACAAAAGGAGGATTAGGTTTCCACAATAGGAAGGAAAGAAGGGAGGGAGGAGCAGAGAGGAGAACTAGCAGGGAACAATGAATCGAGTAAAAATGCTACTATTCTATGAGTGGTCAACTGTGTCAGATGCTACAGAGATGTTAAGTGAGATAAAAACTGGAAGTATGCCACTAGGTTAAGAATTTAGGAAGACCACTGATGAGGTAAGACCACTGATGATGGAGAAAACGCACACCACTGAGGAATTAAGAAATTATAAGTTGACCAGTAGCAAGTGTGCCTAGGTTCCCCCTCCTTGCCCTCCTCCACACAGCCCCTGCCCTTCCCTCTGGCCATCACCACGGTGCTGCCTATGTTTAGGGTTATGCATGCACATTCTTTGATTAATCTCTGTACCTTCTTTCACCCCATTCCCCCTCCCTCCACCCCTCTGACAGCTGTCAGTCTATTCCACATATCCATGCCTCCGGTTCTATTTTGTTTGTCAGTTTATTTTGTTCATTAGATTCCACATATAAGTGAGATCATATGGTGTCTGCCTTTCTCTGACTTACTTATTTCACTTAGCATGATCTCCAGGTCCATCCATGCTGTCGCAAAAGGTAACTTTCTTCCTTTAACAGCCACATAGCATTCCACCATGTAAATGTACCACAGCTTTTTTACCCACTCATCTACTTAGGCACTTAATAGATGGGGACTTGGGTTGTTTCCTGATCTTGGCTATTACAAATAACAATGCTATGAACACAGGGTGCATGTATTCTTTCTGATTGGTATTTCGGGATTCTGAGGATATATTTGAGAAGTCTGACTTTAAGGAGAGGAGGAAAATTGAGTGGTACCTGTTTGGGGGTGGGATGAAGGACTGAGGGAGGAGGGTTTTTTTGTTTGTTTGTTTGTTGTAAGATTTTATTTATTTATTTTTAGAGAGGGAAGGGAGAGAGAAAGAGAGAGAGAATCATCAATGTTCGGTTGCTGGGGGTCATGGCCTGCAACCCAGGCATGTGCCCTGACTGGGAATCGAACCTGCGATGTCTGGTTCGCAGCCTGCGCTCAATTCACTGAGCTACGCCAGCCAGGGTGAGGGAGGAGGTTTTATATGGCCCTTTGATTCTGCTTAGGAGCAAAAGATTTAAGTATGACAAACTGAAGGGAATGAGCCAGAAAAGAGAGAGGGTGACGGTCTTGGTGAGAAATGGAATAACTGATGGATCTGCAGTCAGTGGCAGGGTGGAAGGAATGAGATGTTACTGACTTTGGCCTTCTAGAAGAGCATATTCCCTTGGTCTAAGGCAGCAATTTTCAACCCGTGTGCCATGGGAGGCACAATGGCGTGCAGCAAGAATTTTTAAAACATGCAGTACCGTATTACTTAGTCAGGGGCACTGACTCTTTCCCCTTAGATAGCTTAAAAATGACAACAGCCAACACAACAATAGCTGTCCACTCTGAATGAATCAAAATCATACCTATTCTTTGTTCAGATCAGCAAAAAATATATTGATGGGCCACAGAATTTTAGTAAGTTTACATGTGCCATGAGATGAAAAAGGTTGAAAATAGCTGATCGAAGGTAAGAGTGAAGGGGGACAGAAGGGCACAGAGTACAGTTTAGAGTCAGGAAGACGGAATATGGAAGGGATTCCCACCCAGCTGGTCCATTTTCTCTGGACAGCAAGACTGCCAGAGTGAAGAACTTGAAGAAGAAATTAGGAGGTTAAATATGTAGTAACTATTTAAAATAGCCACTTTGGAGACTGCAAAAGAAATTGCTAGGCAATACTGAGAATCACATAGATTAAAAACCAGAATTCCTCAGCTGTACCAGTTAGCACAGTTATATGATTTTCTCCCTCAGTCCTTTACAAATCTGAGCAGAAAGAGACTACCAGATTCTTTTGGCGGGGTGGAGGCGGGGTATGGAATATTTAATCTTACCATCTAAAAGCATATTATATACCTGAATTTCACAGGAAAGCACTTTGAAAGAGGTATTCACAGATCATGAAAGGCATTGATTAATATGCTGCTGTTGTGTGCCTACACACACATAAATTTGGAGCTGGAAATACAAGAGGCAAATGTGACAAAGGCCAAAAAGAATAATGTCTATGAAAAACACCAAAACAAACAACCCTACCACTGAATGTATCTATCTCAGAGAGTATTGAATGCTATCTTTATCCATCAGATAAATGCTAAAAACCAAAGGAAAACTGATGGTGTAGTAAAAAGTTTGGATTTTCACAACATTCTCTAGAAAAACTTAAATGTGACCCCTCAAAAATGGGGTGGGATCAACCTTAAAAATATTACCAAGCCCTGGCTGGTCTGGCTCAGCTGATTGGAGCATCGTCCCATAACTGAAACACTGAGGGTTCGATTCCCAGTCAGGGCACATGCCTAGATTGCGGGTTTGATCTCAGGTCCGAGCACATAAGATCCCCAGTCCAGGCACGTACAGGAGGCAGCTGATCTCTGTTTCTGTCTCACACCTCTGTTTCTCTCTCTCCTTTCCTCTCTCTCTTTCTACACACGACGAAAAAATTTCCTTGGGTGAGGATTAAAAAATTTTTTTACCCTGGCTGGTGTAGCTCAGTGGATTAAGCATGGGCTGAGAACCAAAGGGTCGCCGGTTTGATTCCCAGTCAGGGCACATACCTGGGTTGCAGGCCAGGTCCCCAGTGGGGGCCACATGAGAGGCAACCACACATTGATGTTTCTCTCTCTCTTTCTCCCTCCCTTCCCCTCTCTCTAATAATAAATAAATAAAATCTTTTAAAAATTTTTTTAAATATAAAAAAGTATTACTGAGATCTCTAGCAAGCACCATACCGTCTTGTTCAAAATCTCAGTAAATTTGAAATTATTTATTAATTCTGGATTATAAAGTCAAAATGTGGTAAAACTCTATTTAATGTGGCTTTTATCTTTGTCTCAAAGTCAAGGCCTCTTTTTATTTAGTACCTATAAATACACCCAAGTAACAACTCAACAACAAATACCTTCTTTTGCTATCGGTTATTTGTGCTGTGAGAAGGGGCCTAGGGTGTACTTTGTGCCTGGGGGGCTGGAGAAGAGGTTGGAGGCTGCCACTGTGCCCCACTCCAAGGTCCATCAAGTTCCTCAAATAAAAAGTTAAGGAAATAACTGGGAGACACAAAGAATACTACTCATCCCAAGACTTTCTCCCTTTTTTTAAAGGGAAAATATAAGGGTAAAGATAGAAAGTAGGTTTGGGTATGTTTGTACAGGTGAGTTTAGAGCTCAAGTCCAAATATATCTGATTCTACCATCTTCAAGAGCCCTCATTAAAGAAGGTATTTTAACTAGATGCTGCCATCTACTGGACAATTTATAAGGGCTTTGCGCTTTCCTGGTAACACAGAAAAACCATTTGTGGCGGGAAACCGTGCAAAAGATTTGTTTTCATAATAAGCCTCACAGGAATATTTTACCTTAAAACTTACATATGTACCTAATCGAAATAATTTTAATTAGTTAATATTTCATATTTTTTAATTAAGAGGTAACCAAAGTTCAGTGACTAACATGGGAAGCTAATCTCAGAATGAATGTTGCAGTAGGAATATGAGACTTTCAAAAATCTGTGCTATGTGGTCAAATTGAACTCTCACATTTCTATTTACTTCTTTCATACTCTGCTAATAATACCTTTTTGAAACCAAAGATTCCAAAAGTTTCCTCTTTTGGAGTAAGGCAATAATTATGCTTTATAAAATATTTTTTAAATGTGTAATTAGGTTAATAATGTAACCTAAAATAAATACTAGCTTTTTGTTTTAAATATTTTTAAAAATTAGATTCGTAACTGCTAAATACATACCTGTGATATAAAGAGCCAACAGAAAATTATATTAAGAAATCTGTTTTCTATAAAAGACCAGTATCAAAAAGTTCTAATTAAATCTGAAGACATAGGAATACAATAATATTGTCTCTTCATTTTGGCGAACTGGTCAAGTGTGAGCTAATCCAGACAGACGGTAACAAGAATGAGGAGCAACAGACATTTGGTCCACCTGTCTTTCATTCCCAATTCTTATACCTCAAGCCCACTTTTGCATCTCACCTGCTCCACCAATACATAATAAATCAATTTTATAAATCTTATCAATATAAATAATAAATATATACATAAAAATCAAATTAAATATAAATATTCAATATAAATAAACCACATAAATCTTACCGGCTTTGCCAATATATAAAAATTGACTAAGAGTTCAAAAATCTAAAAACTGAAACTCTAACGTGATCATTTAAAGTGACGATTCTCTGAACATAATGTTCAAGCCTCTGGTAACTTCAGCTTCCAGCTCATTAGGTCCAACTAATTTCCATGTTGGAACATTAGTAATGCCTTGGCTGGGCATTGAGAACCAGCCTGCAAACCAAAGGCTCACCAGTTCAATACCCAGTCAGGGCACATGCCTGGGTTGCAGACCTGGTCCCTGGTAGGGGGCACCCCAGAGGCAACCGCACAGTGATGTTTCTCTTCCTCTCTTTCTCCTCCCCTCCCTAAAAATTAATAAATAAATTTTTTAAAAAAATACAACACCAGTACCAATCTAACATGACTGTAACTGTCTATAAGGCCTACAGTAGTCACATGACTCCAGAGCTACACCTGTCAGTTCTATAAGTTTAAGCCAAATATATATATCATAAGTCCTAAAAATTAACGTATTTGATCATTCCCATTTAATTTTGGAGAAAGGGCAACTGAAAAGTAACATCTTGCCCCCCGAGGCCAAAAGTTCACTTGGTGGTAACTCTGTGACTGAAAAGGTTAATGTCAATAGGCCATTTTAGCCCTCACTGGTGTGGCTCAATGGATTGAGTGTCAGCCTGAGAACCAAAGGGTCACTGGTTCAATTCCCAGTCAGGGCACATGCCTGGGTTGCAGGCCAGACCCTCAGTAGGGGGCATGTGAGAGGCAACCACACATTGATGTTTCTCTCCCTTTCTTTCTCCCACCCTTCCCCTCTCTAAAAATAAATAAATATTTTTTAAAAAAGGCCATTTTCAATGCAGCAATATTTTTGACATTATATCTCCTAGGGCAAGGGAAATAAAGAAAAACTAAACAAATGGGACTACATTAAATTAAAAAGCTTCTATACAGCTAAAGAAACCATTATCAAAATGAAAACAGGACCAAACTTATGGGAAAACATATTTGCCTACGATACCACAGATGAGAGTTTGATCTCCAAAATATATGAAGAACTCATATGACTCAATGTCAGGAAGACAAACAATTCAATTAAAAAATGGGCTAAGGATCTGAATAGACAGTTCTCCAAGGAGGATATACAGACAGCCCAGAGACATATGAAAGGATGCTCAACATCACTAGCCATCAGAGAAATGCAAATCAAAACCACAATAAGAAATTATCTCACACTAGTCAGAATGGCCATCATTAATAAATCAACCATCAACAAGTGCTGGTGAGGATTTGGAAAAAACGGAACCCTAGTGCACTGTCGGTGGGAATGCAGACTGGTACAGACACTGTAGAAAACAGTATGGAATTTCCTCAAAAAACTAAAAATGAAACTGCCTTTTGACCCAGCAATTCCACTGCTGGGATTATTCCCTAAGAACCCTGAAACACCAATTCAAAAGAACCTATGCACCCTAATGGTCATAGCAGCACAATTTACAATAACCAAGTGCTGGAAACAACCTACGTGCCCATCAGTAAATGAGTGTACCAAAAAACTCTAGTACTTTTACACAATGGAATACATAATGGAATGGAGAGAAAGAAAGAACTCCTAACCTTTGTGACAGCATGGATGGATCTGGGGAGCATCATGCTAAGTGAAATATGCCAGGCAGTGAGGGACAAATACTATATGATCTTACCTTTAAGTGGAACCTAATCCACAAAACAAACAAGCAAGCAAAATATAACCAGAGACATTGAAGTTAAGAACAACCTGACAGTAACCAGAGAGGAGGTAGGAGGGGATAATGGAGAAGAAGGGAGGAACTGTTTTCAGGAGCAACTATAAAGGACATATGGATAAAACCAAGGGGGGAAGGGGGGGTGGAAGCAGTGGAAGGAGGTGGGGATGGCTGGGGTAGTGGGGGAGTGGTGGGGAGTAAATGTAGACAACCGTACTTGAACAACAATAAAATAAATAAATAGATAAACAAATAATTTTTTTTAAGATTTTATTTTTATTTTATTTTTAGGGAGAGAAGGGAGGGAGATAGAGATAGAGATAGAGAGAGAGATAGAGAGAGAGAGAGAGAGAGAGAGAGAGAGAGAAACATCAATGTGCGGTTGCTGGGGGTTATGGCCTGCAACCCAGGAATGTACCCTGGCTGGGAATCGAACCTGGGACACTTTGGCTCCCAGCCTGCGCTCAATCCACTGAGCTACGCCAGCCAGGGCAATAAACAAATAAATTTTAAAAAAAATAAAAAAGAATCCTTCTTGGCCTCTTCCTAGCTCCTGGTGGTTCCAGAATCCTTGGGGTTCCTTGGTTTATAACTACATTATTCTAATCATTCCCTGTATCTTCACATGGTCTTCTTTCCTATGTCAGTGTGTCTCTGCATCTCTGTTAGTCTTTCCATAAGGACACCAATTATTAGATTTAGGGCCCACTCTGATTTAACATGACCTCATTTTAACTAATTACATATGCAGAGATCCAAATAAGATCACATTCTGAGGTTCCAAGTGGACATGAATTCTTCGGAGGGACACTACTGAACTCACTCCAGGCAGGAACTGACCAGCACCGTTCTCCCTCTGCATGGAGACAGACCCAAGCAGCTTCTGAGCTCTCACTGCTGGGACTGGAAAGGAACAAGCCTGAAGGAATTTCATCCACATCACAGCTCATGCTAAAGAGTTGAAGTAGCCCATATCAGGTTCTTAGGATTCTAAAATGTTAAACATTCATTTTGTAAAAGATGAATGGATTCCAGGATTCTCAGAGAAATCAGAAGCCCCTGCTTGAAGCCAGTCTAATGCTCAACCAATACTAGACCACTATGACCACTTACACAATATAGTTACAGGATTTAAAAAGTGTCCTTCCAAAAAACATCAACTGCTTCCCAATACCTAAAATTTTCACCACTATATAAGTAATTTAAATAGGTTACATGATTATATAATAGTTCTATAGAAGAAGAAGATAAAAGAAGACAAGGAGGAGGAGAGGAATCACAAATATACATACACACAAATGGAGAAGGAGAACCATATGGGCAAAATTAACTGGTTGGTCTTTAAAAAGAACTGTGAAAGAACAGAAAATAGGACAAATCAGTAATGGATTTTTATGAAAGGGATTGCAGAGGCCTGAGTAAGATACTTCACAGGAGGATCCTGGGCCTTTAGGGGACTGTCAGCATAAACTGGGTGTATAGAGGCAGCTAAGACACACAGGAAGTAAAGCAAAGACATGCTTTGTCTATTCCCCGACTTTTCACTGCCTTGTCCCCCATCTTTGAGCAGATATAAGCCCTTAAAAATTCTAAAACATACCTAAGCTCAAGGTAGTTCCAAATAATCTTACCTAATGTGATCATTTCCTCTAAAAAAAAAAAAAGTTAAACTCACAAAGAAAAAATTGTAATAATTAAATTGGGAATTTTACCTTAATCCAAATATTCTATGACTTAGACAAAAATAAAGATGAGTCAATTTCACTCACCAACAGTTTCTTCTGATGCAGCAGTCAAAGCTAGAAACTTTTTTGTATTTTCCATTTCCTCATTACTTGGCAAAGCTTCACTATTTTTTGCAGACTGATGAAAGAGAAATGAAAGTTTAAATATGAGAAAATAAAGCAACATTGATATTTTGTTAAGTTTCGATGAGGTTTCCAATTGTGCATATACAAACAAGACGACTCGGGTCATTTTTGTCTAATTAGGAACTCCATCAATGTTTCCTGTCCCCTCAAAATTCTGTCAACAAATACTTGCAAAAAGCACTGGAGTGTATATCTACCATTATATCATGATTACCTTGCTTAATGTTTCTTAAGATTCTGTTTAATATTTTTATAACTAATGAGTCTATGATCAAATTACAATTTCAGATATTTCAAGATTACTACTGTATTTTATTATGCTTCCAGTTATAATTCTGTTTCCAAGGTAAAAATTTGCTTTGAGATTCAATAGAAATAAGTGATAGGTTAATATTTTTCTGTTAAAATTTGCACAGATTATTTCTTTAGTTTAAAGCACTGCATTTTGTATGTTGCTCTTTCTGTCCTAGTGGTCTTCCTGGGAAACTTGTAAAACTGTATTCTTAATTGCTATATTATTAATTCATATTATTGCCTGGGAAACTTCCTCCAAAATCAGTCAATTGATCAAGGAGGAATTTATCAAAACCAGTTATTACATTGTTCCTTACCTGAAAAGTGCTCTCCTTTGAGGGGCAAAGTTCAAGTGTGAGCCAATAGCTATACATCAAGTCAGTGCTAACACCTGGTCAACATCCACCCCTCAGTACTACAGAGAATAAGAGGTCCAAGAAGGCGAAGGACAGTTAATCAAGCACTAGAAATATTAAAACACAAGCAAGTAGAGTATGGTCTCAGACCTCGAGCCTCAAGCACTTTACAGCTTCCCGAAGGGATCTTGACCAGCATATGCAATGATGAACTCCCCCACTTACTGGTCACAAAAGTTTACTCAAATAATAATGAGAACAAGGAGGTTAAATTTGTATATATTTGTACATTTATCTCCAAAATGTAAACTTGCTGAAGAAAAGCAAATAACATGCTTAATGAAAGGAGGCATCACACCCCTTTCTATTCCAGAGATGGAGGAGCCCCACCCAACACTGGCAAGAGCAGTGCCAGTGCAGTGCCTGAGTCTGGGAACTTACCTACCTCCACAAAATAAATCAGTCAATGCAGACCACATTAATAACTACCACAGTCTGTGCTCTTCCTACTCATCACAGAGGAAATTGCTTCTTACATGTCAGAATGTGGTTACATAATTCTTACCTTAAGGTCTTCCCATAGCTTTATTCTCATTTCTAGACCTTGCTTCTTAATTTCTTTTTCTCTACATTGTTTCTTCACCAATATTTTATCAAGCTTCTTCATCTTCTGAATAGCATCTTGAAGTTGAGAATCTAATTCTTTTAATTTGGGTTCATCTATATTGTGTTGAAAGTAGGAATAAGCTTGAAGTTTAGCAAACCTTAAAGCTCTGTTTTGTTTTGTTTTTGCTATTTCTTCTTTCATTCAACAAATGTTTATGGCTGATAGTAATAACTAACACTGGGGTCAAGTATCTCGATTTTCAAGTTGCTTTCACATGTATTTTTTCATATAATTATCTAACAATCCCGCGAAATAGACATGTTTCTCTAGAGTTGAGATAGATGGGCCCTTTTAAATAAGGTAATAAATTATAGCACTGAACCCAAAAGTGGGTCTTGTATGATTTTATACCCCAAATTCTTTCTCTTTCATTCTGCTATACCTTCTATATTCATGACTAACAAATAAGGAATAAGACAAAGACTCCATCCCAGAGCTGCTTCAGACTAACTGAAAGAGAAGGCACGTGCACAATAGCTATGGTAAAATACAGCATGCCATAGTGACACAAAAAGGTTCCAACACATACATAGAAACAAATTCAGAAAAGTGTTCCATGTAACCAGACACCTTTATCTATGCCCCTTCCACTTGTTCTATTTGCTCGACGCACCTAAAAATGTTCTTGAGTTGTGGATAAGTCATAGTGACTTATTTGAAATTAGGGACTCTATAGAAACTTTTATCATCACAGCAGCTAACATTTATAGAGTTACCTGATAGGCACAGTGTTAAGTGCTTTATTTACATACATTATCTCACTTAATCCTCATCATAATGCTGTGAAGTGCTATAATTATTATTCCCATTTTACAAATTTGTAGACCTAGGCTAATGTGTAACTGGGTCACATACATATCCAACATGATATAGCTAGTAAATGGCAGGGTCAGTTTCCACCCAGATCTGTCTGACTCCAGAGCCAAAGCTCTTCACTGCTAGGCAGGTAATACTTCCTCTGTGAAGTCTGACAAAAGATAATAATCTGGCAATGAGGATAAATGCTCAAATACTAAAGTCTCAACTACCCCAATTTTGATCATTAAAAATGGCATATTATGCTAAGAAAAGACAAATTTTGTGACTTTTGAAAATCCAAAGAATCCAATGATGGTTTTCTATAATGTATATTACTTTCTTTTAAAGGAAAATAAAATATTTTTAGGGGGAATAAGCTTACCCAAAAAGAATACTGATGGCCCTGGCTGGTGTGGCTCAGTGGATTAAGCTCTGGCCTGCGGACCAAAGGGTCACCAGTTCGATTCCCAGCCAGGGCACATGCCTGGGTTTTGGGCCAAGTCCCCAGTAGGGGGCACTCGAAAGACAACCCCACACTGATATTTCTCTCCTCTCTGTCTCCCTCCCTTTCCCTTTCTAAAATTAAATAAATAAAATCTCTTTTAAAAAAGAATACTGATTAATACTGATATTAATAAAGAGGCTTTGCAAATTTTATTGCTTACATACTTCAAATGCAACAGCCTCTGGTTCTATTTCCCAACTGCAAATCCGAGTGTTCTCAGGCTCCATGCACACAGGTAGTCTATATAGCAGGCATTTTGAAGTAACTTGTGCAGTACTGAAACAAAGGGAAGGGTCACCCATGGACAAAGCCAAAGTGGGGAAGGACTGAGGACAGGAGGCGGGGTGGGAGTGGCAAGAGAAAGTGGTGGTGGAATATGGAGACAACTGTACTTGAACAACAATGAAAAAATGTATCAAATGCCAAAAAAATATATAAATACAATGAAACTGGGTGAGAGCTAATCTCAAGTACAATATCTTGTTTCCTGATAACTATAAGCCTGAATTATCTGACCTAACTCTGAGAGCTGATCTTATCCCAAACATATTCCAAATCAGCAGTTTGCACAATTTATGAATCTCAGCTTCCCTTTACAGCTTAAAAATTACTCAAAACCCAAAGTAGCTTTTGTTTATGTGAATATTAATTAATAATTGCATTGTCTATTAATAATTGCATTAGAAATAAAAATTAAAAATAGTATATCTATTCATTTTAAATAATAAGCATTATTACTAATTATATATTAACATTTTAACAACTGTATTTTTTTTAAATATTGAGAGGAATGGCCTTGTTTTCATTTTTGAGTATTTGGCTTAATAGAAGACAGCTTAATTCTTATGTTTGCTTCTGAAGTCAATCTATTGCAATCTGTTATTTTAGTTAAAGTGTATGAAGAAAATCTGGCCTCACACAGACATGTAGCAGGAAAGTTGAGAAATTTAATAGCCTTTTCATATAGCAGTGATATTCTCCTTTCACACTATATAAATCAACAAGGGTTGGTCTCTAAAAGGTGAGCTATAATGAAAAATCTGTAATCATATCAGTGAGCTTTTTGTATTTGTTCCATTAAAATCCATGGATCTATCTTTCATGTTAAAGGGATCTTTTACCCTGCATTGGTCATTTGGAAAAGAGTGGTTCTGTTTCATTTTACTGAATTATGTTGACCTTCAAACTATTAACATATTTCAGTACACAATATCAAAAAAATCACATGTGTTAATATGGCCACCAATATTTATCAGGAAAGTCCATTTGGGACAACAGGGGTTAGATTCCCCAATGGGGAGCCAAAAACAAAACAAGTCGAAGTGCTGGGAAGCTGTCGAGCTCACATGGACATACGTAAGTTCTCCAAAATTCTCATTTTCACTTGGAAGTTTGTTCAAATTTTATCATTGACAAAAAAGACTGTAAATTGTCTTCCTTGAGCTAATAGGCTCATTTTATTTTTTAAAACATGAATGCCAAATAGCCAAGTCTGAATGATAACAGTTTTTCTGTTGGCCATTCTTTAAAGTAAAAATGATGCTCCATTTAAAAAGTGGAGCTCTCAGCTCTCAGCTTCAACTATCATACAAGTACTTTTCCTCAACACAGCCTTCACATTTTGGAATACAGCAGAATTGCTTTATATGTATCTCCCATTCTAACACACAGGATATTAGAAAGATATGTTTTGAAAAGTCAAGATTTCATAAAATTACTAATTTTTACTGCTCCAAAGACTTTCTTGAGTGACACCGGATATTTCTTTTTCCTGCCAGTACCTGGTCATGAGGATTACGATGACTAATAGTATGATTTGATGCCCTTGCCTTGATTCATGCTAAGGCACCAGCAATTTTCTTACAAGATTTTATTTATTTACTTTTGAAGAGAGAGAGGAAGGGAGGAGAAACAAGAAGGAGAGAAGCAGCAAGGCAAGAAAGAAACATCAATCATTTGCCTCTCACATGCCCCTAACTGTGGACCTGGCCCGCAACCCAGACATGTGCCTTGACTGGGAATCAAAATGGTGACCTTTCAGTTTGCAGAACGATACCCAATCCACTGAGCCACACCAGTCAGGGAAAAATATCAGCAATTTTACCAACGTTGCTTGTGTACCATCAGTGTAAATGCCCATTCACTGGGCAGGAAAGCAAATAGATTATTTCAGTATTATGATAAACTATACTACTAGAATATAATGTCAGTATTATAATGAAAGTAGTTTTTACTTTGCAGAGCCCCTGAAAGGGTCTCAAGAGATCCCCAGAGCTCTACAGCCCACATTTTGAGAACGGCTGCTCTAATTCACTCTGACCAGTGTTAATTTAATACCCATGAAAAAAGAAGACTTTTAAAATCCAAAAGTGACTAAAATCAAATGGGATTATCCCTAAAAAAGTATAACTTACATGATACATTTTATTGTGCAATTCTAGTCATCAAAAAGATCAATAATAACTCATGTAATAAAGTGCAGAAAGATTTCCTACTTGATTAATGTAAAATGGCCGCAATAATTTTATTAAATGACATATTTTTCTAAGTATATTTAAGGACTATTAATATTCTTCTAAATAATAAGTGACTGCTTATTCACAAAGTAATAACTCATTTTTAATTATTTCTGCTTAACTGATAAAAAAAATATCTAATTCTAATATTTTAACATCTATAATTATCATTAGCCAATCACCTACCTGAACATTTAGAGACTATTTGATGTTGAGCCCAGTTCAAAGCTTCACCTGACCCCTCTCCAGCCAGTTTTATTTTCTCGGTGTAGTTTTCACCTTTATCATCATCGCAGCTCCTACTTCCCTCTGGATTACTGTTTAATGAGGGGCCCTCTTCATCAGAGTTCAACTTGATTGCAGTATCAACCTAAAAGTTATTTCCAAAGAAACATTTTTCAAAAACAATGTATGGTTTTAAATTTTAAATTTCTAGACTATTTTAGATAATGGAAGTATATAAGGGAACACACATACATTAGCATTAAAGTATTCTAGGAAAATAACACTTTTCAATTAAATGCAATTTAACTACACAGCTAAATTTAATAAGAATTTGCACCAAATAAATATGACCATTCTGTAGCAATTTCTAGCAATAATGGAGAAAAGTCAGGCATCAGTCCTGATGAGAACTGCCGCCAGGCAGGCTCTGGGAATGAGGCACGGTGGTCCCCGCTCCTGGAGCTCACACTCAGGTGAAGAGTCAGAAGTCAAGAGCTGTGCTGTCCCATACAATACCATAGCCACTAGCCACATGTGGCTGGCTATTGAACAGCTGAAAAGTGAATATTCTGAATTGAGATGTGGTTCTACTGAACTTCAAGCCAGAATCATGTGCTTTGGTGATTAATTTATTTTTATGCTATTCACAGTTTTTCTATTTCATTATGGTTTCTCTTTCCATTTTAGGAAAGTTCCTTTTGAAAACACCACAGCTGTATTTTCCTGAGAGAGAACAAGAAAAGACATTCATGGCTGAGTCAGGAGAAAACAGGGATCATAGGGCCCTGAGGACTTCGCAGGGCAGTGAGAGTCAAGGTGGAAATGAACACAGCCCAAGGGAGAGTCAAACCTCAAGAAGAGAGAAGCAGCCACTTCTGAGAAAAGGTCCTTTTCCCTCCCAATGGACAGACTGACTGACCCAGCCCTTGTCCTCAGTCCTCTGCATCCTGTGATCACTCTCTCCTGTTGCAACTGTGCCCCCTTGGGAATCTCCACAGCAGAAGGTTGGTGGTGCTGAGAATAAACTGCCAGGGATACAGGACTGCAGGAGCATCTCTGTTCACCTGAACTATTGCATAAATCCCAGCAGAAATGAGCTGAGTCAGTGATGTGACAATTATAACCACCATTTATTGATGAATTACTATTAGCCATGTCCTGTGCTAAGTACCTTAGCACACACTGCCTCCTTCATTCCACCCAATGACCCTATGGCAAAGGCACTGCTACCCAACTTGACACAGAAGAAAACAGATCCAGTACAGAATGAACCTAGTGGAGGCCCAATTTATAAACAAACAAAACAATGCCTATTTTATGTAATCTCAGAGGTGTTAAAGAGGATTCCTTGTTCAAAAAAATACATCTATCAAAGGCCAGGGAAAATCTGAAATTCTATAATATCCAGTAAACCCTTAAGGCTATAGAGTTCTGTGAAAATGCTGAAATTGCTGGGAGAGGTCACGTGAGCCTTGTCAGTCATATATATCATAGCATAAATGAATTTAGCCGACCTTACTCTGAAAATGAGTTTTTATATAGGGGAATATAGAATAGACAAAAGATAACTAGATATTAGCAGTATACTCATATGGCACACTTTAAGATACACAGAGACCTTTCGTATGTGCCACCCCACACAATCCTAACTCTTAGAACAACCAATAAGGCAAAAAGATGAACTGGAGGACAAAAAGCAAACTTGGCCCATTTCACAATTTTACCCATAGTGCCCCACCCAGCTTCCCCAGCCCATTCATTGCCCACTAGCCTCTCTGTTCCTTACCCTCCTGCCCTTTCGCCCTGTGGCCTGTGTGTACGGTTTTCCTTTCTTCTTCATTCTCAAAGCCACTTCCCACCTCTGTTTTTCATTGCTCCATGTCCCCCACTCCATACCTGGCAGGTTAGTCCCAGGAAACGTAAATACCCTATAAAAACCTTTCTAACAATTAGATTACCTAACTGAGAGGTGAGATTTTTAAACAAATTACAACTGCAGGTTCTTTGGGGGAAAATATTCATAAGTAACAATAAACCAAAATTCTTAGAGTGAGAAATCTATTATTACTAAAGAAATTTCATTAAAAATCTAGCATTTTAAACTCATTTTCTGCCACATAGAAAATTTTGGTAAAGATATTAATAAAAGCCAGATTTGAACAACAAAACTAATCAAAATCCCAGGATTCATTATTCTGACCATACGTATACAAGGTTTCTTAGTCACTGACGCATGTGCAATCAGCAGTCAGCATGCAGTGTATCCGTGGCTTTCTCCCCCAGCCTAACACAAACCTTATCTTCCATGAACTTGTTAACACAAATCACAATTTTTAGGAGGCTTTCCTTTTACATAATTATCAAAGTCCTTGTTAACTAACAAAATATGATAGAGTTTTAACAGTAGCTTAGTAGGTTAAAATTAAATCTTACTTGATCACTGATACTTTTCTTGTAAATAAGTCTTGAACAAAGCAGTATTAATCTATGTACTAAAACCTATGTGTCAATATTGTAAAGTTGCTACTTTATAAAAAAATCATCACCCAGGAGTATATAAGCAGAAATACTAGTTCCATGCCACTCTAAATTTCATCAGGTTTCTTTGTGTATTATCCTACCTACATAAAGTGGGGAAATATTCATTCTAAATTTATTAAACACATATTTTATGAATACTTACTATGCACCAGACTTTATGCTGAATGCTATGAATGACACAGAAAGGACTGAGTTGAAGAACTGAAACCAATAACTAAGAAGTACTAAATACTAAGTGCCAGTCACTATTCTAAGAACTTTAAACATTTTATGTCATTTTATCTTTAAAACATGCCTATGAGGTTTGAACAGATGAGAAAATTGACAGAGAGAGTTAAAGTAATTTTCCAAAAATCACATAAAATATGGGCAGCGGAACCCAATTTAAACCCTTGACTCTAGAGTTCAGGTTTATAACCACTATACTTGGAACTAAAGAACCTAAAATTGTTTTCAGATTCCAATTTTGGGTCTCTGGAAAAGTGAATGAACTAAAACCCTCCATCTACTTAGAAATACATAGATGAGCTCACAAGAACACTAGGGAAGTTGCCAATAGACAGAAATTAAAAGAAAATGGAAAACTAGTAACAGGAGCCTTATAAATCCTTAAAGCAGCTGCCCTGGTTCCTGGCTGGGGGTGGGGGTAGAAGTAAAAAAGAGACAAATGAGAATGTGCTGGCCTTAGAAAACTATGGGCTTAGGTTTTAACATCCAACGGTAGGAGAGCAGGCCTTGGGTCCATGCAAGACAAGAAGATAATTGCCCTGACCAGTGTGCTCAGCAGGTTAGAGCGTCATCCCGCAAACCAAAAGGTCCCGGAGGACACATGCCTGGGTTTTAGTCCCAATTGGGGCCATTCAAGAGGTAACTGATTGATACATCTCTCTGACATTGATGTTCCTCCCCCTCTCTTTCTCCATCCCTTCCCCTCTCTCTAAAAATCAGTATCTTTAGCCCTGGCTGGTGTGGATCAGTGAATTGAGTGCCAGTCTGCAAAACAAAGGGTCACTGGTTAGATTCCCAGTCAGGACACATATCTGTGTTACAGGCCAGGTCCCCAGTAGCAGGCACAGGACAGGCAACCACACACTGATGTTTCTCTCCCTCTCTTGCTCTCTCCCATCCCCTCTCTAAAAATAAATAAATGAAGTCTTTTAAAAAAAAAAAAAAAACAAGAAAAAGAAAATCAGTATCTTAAAAAAAAAAGGGGGGGCAAGGAGATGGAAAGGAACCTTCCCTCTTCCACTCCATAAAGCTAGATGCCTCAAAGAGGTGTATCCTCTGTGAAAAACACATCTAGCCAAAAGCACAGGGTAAGAATGAAGATACAAGTATGAAAAAGCCTTCCCTGAGATTTGCAACTATAGGGTCATGCTTCATGTGGGTTTGGGTTCCAATTTATATTATTCATGTGTTCTGGGATGCTTAAAGCTGAAAAACTGGCAAAAAAAAAGAGAGAGAGAGAGGAATTCATGCTAGTGATACATCTCTCAAGCATTCCGAAGAAGCAAACACAAGCCTGCTCTGGAAGACACAGTTTCAAATCAGGTTCCATGAAATTCCCAGCTACATTCCAAAAGTTTAAAAGCCATGGACATATTACCAACAATAACAAAGAATCACAATAAACAAAAAAACTTAAGATATTAAAATGCTGATAAAAATAATCATATAAACATTTTATTTGGTATTTTTAAATTAAAAAAGAGATCAAGATATGGTAAAGAACAGACAGATTAAAAATAAACTAAAAAGAACTTCCAGAAATTAAAACTATATCATTAAATTTAAAAAATCAGTGGACAGATAAAAGAGATTTGATATACAATAAGAAGTAATTCAAAATTACAAAATACATGTTAAAAATGCCCCTGAATAAAGCACAGGAAAACAAATGAATAGAAAATATTAAAAAGAATATAACAGACATGAAGGATAGAGGGAAAGATTCTACAGACATTTAATATGACTTCCAGGATGACAAAATAGGAAAAAAAAAAAAAGACATTTTTGAAATATTGGAAACATGAAAACACAATAGCTAAAAATTTTTCAAAATAAATGAAACATACAAATTCTTAGATTGAAGAAGTACTAGTCTCCAGAAGGAAAAATTAAATAAATTCATACATAGGTAAGTAATAGTAGATACAAAGACAAAGAGAAAACACAGCAATCAGACAAAAACAACTAAACTAGACAACCCACACTCAAATAAATATTGGGCTTACCAAAAGCCTTCTCATTGGTAACAAAAGAGACTACAAAAAACCTAAATGTAAAACATAAAATAGAAAACTTTCAAAGAAAACATGAGAAAATCTTTGGGATCTTGAGTTAGACAAAGAGTTCTTACATACAACAAAAAAACTACAATCTTCAAAAGAAAAAAATTAATAAGTTGTACTTGAGAAAACATAAAATGCCCTTCCAAAGTCACAATTAAAAAAATTAAAAGTGAAGCTATAGACTGGGAGAAAATATTTGTAAATCATTATCTAGAATATATTAAATACCCTCAAAAGCCAATAACAGAAAAACAAAATATAAAAACATATAAAAACTGAACATATACTTTCCAAAGAAGATATGTGGACCACAAATAAGCACATGAAAACATATCAACATTATTAGTCACCAGGGAAATGCAAGTTAAAATGTAAAGAGCTACTATTGTAAACCTATCAGAATGGCTGTTTTAAAAAAACTAACTACCAATGGATGCAAAACAGCTGGAACTCTGATACATTTCTGGTGGGAACAGAGGACAATTTGAGTTTCTTATAGTTAAACATACACTTACTACACAACCCAGTGATCCCACCCCTAGATATTTACCTAAGAGAAATAAAAACCTATTCCTCCCCTCCAAAAAATCAGTATATAAATACTATAATGGCTTTATTCAAAATCATCAAAATCTGCAAACTACCCAAATATTCCTTAATGGGGGAATGGATAAACAAACTGTAGTATATCCACACAATGGAATATTATTTAGCAATAAAAAGGAGTGAACTATTGATACATGAAACATCACTGAGTCTCAAATGCACTGTACCATTAGACAAAAGCCAGGCTCAAAATCTATATACTTTTTAATTTCATTCTCATGACCTTCTGGAAAAAGAAAAACTAAAGGGACAGAAAACATCAGGAGTTTTCAGGGATTAATAATAGAAATTGTATACATAGGGGTAACAGGAGGGACTTTTTGAGAGGTAATGGAACTGTTTTATATCTTATGATGGTATATTACTCTTCACGTTTGCCAAGCTCAAAACTATACATCAAAAAGAATTAATTTTACAGTATGTAAAGTTATTAAATTAGAAACAAGAAAAGTTAGTAAGATGCAATGTTAACAGATGTGAAGATTTAATAATATAAAATAAGAAGGCCTTTCCAAATTAATCTATAAATTCAAAGCAATCCAATAAAAATTCCAAGAGTGTTTATCATAGGACTTGAAAAACTGATCTAAAATGCAAAAAGAATAAAAAGCCAAGAACAGCCAAAATAGTCCTAGAAAAGAATAGGATGGGGAGACCCAACCTGCCGATATCAAAAACTGTTACAAAGCTACAAGAGGTAATACACAGTATAGTAATGACTCAGGGCCAGATGAAACAAAACAGAGCTAAGCCAGAAACTGTATTTTACAAAGTGTTGGGAACCGCCCTGACTGGTGTCAGAAGCTGAAACCCCTGCCTAGGCTAAGGCTAAGGCTAAGGGAACGCCCTTGGAACCATAAGCCAGCAAGAAGACAAAAGCTTATCTCCCTGGCAGGAATGCTGCTTCTGCTGCTTTATTCATAACTGAACCCAAAAAAGCTTGGTTGGTTAGCCAAAGACGGGTAAGATTCCCCAAGGGGGGAATGACCTAAGACAGGCATGATCTCTTTGGGAGGCCCCCCAAAAGAAGGACTTGGGGGGCTGCAGCAAAAGGGGGTGATGGACCCTCGCTCCTCAGCTTTGACATAGCCTGAGTCCTCATCGTCTGGGAGAAAATCTTATCTCTTGGTTGCCTTAGTTCCCTTGCTCCACCTAAGCCTGAAACAATGACAGTGTGGTGCAGCTATGTGCTGAAAAGGGTGGATTCCCCGGGTGATCAGGCCTAAGAAAGAATATGTAAATTACTGTGAAACCTTCTTTGTTTAGAATGCTCTCAGTTGAATGAGAGGGGTCCAAGGAGGAAGTTAGTTTGTTCCTCAAAGTCTTACATCTCTTTGACCCCAACTCAATAGGCCAGCAGAGTTCCTTGTTATCTATTGTTCCTTACTTCCCCCTAACGAGTACTGTACTTTACCTGAATTATTATGCAAAATGAGCCCAATAAAAGCAGGTATGGATGGTAAATCCACACGCTCCTCACTAGAAGGGGTGGCCATTTCGTCCCTACCTCCCCACAGAAACTAGTTTGTCTCTGTGCATGTTTTTTCTCGCGTGTTTTTCGGCGAGCCATCTGCAGCGTTCTGTGGTCACTGCTGGCCGGTGACCCACGCAACAACAAAGCCACTAGCAAGTAGGTTCTGAATGCATGTTAGGGTCATCCAGTTAGGTGTATCTGCACAAGTTTTAGACCCCAGAAGTGAGGTAGAAGCCATCTTGATAGGAAGTTGGAAAGAAATAGTGAAGACAGTTGACTATCTCTGCATGTCTAGTCACCAGTTTTGTGGTTCTGATGTTGAGAAAGTGAATTTCTTGTATTCAGTCCTTTGGGGCTGGAAATGCTTAGAGTGCTTACTATTCCCTACACTAAATCATAATGGACAAAAAAAATTTAAGAGTGTCACAATGCAGAGTCCAGCCATAAATCAAAAGAATAAATAAGTATGCATTCATAAAATTGCAGTTTTTTCCACCATAAGATTCAAAATTGCTGTGTGCAACCACCCTAAAACAAAAAATTATTCCATATCACAGATGAAAAAACTTATTCTTAAAAAAACACCAAGTTTAGATATTTTAAGAAAAGAAAAATAGAGTATTAAATGACAGAGAGAAAAAGAACAATTCAAAGGATCAAGAAATCCAGGAGCTGATTCTTTGAAAAGATAAACAAAATCAATAAGCCTTTAGCCAGACTCATCAAGAAAAAAAAGAGAGGGTGCAAGTTAATAAAATCAGAAACGAAAAGAGAAATTATAACTGATACCACAGAAATACAAAGGATTGTAAGAAATTACTACAAACAAGTATATGTCAAGAAATTTGAAAGGCTGGGTGAAATGGACAAATTTCTAGAAACATAATCCCCTAAAACTGAATCAAGAAGAAGCAGAAAGCCTGAATATACTGATAACAGCTAGTGAAATTGAAGCAGTAATCAAAAAACTCCTGGCACACAAAAGCCCTGGACCGGATGGATGGCTTCACAGGAGAATTTTACCAAATATTTAGGGAAGAGCTAACCCCAATCCTTCTCAAACTATTCCAAAAAATCCAAGAAGAGGGAAGACTCCCAAACTCTTCTTATGAGGCCAGCATTATCCTTATTCCAAAACCAGATAAGGACACAACAAAGAAAGAAAGCTACAGGCCAGTATCACTGATGAACATACATGTTAAAATCCTCAGCAAAATATTGGCGAACTGGATCCAGCAATACATTAAAAAGATCAGTCCTGCCATGGCTGGCGTAGGTCAGTGGATTGAGCGTGGGCTGGGAACTAAAGTGTCCCAGGTTCAATTCCCAGCCAGGGTACATTCCTGGGTTGCAGGCCATAACCCCCAGCAACCGCACATTGATGTTTCTCTCCCTCTCTCTCTCTCTCTCTCCCCCCACCTTCCCTCCCTAAAAATGGATGAATAAAATCTTTAAAAAAAAAAAATTCAGTCCTGGCAGGTGTGGCTCAGTGGACTGTGTGTCAGTCAGTGAATCAAAGGGTTGTCAGTTTGATTCCCAGTCAAGCGCACATGTCTGGGTTGCAGACCAGGTCCCCAGTGGGTGATGCACAAGAGGCAACCACATATTGATGTTTCTCTCCCTTCCCCTCTCTAAAAGTAAATAAATAAAATCTTTAAAAATAAATCATACACCACAATGATCAAGTGAGATTCATCCCAGGGATGCAAGGATGGTATAATATATGCAAATCAATAAATGTTATACATCACATAAATAAAATGAAAAATAAAAATCACATGATTATATCAATAGATGCTGAAAAAGCATTTGATAAAGTACAGTACCCATGAAAAAAAAAACTCAGCAAAGTGAGAGTAGAGAGAACATTCCTCAACATAATAAAAACCATATACAAGAAACCTACAGCCAACATCATAGTCAAAGAGCTAAAACTAAAAGCTTTCCCACTAAGATCAGGAACAAGACAAGAGGGTCCACTTTCACCACTTCTATTCAACATAGTATTGGAAGTTCTAGCCATAGCAATTAGACAAGAAAAAGAAAATAAAAGGCAAACAAAGTGGAAAGGAGGAAGTAGAACTGTCATTATTTGCAGACAACATGATGGTGTACACAGAAAACCCTATAAACTCCATCAAAAAATTACTCAACCTAATAAGTGAATCTGGCAAAAGAGCAAGATACAAAGTAAATATTCAGAAATTGAAGCCATTTTTGTATACCAACAATGAACTATCAGAAACAGAAATTAGGGGGGAAATCCTATTTACTATAGCAACAAGAAAAATAAAATACCTAGGAATAAACTTAACTAAGGAGGCAAAAGACTGTACTCAGAAACTACACAACACTGAAAAAAGAGATTAAGACACAAATAAATGGAAGTATATACTGTGTTCATGAACTGGAAAAATTAACATCATTAAAATCTCCATACTACCCAAAGCAATCTATAGATTCAACATAATCCCTATCAAAATACCAATGGCATATTAAACATAGAACAAATATTTCAAAAATTTATATGGAACCATAAATGACCCCAAATAGCTGCAGCAATTCTGAAAAAGAAGAATGAAGTAGGAGGGATCACCATACCTGATATCAAAATCTATTACAAGGCCACTGTAATCAAGACAATCTGGTACTGGCATAAGAACAGACACATAGACCAATGGAACAGAATAGATAGCCCAGAAATAAACCTATGACTCTATGGTCAAGTAATATTTGACAAATGGTGCAGAAGCATAAAATGGAGTAAAGATAGTCTCTTTCAACAAATGGTTTTGGGAGATCTGGACAGCTATATGCAAAAAAATGAACTAGACCACGAACTTATGCCATACACCAGAATAAACTCAAGATGTATAAAAGACTTAAATATAAGTCGTGACACCATGAAAGTCCTAGAGGAGAACACAGGCAGGAAAATTTCAAATATTCCACACAGCAATATTTTCACTGATACATCCCCTAGGGCAAGGGATATAAAGAATAAACAAATGGGACCACATCAAAATAAAAAGCTTCTGCACAGCTAAAGAAACCATCATCAAAATTAAAAGGGAACTGACCTTATGAGGGACCATATTTGCCAATGATACCTTGAACAAGGGTTTGACCTCCAAAATATATAAAAGAACTCACATGACTCAACCAGGAAGACAAACAATCCAATTTAAAAAATGGGCTAAAGACCTAAACAGACATTTCTCCAAGGAGGACATACAGATGGCCCCTAGATGTATGAAAGGGTGCTCCACATCACTAGCCATCAGAGATGCAAATTAAAACCACAACGAGATACCACTTCATACCAGCCAGAATGTTCATCATTAACAAAATAACGAACAAGTGCTGGTGAGGTTGTGGAGAAAATGGAATCCTAGTACACTGTTGGTGGGAATACAGACTGGTACAGCCACTGTGGAAAACAGTATGGAATTTCCTCAGAAAACTAAAAATGGAACTGCCTTTTGATCCAGTAATTTCATTGCTAGGATTGTACCCTAAAAACCCTGAAACACCAATTCAAAGAACCTATGCACCCCAATGTTCATAGCAGCACAATTTACAATAGCCAAGTACTGGAAACAGCCTAGGTGCCCCTAAGTAAGTGTCTGGGTCAAAAAATTGTGGTGCATTTACACAATGTAACAGTACACAGCAGAAAGAAAAAATGAACTCCTACCCTTCCAGACCACGTGGATAAAACTGCAGAGCATTATGCTAAGTGAAATAAGCCAGGTGGTGAAAGGCAAATATTATAGATCTCACCTACAAATGGAACCTAATGAACAAAACAAACAAAGGGCAAAATATAACCAGAGACGTGGAAATAAAGAACAAACTGATAGTGACCAGAGGGGAGGGGAGGCGGGAAATGGGGAAAGAAAGGGAAGCGACAAGTCAAGGAACATGTATAAGGGATACATATGCATGGACAACAGGATGTGGATAGACTGTGGGAGTGGTGGATGAGGGGCAGGAAGTGGGGTTAGCAGGGCAGGGGAGAGCCATGGGGAAAAATGTGGGACAACTGTGTTGAACAAAAATTTAAAAGAAATATTCTGGACTTTCGGCCAAGATGGACAAGTAGGTAGATATACTTCACCTCCTCAACAAGCCAAAGGACGAATTTAAAAACAAAAAATAATCAGAAATGCCAGAAAATCAAACTGTATGGAAGTCTGACAACCAAAGAGTTAAAGAAGAAAGACTCATCCAGACTGGTATGAGGGGCAGAGACAGGCAGCTGGGGTGGAGAGGACTCACAGCAAGGCAGTGGCTGGCAGGCCGGGCAGTCCCACATTCGTGTGCAGCTAAACCAGGAGGAACATCAGGGGAGTAAGACAGACCGTGTAAGCCAGGGTTCCAGCACAGGGAAATAAAGCCTCAAAACCTCTGACTGAAAAAACCTGTGGAGGTTGAGGCAGCAGGAGAAACTCCCAGCCTCACAGGAGAGTTTGTTGGAGAGATCAACAGGGTCCTGGAATGTACACAAACCCACCCACATGGGAATCAGCACCAGAAGGCCCCAGTTTGCTAGTAGGTAGCAGGGGCAGTGACTGAAAGCCAGCAGAGACCTGAACAAGTGGCATTGTTCCCTCTCAGACCCCTTCCCCACATACAGCACCACAACACAGTGAGTGGGTTGCCCTGCCTTGGTGAACACCTAAGGCTCATCCCCTTACTACATAGCAGGCATGCCAAAACAAAAAATATATATATAGCCCAAATGAAAGAACAGATCAAACTTCCAGAAAAAAAATAAAACTAAGCAATGAAGAGATAGCCAACCTATCAGATGCAGAGTTCACAACACTGGTAATCAGGGTGCTCACAGAATTGTTCGAATATGGTTGCAAAATAGGGGAAAAAGTGAAGGCTATGAAAAGTGAAATAAAGGAAAGTATACAGGGAATCAACAGTGAAGGGAAGGAAATCGGGACTCACATCAATGGTTTGGAGAAGAAAGAAATAAACATTTAACCAAAACAGAATAAAGAAACAAGAATTCAAAAAAAAAAAAAAATGAGCAGAGGCTTAGGAACCTCTGGGAAACTTTAAATGTTCCAACATCCAAATCATAAGGGTTCCAGAAGGAAAAAATGAAGAGCAAGAAATTGAAAACTTATTTGAACAAATAATGAAGAAGAACTTCCCCAATCTGGCAAAGGAAACAGACTTCCAGGAAGTCCAGGAAGATCAGAGAGTCCCAAAGAGTTGGGCCCAAGGAAATACATACCAAGGCACATCATAATTGCATTGCCCAAGATTAAAGATAAGGAAAGAATCTTAAAAGCAGCAAGAGAAAAGGAGACAGTTACCTAAAAGGAGTTCCCATAAGACTGTCAGATGACTTTTCAAAAGAAACCTTATAGGCAAGAAGGAGCTAGAAAGAATATTCAAAGTCATGAAAGACAAGGACCTACATCCAAGATTACTCTATCCAGCAAAGCTTTCATTTAGAATGGAAGGGCAGATAAAGTGCTTCCCAGCTAAGGTCAAATTAAAGGAGTTCACCATCACCCAGCCCTTATTATATTAAATGTTAAATGGACTTATCTAAAAAAAAGAAGATCAAAAATGCAAACAGTAAAATGACAACAAACTCACAACTATCAACAACCAAGCCTAAAAACACAAAAATGACCTAAGCAAACAACTAGAACAGGAACAGAATCACAGAAATGGAGATCCCATGAAGGGTTATCAGTGGGGAGGGTGTGGGGGAAAAATGGGGCAAAAGGTATAGGGCATGAGATGCATAAATGGTAGACACAAAATAGAGGGAGGTTAAAAATAGTGTAGGAAATGGAGAAAGCAAAGAACTTATATGTATGATCCATGGACATGAACTAAAGGGGGGGAATGCTGGGGGAACTAAGGAGGGGGGTACAGGGCAGAGTGGGTTAAAAGGGAGAAAAGGAATGGGACAATTGTAATAGCATAATCAATAAAATATACTTTAAAAATTTGACAAAAAATTTTAAAAGATATTTCCTTGATATAAGTTGCTTGTATAATTGGAAACCATAAAAATCAGTTAATTTTCTGCCAAAACTTTATACTTCATTGTGATTTTTTATAGTTTCATGTCTTCTTAGGCTATATTTAAATATGCAAATGGTTGGCAGAGTGACAATATGATTGCAAGAGTTAAATGATTGTCATGCCTTTTATGCTATGTGTTCAGTCTAAATCCACTGTTATTACTCAGGTAAATTTAAAAGTGTCCCAATATATCATGAGTCTTAAATGTGCATTATTTCTTTTTACTAACCTAATGGCTTAAACGGAGGACATGAGAGAGTTTTAGGGAAGTAAAATTATTTGTCATTGGGCTTCACCCTAAAACTGTACATATGAAAGCCTTTTTACATGAGCATGATGTATAATTTTGTACAACAAACCTACCTTAAATTTTTTTAAAAAGAGAGTATTAAAGAAAAGGAAGTCATGGCCAGATAATATACCTACTAAACATATACCTAGTGGCCTTAACCAAACTACATTTTTAAAATTAGTAAGTCGTTTTCACAGACACAGAAAGAGTCAATGGTGGCATAGCAAATTTGGAATACAAAACTTTCTTACAAAAGTAAGCCTCACTCAAAAAAAAGAAAAAAAAAAAAGAGGGAAGGAGGAGGAAAGGGAGATGAAGGGAACAACAGCCTTCTCATAAAATGATCTCAAGTAAAAATCAAGAAACCTGCGAGTGCTCCCAGCACACCCTCTAAAGAGGAACCTTAAAATGGGATGTCAACGGCAACCCTCATTTATCAACTGCTAGAGGTCAGGAGGAGGAGTTTAAATCATTCCTAAACAGCAAAGTACCTTGAAGGACACAGGCTCTGGTGAGAGCACCTCCAAAGAAGCACTCGAACATCTGCTCCCAGGACGGGTTCTTGAATGTGAGGCTGGTCTTGAAATTCCATCTAAGTTCCCCTTTATAATATCCATTGATGTCCTGAAACAAAAATTTTAAAGCAAGTTATGACATGTGTTTAAATGTTTCATTAGTGTTAATATGCAATTCAGAACCTTTGTTATAAGGATTATGTTGCTGCCAAAATCACACCACCCTAATTTCATGAAAAGATGTCTGTGTTTGTGGATCATTAAATCTCATGTCACTGTGGGTGGAAAACGTGCTGCCTAGGGTGTTACATTCTGAAAGTGGATAAAACAGAATGCAGAAGTGAATGCCACCTTAATGGCTTCCAGTGCCTCCAACAGGAACATTTACTGTGTCCTTGGACTGAGAATACTCTCACAGAGCACCACACCTCTCAACCAAGATTCATGTTTTATCGTAATGATTGACTAAGGACTCTATTTTCTTCTGGCTTTGCCTGCCTTATTGCAGCCTTTCCCACTCTAGCTCAGACTTCAGCCCAGTCTTCTCTCCCAGCTCCATTTCTCCTCTTCTCCTTGGTGCCACATTTTCATGGAGTGCCTACCTCCAGGTCACTGCTCTTTTTCTATCAATCCCCACCCCCACCCCCCACTTCTAAAACTCATGATACTACTTCTGCCCTCTGAATCAACAGAGAGCAAAACCTACTTTCTCTACCAGGGGACAGATTTTCATTATCTGCCTATATACAAGGTCTGTCCAGCAAGTATCAAGCCATGTAATATGAAAAATAGAGACATTTATTGAAGAAGATACAAGAAACACTGTACATAGGACAATGGTGCCTCTGTCCCCCTCAAAGTAGGTACCTTGGGATCTCACACAGTTCTCCCAATTGCCATCATCTGCCCCATCGTATTTTCCTCAATTTCATCGACGGTCTGGTATCTCTTCCTTTTCAAAGGTGATTTTAGTTTTGGGGAAAGCCAGAAGTCTCAGGGTGCCAAATCTGGGCTGTAGGGGGTCTGAGTCACCTGAGTGATTTGATGTTTCACCAAAAAACTCTCCATAAGATGTGATGCAAGAGCAGGCATGTTGTTGTGATGAAACTGCCCATCACCAGTTACCCATAGCTGAGGCCTTCTGAATCATTCTAATAGTTTCCACAGAGGAATGTTCAAGCTTCATGCAAATTTTCATGCAGACCTGTTGCTCTACTTGCTCAGTCATTTTGAATGTGACAGCCACACAGTACACATGCTCACTCAATGGTGTCTACCACCCCTACTGACCAGTACATTGAAGTTGTCATTGTTTATACATGTGCATTCCAGTCTGCTCTCCTTGGCTGCCAGGTTACTTCGTTGTCGTGCAAACTGTTCTTGTAATATTAACAATGGCTGGACTTTGTCCAGACAGACCTCATCTATCACCAATCTCTTTAACTATTTTCTGTGTGACACCATCGACAGGCTTCCCATGACTTTAGCTGCTCTATTTCTAGTGCTGCTTTCTGAAGCAGGAAATATTAGGCAAGGTGGTTTAAACTAGTGGGAGAACTTAGGTACTGAAGGCATGTTGATCCTTCCAAACTGTGCCATTCATCAGGAACATTCCAGATGTGTTAGATAATGTATGGGTATTATGCATACTAAATATAATTGAAGAAATAGGGAGAATTCCAGATTTTGCCTTCTTGATACTTAGCTTTTATGTGAATGAGCATCATCCAACAAATGTTTTCCTCAATTCCAATCAACTATGAATGAAACCATTTCTCTCATCACAAAATGAAGAAAGGCATTTGCATCTGGCTCAGGAAGTATAACAATGTCCTCTCCTTACCCTACAAAATGATTCCTCTTTCTCTGTTTCAAACAGCATAGGCAGAGCACAGGGAAGTTCTAGCTAGACACAGGAGGAAGCACAAACATAAACAATCTGATACTTCCCCAAGGCAGACAGAGGGATTATATGATTTGGTCTTCAACCATTCAGTGTGACAAAGCTGATGCTTAAGGGACCAGTAGGTCAACTCTTTCCATCTCAGCAAATGAAAAAGGCATTGATCTCAATGTTACTCAAACTCTGCAAAAGGGTGTGGGCTCAGGAAGGCACTGACATTATTATTGTGGAATGACGGACCACCCTGGCCCATCATGTCACAATCGAAAAGCATAAGGCACTGAAAGGCCAAATGTCTTCTAATGCCCTAAGCAGCTTGTCAGTGGAGACTTATGGCAGCTTACAGAGGGAGCAGTGAGGTGAAAGCACGTGCAGAGCTAGTATAATGCAAGTCAGTAACAGCAGAGGCCCAGGGAACTGCCAGTGACGAGGATCAGCTAAAAGGCTCCTGAAATCTTTCAACTTGCTTTAGAAATAGGTCTATTATATTATTTTTGCTCTTGAAAATAATAAATTAAATTAAATACAGTTCCCAGGATGAGTGGGAATGTAACTGACAATCTTTGAATTTGGCCATATAGAAAAAGTAAGGACAAAGGGCATTGGATTAGGAACTTATAGATGGATTTGAGAGTTTGAGAAGAAATCTCAACAGCCACATAGAAGTGCCACAAGAAAAATGAAGCACTGTACAAAAAAGAAAACAATCAAATGACAATAAAATACTTATAATACATAGCACTAAATGTTGATTTAACCAAATACTGTGCCTTAGTTACATTGAATGTGTGAGGGAGGAGTGTGTAATAGGAGAGGTAGCATGAGAAATCTAATCTGTCATAATAGAAAGTCTAAGAGAATGTCCAGAAATTGACAAAGCCAAACAACAGCTACATAAGCACCATATTTACAAGTACAGATGGTTGCCTCTGGAGAATGAGACTAAAGTTTGCTTCTTTCTTTTTCCATTGTGAATGTTATATTACAGTTCGGTATTTTATATTATATTACTTTAA
This sequence comes from Phyllostomus discolor, assembly GCF_004126475.2. Taxonomy (NCBI): domain Eukaryota; kingdom Metazoa; phylum Chordata; class Mammalia; order Chiroptera; family Phyllostomidae; genus Phyllostomus; species Phyllostomus discolor. Next base: position 153,643,735 of record NC_040903.2, read on the forward strand.
TAAAGGCAAACCTAATTTTAAAAATAATAATATAAAATATTAAATCTCCAGTGTGCTTGAAGGAAACCTGAAGACAATTTACATAATTATGAGGTTAATGGCTTATCAAGCATGACATAAAGAGCATAAATAAAACAGAGGAGACTAATAGATTTGGTTACTGTTTAATGCTCTTGAGTGTCAAACCTCACCCCCAAAAAACACTTTAAATTAAATTAAAGGCACCTGAGAAACTGGGAAAAATGCATACAACATAAATGATACACAAAAGTTAATAAATTTACATATTTAAAGAGCTCTTATCAATAAATAAGAAAAAGAAACATTCCAATATAAAACTGGTTAAGGTCATAAACAAGAAATTCACAAACCCCCCCCAAAATTGTCAGCATCTTCTAAAGAAAAAACAAGCCCAACATCTCTAATTACAGAAATATACAGAAAGGGACCTGAAAGAAGATCACAACTCAAAGAAGTAACAGAGGTGGGTTATAGATTGATGCCTTCATGGATGTTCTTGTGTCTTTTTTTTTTTTTACTTTTTGCTTATCTGTATTTCTGGTTTCCTTTTCTTTTAAGTATATCTTGAGTTTATAATTAAAGAATTTATTTATGATAAAAATTTTTTAGATTAAAGTATATCCAAAAATAAATAAAAGTCACCCATTATTCATCACCCTGAGCTAAATATTATTGGCACATTTCCATTCTGAGCTATGTCCTTTCAACAAAATTGGACTCGTAATTTCTCACTTAACATTGTAGGATGAGCAAATTCTCATTACATCAAAAATTAAATTAAAATAGAATATTATTTACTTCATGATATATCATTAAATAAATGGATATATAACCAGATTCTAAATTGTAACAAGTCACTATAAAAATGTACAAAATTTTTACACCGTTCATTTCAAACAAGATTAAACTTTTTCAAACAGCCTTGTGAGAAATGCACCTATCATGGATAATTTAAAACCAAAATGAGGACACATGGCCACTGTGATCTGATATTTCTTGGATGAATGGAAGAATCAAAAGAAAATGAATCCTCCTCTGTTTAGTAATAATGAATAGCCAACCTAAAGGAAAAAAAGTAGCTTTACATTTATTTTCATGATTTTAATATCTAAAAAATTATTTCATGGTAGTTCTTTTAACTTTATATTCTTATTATATAAGAAATACTTTTCCAGACTTCTGGTCAAGATGGAGGTGTAGGTAAACACGCTTGGCCACCTCGAACAAGTACAGGGTCCAGCAGAATTAACGCCTGCTTGAGTGTGGTTGGTAGCTAATAATATGGGTGTAATGATTTATAGTTCTTAATTTGAACATTTCACCTAAAATGTCCTATGGTGTGCTTGAGTGTGATATTGTTATGTTACATAATTACATACTTATATTGTATAATAAAAGATTTTGTAATAAAAAAGGGGTGTTATTTGTGCCATACCCTGTATAGCAGAAAATACGACCATAAAACGAATATTACCCAGAACTGTCAGAAAATCAAGCTGTATGGAAATCCAACAACCAAAGATTTTAAGAAACCATATTCATCCAGGAAGGTAGGAGGGGCAGAGACACGCAGAGAGCAGAGAGGTGCAGAGAGGAGGATCGGGATGGAGAGGTGCAAAAACACAGAGCAGGTGGTCCTACATCCACATGCGGTAGATAAAAATCTGGAGGGATACCTTAGGAGTGAGGGATCCCAGGCCCAGAGCAGACCACCAGCCCAGGGTTCCAGCACCAGGAAGACAAGTCCCTGTAACTTCTGGCTGTAAAAACCAGTGGAGGTTGGAGTGGTGGAAGAAACTGCAGGATTCTCAAGAGACCCGCCTTAAGGGTCTCTAACAAACTTAGGACTCAGGCAGACCCACCTATTCTGGGATTCAGAACCACAACAACAGCTAGAAGGGTATCAGTGTCATATGGGGAGAAAGTGAAGTGACTGGCAATGGGTCAAGTGCTGGGAGGCAGCTTCCTCCTGGACAAAACTCCAGAGGCCAGGCAGTGCCACTGTCCCCTCTCTGAGCCCTCCCTCAACACAGAGCAACAGAGCAGTGACATGGTTGCCCTACCCTAGCAATTACCTAAGGCTCCACCCAATCCAAATTGTTGGTATGCTGTTCTACAATAGGCCCTGCTACTATGGGAGTCAAAGCAGCTCCACCTAATTCACAGAAACAAACACAGGGAGGCTGCCAAAAGGAGGAGACAAAGAAATATGGCTCAAATGAAAGAAGAGAACAAAACCTCAGAAAAAGAACTAACAGAAATGGAGATAAACCAACTGCCAGATGCACAGTTCAAAACACTGGTTATCAGGATGCTCCAGGAACTCACTGGGCACTTCAACAGCATAAAAAAAAAATAATAAAAAAATAAAAAGACCCAGGCAGAAATGAAAGTTACATTAAGTGAAATTTAAAAAAAAAAAAAAAAAAAAACTATAGGGAACCAACAGTGAAGGGGATGAAGTGGGGAATCAAATCAACAATTTGGAACACAAGGAAGAAAAAAGCATTCAATAAGAACAGCAGGAAGAAAAAGAATTAAAAAAAAAAAAAAACGAAGATAGGCTAAAGAACCTCTAGGACATCTTTAAACATACCAACATCTGAATCATAAGGGGGCCACAAGGAGAAGAGGAAGCGCAAGAAATTGAAAACTTATTTGAAAAAACAATGAAAGAAAATTTCCCTAATCTGGTGAAGGAAATAGACATACAAGTCCAGGAAGACCAGTGAATCCCAAACAAAATGGACCCAAACAGGACCACACCAAGACACATCATAATCAAAATGCCAAATGTTAAAGATAAAGAGATAATCTTAAAAGAAGCAAGAGTAAAACAGAGAGTTACCTACAAAGGAGTTCTCATAAGACTGTCAGCTGATTTCTCAAAAGAAACATTGCAGGCTAGAAGGGACTGACAAGAAGTATTCAAAGTGATGAAAAGCAAAGACCTACAACCTAGATTACTCTCTCCAGCAAAGCTATCATTTACAATCGAAAGGCAGATAAAGTGTTTCCCAGACATGGTAAAACTAAAGGAGTTCATCACCACCAAGACCTTATTATATGAAATGCTAAAGGGAATTATAGAAGAAAAAGAAGATCAAGACAATGAACATTAAAAAGACAAAAAAATCACAACTATCAATAATTGAATCTAAATAACAAACTAAGCAAACAAGCAGAACAGGAACAGAATCATAGATATGGAGATTGTCTGGAAGGTTATCAGCTGGGAAGGGGGAGGGGGAGAATGGAGAAAAAGTGTAGGGATTAAGAAGCTGACCAGTTAACGGGACATTGAGAATCCTCCCTGTTTATGCCCGAGCTATGACCTTTATTGTAAGAATGAAATAGAGGCATGCTGTCTTCCAGGGAGCACTGGCCCTTCTCCCCAGGAAATTAGACCTTTTAATGTTTAACTGTTCCTTTGGGGAGAACTGGCCCTTCTCCCAGAGGGACCTGCTGGTTAGTTAAGTCACACAAGGCCTTTGGCGCATCACCAGCCACTTTTGTCTAAAAGATATTGAACCATAGCCCCCAAAGTAAGACTTTGGAATCTCACCCAAGAGAAACATGCTCTGCTCAGATCCTTCCCAGTTAGACCCCGAATGCCCTCTCCAGGATTCCCCAGCGTCTATGTTTGGGTGTTGGTGAACTCCCGTCTAGTGATGTATGATCTTGATTCTTGCTTTCACTTCGCTCTCACTTAATAAAGTGTTCAGTTATTCATATTTGACTTGGGGTTTTTATTGTCTGCAAATCTGAACCTGCAAATTAAGTGGGCACGATCTTGTGTGTGCCCCTTCACAGCACAGAAGCACAAATTGGTAGGTACAAAATAGGGAGATGTTAAGAACAATGAAGGAAACAGAGAAGCCAAAGAACTTACATGCATGACCCATGGACATGAACTAAGGAGGGGACTGCTGGAGGGAAGGAGGGTACTGGGTGGGGGCAAAGAGGGAAAAATGGACAACTGTACTAGCATAATCAATAAAATATGGTTTTAAAAAATATTTGCCTATGAAAGGGAGGGAATCAAATATAACTGAAGAATATAAACATCTTTAAAGTCAAAATTGCCCTTCCCCACAAGAACCACTATTAATAGATTTTTTGTAAGTCTCATTTTCTTAGGCCTATGCAAATTTTCTATCCTTTATACCAACCTATTCCACAGTACAAACAAATGGCATGGTGCTTTGCAGCTTGCTTTTTCACACTTAATATATTTCAGAGACTTCAGTGTCACATACAGATATGATGTATATTTTTTAAGGTTGTGTTTATTTTTTTTTAGAGAAGGGGAAGGGAGGGAGAAAGGGAGGAAGAGAAACATCACACATCTAACAGTTGCTTCTCATTGAGCCCCAACCCCAAGATGGGCCCTGCAACCCAGAATGTGCCCAGACAGGGAATTGAACCGGTGACCTTTGGCCTTACGAGACAACACCCAACCAACTGAGCCACACGGGTCAGGGTCAATGTAGCATTTTTTTAGTTAGTTCAATTAGATTGAATATGGAGTACTTGCTATGAAAAGCAATACAAAAATTCACTCAAAATAGATCACAAACCTAAAAAACCTTTCTCTAATATATGTGTGCTTGTGGGTTAGGCAAAGATTTGTTAGATATGAAATTTGTTAGCATGATTCATAAAATAAAATATTGACTGAAATGCATCAAAATTTAAAATTTCTGCTCTTCAAAAGGCACTGTTAAGGAAAACAAAACCCAAATATTGAGAAAAATATTTGCAAAACACATACCTGACAAAGGACTTGTATCCAGAATACATACAGATGTAGCAAGATCCAATAAGAAGAAAACAAAAGATTTGATCAGACAGACCACCAGAGATGTGAGCAAGGCAAACCAGCATGTGAGATGTTCAACATCATTAGTCACCAAAGAAATGAGAACTAAAACCACAATGAATACCACTATGCATTCGAATGGTGAAAAAGTTTTTTTTTTTTAACTAACAATACCATATGCTGTCAAAATTGGGGAGAAACTGGAACTTTCATATATTGCTTGTGAGAATGCAAACAGGACAGCCATATTGCAGAACTGCTTGGCAGTTTCTTATAAAGTTAAACATACTCTTACCATAGGACTCCACAATCTCACTCCTAGGTATGATTAGCCACCCAAGATATAAAACTTATATTCATACTTAAACCTGTACATGAATGTTTATAGTAGCTTCATTAATAATTGCCAAAAACTAGAAACAATCCAAATGTCCCTCAACTAGGGAATAAATAAGCAAACTGTGGTACATCCATACATGTTGGGAACCACCCTGCCTGGTATCAGAAGCTATAACCCCCACCTAGGCTAAGGCTAAGGGAACACCCTTGGGACCGTAAGCCAGCAAGGAGACAAAAGTTTATCTCCCTGGCAGGACCGCTGCTTCTGCTGCTTCATTCATAACTGAACCCCAAAGCTTGGTTGGTTAGCCAAAGACGGGTAAGATTCCCCAAAGGGGGAATGATCTAAGACAGGCACGATCACATGGGAGGCCCCCAAGAAAGGACTTTGGGGGCTGCAGCAAAAGGGGGTGATGGACCCTTGCTCCTCGGCTTTGACATAGCCTGAGTCCTCGTCGTCTAGGAGAAAATCTCCTGATCTCTTGGTTGCCTTAGTTCCCTCGCTCCACCTAAGCCTGAAACAATGACAGGATGGTGCAGCTCTGTGCTGGAAAGGGCGGATTCCCAGGGTGATCAAGCCTAAGAAAGAATATGTAAGATCCTGTGAAACCTTCTTTGTTTAGAATGCTCTCAGTTGAATGAGAAGGGTCCAAGAAGGAAGTTTGTTCCTCAAAGTTTTACAGCTCTTTGATCCTGACTCAAAATAGGCCCTCAGACTTCCTTGTTATCTATTGTTTGATCCTTACTTCCTAGCAATGAGTAATGAGTTTTACCTGAATTCTTATGCAAACAAAACCAATAAAAAAAACCTCTCCAGAGGGGGAAACGGGGCGCTCTCCCCACCAGGGAGGGTGGCCAAGGCCCTACCCACGTGAGGAGTGGCCCTGCTGTTCCTATTCCCCCACAGGACCTGATTGTCTCTGTGTATGTTTTTCTCGCGTTTCGACGAGCCATCCACAGCGTTCCGTGATCACTGCTGGCTGGTGACCCATGCATCACATACAAAGCCATACTACACAGCAAAATAAGGGAGCAAACAATTGATATAAAACATGGACAAATCTCAGCTGCATTATACTAAGTTGAAAACAGCCAGATTCAAAAGGCTCTGTTGTATTGGGCCAGTTATAGGCCATTCTGGAATACACCGAACTGCAGGGAATATAAGGAGCAGTGCTAGGGCTGGGGGCAGGAGGAGTTAACTACAAACGGGTACGAGGGGATTTGGGGGGAAATGATGAAATTGTTCTGTATTTTGATTGTTGTGTCAACTATGTTTGTCAAAGCTCATTGAGCTGCACATTAAAAGTGAATTTTACCATATATAAAGTATACCTTAATTTTAAGTTAACCTTTTTTACAAAGCTTTGTGTAGTTGTATTTATACTTCCAGAAGGTAAGTCAGAATTGCATAAATAACATTTGCATTTCAAATTCTGGTAGTCTGCCAAATTGTTCTTCAGAAGCATTGTACCAAATCACACTACCAACAAGGTATGATGAAATGAAAGTCTCTTTCCCCAAACTGGACTGGAGTCAACCTGCTTAACCTCAAAGTTTTTTTCCTCTTTGTCAGTCTGGTGCCAAAAAGTATCTGGAGTTTGACTTCCATTGCTCTAATTACAAGAGAAGTTGAACCTCTACTTAATGATTGCTAGCCACCTGTTATTTTTACTTTTTCAGAGAAATGCCTATTTTCATAGTTTACCATTTATGGTCTATTTTAAATGGCTGATGATTGATTTTTATATAAATTCCAAGATGTTGGTCAGACAAGGCTCCCAGGCACACCCTCCCCAACCCCGCCCCCACCCCGACCGCCCCCCGGCCTGCCACGGACCCTGCCCCTCTCCCTAACAGCCAGTCTCCGGGCCCAGCGCCGGACACGACTCCGCTCCGCTCACTTATTGGCTCGTAGCTCAGCTAGGAACCGTCTCCTAACGTGTGCGGTTCCTCACCTTCCCGGAGGAAGCTCTGAGAGCTAGTCGCCAGTTGACGGAGCCCTGAGGGCTCACAAGCGCACCGCAGACACTCGCAGCGTCACCCACTGTCCCGCAAAAAGGACGGGGGTCTTTCCTACTACCACAGCTGCTCTGGAGGTAAAAGGAGCTGCGGAGCCAAAGCGCCCCTGCTTCTGAGAACGCGGTTCCCCGGGCAACCAGAGACTCGACGCTTCCAGTCTCGCGATAAGACAAAAGGGCTGTACCATCCTGACTTGAGACGTGGGGATCGAGGGCAGCTGACGGAACCCCAGGAGCTGGGATAGCTCAACTGTCTCCTCCGTGTTTCCGGAGGACTGTGTGGATGGAGAATGGTTTGTTCGGATTTAGGTCAATTCTGAACTAGTATGTCTGGGTGCTTGTATGGCTCTGCCGTCACTATCAATATGGTGCGCGCCCTGCAGGTCAGCTACCCTATTTGGGCTCAGTTTCCTCCTTTGTGTTGAGGATTGCAAAATATCTTGCTCACAAGATTGTTGTGCAACTCCAAAAGATCATGTATGTGAGGTTCTTGGTAAAGTTTGAATGCCATGTAAATTAAAAATAGTAGTGACACAAATTGGGCTACAGTCCAAAAAGGGTAATAATTGTTATTTGTCATTTCTCTGATTCTGGGTGCATGAGGTTCGTTGAGTCCACAAACTGATTTTCGTCATCCCTAGTACAATGAAATGTCTGCTTTTTTTTTTTCTTCAGTCTAAATGGTACTTTACAGTTTACAATGCATTTTCACGTACTTGACCCCTTTATCCTCGTTTTAGGTAGGCATTCTTTAAGTGTTTTTCAGCAGAGCAAATAGACAAAGGTTAAGTGAGTTAACTCAGAGAGCCACAACTCCAATCTAGGGCAGTGCTGGGGTGCTGTAAATACAGCCGTATGTGGCTAAATCCTGCCTTTCTATCTCCAGCTCAGACTTCTCCCTTGAAGTCCACATTCTTGTATCTGACTATGTGGCATGCCCACGTGGACACCTCCCCCTAGATGTAAGAAGCATAAACTTCACATGGCAGAAAAACAGTCTTCTCCAAGTCCCCTCCACCACCACGAACCTCTTACCTATTTTGGTAAAAGCTTACTCCTTCCTCCCAGGCACAGACCAAAAATCTTGAAGTCATCCTCAATCCTCTTTCTCGCACATCCTAAATCAGTTATCAGTCCTAGCAGCTCTGCATTCAGTACACAGGGTCCCACAGAAGTAAGGCCTGCTTGAGTGTGGTTGGTAGGGTAGTAATATGGATGTAATAATTTATAGTTTTAATTTGAATATGTCACCTAAAATGTCATATGGTGTATTTGAGTGTGATACTGTATTGTTACAGAATTACATGCTTATGATTGTGTAAGAAAAGATTTTGTATTAAGGAGTGTTGTTTGTGCAAGACCCTCTCTATCCAGAACCCAACCACTTCTCACTGCCTTCAATGCATCCTGCCATCATCTCATCTCGATTTTGGCAGTAACCTTTTAACAGCTGCCTTCCTCACCCCCACTACCTTCAAGCAGTAGCCCAAGTGATGCTTTCAGAACCTAAGTCAAACCATGTCCCTCTCTGCTGAGGACTCTCCATGGCTCCCTATTTCTCGCAGCGTCCTCACCATGCCCACCAGTCCTAAAGGACCAGGCCCTCCAGTCCTGTCCTCCTTCCCTGGTACATGTTAGTCCAGCCTCACTGTCCTCCTTGTCAGTGTTTCTACGCTCGAATTCTTCCCCGTCTTTCTCAGGAAGTTTATGTTTTTCCAAATTTAAAAAAAAAAAATCAAGTGAGAAATCAGGAAAATGGGAGAAAGTATTCTAATTCTCCTGAGAATTAAACCTTAACAATCGACATAGAGATGTTACTGAAGAAATCCACTGACGCTGAGTTAAAAGCAAGAGCTTTTGAGAAGTCGAGGTCAGCATTCCAGAATCTGAGACAGGAGCACCTGGGAGAGATACGGTTACAATGTGATTGCTCAGAGCTGGTGCCACATTGTAAGTGTGTGTTCCTGGCTGGCCCTGTCTGTTGCTTAACAGGGAAATAGTCTTGCAAATAATCTAAATATTAAGAAGTTAATACTCATTGTATACTTTATACAAATTCTCTGGTGTTCCAAGAAATATGTTTTGATTCAAAATAAGCCCTTGAATTGGCATCTTCCAACTCATGATTCTGTGTGAAGGGCCGTTAACTGTGCTTGGAGATTTGTGTGTTACATTATTCAAATGGCTCCCAGTGATGTTCTCGTGTTCTCCAGTATTTGATATTTGCTATGGGCAACAGTTCTGTAAACACTTGTAAATGTAAGAGTTCTTACATTTTAAACAAGTGCTTCAGATGGTCATGATAACGAGTAAAGAATATGAAGAGAGTTGGAAGTATTTTAGAATAACAAGATTTTGAGAACTCCTGGCAGTTTTGATTCTTTAGTATCTGTTGGGAATTTGGAAACACTATTCCTTGTTCTCCAATACGAATAACCACCTCCCCAACACACACACACACCGGCCCACTGCTTCCTCTGCCTGGAATAGAAGTTCCCCAGCTATCCATGTAGCTGGCTTCCTCTCTTTGCTCAGGTAGCTTTTTCAGGTGGACCTTTCCTGACCACCCTATTTAAAATAGCCCTCCCCCTCTCAACACTCCTTATTCTCTGTTCCCTTGACCCTGCTTTACCTTTTTTATAGGGAGGAGAGATGCCATTGTTTGGATTCTGATGCTAAACAGCTGGGTGACCTTAGAGTGTAATAGATTCCCAAGTGATGCCAATATTTGTGGTCAACTGACCATATTGAGTAAAGACCAGATAATCTCGAGATGCCTGCACAGTTCTGTAGTCCATGAATAAAGGCCATTCCTTCCATTTTGACAACTAATGGTGCTCATGAGAAAACAACACATTTCACCCTGGCCCGCTGGCCACCGTCATCCCGTGCACAGAAAGGTCATGGGTTTGATCCCTGGTCAGGTGTGTCTGGGAGGCAACCAATCCATCTTTTGTCTGTCTCTCTCTCTTCCTCTCTCTCCCTCTCTCTCTCTCTTCTTCTCTCTCTTCCTCTCTCTCTTCCTCACTCTCCCTCTCTGTCTCTCTTCCTCTCTCAAAATATTCTTGGGTGACAATTAAAAGAGAAAAGAAAACAACACATTTAAAAACAACTAATTACTATGATCAGTGACCCTGATTAACTGGTGTTTTCATTTTTTAATTGTTGCTTTTAAAATATTTGCAAGATAAGATAAAGCAAGTGAAGAAATTCCGATTCAGTAAAAACTTAGTCTCTTCACTGTAATCTTTCCAAACTAAGTCCCCATTGATTACATTCTGCACAAAACACATTTTATCTTGGATTGCTTTCTGTTTATTTACCTCCTGCTACTTCCCTCTTGCAAAGTGCTGAGAAGCTGTGTGTGCCTTGAGGGAAAACTTTAATAAATTGCATTTGTTGTGTTTTGGTACAGAATAATCGTGTCTCTGTTTTTAATTTTCTAAAATACTTCTGTGTCAGGAGCATTGCAGGTGACACCCTCAAAACAAAGTACATTCGGATGTAAGTCAGGGAGCACCACATGCTTCTATGCTGTTTTCTGAAATAGTATGTTCAAAGCCCCCAAACATATTCTAGGCAGTATTTTTTCTTCCAAAATAATTCATAAAGATTTCTTCTAGAGTCAAGATATTTTAAGCTAAAATTCCTCTGGTCTCATTCCAGGTTGGGGACATATGGCAGTGTCGGTTTCAGAGTTGGTTTTTGTTTTTGTTTTCAGTCTCTCTCTGTTCTTGACGTTCTCCTTCTGAGCGGAGTCAGATTTTGAATGAATGAGTGAGAGCCCACATTGTATTCCATCTGGGCTGCAACCGCCCTTCCAGTCTCATTGCCCCAAATTCCTTTTTCTCACCATAAGCTTCAGCCAACGCAACAACACATTAGAAGAGGAACCTCATTAAGCCTCATAGAATCTACAAACTAGATTAAATAGTCCTTTCTCTTGAAGGGCAGTTAAAAGTGTGTGCCATTGGACAGTTTCCACCTCCAGTGAGTCTATGGCTTAGTGTTATTAAAAAATAACACTGTTTAGGACATACTTTAGATGCATTATTTCACTTCATAACATCTGATGAGGCAGCACTATTATTATCCAGGTTCACAGTTAAGAAGCAGAGCACAGAGGCGTTAAGTAGTTTTTCCAAAGTATTTCAAAATGAAACGACCCTGAGATTCCAACCCAAGTTCCAAGACTGCTCTCTTTTCCTCACTGGACTGAATTCAAGAAAAGAGGTTCTTTGTATCCACTAGATGGTGCTGGCTGTCTTCTGTTAAAGGCAAAACTGCAGCCACCCTTCCAGAAACTCACTTCGCTTCGATTTTAGGTGTGATTCAAGAAACCACTGAACGGAAATATTCTGTATGTCTGAGCTGTGCTTGGGTACATCTTTAAATAGCTTTATAAATAGGAAAAGTGAAAATTAGATCTCAAAAAAAACAATGAATTTTTTAAATCTCTTGGTACATATTATAAACACCTGATACCAAATACCATTGGTGACTTTGAGAGATTGAAGGCCTCACGGACTTAAAGAGAAGTCTGTGCTTTATTTCATTTGCCCCCTTTACACCAGCTGCACGCCCTCCCGCACTTCCCAGTCTTGCTTGGCCAAAATATCATCCACATCATCAAGACTCATGAACAGGAAAGTAAAAAAAAAACAAAACCGTAAAGAACAAACATCAGGTTTTGGAACAGGTAATCCTATCTTTAGTCAAATAAAAATGCACTTTAAGTTTAGTACGTGCTTAGAGTGTTTTTAGTACATTTTCAGTACTTAAAAAGCTATGTAATAAATCTGCTAAAAATGGGCTCTCAGATTCTGTTACCCATAAGGATCTTTTCAGTGGTATTTAAAATGTTGATATTAGTCTGCTCCCTAATGTAGTAGGTCTGGGGTCCAGCCCAGGAATCTGTGTTTTAACAAGTACTTTTATGATTCTGGTGCAGGAGAACCAAGAACATGCTCTTAAAAACAGTGACTTCAAATTGTGTTCTAATGGATAAACGGTGAAGAGGTCGCTGCTCTTGACAGACACCGTGGAGACCCCTGGAGCCCTGCTACTCGGGCGCGGAAGAGAGACACCCAGTACTCCCTGTGTAAGTAGTAAGCTAGAAATTGAAGGCTCTTCTTCCTTCCCAACAGCTGGATTCCAAAACTTTTCCTTCCTCTTTGTCTATTTTGAAGTGCTACATAGAATCAAAGGCTAGTCGGAGGGTGTCTGCATTTTAAAAATCAGGAGGGAAAAGCTTGTGACTTCTCAGTGTTTATTAGTCCAAACACGTAATGATACCTTCTGAATTTTGTAAGTGGAAGGAGTTGGCCTATGCATTGTCATGCCACCTTCCCGTACCTCGTTCACAGAATGTGAGTATCCGTGCAGAGAAAACGAGACCGTGCCCGGTGACTGTGGACAGACTTAAAAACAGCGCACGCCCACACACAGACAGAGCAGCTATACATTTATGGCCCAGAAACTTAATAAAGTCTTGTTTCTTTTTGAAGATAGTGAAATAGCCCTGGCTGGTGTGGCTCAGTGGATTGAGTGCCAGCCTGTGAACTGAAAAGTCACCTGTTCCGTTCCCACCCAGTTGGGGCACATGTCTGGGTTGCAGGCTGGGTCCCCAGGTGGGGGTGTGCAAGAGGTAACCCACCCATGTTTCTACTTCTCCCGCCGCTCTAAAAATAAATAAATAAAATCTACAAAAAAAAAAAGATAGTGAAGTACATACAAGAAAATAAAGATACCTTCTAAAATCCAGATGTTTCTATTATTGGTAGTGGTTTTTCTGTTGTTTTGTTTTCTTTTATCATTTCAGTTCAGCCCTCAAGAGATCGGCTCCACCAAGTGAGTCAGTTCTTACCAGAAAGGGAGAAACCTTTCTCCTCCTTCCTCAGAGAATCCCCTCACAGTGACAAACTGCTTAACTCTCATTATAGTTGATGGCTCCATAATTCAGTTGCCTGCAGCAGTTCTTTACCTGTAAAGAAATGAGAGTTTCCAGAAGCTTCCCGAGGCTAGTTGCAGTTCCCATTGCTGATACCAGTTGACATTATGGTGTTCTACCCCTGGCTCTTTGCTCCTGCCAAAGGGATGGATGAGACTCTGCTTGTGGACAACGGCTAAAGAGAAATTTAGTAATTTCACTGCGATGATCGATCTTGGGCTGACACCCACAGTTTCTGCACAGGCCCATATACTGAGTGTCATGCTTCATGCTTCAACCTCCTGGAAAGCTTGTCTCCAATTTCAACCTTCTGTATCAAGCCTAGGTCTCTGTTCCTGTATGAGTTTTAGTTGTTTGTTTTTTGTTTTAAATTGGTCTCTAGATCTATGTGCTAAAATGATTTTAGTATGTAAGTTATATAAATCTTGACCATTACATGAACCTTTATATTTATTTTAACACAAAGTGAAAGAAGTGAAAAGCAATTCACACAGCATATTAGAACTGCATTCAAAATAAGCCAAAGGTGTTAAGCAGCAAGGCAGAGAAATTATTCCCCTCAGAGGCGACGTGGCAGAGAGACGGAGAAGAAATGGGCTGACAGCCACCGGGGTTGTTCGCAGTCAGCGGTGAGGCTGCCATCCCAGCATGCTTAGCACCTCACTGCTCACACCTCTTGTTTCTTATTTCAAGGTCAAAGCAATGTTTCCACCTGAACATGCAATGTGTTTATCAGACTAGGAACTAATCATTTTGATGACTATTGGCTTTCTTATTTAAATCTTTTTCTTATTTGATCATCCAAGCCTTTTGTTTTAACAGAGGCTGATTTATTTTTCCTTCACTTTTATCCTAACATTCAAAATCAATGCTCTAATTTGGCACGAAATGTGTTATGTAACTCATACATCAACACACAAAACCATTTTAAAGGATTTGTTAAATCGAAATGCATTCCTGGTTTCTCATCTGGTCTCTGCTAAGAGTTGACTTGGGCCTGGTCTTAACTTTTCTCAATCTTTTCCTTTAAAAAAAATTATTTATTGATTTTAGAGAGAAAGGAAAGAAGAGAGAGGAAAGTGAGAAACATTGCTTTGTTGTTCCACTCATTTATGCATTCATTGGTTGCTTCTTCTGTGCCCTGACCAGAGACCAAACCCGCAACCTTGGCCTATCAGGACAGCACTCTAACCAACTGAGCTACCCAGCCAGGGCTCAGTCTGTTTCTTTATCTAGTAAAATAAGAAATTGGCTAAAGGTTTCTGTGCTTACTTTCAGCTCTGAGACTCTGTGATTATCTGATTCCAGCAGGCAGGGCTCTCTTAGGAAACGATCTGCTCGATCTGCTCGTGTATTCCAGCCTGAACTGCAACAGTATTCATACCAGCACAAAAGCACCTGCTCAACAGTCTGAGCAGCAAGAATTGTCTGCTTAGAAACATTTGGTCAATGGTGACAGCCATCTGTTTTGTCCTCTGCAATCTACAAAGAATGAAACAAAGCAAAACCACAATAGGTATGCCCTTTTTTTTATAGCATGACACAATAGAATGAACTGAACATCGACTTAGGTTTTTAGATTTGTGTTTGTATCCCACTCAATTGTTGATTCTAGGACAAGCCTCTTCACTTCAAGCTTCCATTTACCAGCCCATTTATTAAATAATGGAGAAGATAACTCCCAAGTACTCTTCTTACTTTATAGAAAAAATTTAAATGTTCTTCAGATTCCATACTGGATGTTTCACTGCAGTGGTAATAAAATGAAGACTTCTATTTCAAATAAAAGCAGCCTTCCAATCTATGCTGGAAAATGAAAAAAGTAAATTATCAGGTTCAAGTCACATCTGTCATCCATTAAAACCTCATTTATCTTGTATGTTTTGCTATAGATGACTTGGTATTTTTGTGAAAGTTGCCATCTACTTTTTGTTATGAATCTAGAGATCATTACCTTGGCCCAAATTTATGGGAATTTACTATTCAGGTGGTAAGCTTGCACTCATGCATTCATTTGTCTACCTTTTGTTGGTCATGTACTGAGTCAAATCCTCTAGCAAGCTATCTAAGGACAAGTGAACTTTTCAATTCTTTTTCTTACTCATGCTTAGTTGTTCAGAGATCCTGACAGGGGTGGGAGCTAGTTGGTCACATGAATCCCCTCCAGCTTCTTACCTCCACATATTTCAGACAGAAAGTGTCAGGAGGCCCTGGCCATGTGGCTCAGTTGGTTGGAACATCGTACCACACAACAAAAGGCTGTAGGTTCAATTCCAGTCAGGTACATACCTAGGTTGCAGGTTCAATCCCTGGTCAGGTGCACATGGTAGGCAACCAATAAATGTTTCTCTCTTACATTGATGTTTCTCTCTTTTTCAAATCTCGAGTATTAAGTAAATCATATATATATATATATATATATGATCATATTGTGTCAGGAGTGAGAGGGATTTCTGAGTGCTAAGCACTAGATACCTACCCATTCACAATAACTAGTAAGAAGAAAATTGAAGGCCTTAGAGAAATTTTTTTTTTTAATTTTCTCAACCTACTACCTACTGAATTATTTCAATTTCAGCATGAAAGACACTTAAAAGGACTGATTTCTGCTCCTTACATCGTGTTTATGGATTAGGCATTTTTTTAAATCATGACTTCTGGTCCAAGGTCTTGAAAAAAAGATCACATAGTCTCCTGGGCCTTGATTTCTTCATATTAAATTACAGAGGTGGGATATGACTAGGCTAAGACCCTCCAGATTCCAGATGCTCTGACTCATGAGGTAAATGAGCATTTTATGGAGAAAGAAACTTCCTGGATTTAAAGAAAAACCATGCCATCCAACGAACAAAAATGCTGAGGAAGACATGCTCTCAAAGAAATATAATGTTCATTTTCCTTCAGCACTTCTTGTCAGCACTTGGCCATTCACTACTCTCCATCTCTTGTGAAGTTTTTTTCTCCCCTCGGTTGTCCAGAGGGCAGGGACCATATCTCAGACACTTCATACTCCATTATAATAGTGTGTATTAAATGCAATATTTACTGTTATGAACGAATGAATCTTGTTAATAGTTCATAGATTTGCAAGAATATCAAGTGACCCTGATATTCTTGGTGAAAATGGGCAATTGGTGAAAATGATTCTTGGTAAAAATGGGCAATTGGTGAAAATGATTTGATGTCAATGACTCTTAAATTAACCTAAGGGCAATCTTGGTGCAGAATTAAGAAGCAGGACGTGGGGCAGAAGGCGATGCCTGTGAGTCCTCTCAGCCCAGTGATCTTAATCTTGGCATCCCATTAAGCGTTTCTTAACATTTACTCTGAGCCCACTGACTTTGTAACAAAACTGGAAATTATGAAGCAGAAGGAAATTTGGGAAATAACATTGAGAAAAACAGCTGCCAGGCATTAAGAATTTTAATCCAGTCCCCAGTACAGTTTAATAATATGTGCCAAGTGGGTATTCAGAAATAGTCATAATAACGATAGAAGATAATGATCATCAGCACTCTGGGTGCAGTGGGGGAACTGGGCTTTAATTCCTGGTGTACTGTTTTTAGCTCTGTTTCTAACTTGCTCCATCTCTCAGGGCTAATGATGTGGCCATCTGTGCTTCTAGTTTCCCCATCTGCAAAAGAGAGATCATATCATTTCCTACAGAAAGTCCGTGTGCTGTGCTTTAATATCCTCCAGTGAAACATCATATATAAATACAAAGCAGGCTGTGAGAAGCCAAATGCTACCAAGGGAGTAAACTTTAAGGCATAGAGTATTATAAATTAAAATTAAGATCTCCTAAGTAACATTCCAATGACTTGAAGTAGTTAAGGCAAAGGCACTTTTTTGAATTTGCTTCCCCCCTCCTTTTTTTTTTGGCATTTACTATAGGTATTTTTTAAGTAGATGAAAACATAAATAATAAGTAAATGAATAAAAATTCCAGTATATTTCAATTCATTAAACTCAATATTTTAGACATATATATCTAAAATATTACATTAGGGGTTCTAAATAGATTTCTGAAGCAAGCTAACATCATTTAAATTAAACTTACTCATAAAAAGTAGGAATAAAATTAAAAGTGCTTTAATACACAAAAAAAGAAAAGAAATATTTCTCCTTGGTTATTGAAAGGATATGGAAGAAAAATAGAATTCATAACAGCCTACAATTGCCTAGTTCATACAACCAAACCAAAGGAATTATCTGAATAAATTGACATCAGTTGAGCATATCAGAAAAAGTCATTGATTAGTCTGAGCCTAAAAGCCTAAATTGCCTTGTTTTCTCAATTCCCTTTAGTTATGCGTGTCCTTATTTTTCTTTTGTTTAGTCTGATGGTGCATTGCATCAAATTCAGGAGCTTTTTAAAGTTAATTTGTTTTTTTTCTATACATGTAGATTCTTTTTTAAAAAATATTTTATTTATTTATTTTTAGAGAAGGAAGGGAGGGAGAAAGAGAGAGAAACATCAATGTGCGGTTGCTGGGGGCCATGGCCTGCAACCCAGGCATGTGCCCTGACTGGGAATTGAACCTGCAACACTTTGGTTCGCAGCCCATGCTCAATCCACTGAGCTACACTAGCCAGGTTTTGGTAGATTCTTTTAAAATAGAACAGA
This sequence comes from Phyllostomus discolor, assembly GCF_004126475.2. Taxonomy (NCBI): domain Eukaryota; kingdom Metazoa; phylum Chordata; class Mammalia; order Chiroptera; family Phyllostomidae; genus Phyllostomus; species Phyllostomus discolor. The sequence continues at coordinate 153,661,515 of NC_040903.2, forward strand.
GTGCTGACTTCCGGCAAGATGGAGGAATAGGTGGACGCACCGTACCTCCTCGCACAACCAAGAACAGAACAACAATAATTTACAACAAGGATTTGCAGTCATAATATCAGAACTGACAGAGGATTTATCTAAATGGAAGTCGGACAGCCAAGAAGTTGAAGTAGACCCGTACATCCAGACTGGTAGGGGACGACGAGCCGAGCGGGCGCAGGGCTGGCGGGGGTCGCAGGTGCGCGTAGGTCGGGGGAAATTTGGCGCAAAATCGGCGCGACAGCAATCCGGGGCGCAAGAGTGCAGCGGTGCAGCGGTGATCCCTGAGTACACAAGCAGCGGCTGGGGGAACCAGTGGGGCAGCGATTGTGGACCAGGGCAGAGCTCACGGCCCAGAAGCCCAGGGAAGTGTCTGACTCCAGGAGAACAGAAGGGTCGCCATTGATCCCTCCTGTCCCCGCTCCCGCCCCTGCCCCCACATATAACGTCACAATCTAGCGACTGGGGCGCCCAGCCCCAGTGAACACCTAAGGCTCCTCCCCCCACCATAACAAGAGCGACCAGACCAGAGAAAAAATAAATAAATAAATAAAATAATGGGAGAAACGGGGAAAGACATAAGATATGTTTCCAGCAGAACAGATCAGTCCCCCAGGACTCATCCTTTTGAGTGACCAAGAAATAGCCAATCTATCAGATGTGCAGTTCAAAACACTGGTGATCAGGAAGCTCACGGAACTGGTTGATTTTGGATGCAAATTACATGAAAAAATGCAGATTACCATAAAAGAGATGCAGGAAGATACATGGAGGAGAGCCAATAGTGAAAGGAAGGAATATGAGTCTCAAAACAACACAGTGGACCAGAAGGGAGATAGAATCAACCAAGCAGGAAAGCATGATGAAATAAGAATTCAAAAAATCGAAGAAAAGCTTAAGACCATCGACGACACCTTTAAACGTTCCAATATCCGAATTATAGGGGTACCAGAAGGGGAGGACCAACAAGTGGAAAAGTTATTTGAACAAATAATAAAGGAGAACTTCCCCAAACTGGCAAAGGGAACAGTCTTCCAAGAAATCCAAGGAGCGCAGAGAGCCCCAAAGAAGTTGGACCCAAGAAGAAACACACCAAGGCACATCATAATTACATTAGCCAAGGTAAAAACGAAGGAGAGAATCCTAGAAGCAGCAAGAGGTAAGGGGACAGTCACCTACAAAGGAGTTCCCATCAGACTGTCAGCTGATTTCTCCAAAGAGACCTTACAGGCAAGAAGGGGCTGGAAAGAAATACTCCAAGTCATGAAAGACAAGGACCTACGTCCCAGATTGCTCTATCCAGCAAAGCTCTCATTTAGAATGGAAGGGCAGATAAAGTGCTTCTCAGATAAGGTCAAGTTAAAGGAGTTCATCATCACCAAGCCCTTACTTTATGAAATGCTAAAGGGACTTATCTAAGAAAAGAAGATAAAGAAAAGACATGTATAGTAAAAGGACAGCAAACTCACAATTATTAACAACCACACCTAAAGCAAAACTGAAAGAAACTAAGTAAACAACTAGAATAGGAACAGAACCACAGAAATGGAGGGCACATGGGGGGCGGGGGCTAGCAGTAGGGGTGGGAGGAGGAGAGAGGGGGAAAAGGTATAGAGAATAAGTAGCATAGAATGTAGGTTGAAAATAGATAGGGGGAGGGCAAGAATAGTACGGGAAATGTAGAAGCTAAAGAACTCATAAGAATGACACATGGACATGGACTAAAGCGGGGGAACGTGGGTGGGAGAGGGGGTACAGGGTGGAGGGGAGTGAAGGGGGAAATGGGACAACTGTAATAGCATAATCAATAAAATATATTTAAAAAATAATAAAATAAAATAGAACAGAGTGCTTAAATAAAATAAATAAACAAAAACAGTCCCAGAGACAAGGACCTGCAAAAATTTTAGCTCTTTTGGCATTCACATATCTCCACATTCTAATTAATGTGTGTTCCACTGTCTTGTGTATTATCTATTTTGGATATAATTTGATTGTAACCTGTTACAGTAAATGAGGATATTGTTCTCTTGCACAATCATTCCCTCAACTTCTCCTCTCCAATATCATTACAATATTTTATTAAATCAACATTCCATGTATAGATTAATATACCCACACAAATATTGTCACCTCTAAAAATTATAATCTATCATCAAGCATCTTTTCTTTCTTGCCTTTCATTTCTCCTGAAGTTAATATAGCCTCATTGTTGCCTTCGTTTAGTGCTCCTTGTACCCATTGCTAACTCTTCCCTCATCTCCCAAAGACTTCCCTGCACCAGGTCAAGTACTCTATCAGTTACACTCTTCTCTAGGAGACCTCCCTCCTAAAGGAATTTCTATCTCTTTTTCTCAGGACTGGTTGCTTTTTAGGCCTACTGCATATCATCCTGGGATTTCCTTCCACGCTCCTCCTAGGAGTTTCCTTGGCCTATATCCTAAATGAGTTCCCTGTTTTTTGGACTTTCAGGGTTTATACTCTCATTTTGTTGAAGCACAACATCCAGTAGCTTCATCAGATTAAAAAGACAATATAATTGCAAAGTAATGGAAGTGTGGCTTCTCCTGGGCACCTCCAAGCCCAGCAAAAGAAGTAGGCATCTGAACATTGCCCTGTAGCTGGTGGCCCAGGCAGGGCACCTCCCGGGAAGCCCCAGAGCCAGTGCACTTGGTTGACACCCTCAGACTACGTGGGATTATAACCCTACCACCTTCACAAGTAACGCATCCAAGGAACAGACTCAGTGAGCATGCAAGTCCCACTGAAGCAAATCCTGCTCCTTAGGGTTAGCTCCTGCAAAGCAGCTCCTCTGCTGTAGTAACAGCCCATCGGCCTGGGGGTCAATCCCCCCCCCACCCCCCCACTGATGCCAACAGCAACAAAGGCTCCACCACAACAGGACAGTGCACACAACCCACACAGGGGCACACCTGGAGTGCAGAGTTTGGGAGACTGGGGAGGCTATGCCACTGGGCCTACAGGACACCTACTACCCAAGGCCACTCTACCAAGTCCAGGAGGCACAGCGACTCTACCTAATCCATAGAAACAAACATAGGGAAGCAGCCACACTTCCCTAATGCAGAGACAAATAAAGAGGTCCCGAATGAAAGGATAAGAAATCTCTGGGAAAAAAATTAAATGAAATGGAGGCAAGCAAACTACCAGATATAGAGTTGAAAACAATGGTTATAAGGATGCTCAAGGAATTTAGTGAGAACTTCAACAGTGTGAAAAAGAACATAGAAAGCATCAAAAGAACTAGTCATAAATGAAGGACACACTAACAAATGAAGAACAATTTACAGGGAATCAACAGTAGAGTAGATGAAGCCGAGAATCAAATGAGTGATTTGGAATATAAGGAAGCAAAAAGCATCCAGTCAGAATAACAAAAGGAGAAAAGAATTTTTAAAAATGAAGATAGTGCAATGAGCCTCTGGGACCTCTGCAAGCATACCAACACTCACATCATGGGGTTGCCAGGAGAGAGAGAGAAATTGAAAACCTATCTGAAAAATATAATGAAGGGGAACTTCCCTAACCTGGTGAAAGAAATAGACAAACAAATCTAGGAATTGCAGAGTCCCAAATAAGATGAACCCAAAGAGGCCCACACCAAGACACATCTTAATTAAAATACAAAAGGTTAAAGACAAAAGAGAGAATCCCAAAAGCAGCAAGAGAAAAGCAGTTATTTACCTGCAAGACAGTTCCCAAAAGACTGTCAGCTGATTTCTTAACAAAAACTTTGCAGGCTCGACGGGACTAGCAAGAAATATTCAAAGTGATGAAGAACAAGGACCTACAACCAAGATTGCTCTTCCCAGCAAAGCTATCATTTAGAATCAGGAGCTCCCTATACAAGAAAAAGCTAAAGGAGTTCATCACCACCAAGCCAGTATTATGTGGAATGTTAAAAAGTTTCTTGAAGAAGAAGAATAAGAAAAAATATTTTTAAATATGAACAATAAAATGGCAGTAAATATAGATCAATAATTGAATTTAAAAAAGCAAAATAAATGAACAAGCAGAACAGAAACAGACACATAGATACAGAGAACACTGTGATGGGAGGGGGACTGAGGGGATGGGTAAAAATGGTGGAGGGATTAAGAGATACAAATTGTTACAGAATGGTCATGGGAGTACAAAGTACAGTGTAGAGAATATAGTCAGTACTGTGCTAGCCCTGGCTGGTGCGGCTCAGTTGGGTGGGCATCCTCCTGCAAAGTGAAAGGTCACCTACATTCGATTCCGAGGTCGGAGCACACACATGCATGGGGTGTGGTCCCCATCCCCAGTTTGGGCGTGTGGCAGAGGCAATCGGTTGGTGACTCTCTCGTGCATCAATGTTTCTCTGCCTCTTTCTCCTTCCCTTCCCCTTTCTCTGAAAAAATCAATAAATAGAATCCTTAAAAAATACTATTCTAATAATTATGTATGCTGCCAGATGGGTAGAAGATTTATTAGGATGATCACTTAGTAAGTTATATAATGTCTAATCACTGGGGTGTAGACTTGAAACTAATTGTATGTTAACTGTAATTGAAAAAGTTGTAAAAAATAAATAAAAAGAGCCAAATTAATTAATTAATTAATTAAACTGCTAGAGTCTTAGTATTATCTTCCAGAGCTGAGTTTTGAAAAATGTACCTCTCATCATTGGTCTTTTAAATAATCATATACTTAGACTAGAGTTTCCTCTGAGAGGAACAACCGCAGACAGAAGGCCAGAGTTTCATTCTATATGGGCCTCAGAACAATGTAATATAAAACCTGATTACACCACATTTCTTCCATTAAAAAAATGCGAAGGGGAAATGAGAATTTTACTAGGAGAAAGGCAAAATAAACTATAAAAGAGTTTTTATAAACATGTATTTGTATGTAGAATAATCATAATAAGCTACAGAAGCATAAAATTTCAGAGTTGAAAGGGGATTTAAAGCCTAATTCCCCAATCAACATTTGAGTACAAACTAATTGCTTCAATCCAAAAACTCAGTGTGAAAAAAATATTTTATTATTATTGCTATAGCTCGATTTTCATTTTGAGATGATGGGACAATAGAAATAACCTGACAGTCAAGGTTTCCTTCTCTCTCTCATTGTACCACGGTACTGTGGGGCATGTGTGTGGAAACACCTGTCCCTGCTGTCATTGCCTACACAGTCACCTCTTGCCCCCATTTGATCCAGCAACCCATCCTTCCTGTCCACCTGAACCTTTGGGCTTGAAGCTTTCTTTCTTTCAAGACCCAGCTTGTGAGGCCCTGGCTGCATGAACACACTGCCAGACGTGACACTGGGGCTCCACAAGCTGGAAAGCAGGGCATACACACGTTCCCTCTGCAATTAGTCAAGTCTTTGTATTGCTGTATCCCTGGGGCTTTGTCTGGGAGGCATTAGGGACCCTTTGTCCAGAAGGTACAGATGTCAGCTCTCTTACCACTTACCCCTGGCTCCCAGTCCATCCACTAACCTCAATTCCAGGAAAATTTTGCTACTGAAAGGAGATGGTCCCACCCTCCTCAAAGCATCTCAAACCTCTGGCTAACCCAAGGTTTCTCAGTCTTGGTACCATCGGTACTTTGGATCAGATCATTCTTAGTTGTGGAGGACTGCTCTGTGTACTGTAGGATGTTTAGTGGCATCCCTGGCCTTCACCCACTAGCTGCCAGAAGCATCCCCATTTTTGACAGTCATTATCCAACACCCACTGGGCTTACCCCAAGAGTCCCATCTGTTCTCCTAAGACCTGGGCTTTGATACACAACTGGAAAGAGTCACAGACTATTTGCTTTCCTTGAGACAACGAATGCCTTCCCCCGCCCCTTCCCTGAGATGACGCATGTGAATGTGAAGAGCAAGGCAAAGGAGGGAAGAGAAATGAGATGCATAAGGGAACATGGTTAATATTTCAAAGGCATCATCCCATGTATGTTGTATTTTCTCACCCGTTGCCTTAAAGTGTACACCACATCATTCCAGTACCTCTTTTGTGTGTATTACCTTTTGTATATGGACTACAATGAACAAGCACATAGCAAGAAATTTAAGAGGCAGAGACAAGTTTAATCCTCAATTCTGATCCATACAACAGCAAAAAAGATTCTTCACAGCCAACACATATGCCTGAGATACCTGTACAGGTTCACATAAAACAATCCTGGAGATTATAGTTTCAGTTCTACAAAGGTGTACAGGCCTTTATTCTGTATATTTACCAACGTATCACCTTGATGTAATTGGGGGAAAACACTGGCTGAATCGGAGGCTAAGAGAAGAGGAGATATTTTAGCTTCTGAAACCTCATGCTTGGAGGATCTGAACCTTAGATCATTTAACTTTCTTTTAAAAGCCTCAAGCTTACACAAACAGGCTTTTGATGCTGCTCTGAGCATTAGTACTGATTCCAATTCCTGTTCTATTCACATATCCTGAGGTCATTAACCATGAATCATTTTTCATTTGGCTACAAAACTCTCCAATAGCACAAGAGGTTGATACAATGTTTACAACTATTTGGGGGAAGTTAATCACTTCGCTATAATGTTATTTACATGTTGAGCTACATAGGTAAACTGCAATATATGAAAGCATTCACCCTTCCCCTGGACCAAAATTCAGCCTAAAATCAGCCTTTTTCCTGAGCACCTCAGCCCACGCACACAGCAACAGCTGTGCGCATGCCGAGCCACCCTGCCCTGGTGCCAGGCTGCCAAGAGGCCCGAGCTTCCAGAACGGAGACGAAGCAGCCGTTCTCCTCTCCCGTCAAACTGGTGCCTGACCTCCAGATGTTATTTAGCCCACCGAGTGATTAACTTACAGTTCTTTCTCCATGGATGGGGCCACTTTGATTTGTACACGTGCCCTTAGTTACTCCACTCGCCTATTACTTTGCCAGTACAGTAAATTATGCTCACTCATAGTCACAGTCTGCCTTACAGGTTTATGGCAAAGTTGAACATTCTTTTAACATTTCTCCCTTTTTTTCAAACTGAGAATTGTTTGGTTAAAAAATATTCTGGCTTAGTTATTTTTTTCTTCAGGGATTCAAAGAATCCTTTGGCACTGTGTACCACCTCAAATGATCATCATTATAAATATTTGCTAATATTGGGGTGACTGGTGACAACACCAGCTTAATATAATTTTATGCAAAACATTCCAAACAAGCCCCCTAACTTTAAAAAAAAATGTAGTACATACACACTAACACTGATAGAGTTTACTCTGTGACAGACATCATGTTAAAACAAATCACACCATTTGATCCTCACAATTGTCCCATGAGGTATATTATTGTCTCACTTGGATGCCCCTGAAAACAGAGCTTGCGACAAAGGCTTTATTAGGTACTGTTTTGGGGGAGGTGACCCCTGACGGCATGAATGGAGTCTAAGAAGCCCAGACAGGGAAAGAAGAGGAAGTCAATAAAGGGGTTCATTATGAGACACCATTGTGGGCAACAGGGACTTAATTCTGCTTGACCTCCTGAAATACGGACGAATGCCTCTCAGAATTGTCCAGCAGGACAGGAGAGAGGGACATCTACCCACTGGTCCCCATGCCCCACTGATCATGGGTCACCCAGGAGCCAGGGAACTCTCACCGGGAAGAAGGCAAAGGAGCTAGGCCTCGAGTGCTCTCAGGGAAGAGAGTGGCTGCGGCCAGCCACGCCCACTGACGACATGGCCCGAATCAGAGGTGAAGTGTGTGAGCTGGGGCAAAAGATCTCTGACACAGCGAGCATCCTCCCAACCCACAGAGAGGAAACCTTGCCTGCTCAAGGTCGTAAGGTTGGCCAGTGGTAGAACCAGGTCTCAAACATGGGCCATCTGGCCTCAGAGCCCACAGCCCTCACTGTGTGCTATCAACCCCAGCACGTGAATAAGGATGTGGGCTGCACACCGCCCTCCCTGGGAGAGGGGGAGGTCTTTCCACCAACTCAATTTAGAGCCTGTGTTTCCAGCATTCATTTAAACGTTGCATTTTCTCCTTTGAGAATTCATTTTATTTTGCAACAATACAAGAAAATGCTCCTGCAATGTTGCATCTGTATTTATGAATTGAATGAACACCTTTCATTTGAGAGCATGTAGGAAGACAGGGATTCAGACAGTGTAAACCACTTGAGGGAAAAGAAAAAACAAAAAACACAAAGCTCATACAACCTTTTTTGAGTTCAGAAAAAGCTTTTCAATTTTTATTAAAATGTAATTCTTCAAAGAGTATAGAAATACACCTGGCGATGACTGCTAGATGTCAACCATCTGCTTCAAACATACAGAAGAAACACCTACCAAATTCTGCCTCATCAGAATTTATTGTTGTACATATATATAGTCAGAACAACACCAAAGCAGCTACATTTGACAGATCCTTCTAAAGCAGACAGTTTTCTGACAGATTGTTTCCCCTTGAGGAAAGTTGTAACACTTGTGAAGGTTTTGAAAGATAAGCGTGAAGGACCACATTTTCACTGTCAGGGCAAGAAGCCAGAGGTGGCATGCACAAAGGGCCTGGGAGGCAAGAGGCACCGGGGGAGGGTGTGGCAATCCCGGTTTCTGCTGCGCACACACAACACTTTGAGGAGACAAAGCACACAGGGGAAGGCATTCCCTCTGCAGGGGAAGGGTCTTGGGGTTTACTACCTTCAGGAATTACAAGACATCACACCCAGGTGAAGACAGGAAAAGGAGACTCCCTACACACGGCCTCAGCTTCCTCCGAAGGACAAGGACCAGTGGGTTAAAGGAAAGGCCGCGTGAGGACCGTGCCTTCGGGACGTGGAAGTGTGCGGCAAGAAGGCCTACTTCCCTTCAGGCTCACGCAAGGCACTGGACGGGCTCCCTCACTTACTACTAATGAAAACCAAACACCCTAGAGAGGAGAGCAGTGCTGGCACTCAGTCTGCACTCAGTACCAGTGAAGTGTCATCTGTGGTTTGAACTCAGCCTGGTGAAACACACACAGAGTGGCCCTGAACTGCCTGTGTGAACCCGCAGGGTCTAATCACTTCTATCCCTCTTCTATCCACTCTGGCTCTGGCTAAAACTTCACTGGGAAAGAGGAAGCAGAGAGCTCACCTGGGCTGTGTGTTGCCTTGGCATTTTACGGTGAGCTCTTTCTTCCTGTTCTGAACCTCCTTTGTGTCCAAAACGAGGGCAGACCACAGCTGCACAGGCTGGAAAGGAGATGGGCCAGCCTGTGTCTGGAGTCCTCCTCACAAGAGCCTTTTTGTCAGCCTTCTCCCACTCTTTTGGGCAGATTCACCTTTCCTGGTCAAGTCATTTCAGCTTGACGTTTCCAGGGGACCCACTTTACACTAACTTTGCATTTTAAAATTACCTCTGAATTCCAAAAGGCTGCATGAGATAATTTTTTCAACATACTTCACTCCTCATGACGGCTCCCTAGCACCTTGCAGGTGAGATCACAGTGTGCGGACTTTCCAGTCTGTCTTTTCCACCTACGTTTCTCTCTCACTTGTTGAAGAAAAGAAACAAAACATAATTTAAGGAGGAAAGACACAGTAAAGAGCTTGCAGTGTTTTCCAGCCAAAACGGCAGACATGTCTCTCTGAGGCCCGAGGGAGGCCCCGAGAATGTCAGGACAACCGAGGACAGGTCATCTCCCCCACCGCCAGGCCCGTCAGACGGGGCAGAGGGCCATTCCTTACGCACAACCCAGTGAAGGGACGACAGGCAGCAGGAGAAACTGCCAGACATGTGAAAAAGCGTCAAGTGCCAAACCTCTATCTTCCCTACAGATACAGATCGATGTTAAACAATTTTAATATGTTTGTCATAGTTAGGTCCATCAAATAGGCATTCTCTCTGTGGCCACACCACTCCACAGTTATCCTGGGTTTCCCTTGGAGTGGCCTTGTTCCCTCTGACCTCATGGACACTATCCTCTCTGTGTATTTTCTGCTGGACACAGAGAACTGAGGATCCCTAGAGAAGGTAAATGGAGTAACAACCCCCAAACCCAATCTATAATGCCCAACTTTTGTCTCCACAGAGAGGAACACAGGTTTTACTAAGGACATGGACCACTGAGAATAATATATATATATACATGTATATATGTATATATATATACACTCCCTCAATAGAGAAGACATTTGATTTTGTGTAGATTTCCCTCTCATTCAGAAACAGGTGGCCCAGACAGGAAGTGAACCCATTCTGGGGCAGCAGTGAGATCATACAAGTCACAGGGCCAGAGTGAAGGGTGGGCCAGAGTGAGGAAGCTCCCCGCTGCTTCCAGGGGCTTTCAATCTTTCCTAGGAATCCACCTTTGGAAAAACGCTCACTTTATTGTTTCTGCTCATCTTCCGTTCCACCCTGCCTACCTTGGGCATCTTTGTCTGGATCAGCTCTTCTGGGGTGTTGCCCAAGGGGGGAAGCAGTCGCTTTTTGCTGTTTCGAGTCTCTGAGAGCCACTGGGGAGGCAATTCAAAAGGACCAAAACCAAACTGCAGGGAATACTTGCCTGAGAACATCTCAGGTTCCACAGGGGCTGCTGGTGCCACCTGGGATATAGAGTCCACAGTTCCTGGAGTTGGCACAGAAGGTGCAAACTGTGGCCGCTGCTCGCCCTCCAGGCTGGTGCCAGGTATCTCCTTGGCCTGGAGGTCAGCAGAGCCAGTGTACTTGGCTTCGCTCTCTTCCTCATCCTCCCTGGGCTTAAAGATCTGCTGCTGCCCGATGTGGAACATCTCCAGCAGCTGGCTTCCCGAGCGCATGCTGGGCTCCAGGCTGGCATCAGCCAGCCCACTCCCTGTACTCACCACATTACGGCGACTGTACCGGTGGTGTAGCTGCACCAGGGTCCCTACCAAGCACTTGCGAACAGATTTATTCACAGTAAGAAAAAGCACAGGGTTCGCTAGCAGAGAGACTTTGGGCAGCCAAATGGCAGTGAGCAGCAAGAAGACAGAAGTGTCAGGGACATTAAGCACAGTCTGGTAGACGACCAGGGTAGCGTATGGCACGCTACATAAGATGAAGACCATCACCATTGAGAGCAGGGTGGCGTGCAGCTGGGCCTCCCGCTGGGAGGCATAGGGGATAGAGATGGTGTTCTGTGGGGTCCGCAGGGCTGCTATGATGACCTTCTTCTTCTGGCTGGCACTCAGGGCCCGTCGAATCAGTATCAAGAAGAGGAAGACTACGGCCACAGGCACGATGACCGTGGTGATGTTATAGATCAAAACATACACCAGGTGGCCCAAGGAGTTGCTCCAGACTTCGGTGCAGGTGGACATGGCATAGATGTCTGCCACATTGGTCACTGCAAACACTGGCACACTGGCCACCACTGCATGAGCCCAGATGTACATCACCAGCTCACGGGACTTGGCATCAGATATTTTTCTCTCCAGCGGATAAAGAACTGAGTAGTACCTGCAAAATGCACACACAAAATTCATTTCACAGGAGAAAATAACGCTTTAAATTAGGGCAATCTATATTACCAAGAGTAGGAGAGACTGAAAAAAGGGTCAAGTTCTTTTATTCTGCCTAAGAAAGAGAGAACCACTGGGGAAATTAGGTAGCCAGACCTTCAGTTTTGAGGACTTTGCTGTGTAATTCATAACTGGTTTAATAATTATTGCCACCAGGATTAAATCGCAAAGAGTGTTCGCAATATAAAGGGTGTTTCCATTTGCTGTAAAGACATCTATTTTTCAATTTAATGGTAATTTGTAAAAAGATTTTCCATGCACTACAGAAGATTTAGGGCAAATTTCAAAGCCACTAACAGAAAGAAATTTGTCTGCATGCATTTCCAAAGCAGTGTATGTATGGAGATATTAACTTTACAGCTGCTTGGGGCAGAACCCAATATGAAGGACAGACTCTGACAAAGTCCTTCCACAAAATCTACTGACAAAATTTATGCCTGATTACCCTGGCCGGTGTGGCTCAATTGGTTGGAGCACTGTCCTGTAACAGAGGTTACAGGTTTGATCCCCGACTCCCCTGCTGCCTCCTGGTCTGGACGCTAACCATCCCAGGTCTGGGTGCAAATAGGAGGCAACCAATCAATGCTTCTCTCTCACATCAATGTTTCTCTCTCTCTGTTCTCTCCCTCTCTCCGAAAGCATTGAAAAAAAAATGCCCTCAGGTGAGGACAAAAATTTTTTTTAATTATGCCTGCTCAATAGTTATTGTTCCAATGATAATCATTTAGTAACCCTAAGAGTAAAACAAGTAATAGGTCTGAAACGCCTGCATGATAAAACTTCTTTTTCTTCAAGCTTAACTTGACTATTCTATAACCACCTAATCAGAATTCCAAAAGGACCCTGTTTCCAAATCAGCAATGATTTGGTGAAAATGAGTAGTTCTTCAGACCCTAGGGCCACCTCTGTCAGGAAAGGGCTGCCACTAGCCATCAGAGATACAGTGATTATCAGAGATTAGCTCTGCCCACTTCACTCCAGTCAGCTAATGCTGGAGTCACCCTACAACCCTATTAACATTCAGTCACACCAGGGGCCAGGTAAGCACACTTGCTTTCCTGTCACAAGGATTTCTGAGCACCACCTATATGCCAGGCACTGGGTTAATAAAGAAGAAAGGACATATAGGAACGTTTCTAAAGTTAATGAAGAAAAAGGCATGCAAGCAAACAATTATAAATGAGGAGATGATGGCTCTATTAGAGGTATGCACAGAGGTATGGGAAAGGGAGCACCTGGGAAAATGTCAAGAGAAGGTGGCACCATGGTGGAGCCTGGCAGGGGCCAGCTGGGGGAGAATGCTGCAGCTGGGGGAGACACGAGGCAAACACAACAAGACCATGGATGATCGGAGGTGTGTGGAGCACGATGTGTTCTAGATCTCTTTCTGGGAGAGGGAAAAAGGAGAAAAATGCAAAAGTTATGCATGCTCTCAATTTTATTTCTCTGAATATGATGAAGTTTTCTAACCACAACTCTATAAATACAATGTGATGGCCTGGCACCCACACATGAACACGTGCTCAGGAGCCCACTGTCTCTGATTTCTCTTTGCTAACTGGCGGATAATCAACCCAGGCTTCTGGTCATTTTTGCTCCTATTTATGTATTGGTAAATAGACTGCAACATGAGCATGCAGGCTCATTACAAATAATTCTGTTAGTGTGTACAGCTCTAGAAAATAATGCAGTAAGTCTATGGCCTCCCAATTAACTTGCTGATTCAGTGCCATGAAAACAAAAGTCTGAGAAAGCAGTGAGAAAAAGGATCGTCTTCCCTTCATCTTCATGCACACCACACTTAAGCTTACAGGTAATCGGTATCTCTGAATAATAAAACTGGAACCTGCTGGCCTCATTTTTGTACTAAAAGGTGGCACTGTGGTGGAGCCTGGCAGGGGCCAGCTGGGGGAGAGGACTTGCTTACCCTTAAAAATAATAATGGCAAATATACAGTAGATTTTCTGATGGAATGAAAATAAGGGTTTCTTATTGTTAGCATATTTTCCCCTCTAAGCCCAAGTGCCTAGAAATAACTCACTGTTATTATTGCATTGATTCCAGGTATAACAGAAAGTGTTCAAAATAATGTGTTCCCACTCCTGTTGAATCCTATTCTTAAAAAATTTCCAAGATTAGTGTCCCAGGTTCGATTCCCAGCCAGGGTACATTCCTGGGTTGCAGGCCATAACCCCCAGCAACCGCACATTGATGTTTCTCTCTCTCTCTCTCTCTATCTCCCTCCCTTCCCTCCCTAAAAAATAAATAAATAAAAATATAAAAAAAAATTTTCCAAGATTCATATCAGCATTTTTCACAACAGCCAAAAAATGGAAACAACCCAACTGTCCATCAGCTAGTAAATGGATAAACAAAATGTGGTAGAGCCATATAATGAACTATTATTATTCAGCAATAAGCAAGAGCACGCGTTGTTATGAGGGTTCTCATTACATCCTGAGAGTTCTCATTACAAAAAAATTCCTCTTTTTTTTTGTATCTGTATGAGATGATGGATGTTAACTAAACTTATTGTGGCAATCATTTCACAATGCATGTAAGTCCTTTATGCTATACAACGTAAGCTTACACAGTGCTGTATGTCAATTATATCTCATTAAAACTTGAAGAAGAAAAGGAATGAAGTACTGATACATGTCACGACATAAATGAGCCTTGAAAACATTATGCTGAGTTAAAGAATCCAGACATAAAAGGATACATACTGTATGATTCCACTTACATGAAAGGTCCAAAATCAGCAAACACACAGAGACAGAAAGTAGATTAGTAGTTGCCTAGGTCCGGCAGGTGGGAATGGAGAGTGAGTGTAATGAGCAGGAGGCTTCCTTCTAGGGTAATGAATTGATTCTAAAGTTCAATTGTGGTGATGGCTGCACAGCTCTATAAAGATACTAAAATTCATTGACTTGGATACCTAAAATGGGTCACTTATGTGATACATAGATTATATCCAAATAAAATGTTTAGAAAAACTTTCAGAAAATAAACATCCACAATGTGGACTGAAGACTTAAACCCTCACTAAGCAGGTGGTACAGCTAAGGGGCAGCTGAAAGGACACCTGCCATAAACACAGGCGGTCCAACACCAAATTCATCAGGGCACCCACCAGGATGCAATTTGACTTTTCACTCTGACTTTTCATTGTATAGGGCAGTGCCATGCGATGGCTCTCTCCAGATATTCCAAGGCCTCTTGTGGCATCCAGAAGAGTCATGCAAAGTTACTGTAAAGCCCCCCATGGCAAACTGGCATCACATGGTGTGCATTCAGCTGGCTGAAAGGATTTGAGTGGTTCACATAACATTTTTTAATGCAAACTAATCGCAAACATTTGAAAATTATAGAATTCTAGATTTCTGATGTCTCTTCTAAGAAAACAGTCCTGCCCACTAAATCTAGATAGCCACAAAGCAACTATTATGTGCATCTGTTAAGTGACTAACCCCAATGAACATGAATGCAGACACAACCCCAGCCTGGCCCATGCATTTGTCACCTGCCTAGTCTGCCACTGTGGATGGTGAGTGAGAAAATTCCAAAGAACCAGAGTGGCTCATGGCAAGATCTGAATGTGCCAATCAGAAGCAAACCCTACAGAAAAAGAGGCAAATATTGGTGTAACCTATCCAAGCCCAGGCCACAAACAATTCATTTAATTTTTCCTTTCTGTTGAGGAAACTGAGATTCAAAAAGGCTAGGCCACTTTGCCCAACGCCACCCACCCAGAAAGCAATCTAGGCAGGTTTCTGGTCCCAAGAATCCCCCTGTTAAGCCAGCAACTTCTAGTATGCAAGGGCTTTGTGTGACTGTGCCCTCCATGTGGATGACCCTAGGCAGCTAATACACTCTGGGTTCTGGGCCTGAGACGCCAGAGTGACTCCACAAACTAGTTCCGAAATCCACACCCTCATAAGTGATTAAGGTATGAAGTATGTTTTGAATGGACATAGAGTTTAAAAAATCCAAATTCATCTAAAATGCAGTTGAATTTATCATAGGGTATAAAGTCAGAAGAGCCAGTATTATCCCTTCAGAAACTTTTCCTCTCTGCAAATCTTGAAATCAAAAGTACTTGTGGACACAAAATACTTTTCATTTCTTGTTTGTTTATTTAAGTCTATTCCCTAAAATGCATTATCTCAAATGCATTCAGGACATGCTAGCAACAAAGGGAAAAGGCAGGAAGCTGTTGATTACTGAGATCTTTACACTTAACTTTGATGAACCTGATCAAATTACATGTGATGGCAGTAGCTAAGATATAAAATTCATTCCAAATGAACATTCTCTTAAAGAGGATGGGAAGAGAAAACAACAACCAGGCCAATATGTGGCCTTGGAAATAAATCCTCTGA
This sequence comes from Phyllostomus discolor, assembly GCF_004126475.2. Lineage (NCBI taxonomy): Eukaryota > Metazoa > Chordata > Mammalia > Chiroptera > Phyllostomidae > Phyllostomus > Phyllostomus discolor. Next base: position 153,677,412 of record NC_040903.2, read on the forward strand.
AGGGATTCTGGTATTATCTGGCCAGGTCCAAATGGATTATCTAATCATGTGTTAAATAACCACTGAATTGTTCTCTTGTTCTTCCCGGAATGTTTTCATCTTACATCAAAAAGCACTAAATGTGGAATTACCAATCAGATGAGCCAAACTATTGCAAATTGCAACACAAACACCACCAATTCCAACCATGCTGAAGCTCGACCGTGATCCAGCCACTCTGCTTCAGCATCCTCATGATGTGACCTACCGTGTCACATCTTTTCTCAATGGTCCTATTTTCTGTAGCTGCTGTTAAATCAACCTTGTGAGGCGTCTGTTCTGGCAATTCGTTCTCTTTCTGTTGACCACAGGCTGACTAAGATGTGGAATAATGACTATTTCCCACTTGCTTCGTGATGCTAATATTTCAATACACTTAAAAAAAAAATCAAGCCCCTTGCACTTGATCTTACCTGTCCAAGGCAATGGCAGGGAAACTAAGAATAGTCACAGAACAGAAGACTTTGTGCAAAAATTTGACGACTTTGCAGAAGAGCATGGTGTAGATCCACCAGCAACAGTGAGGACTGGTGCTGAGAACGATGTCGAAGGGCACGCAGACCAGGCTGGCACAGATCCCCGAGCAGGCCAGGTTTTTAATGAACCTGTTGGTGACAGATTTGAACACGGTTGTGCGGCAAGTTGACCATAACACCATGAAGTTTCCTGGCCAGATATGCAAAATAAATAAATAAAAATAAATTTTAAATAAAAAGAAAGAAGACAAAAAAAGGGAAAATACAGGTTAAAAAGACTGAAAAACTACATTTCAGAGTTGATTTCAAAGGATTTAATTTAAATACATATTATATTGTCTATTTATGTGAAATTATTAAATCACTTATGTACATCTCAAAAAGTCTAGAAGAATTTTTAGTGGTGAGTTTCGTTACTTCATTTAGGGATATCCTGTGCTGCCCTTCATAGGCCTTATCATTATTATGCATGTGTTTACTAGTGTTATGATGCTGGATAAACAACTTGTTGGGTGTTACTTCATCTCAGGCAGTCTACTCCCACAAAATTTGCAGATGACTTCCACGCTGACAAACTGCAACAGAAATAGGACGCAAGCCACACGTGCAATTTTAAATTTTCTAGTAGCCGTATTTTTAAAAAATAAAAAACAGCTGAAATTTTAAGAGTGTGTTTTATTTAACCCAATATATCCCAAATATTATCATTTCAACATGTAATCATTACTATAAAAAGTAATAATGAAATAGTTTTCATTCTTGTTTTTGTACTCAGTCTTGAAGTCTGATGTGCATTTTTTAATTGAAATATAATTGATATATATATCACTGGATTAGTTTTAAATATACATGGTGTGCATTTTGTTTTATACTTGTAGCACATTTAAATTTGCACTAGTCATATTTCAAGTGGAATTCATTGGCTCAATAGCCAATATGCAGCCAATGGCTACTAAATCCAGGACTGTGTGGTTCTAGACCTCTAACAGAAATGACACATTTGACTAGCTCTCTGAGCAATCTCCTTTCATGGCTTCTACAGACCTACAGTCCCCTGATTTCCCTCCTCCCTTCCCACCTCCCCTTGTTGAGGCCACTCCTCTCTTTATCAGGCCCTCATCCACCCTCCCTCTGCAGCCTCCTCCTAGATTAGATCATCTATTCGGATAGCTCTCTATTGGAATGCTGGTGACTCCCACATTCTTGTCCCAAACCAGGCCTCTCAACTCCAAACTTCTGTTTCCAAACATCTGATTCCCCACCTTTCTAAGTCTGTTACGCATTCCCTTGGTCCTCAACAGCCTGGGTGATCTAGGTGCCTACCCGCCTAATCTCCCTTGTCTCTTCTTCCCCTGGCTCACTGGGCACTGGCCACCCTGGCCTCTTTTCCCTTTAAACAGGATCAAGGTTGATCCTTTCTCAGTGCCTCTGCACAAGATTTTTATACTGCCTAACATGTTCCTCATCTGTCTGGTTTCTTTTTAATTTAAGTCTTAATGTAATTGCTGCCTCCTCAAAGAAGACCTTCTCTAACCATCTTTCTACTTTAAATACTCACTGCTCCTCCCTCCATTAAAGTCTATTATAACATCCTACTGTGGCCTTTATAGCCCCAATCATAATTATTAATTTATTTACTTGTTTCCCTCCATTTCATGAGGGTAAAAACCATGTCAGTGTTGCTCACTGTTATAAATCCACTGCTTTGCTCGCTATCCAACACACGACAGGCATTCTATAAATATCTGTTAAATAAATGAATTTGTAAGATAAGGGAACAAACAGTAATCAAAAGTCCCTGCAGTAACATGACCCCTTGTGTAGTGAGTACATCATGTGAGGATGCTATAAGCCAGCAGTTTCCCGAACCTTACTGTGCATCAGAATTACTACACCAGACATTGTGAATCACAGTTAATAGATATGGAACTGGGAACCTGCATTTGCAACAAGCACCCCAGATACATTTGGGCAGTTGGCCCCCAAACTGAAGTTTCAGAAACACCTCCTCTAAACAGAACTTATACCATCACCACCCACCACCCTAGAGGCTCTCAGAAAATAAGCCTTCAGGTATGTAGGGCAGCCTGCCCTACTGGTGGAGCTTTTACCTGGTGAGGGAGCCAGATCCATTCAGCCAATTAGTCAGGACTCAAGGACACTGCTGCCTCCTGTGTACACACTCAGAGAAGGCCCAATGAACCGAGCCAACAGCTCAGACTCACTCAGAGGGGGTGTGATGGCACCAGGGCAGGGGAAGAGGGGCTCAAGGCTGTAGCCAGTCACCACAAGGCGCTGCTTCAGCACCTCAGATGTTGACATAACTGACTGTCAAGGGTCTCTCTTCAAACACGATATTCTGTAGCTGCCTCTTCTCTGCCTAACAAAGTAGTAAAAATAGCCACTGTATTTGGGAAATAGGCCAGCTGTTTCTAGGAAATTTTCTACCAAACTTTCCTTACATTAGCAGCTATCTGGCTGAGACAAAACCAGTTATGTGAACATATATGTACACACACTTACTCAGTGGAAGAACTGTTCATACTAACACCACCACCTCTGGCCCCTCCAGCTTCCCTGTCACCAAGGTGACAGACTGAGCAATAACAATGTATTTGAAGTTCTGTTGACTTGGGGGATTCTTTTTCCCCCACTGAAGCAAAGATTAGATAGAATCTGGCTGGAGCACCTTCCCTCGTGTCAGTTCACTTCTGGACTTAACTTCTGGTAACCATCTAAAAACAAAATAGCCTACTTAAAGAAACCTGCCATGAAGAATGTGTACATGTCACAGTCTCTTCAGCTGACAAAATCAGGGGTGTCTCCAGTCCACTGGGAGACTTCCCAGAAAGACAGTTTGTCTTCGCTATAAATCAAAACTATAGGCGTTTCTTTTTGTTTCATCACTGTCAATCTCTGTAGTTCGGTAGGCTATACTCAACAAAATATTTTGAGTATCCAAAGAAACAGAAAAATTCATCTCGAAGGAGGGGACAGGCTGCGGGCCAGGGTCCCTCACGCACATAGCAGGTTCTGTTGAACTTAAACTGATTTCCGTCATTACCTCATACTCTACTCTCCCAGCTTTCCCTCCCCGTCTCTATGATGTCAGGCGTAACTTCTCATTGCTTTAAAAAAAGTCATACATTTTATTAGGATGTCCACACTGTGAATAAGGAAACTTATTTTCATTAGTAATTATTGAACTATCTGAGATTCCTATAATCACATTTTATCTCCATTTATTTATAAAACCCTAAATGGCACCTAGAGCCTAATCCCTTTTGCTATTAAGACCCTGAAATACTGACTTCTGGCCAAGATGGAGGCATAGGCAAATAAGACTTGCCTCTTCGCACAACCACAGCAAAGATTACAACTGAATTACAAAACAACTCTCACCCAGAATAGTCAAGAACCTGAAGGTAAAGAAGGCTATGCTCTTTCCACTCTCTAAACCACCCCTCTCTCTCGTCACTTAAAAATGGATTCATTTGAGTCTAAGAACCTGAATTAGACCCAACTATCAGGAGAGGAGCACCCACACTCAATATCTGATTAGCCACACACAAAAAGGTATATGTCTGTACATATACACATGTAAGCATGTGAGCATACACATACGCACACACAAATACACACATAACAAAGCAAGACAACCATACGTCTGATCATTCAATCTCATTAGCACTTTATATTCTCCTTAGTTTTACAAGGCACTGAGAATAACTCAGTATATATTTTAAGTAACACAGTAATCAACACTAATCAACCTCAAGATACTTTTTATTTCTGAGATTATGTTCTAAATCATCTAATCCCCCTTAGAAATCATTCAAGTTCTTCCCATTCTTCCTCGCTTTACGTGCCCATCACATTTTCTAATGCTGGATTCCATGGCAGTAGTCCGTGCCGGAGCTGTGGGCAGGGCAGCCCGGTTGGGGCACACTCACAGCACACAAAGCCAAAAGGGGAACGAGAGGGAGAGGGTGATGGCGTGGGTACCAATCTGCTCTCCTGGGACTGCTGTTACTCTATCACTCCTCCTAATCTAAAATACAAATAACTATTTCTCCTTACACAGTACACTTGGTATTCAAAGATGATTGATGTTGAAGACAGAGACACTTGAATTAATTAACACCAAATCACAGAAAGTGTCTGACAGAACTTGAGCAGCTAACCAGGCAATTTTTTCCCAACTAAATTTACCTCTGGAAATTTTTTTCCTGATTATTTATTTATTTATTTATTTTTAGAGAGAGAGGAGCAAGGAGGGAGAAAGCTAAGGAAAGAAATGTCAATGTGTGGTTGCCTCTTGCACCCCCTACTGTGGACCTGGCCAGCAACCCAGGCACATGCCCTGACCCAGAATCAAAGCAGTGACCGACCCTTTGGCTCAAAGGCTGGTGCTCAATCCACTGAGCCACACCAGGCAGAGCTGACCCTGGGATATTTTGACCGTAACTGTTTTTTTTTTCCAACTGGTTCATAGGCTATGCATCTTTGAGAGCAACAATCCTGGTGTGTTAAAAAGACTAATAACCAAAATGAAATATTCCAAAAGTGCCTTGGAAAGTAGAGTGCCTCTGAGAATCCTCCTGAGAAAATAGATACATGACCCTTTAAAAACTAGCAGCTTCCCCAGAGGCTTAAAGAAGTTTTTAAAAAATTAATGGTCATGTTTTCACAGAAAGATAAACATATGCCCCAGAACATTCTAAAAAGCGAAATCTGAAAAAAATCAAAAGCAAACTAGAGGCAATATTACATTATAAGGAAAACCCTAAGAAGTCAGACTGTATCAAGAGGGAAGCCAAAGTAAATTAACAAGAATCAGAAAGACTACGGAGACTTTTACACCCAGCAAACACCACGTGAGACAAGAGGAAACTCTACGCAAGTTAGGTGATACCAATTCCATAACAGAAGAAAAAAACAGAAAACTACTTTGTGTAGAATGGAATTCTAAATTTCTTCTTTCCTTTAGATTACAAGCAAAAAAGTAACCAAGAACAAGGTCTCTTGGGTTAAAACCATTATGTAAAATGAACGTTAGAAAATGCTTTTAATTAATCTGCCAGATAATTAAAAGTCATAGGAATAACTTTAGCCTTTTTTTAATCCTCGCCAAGGATATGTTTATTGATTTCAGAGAGAGAGGAAGGGAGAAGGGGAGAGAGAGAGAGAGAGAGAGAGAGAAACATCAACCAGTTGCTTCCCAGAAGCACCCCAACCAGGGATCAAACCCACACCCTAGGTATGTGCCCTGACCAAAGACCAAACCCACAACCTTTTGGTGTTCAGGAGGACAATCCAACCAACTGAGCCACCTGACCAGGGCTTGCCTATCTATGTCTTTATATTAAAAGTGGCTTTCTGGCAGGTTCTCTTACATCAACTGCCTAAGACTCACACTGTAGGAAGCAACTTCTCTTCTTCCTCTCCGCTACCTACTTGGCAACCGCAAAGCAGCAACCATGCATGAGTGTATCTCCACCCACGCTGGCCTGGCTGGTGTCCAGATCAGCAATGCCTGCTAGTAGTTCTACTGCCTAGAACATGGCATCCAGCCCGATGGCCAGACACCAAGTGACAAGAGCACTGGTGAGGGAGATGACTCCTTCACACCCTCTTCAGTGAGACAGCGCTGGCAAGCACGTGCCCAGGGCAGTGTTTGTAGACCTGGAACCCAGTCACTGATGAAGTTCGCACTGGTACCTACTGCCAGCTCTTCCGCCCTGAGCAGCTAATCACAGGCAAGGATGATGCTGCCAATAACTATGCCCATGGACACTACACCATTGGCAAGGAGATCATTGACCTCTTTCTGGACCAAATTCAGAAACTGGCTGACCAATGCATAGGTTTTCAGGGCTTCTTGGTTTTCCACAGCTTTGGGGAGGGAACTGATTCCAGGTTCACCTCCCTGCTGATGGAGCATCTTTCTGTCAATCATGGCAAGAAGTCTAGGTTGGTGTTTTCCATTTACCCAGGTCCCAGGTTTCCACAGCTGTAGTGGAGTCCTACAACTCCATCCTCACCACCCTGGAGCACTTTTATTGTGCCTTCATGGTTGACAACAAGGCCATCTACAACATCTGTCACAGAAACCTTGATATCGAGCACCCAACCTATACTAACTTGAATAGGTTGATAGGCTAAATTGTGTCCTCCATCACTGCTTCCCTCAGGTTTGATGGAGCCCTCAATGTGGATATGACAGAATTGCAGACCAACCTGGTGCCCCATCCCTGCATCCTCATCCCTCTGGCTACATAATGCCCCAGTCATCTCTGCTGAGAAAGCCTACCACGAACAGCTTTCTGTAGCACAGATCTCCAATGCATGCTTTGAGCCAGCAAACCAGATGGTGAAGCGTGACCCTCACTACGGTAAATACATGGCTTGCTGCCTGTTGTACCGTGATGACGTGGTTCCCAAAGATGTCAATGCTGCCATTGCCACCATCAAGACCAAACGTACCATCCAGTGTAAGGACTGGTACCTCACTGGCTTCTTCAAGTGTTGGCATGAATTACCAGCCTCCCACTGTGGTGCCTGGTGGAGACCTGGCCAAAGTACAGCAAGCTGTGCGCATGCTATTGCCCAGGCCTGGGCTCACCTGGACCACAAGTTTGACCTGATGTATGCCAAGCGTGCCTGTGTCCACGGGTATGTGGGTGAGGGCATGGAGGAAGGAGTTTTCTAAGGCCTAAGAGGACACGGTTGCCCTAGAAGGATTATGAGATTGGTAGGGATTCTACTGAAGGAGAGGGTGAGGAAGGAGAGGAATACTGAGGTTAAAATGTCACAATGGTGCTGCTTTTACAAGGAAGCTTATTCTGTTTTAAACATTGAAAAGTTGTGGTCTGTTTAGTTAATTTGTATGTAGCAGTGTAAACTCATATACAATTACTGGCCTCTGTGCTTTAAAACACGACATTCGTTAGAGACCCAACCAGTTCATTTTTCTGATGGGTCTGAATAAAGTATTCCCTGTCTTAAAGGAAAAAAAGTGGCTTTCTTATGCTTATGTAGTTGGCTTTTGCTTTTTTAACTGATCTGATCTCTGTCTTTTAATTGGTATATTTAGATCATTTACATTTCATGTAATTATTGATATGGTTGGAGTAAAATCTACCATCTTGCTAGTTGCTTCCTATTTGTCCCATCTGTTCTTTGTTCCTTTTTCCTCTTTCTCTCCATGATTTTGGATCAGTTTTTAGAATACTGTCCTATCTTCACTATTGGTTTATTATTTATACTTTTTAATTTTTTAGTGGTTTCCCTATGATTACCACATACATCTTTAATTACTCACAGTCTACTTTAAAGTTCTATGAACCTACTTCACATGTAGTACAACAATCCTTAAAATAGTATATTCCTAATTCCTCCCTCCTAACCTTGGCATTTCCATTGTCACATTTTACTTTTACACAAATTACAAAACAAAATACACTGCTGAAATTTTTATTTTCTGCAGTCAATTAACTTAAAAAAACTTTAAAAAAGTCTTTTATATTTATCTTCATTTTAACCATATCTGGAGATCTGTATCTCTTTGAGTTTATCCAAGTTTCTGTCTGGTACCATATTCCTTGTGCCTGAAGAATTTCCATTAGTATCTCCTGTAGTGTAGGTCTGCTACTAATTAATTCTCTCAAAGTCTGTCTGAAAATGTCTCCCTTTTTCTCATTTTTGAATGACATTTTTGCTGGGTATAATTCTTTTAGTTGAGAGGGTTTTTTCCCCCAGTACTTGAATGATGACACTTTATTGTCTCCTGGATTTCATAGTTTCTGATAACATGTTCGCTATAAATCCTACCTTTGTTCTACTGTATGTAATGTATCTTTTTTTCTCTACCTTCAACATTTTCTTTCTCTTTGTTTTTTAGCAGTTAGAATGTGATATGTTGAGGTAGGGGGGTGTGTGTGCGCGTTTGTGTGTCACCTGACTACAGTACTCTATCTTCCTGGGTCTATGGCTTGGTATCTTTAATTAATTTTGGATAATTCCTGACCAATATCGCTTTAAATATTTCTCTGCCCCATTCTCTTTCTGTCTTCTCATTCTTGGGTTCAAAATACATGTAGTATATGTGGTAGGTAAAATAATGCCCCCCTACCAAATATGTCCATATCCTAATTCCTGGAAATCATGAATAATTTAGGTTATAAGGCAAAGAGAAATTAAGGCTCCTAGTCAGCTGACCTTAAAATAGGAAGATTATTTACCATCTTGTACCATCCTGTACCATCATAGTTTTTAAAAAATTCTCTATCTGATCATTTCTATATTGGGGTCATATCTGAGTCGGGATCTTTGATTGTTTTGTCTTTTGACACCAAGTTGTTTTCCATTGTGTTTTAGTGTGTCTCATAATTTTAGGTTGAAAACACGAAAACATCTTTAGCAGAGCAGATACTATTAAACAGTACTTACAGGACACTGGGGTAGACACACACACACAAACACCGACACATAGAAATGCTACTTAGGTCAGATGCCAGATCCCAGACTGTGAGTCAGCAACTTCATTTAGTAGTCCCATAAATATTCACAGGACTTCACACAGGCAAGAAACAAGAAATAACATGTGTAATAATTTTTAAAATGGGAGAACAGGAAAAGAAGATAAAAGAAAAAAGGGCAACAGGGCACTAAGAAATATAAAAAGTTTTTGTGAGGTAGACACCTTCCATGACTATACCATCCCACAGATCTTTGGTTCCTAAACCTGCATGGTTAGCAAGATCCTCTGGGAGGAATTTACAATACAGATTCCTAGTCCTCAACTCAATTGAATCAGAACCCTGGAGGGCCTGGGAGCCTTTATATTTGAGTTCAGTAGGAAATTGTGATGACCAGCCAGTACTGAGAACCTCAATGTATTAATATATTTTCAAATATAGAAAGAGCCCTCCCAGTATTTTTTTAAAAGATTCTATTTATTTATTTTTAGAAAGAGGGGAAGGGATGGAGAAAGAGGGAGAGAAACATAGATGTAAGAGAGAAGCATCAGTTTTTTTGCCTCTCATATGCATCCCAACCAGGGACCAAACCTGCAACCAGGCATGTGCCCTGACCGGGAATGAAACCAGCAACTTTTTGCTCTGTGGGACAATGTCCAGCCAACTGAGCCACAGTGGTCAGAGCAAGCCCTCCCAATACTGAAGGAAAAACACAACAGACACACTAACTGTAATTATGGTCTCCGTAGAGCCACAAGGAAATCCTTTTCTGGTCAAGGAACAGTGCTGAACGGCTGCTCAGCTTCTCAACATGGCCTGCAGACACAAGATTGGCTACAGCTACAGAAATAGCTTTTCCTACCACAGGAGAACACAAGAAAGGATGACATCCTTGACCAATTTTTTATTATCTATGCTCATTGACTGACTGCATCTCTCCCCACTGCTCACTCTCATTGGCCAAACAGAAGGAACAGAAGGGTGTTAATTTAACTTTAATCCATTTATTTCCATTCTAAAAATAAGCTTGTTCATTCAGTAGCCATAAAGTACATTGGAACTATATATTTTGTTTTACAAAAAAAAAGGAAACAACTGGAAATATGGTTGCATACTGAAAGCTGCACAGAAAAGGCTGAGAAAGCAGGATGGAGCAAAAGAGAGTGCAACCAGTGTCTTGCTCTCCAGGCCACAGTTTGGGTTATTGCGTGATAGGGTTCGCACCCGAGTAATCAGGACTGCTGTAACTACTTGGAGGTCTGGAACCTCGGGGCGCCATTTTTATTTCAGGTTTGTTTTCTGTGTTTCCCAAGTGAAACACCTGTGGTTTCTCATGATTAATAAGGTAACACATAGTTAATTTTTAAAATCCAGACAATACATAAAAGTATAAAGAAGAAAGTAAAAATAATCCACCCTGTGATAACCATCATAATGTTTGAGTATTTACCCTTTCCAACACACACACACCTGTTTATGCCAGTGAGACCACACTATGTACACTGGTTTTTAATTACATCTTGTTACCATATCAAACATCTTTCTATGACAGTAAATGAAAATAAGTCTCTATGATCATTTTAACAGCTACAAAAAGCAACAGTGCTTTTATGATTATATTATCATTTATTTCACCTATTGCATTCGATGAGTTTTAAAAGTGTTACCAACATATTTCCATTACGCAATGCTGATATCAACATCCTTATATAAGTAAATCTTTGGGAACTGAAGTCACTATTTACTGAGGATAAATTCCTAGAAGCAGAACTTCTGGATCAAATAAATATACATTGCTAAATAGCCCTCCACAAAAGGCATATGAGAGAGATGGTTTCCCCACGTGCTTGCTACAAGTTCTGCAATCTCACTAAAATGTTTGGAATTTTGCATGCTTCCTCAATCCTAGGATTTTGTTTTCTATACCTCTAAAAAATCCATTGCTTCTTTGAATGTTGTAGTCCCCTCTTCCTCTTTATTCTCTTCTTTTGGAACTCTCATTAGACTTATATTAGACCTCATTCTATTGGTTATATTGATATCTTTTGACCTCTCACTCACATTTTCTATCAATTTAGCCTCCTCTGCCAGCTGGGTGATATTTCTCAGGTCTACTTTCCATTTTATTATCAATGCATCTGGAAATAATCAAACCATACTTATTTAAGCTTCTTAAACATTAAACTTTTAGAAATTTGTATTTGGGTCTACTTCAAACTGCCTATTCTTTATTCCTAGTGTCCAATTATTTTATTATGGCTTCTATTCCTTCTTTACTCTGTAATCATATTGTTAAATATTTATAGTTTCAGATTATTCTGTTGTATCTAGTTCTAGAAGTGTTAATTTTGCCATTCATTGAATTTGCTGGTTCTCCCATATGGTTTTTAATATCCAATTATGAGCTCACAGTTTGTGAGGTTTATTTTCTGTGGTAAGCTATATTCCCTGGTTTGGGAAATGTTCCAAGTAGGAAGTCAAGCACACACTAGCACTTTGTTGCACTTTCGTGTGTCCATAAAAGACAAAATGACTGAAGGACCTTTCTGAGAAAGATAAGTGTACAGGGAAATTTTTATCCTAGGAGCAGCAGGATAGTCTAATGACCAAGAGCACAAGTCCCAGCTCCAAAACTCACTAGCTCTGTGATCACATGTGAATTAACTTCTCTGTGTCTCACTTTCATCATCTGTAAAGTGGCTATAATAACAATGCGTATGTTCTGGGGCATAGTGAGAATTAAATGAGCCACTACAAGTCATATGTGAACAGTGCTTAGAACAGTATTTTGCACATAATATGTGTTATGTAAATGTTACTTTAGTAGTACAAAGATTCCAGAGGGCATCAGGGAAAGGTCTAACAGAGAGAGAGAGAGAGCTCTTGAGAGGCTGAGCCAAAGGGAAAGAAACATGGAGCTATGTATACAGAAGGAAAAGACACCTTACCCCACCGGTTTGGAATCAATCAGGAATGAGAGACAACATAGGACTGATTGGCCTTCAAGTTCCAAATGGAACCGTTGAGTCTGCCAAGTAAGAATCACCCAGCGTTACCCCATGGAGGTGTCTTGGGTGGCGCTACTCTGGGCAGAATCACAGCAGACTGTCTCATGGTGTCAGGGTGTGTGCCTGGAACCACGGTAACTCGGTGGTTGTGGCAAACTTGGAGCTCTCTCTCCAGGCCTGTGGGACACACTACCTGTCTCCCCGCTTCTCCCTGTCATGTGGATTCAGTGACTTCACTAAAGCCTTGTCTCCCTAGCAGGGAGGGCAGGAACCGCAGCAAGATCTGCTCCTTTCCAGAATGTTCAGCCTCGACTTGAATCACATGTGAGAGGCCTCAGACCAAGGATATCTCTTCCTGTCCAAAGAGGGCCCTGACTGTTAGAAAACATTCTAAATACAGCACAGAAATTTTACAGCAGCCTGCAAACATGCCTCCCACTAGAGCACCAGAGTGAATCAAAAATCAGAAAGGGTCAAGAAAATCAAAAAAAGAATCAATGGTACACAAACAACTATCATGCTAATAAAATATTCAATTTGGGGAAAAAAAGAAATCAATAATCTTGACATGGTTTCATTAAGAAAAATGAAAAATCTCAAAGTAATGATGATTGCCTGATAATACTTTAAATTCAATGATCTAAACAGCTTGAAACAACTAAGAGGTTATTTATAGCACTAGTAAAAAGTCTTAAAAATGCTATCTGGTCAAGGATATTTTACAAATAATAAAATAATGATTATAGTTATATTTTGTTTTAAAAAACACACTCTCAAAAACATTAATCATTACCCCACCATCTTCCCAACAGGTAGTCACAAAGCACCTTTGCACATGTAGGTTCACAGGATGAGCAATTCAGAGTTTTAACCATATAAGGGAGAAAAATTATATTTCTTCCCACCATTACTAGAAATCTGAGGGCATTGGTATATTCAGATATAATTCAGATGTAGTTCATTATGACACTGATTTTTTAAAAGAGTTAGTTTTAAAAAAATAGCCAGAGAACAAAAAGTGTGAGACTGATGAACTAAATTCATTTTAAAGAAGAGCAGAGGTACAAAAATAACTTACTCAGTTTAGCAAAAGCATTCAATAGCTCCCTACTGCCATTAAGAAAAAGGCAGACCAAACTTCTCAACATCAAACAGTACCATTTAAGATATAACCTCTGGATGCCCCCACACTTAATACCCCAAGTTTCAGCATCCAGACGGAATGGAATGAAGCTCTAAATCTAAGGGTCAAATCCAGGTTTTCCTCTGAACCCTGAAATATGCCATCCAAGCAAAACTCTCAAAAGGAACTTCCTTTCTGAAGAGTAAGAGAGAGAGAAAGAGTAAGGGAGCCCGCGAGGGGGAAGGAAAGACGAGTAGGGAATAAAGAACTCAGTGAAGGGAAGGCAAACGGTGCCTGGAGGGCTCGGAAAATGACACTATTAATTAAGGTCTGTGAACCTGGAAGTAGGGTACACCAACATTAAAGCTGAATTTCAAACTTCAGACTTCCAAAGGAAAGTTTAAATAGTTCTAAAAAGAATTCTTACTCTGATTTAAAATAAAAAAAATCTTTCTTAATATATGTAGGCAAATTTCCCAGCCACCCAGAGAATCAAGCACTAGTTAGCTGGTAAGCAGAGCTTTTTTGCCACCGGTATCAGAACCATGGCCATCAACAAGAATGGGGGGGAAGTAGGTGGGGAACCAGCTTGTAGCCAGAGAGCTGTGCCTTGTACATTCAATACAATTTGCTCTTCCTCTCAGTCTAAAAATTTGAGCCTCTTCCTCACTAATGAAGTGTCAATTTGCTATAACTCTGTTTAAGCTAATCACTATTAGCATAAGAAAACTGTTATTTTAGTCACAATTAATTTGATTCCAGAGGTTTTTATGAAATGATACAGGAGATTCAAATTAAGCAGGAATTGAATTAACAGGAAGAAGCTATGTAGTAAGCTTATTAAAATTCATGTGTGAATTTTACATAATTACTTTGAATGAAAAGCAGCTTATGAAATATATATCCTCAATCTAACCTCTGATGGTTTCTCCTTAGAATACTTGTTCCCAATGAATAATTTAGGTAAAAATATTAACAGGATTCATTTTTGTAATACATGAGAATATAAAGAGACTCTAACAATAACCTCTTCCAATCGGCTTCTGGGAGGCCTCACAAAAGATTTTAGGGGAGTCCACAACAAATGCATGCATGTTTTAGCAACAATGGTATCCCCAAAGGCAAAATGTATAGCACAATCAGGACAAAAAGATCCCAAGCAACTTTAGCCACTGGTGCTCTCTCTTGGAAGTTATAAAGCCCCTGAAATTAGCTCAATCCCTCACATCCCTTAACACACACAGATGCATAAGGTAAAAGGGAATAAACAGAGTCTGAAGTTGCTGACTCTTTTCTTTAACTACTCATTTTTTTTCCCTATAAAAACTACATTTTCATAGCTTCAGAGGATACCTTGCTTGCTGATCTCTCACATTAAGTCTATTAACCTCCCAGAAAGGTGCATTTTCTCTGAAAACTTATGGCCATCTCACTAACAGGTCCTTCCTAAATCGCTCATGTAGTCTTTAAAGGCAGGGTCCATGTCTCCTGCACCATTCATATTGTCTTTAGCCTAAAAGTATGTTTCTCCCTAAAATTCTGTAAGCCTGAAAAAATAAAATACTATGAAGCCTGAAAAACACCTTATCTGAAAATTTCTGTTGACTGGCATGAGCACTACAGGTTTATATCTCAGAGTTGCTTCACAAATACCTAAATAAATCAATAAACAAGAGCTTGAAGTTAGACATTGCTTTTGAAGAATCATCAGAATTGTTTTTTGTGTGTCCTTGACTTTGTAGGTACATCCACTGATGGCAACTGCCTTTGATCAACAATCTGTGTGTTTACTAACTCCCCACTGCCAGCCAGAGCAGCTTGGGAGAGGTGCCCTCAGCAATGATCCATCATTCTATACCACAATTAGTCTAGCGAACGTACACAGAATACTCACATATTCTATTATCCTACTCCCTCTGTTCCAGGAACTATAATTATGCAGTCTGAAAGGGAAAATTATATTGGAAATATTTCCAAAGAACACAAGGGTAAGATAATTGGAGGTTTAAGAAAGGAAAGTGAGCCCAATCCTGCTTCACTCCAGGGGGACCCAGACCCAGCATGGCAGATGTGAAGTAGAGGAATAAGATTTTGGAAAAGGGAGTTTCTTATTCTTTATGATCTGGCACAATCTGACAATGAAATTAATAGTTGAAAATTCCATCGCGGTTTCTTTAGCTGAGTTTGCACAGGAAAGTCAGAGAAAGGAGAGAGGCTGGAGGGTGAGGAGCAAGGAATGGTGTTCTAATTCCTCTAACAGATTTCAGACCACTCTCCCACTACTGGGGAGGTTAAATTTGCTCTATAGTGGACCTCCCATGCTTCCTTCACCACTTTGTCCTATCTTTGCAAGTAAGAAGGCCAGCAACAGAGGGTGTTTGTAGAGTGAGGAGCTGGGACTAGGAGAGCCAGAGTAGCAGATGGGATAACAGCTAGAGGCAGCCAGATCAAGGACAGGGCCAAAGACAGATGGCCAACGCAGAGAAAGCTCTGGAAAGAAGTAACAGATCTTAAAGTCACGGCAAAGTTGAGAGTAGAACACAGAGGCATTAAAAAGATGAGTTACTGCACACAGCCCATCAGGGCGAACTGACAACATAAAAAAAATGGGATAAATGCTCAGATAAAATATTGGGTTGAAGAAAAAGTCCATTTAGTTTTTTCCATAAAACACACATTTTTTATGTACACCAATAACTCTGTTGATTTGGATATTTTAAGTGTGTCATCTGTGTCCTGCTATTGGCTTCTAGCAGGTAGAAGCCAGGGGATGCTGCTAAGCATCTTCCAATGCATACGATTCATTCAGTCAAAGAATTATTTGGCCAAAATGACAACAGTACCAAGAAACTTCACAAACCACTTGTGACACATTCAATCAATCACAGCACCTTCTCCATACACTGCACAAATCCTTTTTTGCATTTCAGTTGCATTGTTACCTTTCTTGAAATAATAAGACATAATACACTGAAAATGTTGCTTATTTTCTTCCATCCTCAATATTAAAATTGCTGCACAAAAATTCACCAATTTTGATGTTTTTTAATATACATTGATGACAGCTGTCACAATATAATCTAACAAACCTGTTTCGATGAAGTTAAAGATAACTAAGCACTACTAGAGCCATCGTATGGAAAAAACTAAACAAACTCTCTGGTCAACCCAATACTAGGAGCAAAGAGCTCTGTAGGAAGGAGGGAGTGGGGTAAAGCAAGCAAAATAAGAGGCTGGAACATGGGTAACAAGGAAGGAGCTGATAACAGAGACAACCTCAGTCTAAACTTGGAAAATAGTTCTTGTGAGGCGAGAACTAAGCCAACAAGCTGTATCTAAGGGCATTGCAGATATAACATGATTTTGGAAGTACCCATAATGTGCATGGGCAGAAACAACACTTTCAGGAAAAAAATTTCAACACTTCTCTTTCTCTCTTTGCCTCTTCTATCTCTTTCAAATGGTAGTAGAGGACAGAGAGAGAGAGAAGAGGGCAAATAACAAGAGCAAAATGACAGGAGAATAATTTCATTTATCTCTCATGCCAATCCCCATTTTGTTTGTGCATTTCCCAGTAACATTTAAGGAAACCCAGGCCTTCTGTGCTGGCATCCTCATTAGTCACACTGGTGACAACTGGACAAAAGATTCCTTTGCTTTGCATCATGTTCTCAGGTTCCAGAATTTGTGATTATGGTGACCACAGTGACACAGATAAATGGAGAAGAGTTCTCCTAACATTTTAGCCTTTCATGAATAATCAGCTTCCCATTCCTGCATTTTTCCTCTAATATTAGTTGGTTTGAATAACAGTGACTTATTTACCATATAATTTTCCTGCTGGCTCAAAATAAAATCAGCATGAAATGTTATTAGCTTGTTTAAAGCAGTGAGAAGATGTGACCTCTTATTTTCCCATTATAAAACAAAAGGCAGGGTGAAGAATGTTCTATCCTGTGAAATATCAATTTTCCACTTTGTGGATTTGTAAATTACTGGCTTTCACAGTGCAATCAATGCCACTAATTCAATGTGGATGAAATCAATAAGATTAAATATAAAATCTGTTCACTCTCATTAAGCCCCACTTTATATTGGTTTGGTCCCTGAGATTTTTCTTAGTATATATTAGCTAACAAAGTTTAATATTGCCCCAGATAAAAAATAAAAGTGAGCATATGAGGTCTGTCCAGAAAAAGTCCAACCATTGTTAATACAATGAGAACGGTTTGCACAACATCAATGTAACCTGGCAGCCAAGCAGAGCAGACTGGAATGTACATGTGTAAACAATGACAACTTCACTGTATTAGTTGGCGGGGTGGTAGACGCCACTGAGTGAGCATGTGACTCAGCAAGTAAAACAACAACTCTGCATCAAATTTTGCATTAAGCTTGACATCCCTCCACGAAAACTGTCCGGATGATTCAGAAGGCCACTGCTATGGGCAACTGGTGATTGGCAGCTTCATCATGACAACACACCCGCTCATGCATCATGTCTTCTGCAGGTTTTTGGTGAAACATCAAATCACCCAGGTGACTCAGACCCCCTTCAGCCCAGATTTGGTGCCCTCCAACTTCTGGCTTTTCCCAAAACTAAAATCACCTTCGAAAGAGAAGAGATTTCAGACTGTCAATGAGATTCAGGAAAATACAGTATGGCAGCTAATGGCAATTGGGAGAACTGTGTGAGGTCCCAAGGTGCCTACTTTGAAGGGGACTGCAGCATCACTGTCCTATGTACAATGTTTCTTGTGTCTTCTTCAATAAATGTCTCTATTTTTCATAGTACATGGCTGGATACTTTCTGGACAGACCCGTATATGCAATGATCAAGGAAACACTGACATACTGCAACATTTAAATTTTTCTTTTTTCTAATAAAAAACCCTCTAAAATTCTTTAATTGGAGTAAAATGGTAATTTACAATAAAAAATAGACTTTATGCACTCATAGGGATGGAAGGAACCAGAAGAATCTTCTATACCTTCCTTGTTCCCAGATAGTACTACTTAAGTTTAATACTGAGAAAAGAAATGTTTGCTAATTGTTAAGACTTCTGAAAAAGCAGTATCCTACTATCCATCCCCTGTGGAAAGCAGCCTCCAAGATAGATGGCCAATGATCCAGGGCCAACTTATATAAACAATAGGATGTATCAGAAATGACAGTGAGATTTCCAAGGCTAGGTCATAAAAGGCATTACCTCTTCCATCTTAATTTCTTTTGAATCATTTGTTCTGGGGAAAGCTAGCTGACACATCTTAAGGAAAATCAAGAAGGCCTATAAGAGAGACTGGAGTGATGAGTCTGCCAACAGCCATGTTAGTAAGACAACCTGGAAGAAGATCCTCCAGAAGCCCCACCCAAGTCTTCTGGTGACTGCAGCTCTTGTGAACATCCTGACCACAACTCGGAGACGCTGAGCTGGCAATACCCACCTAAGTGCTCCCAAATTACCAAACTGATATAATACATGTTTGGTGTTTTTGTTGCTATTTGTTCAGGTCTGCCACTTAGTTACATTGCACAGACTAAAATTTACCTCTAGGGCTATTGTATTAAATGAGATAATGTCTAAAAAGTGCCAAACAAAAACAAAAACAAACACAAACTAAGCAAACAACTAGAACAGAAACATAATCACAGAGATGGAGATTGTATGGAGGGTTATCAGTGGGAAGGGGAAGGGGCAGAATGGGGGAAAAGATACATGGAATAAGAAGCATAAATGGCAGGTACAAAACAGACAGGGGGAGGTTCAGAATAGTATGGGAAATGGAGCAGCCAAAGATCTTATATGTATGACCCATGGATGTGAACTAAGGGGGCACAGGGAATGCTGGTAAGAAGAAGGGTGCAGGGGGGAGAGGAATAAAGGGGAGAAAAAAATGGGCAACTATCATAGCATAATTAATAAAATATATTAAAAAATAAATAAAAAGTGCCAAACACTGTCTCATCCATGGTAAGTGTTAAATAGCTATAATGTTATGTATCATTATATATTTTTTAACTTTCTTCTACTGATCATCATGTAACTATAAATTAGTGAGACTTACTTCTAGAAGCCATGAAAGGCTTCACAATACTCTCTGAGCAGCCACAGAATAACGTTTCTTCAGTGTTAGATTTACTTACCCTTCCTTTAAAAAATAAAAAATAAAAACCCTTTCCTTTCTCCTGGATGCAGTTCTATTAACTTCTGAGAGCAAATCTCCTGTTTACTTTTTCCTTGATTTTCTCAGAATTATCGTGAACATGAAAACCCAAATAATAGTCCTTAAAAAAGGTTTACCAGCTTGATTTTGTTCCATCAGTAATAAAATTAATGAAATCAGAAAATGTAGCTACTAGACTGGCAAGATGTGATTTGCCCTCCTTTGTCCTGGTAAGAGGCTCTTTGAAAGAACGTAAAAGCCAGAATTAAAGCACATCCATCACTAACCCTGGAGATTAGAGATGTGGGATGGCAGTGAGGGCCCAATAGTGGTAGCATCCACGTTTGCCTTATGAGATGACCTTAACCAGGTCATTTAAAGGCCTTAGTTTTATTCCCAGTTGGACATCAGGAATTGCCATAACATTTACACCCAAAGTACACTCTCCTGGCTTCCTACTACTACTCTGGCTGCTTCTCAGTTATCTTCTGTTAGCTTCTCCTCCTACGTCAGGGCTCAGTCTCAGCCCTTCTCGGCCCTTCTCATGTTATCTCCCCCAAGTTCTCCCAGACTGTGTCAGACTACTGACCTTTCCCAAATTTTAATGTCTCCCACGTTTACTGCACCACCTCACCTCTTATCTGAGCCCTAGACCCAGACACCCATTTGCCAACCAGATATCCATATCCATATGCCCACCCAACATCCCCACACAGGGCTCCCTCAAGTATCTCAAACTTACAACATGTCAAAAACTAAACTGTTGACCTTCTTTCCCAAAGCTTCCCCCTCCAGTTTATCTGTTTCAAAAAAAATGATCATATTTAAAGCAATTAGGAACATCACTCCCGTTCTTGAAAACTTCTTTGGTTTTCCCATTGTTCATTAAGACAAAGCCAAAAGTCCAGACTGCCCCACACAGGTTCTTGTGAGAATTAGAAAAGCTACCCCTTCACTGCCATCTGTTACTCAATTTTAACGGATACAACCCTGTGACTTTGCGTGTGAGCAGTGCGCCCTATAGTGCAGCAGCCCCTATAGACTTCTCTTGAATCCCTAAAACTTCAAAGCTCTTGCCTTCATGTGACTTTCCTTCTGCTTTTCACCCCTTCCTCTCTAAGTTTACCTCATTTTTCAGGTCTTCTTCGAAAAACCTTCCCTGACCACCACCACCTCCAATCCAAAGCAGGCCCTGCTGGCATTTCCCATCATGCTGATTACTTCCTGTTTGCCGTACTTACCATAATGGGAATTAGTTAATCATCTGTGCCACTTTCCACTAATTCATAAGCTTTATGAGGGCAGGGACTTCATCTAATATTCCTACCACCACAGCCCCAATGCCTAGAGCAGTACCTGCTAATCACGAATGCTAAATATATATTTGTTGACTAAGAAATAAATAAAATAAATGAGCCCTGGCCAGGAGGCTCAGTCACTTGGAACACTGTCCTGTACACCAAAAGGTTGGGGCTTGATCCCCTGTCAGGCCACATATTGGAGGCAACCCATTGATGTTTCTCTCTCACATCAATATTTCTTTCTCTCTCTCTATAATCAATAAAAACATATCCTCAGGTGAGGATTTAAAAAACAAAAAATAAGATAAATGAAAAAAATGAATGAACATAGGGGGAACATTTCCCATGAGCTCTATGCCTACTAGTTACAAGTGTATGGGATGCTATATGGACCCCACATTTGAGGGGAACCCAGAGGTAACATTCTGGCTACACATCACAAGCTCTGCATTTCCTCAAAAATAGTTTATTTCTGAGGTTTTTAAAAAACTAACATATGTTCACTGTTGTAAATTCAAATTCTTCAGAAAAGTAGGGAAAGAAAAATCACCTGTAGTCATACACCTTAAGATAAACATGATTAACGTTCTGATCACCATCTTTTAATATATCTCATTCTGCATATTAACATAGTTTTATGTAAATGGTATATCATCTGCACATGCTGTTCTTTCTGGAAACTATCTTCTTAAGTAACTGATGTGAACACACCTTTCTCCATTTTCATTATTTAATCATATATAAACATATACTGGTACACTGTATTTATCAACATATATGTGATTTGTCATTCTTTTGTGAACATAAATTTTTATTTTATACATATGCAATACATAGTGGGAAAATCCCCTGTTCCATGATGTGAATATATCAGTTTATTCAGTCTTTGTTCTCCAAATGGGCATTTGCTTTTTTATGAGGTTTTGCCATTATAAACAACATTGTGATAAATATTGTTGTATGTATATGTTTATTGTCTGGTGTTTCTATTTGTGATATTGATTTCTCATTTAAATCAGCATGTGTAAGGAGGCAGACCTCATTTTATCATGCTTCAAAGACATTGTGGGGTTGTTGTGTTTTTTTTACATATCCCCCACAAATGAAAATATCACAACTTGCTTTATTGCAATACTCATTTTATCACAGTGGTCTAGATCCAAACCCACAGCATCTCTGAGGTATGCCTACAGAACCTTTTCCTCCAAAATTCCTGCCTGCAGCAGGTGCTCTCACTTCTCACTGACTCTTGCCAATCAATAGGTGAGAAGTTTATGAAGACCCAGAAGGAGGAGTCACTGTGCCTGGAACTTCATGCAAAAGGCATCATTTGTAGGGCACCATTTTCAGAATAGATTACTATGACATTTCTGGACAGTAATCCAGCCAGTTTGGGGTTGAATGCTGCTCTAGTCCACCATAAACTCAGTAATTACTTGAGTCAGGCAGACCCTCCTACATCAGTGTTGTATTTCAGGTCACATTCACTGCCTCTATGGGAATATTATCATGTACTGCACTGGGATACCTGCTTAATAGCAGGCTGGATGAGAAGAGTGGCGGGAAAAGGAAAAAGAAGGAAACCTGAGGCCTCAGTAAAGCTGCAAGGCACAACAAAGAAGTCCCCAGGACTTTAGGACAACTCTGGCCTGAGAGACACGCACTCTGAGCAAGCCAGCGTAGGGCAGGAGATGAGGGAACTGAGGGTGCTGACTAGATGCAGAGCTAGAAAAGTTATATACATTAATTAATTAATTAATTAAGAAAATCTGTATGTCTATTGTATTTCCATTAGAAAAATATTAGCTATATAAAATTTTGGTGCACTTTTTTCTCCTTCACATCTACCATTCAAACTTAACTCTTTAGTTTTACTCAAGTAAAAGCAGAATTATATTATCTGACATGAGAACTAAATATTTCACATTATTGAGTTAATAAAATTTAATTGAATTAGGTGTACTTTTTATTATTTTTCAGGATTAGTAACTCATCTATCCTACATGTTTCTTCTCTTTCTTTTTATTTTTATTAGTAACTATGTAATGCATTGCATGTCTCTTCTCACGTCTAGTAAGATGAGTGTGCACAAGTGAAATTTAAAACCTCAGTAACTGGATTCATTATCTACTCTTCAATTCATGTTCAGTTTCCCTTATTACATGGTATTTTTCACAATACTTTAGATATTTTAGCGAGTCTTACACTTTCCATCATCAATTGTAAAATTTAAGGTATTAATTTAAAACATTATGAAGCCCCGGCTGGTGTAGCTCAGTGGATTGAGCTCGGGCTGGGAACCAAAGTGTTCCAGGTTCGATTCCCAGCCAGGGTACATTCCTAGGTTGCAGGCCATAACCCCCAGCAACCGCACATTGATGTTTCTCTCTCTCTCTCTCTCTCTCTCTATCTCCCTCCCTTCCCTCTCTAAAAAATAAATAAATAAAATATAAAAAAATAAAAATAAAAAATAAAACATTATGAAAATCCCAGACTAACCGACACCAGGCCCACTCGGACGGATGCCATCATGAAGGGCCTTGGGTAGCTGCTGCTTCCAGCTCAGCACGGCCTCCTCTGGGCAGAGCAGCAACCTGGTAAGTAGCTCTCACAGGAAAACTACTCTTCAAATACTGTTTGCAGGTTTCATTGACAGTTCCCAAGTTATTTATGTCAGCTAGAAAAACAGTTGGTTTTACCACAGTAGTGCAGTCACAGCCTGCAGCTTCTAGAATTTCACCCATGTTCCTAAGAGCTTACTTACTGCTTCTGCCACCTCTCCTCTAGCACTAGCTGTCCACTTTAAGGGGCCACGCCTACCTGTCCTCACCGTAGGGACCAATGACCCCCAGTGCTTCTGCAGTACTAATCACCTTTCTAATCAAGGGCGACGTGGCCAACTAACCCTCTTCCCTTGAGGCCCCTCTAAACAAAGAATCCCGTACACTATCGCCGCTCACATCTCACATGGAAAGTCATTTTAGAAAAATGTGTCCACTGTTCAGCAAAGGACTCTGAGAGGGGGTACATCCCAAAAAAGGGCCGAGAGATTTCCATAGCTGAAGTAGATAGGACTGAAAGGTGCTTAAAAGCCAGGAAAACCTCCGGAAAGGGGGACCACACAGAAAGATGGACCTAGTTCTAGAAAAAGTGTGTAAGAAAGGCTAGGAAGCTGGGGAGTCCTTACCATTCCACTCCACTGCACTACACTCCACCCCACCCCACCCCACCCCACTCGACACCACTTCATGTGCTCCTCTCTCTAAACCCAAAATGCTAGCCACCAGACGTCCTCCCCTCCTCCAAGGAGCTCCTGCAGGTCCTCCAGAGCGCACCACAGAGCAAGGCAGCACACCCACGGGGTGACCACTGCAGAGTCAGGGCAAAGCCAGAACACCCACAGCATCTATACACACACATTATCCATTCACTCCTCCTCCTTCCTGTAACCTTTCCAGTGGCATTTATATGAAATCCATCTTTTTCATAGTTTTAAATTCATACAGCATACATCAGCTTCTATGACTAAAATCCATTGTGTTCACTGAAGCTGCTTCTTCAACTCCTGCCTGGAGAAAACTGCAGCCACGGAGGCCTAAAAGCAGCTGCAAAGGTGCCATCAGGAGCAGCCGCGAAGAGCCCTGACCACCGACATGGGGCACCCTAACTGAATGGCATAAATGCAAATTTTACAAAAGAAGATAACATTTTCCACCAGTGTGTGTCAAAAATAAAATTTATAAGATCCAATATTAAAGGCTATGAAGATATAAACATCTTTATGTGGTTTTTGTGGGCAACTAAATTGCTATATATCTGGAAGGTAACCTGGCAGTATCTATTAAATGCATGTACCTTGAGCAATCCTACTTTATGAAACTATCCCACAAATAAAAGAATCAACAGATAAGAAAGACTATCTTTCGATTCCCAGCCAGGGTACATTCCTGAATTGCAGGCCATAACCCCCAGCAACTGCACACTGATGTTTCTCTCTCTCTCTCTCTCTCTCCCCTCCTTCCCTCCCTAAAAATAAATAAAATCTTTAAAAAAAAAAAAAAAAAGAAAGAAAGACTATCTTTGCTGAAGGACTGCTGACAGTGACCCCCAAACTGAAAACAACTTGAATGTACAACATTAAGATAAATTGTGGGGTGTTCCTACAGGAACTTGGAGAAATATGAGGAAAGGTACATCCCAGGCTGTCAACATTGTTTCCCTCAAGTAAAGTGGAATCAGGGGATGGCGTAATAAATGTGTGAACCTTAATTTGTTTTTAAACTAAGGAAGTTAAAGGGAAAATATGTTTGTACACACACAGACCTCTATTTCTAGGCAGCCTGGTATGAAAATGTCATCTCTAGGGGTTAATTTTTCTATTTCCAAAAGTCCACTGTTAGATACAAACACTCCTAAAGTTGTTTATTGGCTCCTAACACCTGGGGTTGGACATGAGCTAATGTCTTGACTGTTTTCTCACCGGGACAACAGGCTGAGAGGAGCCTCCTTCACTGAGACAGGCAGGAGTCTGTGTGGGAAGGGTGGGAAGAAAGGCCTGACTGGCACGCACCTTGCTGACACCGTTATAAAACATAACCACGTATTGCTCTGGCTTTATTAGCACTGCCCTCGCCTTACCAGAAATCTTGGCAACCTGGCTTTACAGTTCCAACATGGAGATCTTAAACATCTTCCTCAAGGACAAAGCTGGCCCATTCCTCAGTCAGCCCCCATCTCTTCTCTCAGAGCAGGGAACCACTCTGCTGCCTATCACGTCCAGCAGTTTTACTCCTACATATATAACCAAGAGAAATGAAAGCACAGATCCACACAGAAACTTGTACACGAATGTTCACTGCACCACTATTCATAAAGTCAAAAAGTAGAAACAATCCAAATGTTCATCAATTGATGAACAGGTAAAGAAAATGTGGTATGTCCATATAATGCACTATTCTTTAGCCATAAAAAGGAATGAAGTTATAAGCTGCAATGCACATAAACCTCAAAAACACATGTTAAGTGAAGAAGCCAGTCACAAAAGACCACATATTGTATGATTCTATCTGTGTAAGTCCAGAATAGCTAAACTCTTAGAATTGGAAAGCAGATTAGTGGTTGCCTGGGGCTGGTGAGGGTGGGGGACTCCGGGCGGGAGGGGGGGGAGGGAATAGGGATGCCAGTGAGTATAGGATTTCTTTTAGGAGTAATGAAAATGTTCTAAAATTGATGGTGGTAATGGTTGGACAACTCTGTGACTATGCTAAAAACCACTGAATTGTATACTCTAAAGGGTGAATTGTATTGTGAGTGAATTATATCTCAATAAAGCTGTTATTTAAAAAAAAAAAAGTCAGTGTGTGCCTAAAAGTATGTGAGGCACAGAAATGAGAAAAGTCGTAAAACATATTTACATTTCCCTTAAAGGTTGCTTTTAGTGACTGTTTTTGCAAGAAACATAGTCTCCTTACTACAAGTATAAAGACAGCTGGCATGGAAGTGTGCCTGGCATCTCAGACACATGCCCCAATTTCATGCACCAGAGGAATCTGACATTGCTCCCTTAGTGGGATGAGCCTCTTGTTCTTTAGGAAGTGATAAAACAGGGCAGCAATTAAACATGTTGTTTTGCTTTCAAGACATTCATTCTCTCTCTCTCTCTCTCTCTCTCACACACACACACACAAACACATGCACATACACAGCCCATTTTCTACTAATTCTCCCCAGGCATTATAGTTTAAGTACATTCTTTCTGTTCTTACACTCCTCCTTTCACAGTTCAGCAAACAGTTTATTCATTTTGCTAAGAGCAAGCTTGTTATAAACCACTAATGACAAATCACAGGCATAATTAGAACTCCAAGCCAAGCTCCACAGCCAATTCTCTTTCTAAAAAAGAGTCTAGTTATGAATATTTTTCATAAAATTATTACTTTAATTGAAGTTCTCAATCTGCTGACTGATGAAAGCTATAAAGGTGAAACAAAAATCTTATAATCCACAAAGATCTGTTATAAGAAAGAAGTCAACCGACTGGTCTCCATTTGTAGAGATTTGAACAACAAAAAAAAAAAAACAGCAGTAGATTGTGCCAAAGATACTTTCTGAAAAATTTTTAAAATTTTTGTCCTTAAGAATGATTAAGCCCTATAATAAGCTTCCAGGAAAACTTATGAAATCACTCTTCCTAAAGGGTAATATCAGTGAATCACTTATGATTAGATTTGGCTAAAAAATGAAATAATAGCTTAAGCAAGACAAAAACAATTTTTCTGTCTCTCATAAAAATCCAGAGACAGTCCAGGGCTGGTCCCAGAGGCTCTGCCCCACAAAATTCTCAACATCTTTCCAGCTCCCTGTCCCACCAGTGCAAATACAGGGCTAACATCCTCACACACCACGGTGGCAACCAACCAAAGCCCCACGGAACACATCTGTATTTCAGGCAGCAAGGCAGAAGAAGAGAAGAAGCTGGGGAAAGGGCAGCATGTGTTAACTGTCTTTAAGGAAAATTCCAGGGAGCTACCATGTGATGGTGTGCATTGGTCACATGGCCCGCCCATGGAGCCTGTCTTTACTCGGGGCAGCCCTATCTGTGCCCATCTAAAAATCAGGGTGTCTACTGGTATGGAAAGAGCAAAGAAGGCTACTGGAAAACATCCCATAGTCTCTGACACTTGTCAATACTCACCTTTTACTTTAAACAGACTCTTCAGAAGGCATTTGTCTAAAATGTATAATTAGACTGGGAGAGATAAAGGGAGTTTTCACATTTGTACACCCAGAGACATTGAAGTACCTCCCTATTATCCATATTTTGGGGTAAATGTTTACCTTTGTTCTTCTACTTCATGTTTGACAAAGGCTGCGATTATCCTAGCCAAACAACAGCCAGAATATTATCAGTTAAGTATGAAATAAGCAGGTAATAAATAAAAGTATAAAATAACTAAATAAGCAAAAACGTGAATAAACAAAAACCCTTACTGTCAACAAGTCCCTACACTTCAGGCACACCAGAGGCAGTCCCCAGGTGACAGGAAACAACCACTTCAGGGAGCGACAGTGCTGAATCTGCTAGACCCCAGAGGAGCACCCTGGGCAGAACCGGCTCTTGCAGAGCATTTGCTCCCACCTGCAATAACCTAAGTAGCTCCAGACTACCAAACAACTTCCAGGTAAAGCAGAAAAACTGGACTGTTCATGACCTCCACAGGTTTCAGATGAGTTTGATTTGGTTTCAATTAAGCTGCTTTAAAATAACGTATAAAGTGCTTTCTTCATTTATAATAATAAAATTTTATAAATAAATAATAAAGATAAATAATTTTATTATTATTTTATTTAATAGGTAGGTTTTGTTTATTGATAATTAATAATAATAGATAAAACTTGATACCAGTGATAAATAGAGATTATCATTTTAGAAAGCACACACTGCTTTAAACAATGACGTATTGTAATGCCTACACAGTCACTGTGAAATTACTTTATATGAGATTATCATTTCATTTCTTACCAAAGTTAATTGAAGCAAATATCTGTGAAATCATCCTAGTTGCCCGTACTCATTATGACAATGCACAAGCATCTACCATTCTGCGCTGGAAGGGCGATAATCAGAACTATCATCTCCCCCCACATCAAGACACCTCCATAACAAATTTTTATCTCTTTGTGCTGTCACTTTCATTGCTATGTATAAGTTGACAGTCTTAGCATCTGACTGAGATATGGTGTTCCTGACTCACCATATAATATAGGACCTTGGACCACCCCATATTAGGAGGACCCCAGTCCCATATTCCCTGCCCAAACCGTTTGTTCAAGAAAGAAAATTCAGATGTCATGATAAACTTTAGCCAATATCTTGAACACAGGAAGATGAGAAGAAGCAAGTCTCTGGGAAGTTGGGGGAAGAGAAGGTAATCTAAGCCTAGAAGAAAGTATAGAGGAAATCCAACTTAGAAGAAGAGGGCACCAGCAGATGTGGAATCTGAAATGGATGAGGAAGTAAATGTGGCTGTCCTGGGGGCATCCAGACTTTGAGGGCAGTTGTGAAATGCCCCATTTGAATTTGAAGAGGGCTGTGCCGTGCAAATGGGGGACAAGAGCCAGAACAAAATGGCCTCACTTGTATATATGTACAAGGTAGTTTATAATCAAGAAAAAAAATCATACTTCTAAATCATTATTTTCATTATCCTTAATTTGAGCCATTGTTAGACTAACCTATGGCCTCAATTTAATCCTGAATATTAAGAGGCCTACTGTATAGCCATTCCCACCCCATAAAAGCTCCCATCAACAGAAACAGAGCCCCAGATCAGCCTCAGTTACAGTGAATCAGACAGCCGCTCCCAGAATCACAATTTGCAAGTTAGCCCACACCTGGGGTTTGTACACACCAGTTGACTGGCAAATCAATAGCACTCTCTGCTACTGTAAAAGATTATTACATAAGCATACCTCTGCCTGAGGTAGGAAAGTCAAATTCTCAGCTAAGATGTCATCTGAATTTATAATGCAATAAATATCTCCTACAATGGATATTATTTTTAAAATACCAAACATCAGATGGCAGCAGGTGAGATTAAAAGTGAAAAAAATGCTGACTTCAACAAAAAAATTGCTTACAGATCTCTTGGGAACTGAGCCCAGTTTCAGAACACAGGGTAGCAAGTGCTATCTTTTCTATGTGATTTTGACTCATTTCCCTCATTTAATTTCCCTTCAGTCCCAGAGGAGACCGTAAAGCTGAAAGTAAAAGCTGGTAAATAGTTATGAAGCTATTCTGTCACTTTGCACTGAAGTTCTCTCTCTCTCCACTGCTCAACTTAGAAGAAATGGCTTCAGTAAGGTGTCAAGAGGATTGCTACCACTGCCCTTCTAAAGTTTACCCACACCTTCATGCTACACAATTAGCAGAATAATACAGTTGACTCTTAAACAACATGGGTTTGAACTGCACTTATAGATGGATTTTTTCATTAAATACTTAAATGCAGTTTCTCTTCCTTATGATTTTCTTAACATCATTTTATTTTCTATAGCCACTTTATTATAAGAATATAGTATGTAAGACATTTAACATACAAAATATGTCTTCATCGACTGTTCATGTTATCAGTAAGGCTTCCAGCCAACAGTAGGCTATCAGTAGTTAAGATTTTTGGAAGTCAGAGGTTATACACAGATTATCAACTGTGTGGGGGTCAGCATCCCAACCTCCATATTGTTCAAGGATCAGCTGTATGTAATAAAGCCCTGAAAAGTTCCAAATATATTTTTCATTGCTGTTTAAACAAGCAGTAAAATCAGATTCTGATTTCCCCTGATATTCTCAGGACATTAGAGCAACAGAAAAATGGTCCTCTAATGTCAGGATTCATGAACATTATTACATGAGGTGCTTGTAAAAATGTAATTTTCTGGTCCCTCCCCAAACCTGCTGATTTCTAGTCTGTGGAGTTAGGCCTACAAATCTGTATTTAATAAGCCCCAGGTGATCTTGAAAAAGGTCATTTCAGACCATACTTTGAGAAAAACTGCTATAAAATATGTATTTAATCCCAACCTACATTATATAGCTGTTAGTCTGGCTTTTCACCTACCCCAGTATCCAAACCACAACTAGACGGCACTCATGGTTCTCCCCGTAAACACATGACAGACAAGGAAGGCACTAATAAAGACCAAGGAACCTTCTTTTAAATTGTTCCTGCTAACCCAATGGGAGCCTCTCCCCCTAACCACCCTCCCCCACTGAAAAAAAGAGATCAGGTGAGAGTCTGGAGCAAGAATCTATAGGACACATAGATCCTGACCCAGGAAGAACCCATCATTTTCCTTGGTTTGCTGCCTTAAGGAGAACATATGCTAGAACATCACCTCAACAGTACAAAGCTTTAAAGAATCAAACTTGGGACAGCTCAGCAATGATCTCAAGCCACTCAATGCCCTCTCAACCTCTTCCTTCCCCATCCAACTGGGAAAGGTGCTGAGATGATTGTCAGACTTGCCTGACCAAACATCCTCGTTTTCCTAGGACATTCATGACTGAAACTAAAAAAACCCAAGCAAAATGAGAAGGGTTGGTCCCTCCCCTCTCCCCCAGTTGTGGCCATACCCCAGTACCAGCCCCTCAGAGCATATGTATCCCCAGCAGCAGGGAAGCAACTCCATGGGGACCTCAGACAGGGAGGGGAAACAGACTCAGACAGGACACTACTCACTGAGAGGCCATTTCTAGACCAGGCCCAGGCTGCCAAGTTCTGGTTCAAAAGTAAAAAACTCCTAACTCTAAAGTCTAACCAGACGTCAGAGAAATCAAGTAGCAAAGTGCCATACCCCTTTCCTTGTCACAGTGGTTTCACAAGGCAACAACTAAAACAGAAGAGATAAATAAGATCCAGAATCTCATAATTCCCAAAATATCCAGGTTTCAATTTAAAAACCACTCATCGTACTAAGAATCATGAAAATCTCAAACTGAATGAAAAAAATCAAAAGATGTCAGCACCAGGGTGGCAGATGTTAGAATTATTTGACAAGTATTTTAAAGCAGCCATCATAAAAATGCTCCAATAAGCAATTATGAACATTCTTGAAATAAATAATAGAGAAGGTCTCAGAAAACCTAAAGAAGAACCCAATGGAAATTTCTGCACTGAAAAACATAATAACCAAAATTAAAAAAACTTAACAAATGGGCTCAATAGCATAATGGAGGGAACAAAAGGAAGAAACAGTGAACTGAAATAGAGAATTATAGAAATTAACCATCCTGAACATAAAAGGGAAAAAAGATTGAATAAAAAGTGAACAAGGCTTAGGGATCTGTAGAACAATATAAGATATAACACTCATGTTATTGAAGTTCTAGAAGCAGAGGAAAAAGAGGGTGAGGCTAAAATAGTATTTAAAGATAATAATAGCAGGAAATTTCCCACATTTTGCAAAAGACATAAATATACAGATTCAAGGAGCAGAATGAACCTAAGATAAGATCATCTCAAAAAAGTTCTATGCCAAGACACATCATAGTCAAGTCTCTGAAAACTAAAGACTAAGACAAAAATCTTGAAGACAGTAAGCAAGAAAGAAATGACATCTCACCTATAGCAAAAAGAAAAAAAAAAAAGCTCTGACTGGTGTGGCTCAGTGGATAGAGCGCCACCCTCCAAACCAAAGGGTTGCCAGTTCAATTCCCAGTCAGAACACACGCCTGGATTGTGGGCCAGGTCCCCAGTAGGGAGCATGCAAGAGGCAATCACACACTGATGTTTCTTTCCCTCTCTTTCTCCCTCCCCTCCCCTCTCTCTAAAAATAAGATAAATAAAATATTTTTTTCAAAAAAGAATAATTACAGTTTTTTCACCAGAAATCATGGAGGTCAGAAAGAAGTGGCACAACATTTTTCAAGTACTGAAAGAAAAGAACTGTTACATGAGAAATGTTCAGTGAAAAAAAAATGAAGGGTAAGCAGGTTCCTAAAAGAATAACTAAAGAAATTACTCTGAAACAGAAAGGAGATAATAAAAGAAGAAATATTACAATATTTCTTCTTTTTCAAACATTTAAATAATGTTTGAGGGTTTAAGTAAAAATTATTATAACACTGATGTAGTTCCACATGCACAGAGAGAAAATATTTAAAAGATGATGAAGTTTCTATACCATAAACTGGTAAAATGATGGCACCAGTATGTGATGGGTTATATGTGTAGATAATGAAATGCCTAGAACAACCACTAAAAAAGCTATGCAAAGGGATACATTCAAAAACACTATAGATAAATAAAAATGGAATTCAAAAAAATGATTAATCCATAGGAAAGCAGGAAAGACAGAGAAAAACACTGAGAGAACAAATAAAACAAAGAGTAAAATGGCAGACTCTAACCCTAACATTAAATGCAAATTGTTCAAATATACCTATGAAAAGATAGAGATTGTCAGAGCAGATTAAAGAATAGGACCCAACCATATACTGTCTCCAAGAATCTCATTTCAAATATAATGATATGCATGGGTTGAAAGTAAAAGGATGGAAAATGATGTATTGTACCATGCAAACATAAACAAAGCAGAAGCTGCTATATTAATATCAGATAAAGTAAGCTTCAGAACAAAAAAAATTATCAGAGACAGAGAAGAACATTACATAATGATAAAAGAGTAAATCCAACAAGAAGACAAAGCAATCCTAAATGGATATGCTTCAAAGAACAATCCATGTGAATCAAAAACTCAGACCTGAAAGCCGAAATAGACAAATACCCAGCTATAGTTGGAGACTTCAACACCACTATTTTAACAACTAACTGCCAAACATTTGCAAAGTAAACAATTCATTTCTAAATAATCCCTGAGTCAATAGGGGAGTTTCAAGCTAAATCAAAGGATAAACTGAACTAAATGAAAATAAAAATAAAACATCACAGCTAAAGCAGTGCTGAGAGAGAAATTTTATAGCACTAAGTATTGATACTTACATTAGAAAATGGGAGCCCTGACCAGTATGGCTCAGTTGGTTGGGTGTTGTTCTCCAAACTGAAAGGTTGTGGGTTCAATTCCTGATCAGGACACATGCGTGGTTGTGGGTTTGGTCCCCAGGCAGAGAGTATGCAAGCAAATGGTATTGGGAGAAATGAACTAGTGCATGCAAAAAAATGAAACTCGACCACCAACTCACACCATACAGCAGAATAAACTCAAAATGGATAAAAGACTTAACTGTAAGTCATGATACCATAAATATCTTAGAGGAAAACATAGGCAGTGAAATTTCAGATATCTCACATACCAATATTTTTGTCAATATATCTCCTAAGGCAAGGGAAATTAAAAAATAAACAATGAGACTTTGTCAAATTAAAAAGCTCTGCACAGCTAAAGAAACCATCATTAAGGGAGCTGGGGATGGGTGGGGCGGGCTGGTATGGTGGGGTGAAAATAGAGACAGATGTACTTGAACAACAATAAAAATAAAAAAAAAGAAAGAAGCCATCAGCAAAATGAAAAGGAAACCGACTGTATGGGAGAATATATTTGCCAATGATATATCAGACAAGGGTTTAATCTCCAAAATATATAAAGAACTTACACAGCTCAATACCAGGAAAACAAATAATCAAATTTAAAAATGGGCAAGGGACCTAAATAGACACTTCTCCAAGGAGGACATACAGAGGGCCCAGAGGCACATGAAAAAATGCCCTCCATTACCAGCCATCGGAGAGATGGAAATTAAAACCATAATGAGATATCACCTCACATCTGCCAAAATGGTCATCATTAATAAAGCAGCAAACAACAAGTGCTGGCAACAATGTGGACAGAAGGGAACCCTACAGCATCGTTGGTGGGAATATGGACTGGTGCAGCCACTGTGGAAAACAGTGTGGAATTTCCTCAAGAAACTAAGAAAAGAACTACCTTTTGACTCAGCAATTTCATGCCGGGAATATACCCAAAGAATTCCAAAACATCAATTCAAAACAACTTATGCACCTACATGTTCATCGCAGTACTATTTACAACAGCCAATATTTGGAAACAGCCTAAGTACACATCAATAGAAGAGTAGATAAAAAAAACTGTGGTACATTTACACAATGGAATACTACAAAGCAGAAAGAAAGGAGGAATTCCTACCTTTTGTGACAGCATGGATAGAACTGGAAACTATCATGCTAAGTGAAATAAGCCAGTCAGTGAGAGACAAATACTATATGATCTCACTTATAAGAGAGATCTAATGAACAAAATAAACTAATGAGCAAAATAGAACCAGAGGCATAGAATCATGCAAGAGACTGACAGCTGTGAGGTAGAGGGGGAGAGGTGGGGACTAAAAGATGAAGGGCTTAATCACAGAACATATACGAAGGACACACGGACATGGACAATGGTGAAGGGACTGCTTATGGAAGTGGGGGGATGGCTGGGTGGAAGGGGGCAACAGAGGAAAAACTGGGGCAACTGTAATAGCATAAACAATAAAATATTTTTTAAAAGAGAAAAAGTTTCAAATCAATAATTTAAGCTCCCAGCTCAAGAACCTACAAAAAGAACAAAATAATCCTAAAGGAAGAAAAATAATAAATGTATGAGTAGAAATCAACGAAATTTAAAACAGAACAACACAGAAAAACATGGAAATGGAGGACAGATTAGTGTTTGCTAGGGGCTAAGGTGAGGGTGGCAGTGGAAGAGAAGTAGGGGTGATTGTAAAAGATCTTTGTGTTGATGGAAATGTATCTTGATATATCAATATCAATATCCTAATTGCAATAGTATACTACAATTCATGAAAGATGTTCCCATTTGGGGAAACTGGTACATGGAATCTCTGTATCATTACTTATAACTGCATGTCAATTAACAGTTAACTCAAAAAAGTTTACTATATAATATATGCATGCATATATGTGCATGCATATAGTTTGCATGCATATAATATATGCATATATTATATAGTAAACTAATGCATATATGTGCATGCATATATTATACATACAGGGTAAGGCAAAAGCAGGTTTACAGTTTTGAGTACACAAAACAAAGTTTATTCTTATGTTATTAATTACTGCAATATTTATTTGCATTATAACTGTAAACCTACTTTGGCCCACCCTATACATTTCTAATATATATATTTCTATTATACATACACATACACATATATATAATAGCTGTGGGAAGAACGAATGGTAATAGCAGGAGTAGTGAGAGAGACCAGGTTGAAGAACATGAGGTCCTCCAGGTAAGAGATGACCATGCTAAAACTACCATAGTGAGAGCTGAAATAGGGAGTAGTGGGCAGCTGTGGGATATATTGTGAAGGCATAATCAATTATATTTGCAGATGGATTGTCTGTGGAGAATGAAAGTCAAAAGCAACCCCTATGTTTCTTCCTTGAACGACTGTATAGATAAGGGTGTCATTTACTGAGATGAAGAAGAACCTCTTCTCCAAAACTATTTGAGATTTCAGGCTACTGTTTGTTTATCCTTTTCTTGAAAAACGTTCACAATTTGGATCTAAACAATTACCCCTACATATGAAGAGCTTCCAAGGTTCAACACAGGTTGCTTTGAATGAAATCAATAAAGAAAACATATGCTCGAAAAGACCACAAAAGAAGCACTCCAGAGTCAGAAAAGCTTGTTTCCATGATTTCATCAAGAATATGAATACTAGAGCAAGACACGATTCTGTACTCTGAAAATCTTACAATAATTTTGTTGTAAACAAAATTATTTCACATTAACGGTCTACTTAAAGTATTTTTGCCCATTCAAACTGATATTCTTGTTTAGGTGTTTTCTTCCTGATGTCAGACACAGATGTTTCACCTAGTTAAAAGAATTGGAGGACCTAACCCAAAAGGGTAAGAGAATTAGAGAACTTAGTTCCTCTGAGGCTCAAGATGAGGACGTGGCACCTAAAGAAGCACACCCCGGGCTCACCCCTTCTCTGAGCCAGGGCTTGGTTCTCATCCATAAACAACTCTTGTTTTCTTTAGGAGCACAAGCCAGTGCACTGCAGTCCCTGGTTGTCATAGCAACTGTAATTCCAACACCAAATTGGTTTTCTCAGAACATAGATTTAGAGTACCACTTTTTTTAGTATATATTTTAGCACATGAAGGATATGGTGCCATTTCCAGTCATCTCTTCTGTCTCAGATATGATTTGTTTTTAAAATGTCAGAATGATTTAAGACCAAGACCAAAAAAGAATTTCCAGCTTTGTCTCTTAATTAGACTTTGATTGTAATTGCTCCCTTGGTTGATATCTGCCCTTAAACAGTCTCCTTTTGGTATTGTGGCACAGGGGTATCATAAGGCTATATGATCAGATTCAGTCCACCAGGCAACAATAATCTACTGGCATATCCTGAAGGAAAGAACCTACTTATTCCTTTATTTCATGCTGTTCTTATTCTTCTGGTCTAGTGTTTTCTGCCAGCCCAGAAAAGAACAATGCATGATGACATTGCTCAACTATAATATTATGAAATATAGAGAAAAGAATCACGAAGGCAATGGTTTATTTGAGAACAGTTTTCAAATGGCCCTAAAGAGCATGTAAAGCCTATGTACTACCACTCTCCCTTTCTCACTCATGGCAAACACTGAAAATCTCCCACAGACCTCTTTACCTCCAGTCCCAGTACAAGACCGCAAAATCCGTATCAACACTGCACTCCAGGCAGCTGCCACCAATCAAATGGAGTTGGTAAGACAAGCAACATCTATTTGCTATCTGGGACTAGAATCTTAGCCAGTGTTTCAAAAATCAAGTCCAGTACTCTGTTAGTAGCAGTCAAAATGGGAACCTAAGACTTTGCAAAACAAGCTGAAAATTAGTCTTATTTCCTGGCTAACTCACTTGTAAAACCAACTAGTCAGTTATTAATTCAGGCAATTAAAAATCAAATATATTCTTTGATTTACCTTTGATCTATGGGTTATTTAGAAATGTGTTTGCTAATACAAACAAGGTCAGGATGGAAGCTCAGATGTGCCTATTAGCTTTTTCCTCTAGACCAGAGATTATATACTTAACACATTGCATACTGCATAGAAATCTCTAAGACATACGCCAGGGACCGCACATTTTTGGGCAAACTTCACATTATTTAAATCATCATAACTACAGATCATAATGCACTTTAGGTGTTGTTTTCAATAATTATAACATTTTTATTTATAAAAACAATTAAACAACTAATTAATTAAAGTTCCTAGTACTTTTTTAACATATGGTACTGCGTAAAACATTTTCCTCTATGAGGAAGGACCAAACAAAATTTACATAAGTATCTAGATTAGCTCCTTTTTCCATGGGCAGCACAAACTCTGCAGGCTCTTGTAGGAAATTTTTTCTTTCCACTCGTTGGAATACACGTAGGTTCATGCTGCTTCATATCACCCGACAACCTTTTGGGTGGATCTTTATGAGGTGCTCTCCTTGCACCCCCAGGGGAAGGGCTGGACAGATTTGTCTCTGGTTCCAGAGAGCCTTCAATATTGTCATCTGTTATCCAGTCTCTCACCACCAATAGCAGAAACTGTTCATTTCCTCTTGGCCCTTGTTGATAGTTTCTATTTCCTTTTTCATGTTGATATTGTTTACAGTGAGCTCATTGTAGCTTCCCAGTAGTTTCTGGTAGCTCACTGTGAGCTCATTGAGCTTCCTGACAATCATTGGTTTGAACTAAGTAACTGATAGTTGAGTTGCCTCTATTTCATTTAGCATTCTTTCTGAGGCTTCCTCCTTTCCTTTCATTTGGGAATTGTTTCTTTGTCTTCCCATTGTTTGTGAGACTCTTCTGATAGCAGAAACTGTTTATACTTCATTTTTTGCTTGTGGATTGAGGCACAAGAAACAAGAGAAAACTCGTGAGCGGTACACAATGTGTTAACATTAATCAGCTATGCTACATATAGGAGGTCTGTCCAGAAAGTATCCAGCCATGTGCTATGAAAAATAGAGACCTTTATTGAAGATACAAGATAGAAGATACCAGAAACACTGTACATGGGACAATGATGCTTCCATCCACTTCAAAGTAGGCACCTTGGGATGTTACACAGTTCTCCCAATCACCACCAGCCACCCCATCGTATTTCCTGAATCTCATCAATGGTCTGAAATCTCTTCCCTTTCAAAGGTAACTTTAATTTGAGGAAAAGCCAAGTGTTGCAGGGTACCATACCATAGGGGGGCTGAGTCACCTGGGTGGTTTGCTGTTTCACCAAAAAACTCTGCACGAGACATGATGCATGAAGGGGCACACTGTCATAATGAAGCTGTCAATCACCCATTGCCCATAGCTGCAGCCTTCTGAATCATCCAAGATTTCCTCAGAGGAATGTTCAGGCTTAATGCAAAATTGGGTGCCAATTCATTGCTCTACTCACTGAGTCATTTTGAATGTGACAGCCACACAGTACACATGCTCACTCAACAGCATCTACTGTCCCCACTAACTAGTACAGTGAAGTTGTCATTGTTTAAACATGCACATTCCAGTCCATTCTCCTTGGCTGCCAGGTTACACTCTGATGTTGCACAAGCCATTCTCATTATATTAACAATGGCTGGACTTTTTCCAGATAGACCTCATATACTGTATCGGATTTTTTAAGAATCAGATTTAAAAAGTGTGCATGTGTAGCCCTGGCTGGCGTAGCTCAGTGGATTGAGCGTGGGCTGGGAACCAAAGTGTCCCAGGCTCAATTCCCAGCCAGGGTACATTCCTGGGTGGCAGGTCATAACCCCCAGCAACCACACATTGATGTTTCTCTCTCTCTCTATCTTCCTCCCTTCCCTCTCTAAAAATAAATAAATAAAATATTTTTTAAAAAAGTGTGCATGTGTAATCAGCTCAAAACTATCAGGGAAAAGCAACTTGGGGTACATGTTTAAATAAGCCCATTTCAGAGCTATCACAAAAAGACAAGTAGTAACAAGTGCTGGTGAGGGTGTGGAGAAAAAGGAACCCTTATGCACTGAATGTGGACATGCAAATTGGTACAGCCATTATGGAAAACAGTATGGAAGTTCCTCAAAAAAAATTAAAAACAGAACCACCATATGATCCAGCAAAGGATCATATGGCCAAAGGACTGGAATCAGGATCATCAGTGGATGAATAAAGAAGATGCAGTGTATACACAATGGAATATTATATTCTGCCATGAGAAAGAAGGAAATCCTGTTGTTTGCGAACTTTGAGGACATTGTGCTATGTGAAATAAGTCAAAGAGAGAAAGAAAAATACTATATAATATCACTTATATGTGAAATCTTAAAAAGTCATACTTTTTTAAAATTAAAAAAGTAGAGCAGTGGTCACTAGGGACTGGAGTGGAGGAAATCAGATGTTAGCCAAAGTCTACAAAGTTATAATTATAAGATGACAAGTACTGGAAACATTATGTACAGCATGACAATTACAGCTAATACTATATATATAACTTAAATGTTCCAAAGAGAGTAGATCCTAAATATCCTCACCACAAAGAAAAAGAAATGTTATCTATGTAATGGGAAAAAGGAGTTAGCTAATATGATGGTGATAATTAGTTTGCCATATATAAATGTATTAAATCAACACACTGTATATCCTAAACTTACACAATGTTACACGTTGACTGTATCTCGATGGAGGGTGGGGTGGATGAATGAATAACAAAGCAAGCCCATTAGGGACAGGGCTTGTTCATCTTATTTACCACTGTATCTACAATGTCTACAACATTACTTGGCACACAGTAGGCACTCAAAAAATACCTGTTACCCTCACATCCATTAGGATAGCTACTATCAAATAAAAAAATATATGTGTTGACAAGAATGTGATGAAACTGGAACACTTGTGTGCTTCTGGTGGGAATGTGAAATGGCACAGCCACTGTGGTAAACAGTATGGTGGTTTCTAAAAAACACTTTAAAAACGGAATTACTATGTGGTCTACCAATTCCATTTCTGGATATATGTCCAAAAGATTCAAAACAGAGACTCAGAGATATTTGCACACCCATTTTCACAGCATTATTCACAACAGCCAAGAGGTAGAAGCAACCTAGGTGTCCATCAATGGATGAATCAATAAACAAAATATGATATACACATACAGTGAAATAGTATTCAGGCTTTACTCTTTTCCTTCCCTTTTATTTCTTTATTATTTTTAATTTAATCTTTATTGTATTTTTTTCCATCACCATTTAGTCACCTTATGCTCCCCTCCCCCCAGTATAACCAGGCTGCTATCCAGGTCTAAGGGTCCTTTTTCTTAAATCCCTCTACCCCTCCCCCCACAATAGCTGTCATTTGCTCTCCATCTATGAGTCTGTCTCTGTTTTGCTTGTTAGTTCAACTTGTTCATTAGATTCCACATATGAGTGGAATCACATGGTATTTGTTTTTCTCTGTCTTATTTCAGTTAGCATAATGTTCTCCTGACCCATCCATACTGTTGTAAAGGCCAAAAATTTCTTTTTTATAGCCACATAGAATTCCATTGTGTAAATATCCCATAGTTGTTTTATCTACTCATCTACTGATGGACCCTTGGGTTGCTTCCATATCTTGGCAATTGTAAATAACACTGTAATGAACACCGGGGTACTTATGTTCTTTCTAATTATTGATTTGGGTTCCTTCGGATATAGTCCCAGAGGTGGAATCTCTCAGCCAAAAGGCAGATCCATTTTTAACTTTTTGAGATATCTCCATTCTGCTTTCCACAATGGCTGCACCAGTCTGCATTCCCATCAACAAGGCAAAAGGGTACCCCTTTCTTCACATCCTCACCAGCACTTGTTTATTGATTTATTGATAATAGCCATTCTAACAGGTATGAAATGATATCTCATCATGGTTTGAATGTGCATTTCTCTATTGATGAGTGATGCTGAGCATCTTTTCATGTCTATTGGCCATCTGTATGTCCTCTTTGAAAAAGTGTCTATTCAGGTTCTTTGCCCATTTTTTAATTGGGTTGTTTTTTTTTATGCTGAATTTTGTTAAGTTCTTTATAAATTTTAGATATCAACCCCTTGTCAGATGTATCAATGAATATGTTTCATTCTATGGGCTATCTTTTTATTTTGCTGATGATTTCCTTTGCTGTGCAAAACCTTTTCAGTTTAATGTAGTCCCATTTGCTTCTTTTTTTTCTTTTGTTTCCCTTGCCTGGGGAGATATATTTGATTAAAAAATTAAATTAGCAATATCTGAGATGTTGCTGCCTAGGACTTTTATGGTTTCAGGTCCAACATTTAAGTCTTTGATCCATTTTTAATTTATTCTTGTGTGTGGTTGTAAGAAGGTGGTCTAGTTTCATTTTTCTGCAACACATCTGTCCAATTTTCCCAACACCATTTACTGAATAAACTATCTTTAGCCCATTGTATGTGCTTGCTTCCTCTGTTGATTAATTGACTATAAAGGTGTGGGTTTATTTCTGGGATCTCTATTCTGTTCCATTGATCTATGTGTCTATTTTTATGCTAGTGCCAGACTGTTTTGATTACTATGACCTTGTAATATAGTTTGATTATTAGGTACCATGATTCCTCCAACTTCTTCTTTCTCAGGATCACTTACTACGCAGGGCTTTTTGTGGTTCATATAAATTTTTAAAATATTTGTTCTAGTTCTGTGAAATATGTCATTGGAATCTTGATAAGAATTATGTTGACTCTATAGATTGCTTTGGGTAGTATGGACATTTTAAGTATGTTAATTCTTCCTACCCATGAACACAGTATGTGTTTCCATTTATTTGTATCTTCCTCAATTTCTTTCATCAACGTCTTATAATTTTCTGAGTACAGGTCTTTTACATCCTTGGTTAGGTGTATGCCTAGGTATTTTATTCTTTTGAAGCAATTGTGAATGGGATTGTTTTCTTGAGTTTCCTTTCTATTAGTTAGTTATTGGCATATAAAAATGCAACTGATTTCTGGATATTAATTTTGTACCCTGCTACTTTGCTGAATTCATTTATCATTATAGTAGTCTCTTGGTGGAATCTCTGGGATTCTCTATGCACCGTATTGTGTCATTTGCAAATAAAGAGTTTTACTTCTTTCCAATTTGGATGCTTTTTATTTCTTTTTCTTGTCTGATTGCTGTGGCTAGGACTTCCAGTACTAGGTTGAATAAGAGAGGTAAACATGGACAATCCCTGTCTTGTTCCCAACCTTAAGGGGAATGCTGATAGTTTCTGCCTGTTAATTATGATGCTAGCCATGGGTTTGTCATATATAGCCTTTATTATGTTTAGGTATGTTCCCTCAATTCCCACTTTGCTGAAAGGTTTTATCAGAAATCAGTGCTGGATTTAATCAGAAGCTTTTTCTGCATCTATTGATATGATCATGTGGTTTTTATCCTCCATTTTGTTTACATGGTGAATCACATTTATTGATTTGTGAATGTTGTACCAACCTTGCATTCCTGGAATAAGTCCACTTGATCACAGTGTATGACCTTTCTGATGCACTGTTGTATTTGGTTTGCTAATATTTTGTTGAGGATTTTGAGCATGTATGTCGACCAGGGATTTTGGCCTATAATTTTCATTCGTTGTAGTATCTTTACCCGGTTTTGGAATTAGGATACTGCTGGCTCTATAAAATGAGTTTGAGAGGCTTCTATCCTCTTGAATTTTACGAAACAGTTTGTGAAGGAAAGGTGTTATTTCTTCTCAGTGTGTGTGGTAAAATTACCTGTTAAGCCATCTGGTTCAGGGCATTTGTTTGTTGGGAGTTTTTTAATTACTACTTCAATTTCATTAGGTATAATCCGTCTATTCAGAGTCTCTGATTCTTCCTGATTTATTTTTGGAAGATTGTATGTTTCTAAGAATTTATCCATTTCATCTAGGTTGTCTAGTTTGTTGGCATATAATTGTTCATAATATTTTCTTTAAATCCTTTGTATTTCTTTGGTGTCAGTTGTTATTTCTCCATTTTCACTTCTGATTTTATTAATCTGGGTCTTCTCTCTTTTTTTCTCAGTGAGCCTCATTGAAGGTTTGTCAATCTTGTTTATCTTTTCAAAGAACCAGCTCTTGGACTCACTGGTCTTTTGTATCATTTTTTAGACTCTATTTCATTTATTCTGCTGTGATCTTTATTATTTTCTTCCTTCTAATCACTTTGGGCTTTGTTTGTTGTTCTTTTTCAAGTTACTTTAAGTGTGAAGTTAGATTGTTTATTTGATCTTTTTCTTATTTTTTGAGGTAGACCTATATTGCTATGAATTTCCCTCTTAGGATTGCTTTCCCAGTGCCCCACAGATTTTGGATTGTTGTGTCCTCATTTTCATTTGTTTCAAGCTATCTTTTGATTTCTTCCTTGATCTCATTGTTGACCCATTTGTTGTTTAATAACATGTTATTTAGCTTCAATGTCTTTGTGTGTTTTTCAGTGTTCT
Source organism: Phyllostomus discolor (assembly GCF_004126475.2). Lineage (NCBI taxonomy): Eukaryota > Metazoa > Chordata > Mammalia > Chiroptera > Phyllostomidae > Phyllostomus > Phyllostomus discolor. The sequence goes on from NC_040903.2 coordinate 153,720,976, forward strand.
TCTTGTGATTGATTCTACTTTGACAGCACTGTGGTCAGAGAAAATGCTTGATATAATTTCAATCTTCTTAAACTTATTGAGACTTGTTTTATGTTCTAACATATGATCTATCTTAGAAAACATTCTATGTGCACTTGAAAACCACATATATTCTGCTGCTTTGGGGTGAATACTCTGAAGATACCAATTAAATCCATTTGATCTAGTGTGCCCTTTAAGGCCACTGTCTCCTTGTTGTATATATGCCTGGAAGATCTATCCATTGAAGTGAATGGGGAGTTAAAATCTCAACTATGACTGTATTTCTGTCAATCTCTCCTTTTACATCCATCAAGATTTGCTTTACACATTTAGGAGCTCTTATGTTGGATGCGTAAATGTTTACAAGGGTTATATCCTCTTGTTGGAGTGTCCCCTTATCATTATACAGTGTCCTTCTTTGTCTCTTATTATAGCCTTGGTCTTAAAGTCTATTTTGTTGGACATAAGTACTGCTACCCCAGCTTTTTTTCTTTTCCATTTGCATGAAGTATCTTTTTCCATCCCTTTACTTCTAGTCTGTGTGTATCTTTTGATCTGAGATGGGTGTCTTGGAGACAGCCTATATAAGGGCCTTATTTTCTTATTCATTCAGTAATCCTGTCTTTTGTTTGGAGCATTTAAGCCATTTACATTTAAGGTGATTATTGACAGATACTTATGCAGGGCCATTTTATTGTTAGGCTGTTTTCCTCTGCTTTTCTTTCTCTTTTTCTTCTTATTCTTCTTACAGCAAGCCCTTTAACATGTGTTGCAGTACCGATTTGGTGTTAACAAACTCCTTTAGTTTTTTCCTTGTTTAGGAAGCCCCTTATTCTCCTTTGATTTTAAATGATAGCTTTGCTGGGTAAAGTAGCCTCAGTTGTAGGTCCTTGACTTTCATTACCTTCAATTTTTCATACCACGCTCTGCTGGCCTGAAATATTTCTGTTGAGTAATCAAATGCCAGTCTAATTGTTGCTCCCTTGTAGGTAACTACCTACTTTTCTCTTGCAATTTTTAGAATTCTCTTTTTGTCTTTAAGCCTTGTCATTTTAATCATGATGTGTCTCAGTGTAGGCCTCTTTGGGTCTCGGAGCTTCCTGGACTTGTGTGGCTTTTTTCTTCACCAAATTAGGAAAGTATTTGTTCATTATTTCTTCAAACAGGCTCTCAATCCTTTGCTTGCTCTCTTCTCTTTCTAGTATTTCCATGATGCAGATGTTGCTATACTTTATGTTGTCCAAAATGTTTCTTAAGCTCTCCTCATTTTTTAAATTTTGTTTTCTTTTTGCTGTTCTGCCTTGGTTTTTTTTTTCCTACCTTGTCTTCCAAAACAGATTCTATCCTCTGCTTCATCTAACCTACTGTTTATTCCTTCCAGGATATTATTTATCTCAGATATTACATTCTTTATTTCTAACTGATCCTTTTTTGTGGTTTCTATGTCTTTTTTCATGCTGTCAAGTATCCTTACATGCTGTCAAGATGCTTCCATTTCATCTATTTCTTCTAGAGAATTCTCTTGTTCTTTCATTTGGAGTCTTGTCTTGCCATTTTGGCTGATTCTTTGTATTTTCCACCTTAGATTTTTAACTAATCAGTCAGTTGTTGATTTAGTCAAGGTGTAATTAGCTTAAGCCCCATAGGGTGGGACAGAGTAATTCCTGAGGTTGGGGATATTGCTTCCCCTCAGGCTGATGCCACTTAGAGAGAAGTGCTCTGCCTGAGAAACATGGCTTCTGCATATGGGGAATAACTCAGCACAGAGATCCTCATAGCTGTTCCTTCAGTTCTCTCCCTAGAGCCACCAGCCCCAAACTTTCCTTAAGCATCTTTAGTCTACTCTGCCCTCCCTCCTGGAGCCCAAGGTAAATGGCTGCAAAGAAAATTTTGTGCATCGGCCCTCTAAGAGGCTCTCTGCAGCTCTAGCAGTCTCTCCCTGGCAGACAGAAACCCTGCTGCTTCTCACAGCTGGATGTGATCTGGGTTTCTTTCTAGCTCTGGTGCTATAGGCTGGGGAGCCCACCTTGGGGTTTAGATACCACACTTCTCAGTGGGAATCCCCCCAGCTACTGAAATATGCCTCTGGCCATGTAAGCCCAGCCAGCCCTCTCATCCTTCCTTCTCACTGCCTACCAATCCTGTTGTGAAGTGGCGTCTTCTGGATGTCCTTGGTTATAAGGCTTCTCTCCAGCTTGTGTTCAGTTGGTTTTTCTGGATGATTTCTCTACAACTCAGTTGTAATTCCAGATTGGTCCTGGGAGGTTAGTGTAACTTCCACTTACTCCCAGTATTCAGGCTTTAAAAGAAAGAAAAACTTGTCACATGCTACAACATGGATGAACCTTGAGGACATTACACTAAGTAAAATAAGCCAGTCACAAAAAGACAAATACTGCATTATTCCACTTATGTGAGATGTCTAAAGTGATCCAATTCTTGATCTCCTCAGAAAGGAGAATGGTGGTTATTAAGGGTTTGGGAGAGTGTGAAAAGGAGAGTTGTTTTTCAATGAGTATATGTTTCAGTTTTGCAAGATGAAAAAGTTCTAGAGATCTATTGCACAACAAAATATATATAGTTAACACTACTGTACTGAACTTTGAAGACATTATGCTATGTAAAATAAATCAAAGAGACAAATACTATATAATACTACTTATATGTGAAATCTTAAAAAGTCTAGCCCTGGCTGGTGTAGCTCAGTGGATTGAGCGTAGGCTGGGAACCAAAGTGTCCCAGGTTCGATTCCCAGCCAGGGTACATTCCTGGGTTGCAGGCCATAACCCCCAGCAACCGCACATTGATTTCTCTCTCTCTCTCTCTCTCTCTCTCTATTTCTCTCTCTCTCTCTCTCCCTCCCTTCCTTCCCTCTCTAAAAATAAATAAATAAAATCTTTAAAAAAAAGTCTAAAAGTATATTTAAAAGTAATTAAGATGGTAAATTTTATTATGTCATGTGGCTTTTAACCACAATTTTTTAAAGACTTAAACTGGAGAAAATGCCAATATTTTTGCTAATTAAAAAAAATTATTAAAACTGGTCACACAGAAGACTCTTAATTCCTTGGCTCTTAGACTTCAAGGTGACTGAAACTCCTCTGAAAACAACACTGGAGTTAAAAAAAGAAAATCCACCCAATGATAAGTATGAGTGAATGAACACTAGAGTGAACACATGATTTTCACTGTGGATGAGATGATTTTTATTTTACCTTTTTAAACATTTTATTTATTTTTAGAGAAAGGAGAAGGGGGGGGGGCAAAGAGAGGGAGAGAAACATCAATCTGAGAGAAGAAATATGGAATGGGTGCCTCTGGCATGCACCCCAACCAGGGACTGAACTCACAACCCAGGCATGTACCCTGACCAGGAATCGAACTGGCGACATTTTGGTTTGAAGCCACACCAGTGAGGGCTGACTGCATTTTCCTATTTCCATTGTTTTTTATAATATTCCCAATGCCAAAGCTCTATCTGAAAATGAAACATAAATTCTTTTCTTAATTACTACAGTGCTGGACACTTTGGAATATCCAGAAATTGTCTCCATTTAGAAAGCAGGAACCAAGTGAAAGAATGAGCATCAATTAATTACCCTGAAGAAGAGAAATTCTCCTAAGGGACATACTGAGATAGTCCTAATTGCAAGCATTCTGTTCATCATGGCCCCAATAAATCCCTGAAATGTCCCAGGAATTCAATGTTTCAACAAAGTGTGACTGAATGAAGTAAAAAAAAGTCTACATAAAAATCCCCCAAGGATACATGGCTATCTTTATCTAAGGAAAAAAAATCCACACAACCTTGGCAGCTAGTAAAGCTTATCAACCATGATATGATGGTTGACAAGCAAGTAAATATTTTCAGGAATCAGATGGTATAGAGGTTACTTTACCTAAGATATAAAGAATGTTTAAATAATTTAATTATAATATACTTTAGTGTCAACATGACAGTAACTATACCTTTAACATGGCTTTGCAAAGGAAATCTCTCTTAAAAAAAAAAGATTGTGAAAATCACCATTTAACATTCTGCACCCTTTATAAATGAGATAAATGGTGCACCCAGCAGGAAATTTGACATCAGTTCACATCAAAGAGACATCACTTAATTGTCACTGGGAGAACTTCTAGTACTTCGATTCAGAAGTTTTTCATAATGAACATTAAAGATGTGTTTCAGGAAGGAAGTGATAACTGCATGTTAAAATTTACAAGGTGACTGTTTCAGATCATCAGATTCAATGTTGGCATTCTCCTTTTCTTCTAGGTAATTGTTTAGGATACTTTTCTCCCTTGGGGGCCCTTTAGGAACTCACCATTACAGTGGCTATGCTATAGACTCAATGTTTGTGTCCCTTCCAATCATATGTTGAAACCTAATCCCTATATGATATTTGGAGGTAGAGCATTTGGAGGGTGATTATGTCATTAGGGTAGTACCCACATGAATGAGTTTAGTGCCCTTGTAAAAGAGACTCAAGAGAGCTCCTGGTCCCTTCCACCATGTGAGGACAGAGAAAGATGCCTGTCTATGAACAATGAAGAGAACCCTAACCAGACACTGAATCTGTTGGCACCTTGACCTTGGACTTCCCAACCTCCAGAACTGTGAGAAAGTAATTTATAAGTCATCCTGTCCATAGTATTCTGTTATAGCAGCCCAAATATACTAAGATTGTCTGTCTACTGTTGGGAACCGCCCTGACTGGTATCAGAAGCTGAAACCCCCACCTAGTCTAAGGCTAAGGGAACGCCCTTGGAACCGTAAGCCAGCAAGGAGACAAAAGCTTATCTCCCTGGCAGGAATGCTGCTTCTGCTGCTTTATTCATAACTGAACCCCAAAAAGCGTGGTCGGTTAGCCAAAGACGGGTAACATTCCCCAAGGGGGGAACGATCTAAGACAGGCACGATCACTTTGGGAGACCCCCAAAAGAAGGACTTTGGGGGCTGCAGCAAAAGGGGGTGATGGACCCTCGCTCCTCGGCTTTGACATAGCCTGAGTTCTCATCGTCTGGGAGAAAAATCTCCTTATCTCTTGGTTGCCTTAGTTCCCTTGCTCCACCTAAGCCTGAGACAATGACAGGGTGGTGCAGCTCTGTGCTGAAAAGAGCGGATTCCCTGGGTGATCAGGCCTAAGAAAGAACATGCAAATTACTGTGAAACCTCCTTTGTTTAGAATGCTCTCAGTTGAATGAGAAGGGTCCAAAGAGGAAGTTAGTTTGTTCCCCAAAGTCTTACATCTCTTTGACCCCGACTCAAAATAGACTGGCAGAGTTCCTTGTTTTCTATGGTTCCTTACTTCCCCCTAATGAGTACTGTACTTTACCTGAATTATTATGCAAAATGAGCCCAATAAAAGCAGGTATGGATGGTAAATCAGCGCGCTCCCCACTAGGGGGGGTGGCGATTTCGTCCCTACTTCCCCACAGAAACTAGTTTGTCTCTGTGCATGTTTTTTTCTTGCATGTTTTTCGACGAGCCATCCACAGCGTTCCGTGATCACTGCTGGCCGGTGACCCACGCGCATCAGTCTACTACCTGGTGACCCTCTTGGCTTACTCCCTGTTTCTAGCCCTGCCTCTACCCTTTGAGTGAGAATTCGCTTCTCCTAACTTTAATCTGTGTTTGGATTGTCCTTGTCCCCTGTGTTCAGCACTTATTGCTCCTAGTTCTTTGGGTAACACACCCTTGCCCTTAGAAATAGAGCAGCTGCCCTGGCAGATGCAGCTCAGTGGATTGAGCGCAGGCTGCGAACCAGGCATTGCAGGTTCGATTCCCAGTCAGGGCACATGCCTGGGTTGCAGGCCATGGCCCCCAGCAACCGCACATTGATGTTTCTCTCTCTGTCTCTGTCTCTCTCTCTCTCCCCCCCTTCCCTTCCCTCTCTAAAAATAAATAAATAAAATCTTTTTAAAAAGTTATTAAAAAAAAAAAGAAATAGAGCAGCTAACCTCTTCCTTCACACACACACACACACATACGAGCAAATGCACATGCATGTACACACACACAATCTAAGCTTACTTCCATATTGTTTTGTTTGGTTGGTTGGGGGTGGGGGTTGTTCCAAATTGTTTGAACATAAATTTCCATAACACAATCTAGAATGAAAGCTTAAAAAAAACTAGAATTGGTTCATGTTTTACCAGTCCTTTTGCTAAAATGTAAAAGCTTTTGTTACAAGAATATGAGGTAAGAACTTTTGAACACGATACCCTAGCTGGTGATATTAGTGACAATGTTCTCAATTTTGGGAAAAGCAGGTTCATTGGTGAGTTTGCTGAAATGTGATCTGGTTCAAATGAATAAAAAAACCACAGAAGTGAAAATTAAACAGATTCTAAGAATCCTTTCCAAAAGTCAATAAACCACTACAATTAGTTGCAAGTCACATATTTCCAACAATTCTATAAACAACCCATCTGGTCTTCAAGTAATGTAGCAGCTGTTGTAGTAAAATCATTCATATTTATGTTTATTCAGTACCAATGAAGGTTCTGAAATCATGTTGTGATCATCAAATGAGAATTGACAAGTTTGCCATGTTTGAATACTTCTGATAACTGTCTGTTCTTGAAGGGATACGAAGTCTCAACTGCCAAAATTTAATTTTAATCATTGAAAATGCTACCATTATTTGATTAAATTTTCAAAAATCTCTGAAAAAAACTGAACCAAAACTTGAACATTGCTTGCTCACACCTAGGACTAGTCAACATTATAAAGAGATAATAACTTGCATGAGGTTTACAACAAGCCAGTGGCCCAGGCACGATGAAGAACACTATGTGAGGGTCTAATGCAGCAGTCAAAACTTGATTTTCAGCTGTTACTTTTGTAGTCCCCATCTAGCATGACATCAAAGAGTAGGGACATTCTATGAAGAAAAACTGAGAACTAATAAACCATTCTTTTTTTAAATATAGTTCATTGATTATCCTATTACAGTTGTCCCATTTATTTCTCCCCTTTATCCCCCTCTGCCCTGCACTCCCCTCCCTCCAACATCCCTCCTACCCTGCCACCCCTGCCCCCGCTTAGTTCAGGTCCATGGGTCATACATATAAATTCTTTGGCCACTCCATTTCCTATATTATTCTTAACCTCTCCCTGTGTATTTTATGTTTACCAGTTATGCTTCTTATCCCCTGTACCTTTTCCCCCCATTTTCACCCCACTCCCTCCCTGCTGATAACCTTCCATGTGATCTCCATTTCTGTGATTCTGTTCTTGTTCTACAACAATTGTTTGCTTAGTTTAATTTTGTTTTTGTTTCTTAGGTTCAGTTGTTGATAGTTGTGAGCTTGTTGTCATTTTACTGTTCATACTTTTGATCTTCTTTTTCTTAGATAAGTCCCTTTAACATTTCATATAATAAGGGCTTGGTGATGATGAACCTCTTAACTTAACCTTATCAGGGAAGCACTTTATCTGCCCTTCCATTCTAAATGATAGCTTTGCTGGATAGAGTAATCTTGGATGTAGGTCCTTGCCTTTCATGACTGCAAACACTTCTTTCCAGCCCCTTCTTGCCTGTAAGGTTTCTTTTGAGAAATCAGTTGATAGTCTTATGGAAACTCCTTTGGAGGTAACTGTCTCCTTTTCTCTTGTTGCTTTTAAGATTCTCTCATCTTTAATCTTTTAGCATTTTAAATATGATGTGTCTTGGTGTGTTTCTCCTTGGATCTAACTTCTTTGAGATTCTCTGAGCTTCCTGGACTTGCATATCTATTTCCTTTGCCAGACTGGGGAAATTTTCCTTCATTATTTGTTCAAATAAATTTTCAATTTCTTGGCCTTCCTCTTCTCCTTCTGGCACCCCTATGATTTGGATGTTGGAAAGTTTGAAGTTGTTCCAGAGGTTTCTAAGCCTCTCCTCAGTTTTTTTGAATTCTTATTTTTTCATTCTGTTCTGGTTGAATGTTTATTTCTTCCTTCTGTTCCAAATCATTGATTTGAGTACTGGTTTCCTTCCCGTCACTGTTAGTTCCCTGTATATTTTTCTTTATCTCACTTTGTATAGCCTTCACTTCTTCCTATATTTTTACGGCAATACTCAATCATTTCTGTGAGCAACCAGATTACCAGTGTTTTGAACTCTGCATCTTATAGATTGGCTACCTCCTTGTTGCTTAGCTCTTTCTCTGCAGTTTTGATCTGTGCTTTCATTTGGGCCATTATTCCTTTGTCTTGGTGCACCTATTACATTGTAAGAGGTAGAGCCTTAGGTATTTACCAGAGCGGGGCAACCCACTTCCCTGTGTTGTGGCACTGTATGTGGGGGAGGGGTCAGAGAGGGAGCAATGCCACTTGCCTGGTTCTCTCCCTGCTCTCAGTCACTTCCCTCACTTCCCACAAGTGGCTTGTGCCCTTTTGGGTGCTCATTCCCAGGTGGATGGGCTTGTATACATTCTAGGATCCTGTGGGCACCTCCAATGGACTCTCCTGTGAGACCTAGAATCTATCCCTTCACCACAACCCCCCCCACAGATTTTTACAGCTAGGGATTTGAGGCTTTAGTTTCCCACACTGTAACCCTGAGTTGCGCCCGTCTGTATCAATCCCCAGTTGTTCCTCCTGGCTCATCTGCATGTGAATATGGGATATCTCAGTCCACCAGCCACTGCCTTGTCTCACATCCTCACCAACCCAGCTTTGCATCTCCTCCCCTCCTACCTGTCTGGATGAATGCTTCTTTAACTCCTTGGTTGTCTAACTACCATACAGTTCAATATTCTGGCAGTTCTGGTTGTTTTTTTGTTTTAAAATTGGTTGTTATCCTTCTTTTTGGTTGTGCAAGGAAGTGAAGCATATGTATTTATGCCTCCACCTTGGCCAGAAGTCAGTAAAATGTACCGCCATTCTTTGCTAATATCCTTCCATCTCTTACCACCAAGGTAAGGTGGAGAGTGGAGATGTAAGAATATATTTCATGCAAAGTATTTCTGTAGAAATACAGCACAGCCTCCCTCCCTCAATGCCGGTTTTACTGCTTTTAACAGCCCAATATGCAACAAGCAATGCCTACCACATGCTAAAGTTACCCCCCTCATCACCTTGACCCCAAGCCTCCTTCCCTAACATTGTAATGTGGTTCCTCATTGCTCTCTGGTTAAATGCTTCAAAACCCTTCTTCCAGTTTCCTCAATGAACTCAAAGTCTTTTCCCTTCATCTCAAGAGTATCTGCACAAACTCTTTTCTATCTATTCAGATGCCCAATGCCTGGTGGAGTGGCACCTTTTAATTACATGATTTCCTAGAAGCCAAAAAAGCCAATCTAGCTGGGAATCTAACCTATCATACTTTGAATTCAAAGCATCTCTCTTATCTGATGCCAATATTATGCTATGTACTGATCCCTACTGAGGATCCCTACTGAGAAAAAGCAAAAATGGAAAGACATTCAGAAATAAACACTGGATTAGCACTGCAAACGAAACTGCTGTCAAATGGGCAAGGGCTAATGAAGCTATAATTACTTTATACAATTCAGCATTTATTTTCTGAGCCCTTACAAACATGCAGTCCACTGAGTTAGGCTCTATGGAGAAAACAAAGATTCTAAAAGTTAAAATGTGATGGGGCAGAGGCATGAAAATAACTCAGTAAGCTCTTTTAAGGCAGGAAAAGATAAGTTGTATAATAGAGATACAAACAACACTGCAGGAGAAAGGAGAAGGTATGAAGTCTGCTTTGATGGGCTTTGAAGACTTTATAAGTTCTCCTTTCTTCCTGCAGAGTAGATGAGGACAGATGGAATGCTCCATCCAAATTGAAGGAGGATGCAGTCAAAGACACAGAAAAAACTACATGTGCATGATGTATGTGGAGAGGGTGAGTACTATGGGAAGGGGGTACACAGGCTGATAACTGAGCACAACAGGACATGAAGCTGGCAAGGCAAGATGGGACTCAAGAGTAAGAGTTCATAACAGGCATATTTCATATAAGTAATAAAATGCCAGAAAAGGACTTTCATTGAATTTTTATTGCTGCTACTGTATGTGTGTTTAATAATAAATAATAGAACCCAGACACTGCTTTATTAAAAAAATAACTTGACAACAGTAGAAAAGTTTGCAGATGTAAAATATCAGAAGTGAAAACCATTTAGGAGTCCATTATAATGATGTACATTCTGATAGCTAACACCTATTCAACACTAAGCACCAGACTTGCATTATCTCATTTAATCTTCAAGTCAACCTCACAAGGTGGATAATGGTACTAACCTCATTTTCTAGCTGAGAAAAATTAGCATTAGAGAAGTAACTCGCCTAAGGTCACAAAGCTAGTGGGTGGCAGTATTGGGTTCCCAAATCAGGTCCAACTCCTGAGCCCAAGGTTTTACTGCATTATATCTCAGGTGACAAGGTGACTAGTGAAGTGACAGTTAATATGGGAAATATTTGGGGGATAAAATCAATCGGACTTTATGCCAGACTAGAGTTTGGAATGGGGAAAAAAAAGAGAAATCAAATATGACTGAAAGATTTCTGGTGGGAGTGTCACTCACTACCAAGATGACATAACAGGACTGAAAGTTCCAACACTGGCTACAGTAAATGCAGAGCTACTGAAACCGTGAGTCTCATGAGTGACACTGCCTTATACATTAGCACTTCACTTTGAGAACCTAACCAGCCATGCACTAACGTTCTTCTCACTAATGGACAGTCACTGGAGGACCTACCTCCAAGTAGACCAACCAAGTGCAATGACTTCTATAGGCATCCTGCACTTTCACCACCACCACCAGCCAGCCAATCCCCAAGGCTGCCTTTAAGGTCATCTCATTTTCATTTTATTCTCTTCATGGTCCTCCTTTTGGCCAATCTATTCATTAACCACATCTTTACCACTAAGCAGAAATGTGAAATGTCAGATGATGACATTTAAACTGATAAAATTTGTCCCTTTTAGTCCTGATTTAAAGATTTTCCAGGCCAGATGTTAAAATTACTGGGTGAAATCAACTGTGAAAGCTATGAAATCAACTAGCCATGCTTTTCCTAAAACCTAAAAACATAAAGAACTCAAAATCTACTATCTAAAGGTTATATTTATAAGTCCCAAGTAGCTTATTTAATTTTTCAGTTTCTAAATGTGTTTCAACCACATAGGTGGGAGATAATTCAGAGCTTTAACACAAATCATCTTCCTCTTCTTTTCATTGATATTCCCTAGAATTGAGCATCTTTTTCTAAAACACACACCTGCAGTGGTAATAACCTTCCCCCTTCCCTTAATGACTAACTCCCCAAGAGTGGACAACCTCTCGGAAGTGATGTCAGTCATTCAACAACGACTCTTCACATGGATGGTTTGCTGATGAGAAGAGTCCACAAGCCTGTGGAACCATCCATTTTCACCAGACCAAGTCTTCTCCTCACCTTCTCCTAAATTAATATGAGGCTAATTGACATCACTTAATACTGATTGACTGCATCTTGAGTAACAAATTCCAAAGTTTTTCCATTTCCTCACCTTTCTTTCACTCTTGCAGTGTACTAAGAGTTGGCATGTGTTATATGACTCAGTTTGTCCTTCAGAAACACCCTAGTGTCAAATGAGTTATCTCTTACACTCGCAGAATTCATCGCTGTCTCTTCAGCTTTTATTATCTTTACTTTCTTAGGAACAAATAAAAACTGGAGCAATAAAATGCTTCTTCTTACCACTTTCACAGACATGAGATTTATAACGTTTATAAAGCCCCTCAAAATTAAGTACAAGCCCAGCAAACAGGAGTCTACCACAGACTAACAGAAAAGGAAGCCAGTACACAACCAATAGTGCCATCTGTTGGTGGCAGGCAAAGTTGACTCACTTTTGTCTCTACCTATCAAAGTCAGTTTTAAAATTCCTAAATATATAGGAGGTGCTACCTCCCAGTTGAGTGTGGTAAAAGTAAAAGCAACCATTTCTGAAAATATCTTAAATTACCATCACAATAAGAATTTCAATGTCTATTTTATATTTAATTACAAAGGTATCATAATTTGTTTGGTAGGGTTTGTTTTCAGAGAAATGGCTTGGCAGAAAACACACTAGATGGACAAATATTTTCAAATAACTCTTAGAGCTGACATTTTAAAGGCATCCCTAAAAAATGCATATGTTCTCATACAAAAGCAAAGTTGACTCATTCATAAATATTGAGCTTTTCAACACCATACAGTTGACCATGGAACCGCACGGGTTTGAACTGCACAGGTCTACTTCGGTGTCAATTTTTTCTTCAGTAAATAAATACCTATACTGTTTTCGGTCCATGGCTGGGAGTCTACTAATGTAGAATATCAACTGTCTGCATGGTTTACTCCATTTTATACAGGGGACTGGAGCCCTAAACAAAATTAGGGTCCTTTAAGAAAGGAATAATCAGAGGACGTATACTAAGTAGGGAACAAGCAATGGCTGCCACATGATCAATGACATTTTAAGTTTTTGCTCAAACTTCACAAGTCAAAAGTTATCGACTCAAACCTCAAACTGCCTACTAACTACTCCCTCCAAAAAAGGCTCTAAGTTCCTGATTCCTTACTACCAAACCTATTCTTCATGACCAATTTATGTTACCCTGCTCTCCCAAAGGATTGACCACACTCTATAAAACATCACTTTAGTAACAATCACAAAAACCATTTGAAAAGAAGACAAAAAGCGTCACTGCCTCATCAGCACACTCTGAGGGAATCAACAAACCCTCCAGCACTACTCTATTAAGTTGAATGCTTTCCTACTGATTCCACAGTAAGAAATGTAGGTGTGCTCTTTCATAAGGCCAGATGGCCTCCAGAGCGTATCAGGCAAAAGGGGTAAGAATGAAAATTCAAAATAAAACTAAACCCATCCTCCACCACCTAGCTCCTTGGCAGCTGCTCCAGCCCAGTAACTAAATCACCTGTAAGTCTCTAAAGTAATTAGAGACAAGTCTTCCAATTAAGTAACTGCAGCACAATTATCACAGGACTTGATAATTACAGCACACTGGCCCTCAGAGACAATGAAAGCAGTCCCCTGGCCTAGGTTATTTCCTATAGCCAAGGACTATCCCTCTCCTGTAAAAGGTAAGTGCTCAATGATGCAGAACGAAACAGAAAGAAAGACACAATTTCTCCAAATCTCAGACTGAATAGACAATTCAAAGCAATTTCCCTGCTTTCACAGGGAAACACTAAACAATGTGTCTTTAGAAACAGGAATATTATATTTTGTCTGCCAAGAACTGTGAGAATCAGCAGAGAATTTTATAGGGACACTTCCCTCCTGCTGGGAGGCAGCCTAAGAAGAACAGAACACTCAGGCAGAAGTGGCAAGACCTGGGGGCTTATTACAGCTGGGCATGCCCACAAAAGTCGCTTCATCCCCTTCCCCAGCCATCTTGATTTTCACAACTATAAAATGACAGCACTGGACCAAATTAAAAACGTCTGTGTTATTTTCCCCCAACAATAGGCCAAATGGTCAGAAACTTAGATCTAAGTGTGAAGGCTAAATGATTTTTTTAAGTGTTACAGAGTTGAAAGAAGCCATGCTTGGCACACAGATACTAGAGTGACAAAGCATGGGCCAAGGGCACAAAAAGGGCCCAGAGATATATGAAAAGATGCTCAGCATCACTAGCCATCAGAGGGATGCAAATTAAAAGCACAATGAGATACCACTTCACACCAGTCAGAATGGCCATCATAAACAAATCAACAAACAAGTGTTAGAGAGGATATGGAAAAAAGGGAATCCTAGTGCACTGTTGCGGGGATGTAGACTGGTGCAGCCACTGTGGAAAACAGAAAACTAAAAATGGAGCTGCCTTTTGACCTGGCAATTCCACTCCTGGGATTATCCTAAGAATCCTGAAACATTGGTGTTTCACCCCAATGCACCCCAATGCTCATAGCAGCACAATTTACAATAGCCAAGTGCTGGAAGTGACCTAAGTGCCCATCAGTAAATGAATGGATCAAAAAACTATGGTACATTTGCACAACAGAATATTATACAGAAGACAGAAAGGAGCTCCTACCCTTTGCGACAGCATGGATGGAACTGGAAAGCATTATGCTAAGTGAAATAAGTCAAGCGGTAACAGACAAATACCATATGATCTTACCTTTAAGTGGAACCTAATCAACAAAACAAACAAGCAAGCAAAATATAACCAGAGACATTGAAATTAAGAACAATCTGACAGTAACCAGAGGGGAGGTAGGAGTGGGTAATGGGAGGAAGGCAGGAAGGGTTTTCAGGAACAACTCACGATAAAGGACACATGGACAAAACCAAGGCGGGGTGGAAACAGGGGAGGGAGGTGTGTGTGCGGAGGCGGGGATAAATGCAGACAACTGTAACTGAACAACAATAAAATAATTTTTTAAAAAGTTACTTCTTCCAGCCAAGATGGAGGCATAGGTAGGTACACTTTGCCTCCTAGCATAGCCAAAAGGACAACAACAAATTTAAGAACAAAAAACAACCCAAACTACCAGAAAACCAAGCTGTATGGAACTCCAACAACCAAGGAGTTAAAAAGGAAACATTCACTCACACTGGTAAGAGGGGCAGAGAAGAAGCATGCAAAGGCAGTTGCGGCCAGAGGACCAGGCAGTCCCACGTGTGTGGATAAATGGGGAGGAAAAACTAGGGAGAGAAAAGTAGCTGTACAACCCAGGGTTCCAGCACAGGAAAAGCAAGCCTCAAAACCTCCGGCTGTAGTCCTGGCTGGTCTGGCTCAGTGGATGAGTGCCGGACTGTAAATTAAAGGGCTGCCGGTTCAATTTCAGTCTAGGGCACATGCCTAGGTTGCTGGCCAGGTCCCCAGGGGTAGAGGCCTGTGGAAGGTGACCACACATTGATGTTTCTCTCCCTCTCTTTCTCCCTCCCTTCCCTTCTCTAATTAATAATCTTAAAAAAAAAAAAAACCTCTGGCTGTAAACCCCCCCAACCCCGCAAATACCTATGGAGGTTGAGGTCACGGCAGTCTCATAGCCTCACAGGAGAGTTCCCTGGAGAGACCCACAGGGTCCTAGAACATACACAACACATTGCCTGAGAATCAGCACCAAAAGGGTCCAATTTGCTTGTGAGTGGCAGGGGAAGTGACTGAAAGCTGACCCAGAGCTGAGGAAGTGGCATTGTTCCCTCTCTGACCCCTCCCCCACATACAGCGCCACAACACAAGGAAGTGGGTGCCCCACCCTGGTGAATACCTAAGGCTCCGCCCCTTATGATGACATAACAGGTGTGCCAAGACAAAGAAATATGACCCAAATGAATGAACATATAAAAGCTCCAAATATAGAACTGGGCAGTGAAAAGATAGCCAACCTCTAAGATGCAGAGTTCAAAACATGGTAACTGGATGCTCACAGAAATGGCTGAGTATGGTCACAAAATAGAGGAAAAAGTGAAGGCTATGCAAAGTGAAATAAATAAAAATATACAGGGAACCAACAATAAAGGAAAGAAATTGGAACTCAAATCAATGATTTGGAGCAGAAAGAAGAAATAAACATTCAACCAGAACAGAATGAAGAAACAGGAATTCAAAAAAATGAGGACAGGCTTAGGAACCTCCAGGACAACTTTAAACATCCCTACTTCTGAATCATAGAGGCGCTAGAAGGAGAACAGGAAGACCAAGAAATTGAAAATTTATTTGAACAAATGAAAGAAAATTTCCCCAATTTGGCAAAGGAAACAGACTTCCAAGAAGTCCAGAAAGCCCAGAGAGTCCAAAAAAAGTTGGCTCCAAAGAAGCACACACCGAGGCACATCATAATTACATTACTCAAGATTAAAGATAAGGAATCTTAAAAGCAGCAAAAGGAGAGAGTTATCTACAAAGGAGTTCCCATAAGACTATGAGGTGATTTCTCAAAAGAGACCTTACAGGCAAGAAGGGGCTGGAAAGAAGTATTCCAAGTCATGAAAGGCAAGGATCTACATCCAAGAACACTCTATCCAGCAAAGCTTTCATTTAGAATGGAAGGGCAGATAAAGTGCTTCCCAGATAAGGTCAAGTTAAAGGAGTTCATCATCACCAAGCCCTTATATGAAATGTTAAAGGGACTTATCTAAGAAAAAAGAAGATCAAAAGTATGAACAGTAAAATGACAGCAAACTCACAACTATCAACAAATGAACCTAAAAAAAGAAGAAAAACAACAACAAAAAACTAAGCAAACAACTAGAAGAGGAACAGAATAAGAGAAATGGATATCACATGGAGGGTTTTCAGTGGGTAGGGGGAAGGGAAGAATAGAGGGGAAAAGGTACAGGGAAGAAGAATCATAATTGGTAGGCATTAAATAGACGGGAGAGGTCAAAATAGTATAGGAAACACAGAACTCAAAGAACTTATATGTACAACCCATGGACATGAACTAAGTGGGGGATGCTGGAGGGCTGGAGGGTACAGGATGGAGAGGAGTAAAGAGGGAAAAATTGGGAAAACTGTAATAGCATAATTAATAAAATATACTTTAATAAATACTGCACATTTTTGTATTCACACATATAAAATACCTGCTGTGTAAAAAGGATTAAGACTTATCTCTGAAACACACACATTAAGAACATTTTGCAAATGAGGTTTTAGGTTTCTTCTCCCTTCAACCTCCACCTTTTGCTGTCCCTTCTCGTATCTGCAAGTGTCTAGCAACAAACATCAGATAACAAATAAGTTGCCTGAGAGATCATGACCAAAGCTATGGGAAATATTTTTAAATTTTATTAAAATTTTTCATTTGGCCATAGCCTAGTTTCTTTCGGACTTAATTTATTTCAAGCTCTGAGCCTCCACAGCTTAAATAATCAGCTAATAATCCATCACAAGGCCTGTGTGTGCAGCTTTTCAGGAAGCTCTCCATCTCTATTCGCTGTTCCTGTCAAAAAAAAAACAATTAGTTCAGTGATTTGCATGAGGCCACTCTCTGAGCCAGCGCGTGACCCTGTCACTGCTCCCAAGGGCGGCTAATGCAAGGTGCTGGCAGAGTTCTGAGTTATCATCTGAAATCGTTGCCATTCATCCCTGTGTCTGTGGATCACATTAGTGAAATTATTCTCATCTGATAAAGCTTATGATTTCTATTTTATTTTTTCATTCCCGTGAAGCTATAATGTCAATGAATATTGTGTAGGTCAGCTAGACAAATTCACATAATGATAAATTAAATGTATTCCTTTTCCTCTTCATTTATAGGGGGAAGTCTTCATTCCCTCTTTTAAAAATAAGATTTATGCCCTGGCTGGCGTAGCTCAGTGGATTGAGCATGGGCTGCGAAACAGGCATCCCAGTTTCGATTCCCGGTCAGGGCACACGCCTGGGTTGCAGGCCATAGCCCCCAGCAACCGCACATTGATGTTTCTCTCTCTCTCTCTCTCTCTTTCTCTTTCACCCTTCCCTCTCTAAAAATAAATAAATAAAATCTTTAAAAAAAATAAGATTTATAGCCCTGGTTGGAGTGGGTCAGTGGGTTGAATGCCAGCCTGAGAATTAAAGGATTGTCGGTTCAATTCCCAGTCAGGGTGCATGCCTGGGTTGTGGGCCAGGTCCCAGTGGGAAGCACGCAAGAGGCAACCACACATTGATGTTTCTCTTCATCTTTCTCCCTCCCTTGCCTTCTGTCTAAAATAAATAAATACAACTTTTAAAAAAGTCTTATAGTGAATTTACCAGGTTGACTTGGTATCTTTAAAGTCCTTTAACAAGAATGATCAGCATCCTGTTAGAGGAACACTTCCTTACAACAATTCCATAGTTACAGCTACAGATTGATAGGTAGCCAATGTGGCTAATAAAGGACCAAGAGCCAGAAAGGTCCAATTAAGGGGTTTTATTTGAGGCAGGACACTGCAATCAGGCGGGCTAAGTCTGAGCAGACTGCTGCAGTGAGGGAAAGAAAGGGTAGAAGGGTTTTTAAGGGTGTGTAGCAGACCCCCAGGGAGTGTGGGTCACCCTGCTGATCAGCCCCAGGTGTCCTGGGTATAGGTGTTTGCAAGACAGTGTCCTCTGATCAGGGATGGCTGATTCAACAACAGAAAGTCCGTGAGATTTATGGGCCTTGTTTCTGGGAAAAGCTTGAGTGAGAGGATGGGGCAGTGAGGATTCAACCTGTTTCAGCAGGATGCCCACAGCTATGCCTCAGTTGCTTCTGATAATGGGGAATCTTGTAGTCAGGTATTTAGCCGGTGACATATACCTTCTTTGTTCCAGCACAGGCGGTGGCCTAAGTCCTCCATGACCCAGTCTAGAGGATGAAAGCCCTGGCACTCCTCCTTTCATTCTTGAATTATGCAATATAAGCAGAGTTAGGAACTTAAATTTCTAACTAAGGGAAGACATAGTGAAAGGAATATCTGAAGAATGAGAAGTTAGCCAGGTGGTAAGGCAGGGAAGAGCTTTTATGGATGAAGGAGTAACAAAAGCCAAGGCAAGGAGAATGGAAAGAAAATGAGTTCTGAGAACCACATGTAGTTTGGAATTTCCCATGTTAAGAGATAAGCTGGAGAGGAAAACAGGAGCCAGGTGTGAAATGTCACTTAAGGAGCTATGGGGAGCCAGGGATGGGTTCCAAAGAGGAGAATGACATGATCGGAGTTGTTGATCAAGAAATAATCGGGAGAGGATGAAATGAAAGTATGGAATATAAGGCTATTCTCCCAAGATGCCGAACTATAAACAAAAGGAAGAAAAGCACTGATGAGGCAAAGGAGCTAGTGGGAGCAAGGGACATTGAACATAAAGGAATCAGGGAGATAACTGTTGGAAGAAAAGGCTGCTGATGTGTTTCTAAGTGTAGGAATAAGAAGAACTTGAGAGCATTATCCACCAGAGACGACCTTCCTGTTCTAGATGAGTACTCAAATCTAGATCTCCTATATAGAACACCAAGTCTTCTAGTTTCTAGCTCCTCAAAGTATAGTGTGTTAGAAATGCAGAATCTCAAGTCCCACCCCCAGACCTCCTGAATCTTACTGAACATGCATTGTAACAAGATTGCTAGCAGATTCCCTTATGCATTGAATCTTGAAAAGCACTATTCCACACAATCCTGGGGAACTTTAAGGAATTATGGAGAATAGGAATGGAACCAGGAGACTGGAGGTGGGGAAAAGGGAAAGAAGAAAAATATAGCAAAATTCATATGGGCAACCTGATGCTAGAATAAATTATTGACAGGAAGGCCAGACATAATCATAATCTCTAAGAGCCAGCAAGGACACATTAAGAATAAATCATGTCAGATTCTCCTAATTTTCTAATATCAGTAAGCCTAGGAGATGCAGTAGACATAGTGCATCTGGGTTTCAGTCAAGTATCTGATAATATGTCTCAAAATACTTTTATAGACAAGAAATGTGGGCTCAGTGACAGTTCTACTTAATGTATTCATAACCAGTTTAACAATTATTCCAAAAGGGTTTGACTAGTGAATTAAAATTAACCAAGATTTGCAGATCTCCGGTGACAGGACCTTTAGCCATCTCTCTCCACACCATTCAAAACTTTATTGATCATTTAGATGCCGAAACAAAATGATACACAGCTAGTGTCACTGAGAGGAATAATGTTACATAATGGCATAATCACGCTCTCCCCCACCAAAACTGATAGAGAGAACTAAAACATTTTAGTTTAATTTAGATAAATTAAAATGATGATAAAATTAAAGTGTTCATCTGGGCTCCTAAATTGAATAAAGACAAGGATGATGAAAAAGAAGCATGACCACAGTACATGAAGTAAAGTCTTGGGAGTTTGGTAGATGCTCAGTTCAATGACTCAACATACTGACGTTAACATGAACTCAATAGGAATATGTAAATTCAGTTCAACCTACGTGCCAAACCCCCAGCATCACAACACTGGAGTTAAGATTAAAAGTGGGCAGCAGAGATCTAAACTAGACTTTGCATTCTACAACTTGAGATAGTACACCAAGATCCCAACAGTCAAAATTAAAGATGTTTGATATTAACAATAAGAAGCCCTAAGAAGCAGACCAAATTGGAGTGTACTTTTAAAGCTGCCCACACTCTCCCATTTGTATTCTGATGAGATTTGCATGCCAATCAGGCACAACCACACCCAAAGCCAAACAGCCCTTAATCAGTCTTTATAAATCCCCGCTTGGCCCCTGTGTCCTCTCTTGTGTTAAGCTGAAAGTGACCCTTGACTACCTTACATATGTTCCCGTATCTACACTGGTCTTTTGGTAAACACATGTTTCCTAGTTTGGGAAGGTCACTGCATACCTATTGGACATTTGGAGAACACAATTAGGATTCAAACATCTCAGGGACACTGGGAAAGCCAGACTAGTGGCAGGTGGGTAGAACTTCAAGGCCTTAATCACTGAGGTATCAAGAAGTCCCAGAAAAATGGCTGTAGGTGAGAAGGGCCCCAAATATGTGACAAGTCTCTGTGAGATGGTGCATACTGCCTAAATTTTTATTTCAATTTCAATGAAAATGTGATTTTAAAAAACATTCTGCATAGCTAAGAAGAAAGATGACTTAGGGTTTTCCAATTTATGCAGCTTCAGACAGTCCCATTACATTTCTGACAGTCCAGCTCCATTTTCAGATATTAGAATGAGAAGCAAAGAAGGAGCACCTAACGATAAGGGTGAGCAGTCACATCACTCCACCACTCCTTTCATAAAAGGATATACCTCAAAGGTAGCCATCAGAAAGCCCACTCCTGCCTTTTTGAATAAACAATTTAGTTATTACTTATAGGATAGAGATTGAGACAGGGGTAGATGACAGAGGCAGAATTAGGAATTGTGAGATAAGTTTCTAAGTCATATTTGAGAAGAGGGAGGCCCTGACTAATCATACTGAGAGTCTCCATTTTTTTTCATATTATCTTCAAGCCTTAAGCAACACTAGCTATTAAAAGATGGGTAGAACTGGTACCAATAACCCCAAATTAAATTCCTACTTCTTCCCCATGCCAACCACCTCTCTTTGGAAAAATAAGTCGGGGAAAGGCGATGCTTGATCAACGACTTGAGTGCCTACCTTAAGTAACCAGTCTTCTCCCTTCCATCCTCCTGACATCTACCCTCATTGCTTGACTCCCAAGAAGATGCCCACCTGTCACCAAGAAATCGGCCAGGCATCCCTTAGACCACAGGTGGCAAACACAAGCCCCTCAGGCCAAATCCAGCTCTCTGCCTTATTTTATCTGGCCCAGCACCTTGTTTCTACCCAGCGGCAGCGCCCAACTCTCGCTTAACTGTTGAGGAGTAGTTACATTTATACAGTCCTAAAACTACATTCGGCCCTTTGAAGACAACCATGAGGCTGATGTAGCCCCCAGTGAAAATGAGTTTGACACCCCTGCCTCAGATCATTGTTAAAGTGTGAAGTGCCTACATTAAAATCACATTGCGTGTTCATTAAAAGTATAGACTCCAAAACCCCATGTCAAACCCACTGGAACAAAACTTCTGTTGGTAGAACTCAGGAATGTGCATTTTTAACAAACAATTTTTATGCACACTAGCTTTAAGAATCTCTCCCTCACGATTACAACAGTGAGGCAAAGTGGTTTACCAACAGTCAACCAACCCACTCTGGCAGGGCCAGGCTAGAGTCCACCCTTCCTATGAGCCTGCTGTGATCTTTACCAGTTAGAGCCCACTGACCTGTTACTAACAAGAAAAACGATCTGGCACTCTTCAGAGAGAAGTCTGGTCCAATCCTAACAATGACAGCACCTCTCTACAAAACAGGCAGTAAACCCTCTACTTCCTAATACTGCCTTTCATGCAGCAGAGGTACAAAGCTTCGTTTTAGAACTTCTGATAATTTGTAGAATCATTGTTGCTACAGATTTGTAGCCTTAAAAGAAGGCCACAGAAACAACAGGACAAATACAAAAGGTGCTATTCTCCTCAATCAATGAATGGGTCTGGAAACCAAAATTTGATTATTTTGTCTCTGCTTGAGTCTCACTTGAACTCTGTGTTCCTGGAAATTAAATTCACACTCAGGCTGACTTGACAAAGTCATTCTTTCCTTTCCACTTAGCAGCCTTTGAAAGTGTTTCTTGTCTTAAGAAACTGCACAGGAGGCCCTAACAAAAAGTAGTTATAATTAAAGGTGCAAATGAACACACGCAGGGGTGCCCAGAACACCAGGGAGTAAATATCACACACCCCTAACAGGAGGCGGAGGTGTCCTCAAACATTCTCACTCAGAAAATACAAAGTCACTCTTAATAGAAGGCATTCTCTCCATTACTTTATTTGAAACAACTAATAAATCACTTTATCTGAAATTTTGTTTGCAGAAAGCACAAAGATCTGTTGACCTCAATAAATATTACTTTGGGCTTCTTATAAAGGTCATTGGATGGAATAAGTAAAAAAAAAAAAATGGAGGTAATTGTATCATTTCATCATTCCCGGGCATGTAAACTCACAACTGCAAATTTTATAAAATTTTATTATAAAGCCATAAATGATTATGTCATGGAGTTTGTGAATGGCAATCAGACAAATAGCGGAGGAAAACTTCCCTAAAGAATTTGAATGGTCACTTGTGGCTTAGGTTGAAATTTCAGTGGCCACATCACACATGGGTTTTAAAAAAATGATGTAGTGTCTTGCTCTCACAGCTTAAAAATGATAATGGGCTCTGAAAACTCTATGAGGTGGCTCCAAAATGCTTCTAGCAAAAGCAGCTGCTAAAGTTAAGAGGTATGTGGAGAATCAGAACAACTGCATAATGAGTTTTAAGTAGAAAAAAGTAGATCTAACTTAACACACTACTTTGTCACTGGAATTGAAAAATTCTATCAAAGCATCAAGATACAACAGACAGAGAATACTAAAGACAGAGAATACTAAAGATAAAGACACACATTTTTCAAAGTCATGATAAAGTGGTTGTAACATTTGAATCCTCATCCAGCTTGAGGGTCCAAAAGAACACACAGAGAGCTGTGGGTGCACACCATGTCCTACCCACCCAGGCAAGAAGGCACGGGTCATATCTTTCCCCAGAAGCCTAGTCAGAAGGCTCTAACAAGCCCACACAGTCAGCTTGATGTGTGGTCCCTGCGATTGGGTTCACAGTGAATTTTGACTGGCTTGAATCTGAGAAACCTAAAGAGCGGGAGATGGACTGATGAGCTGCTCAAAGAGGCAGAGTGGACAGCAAGCACTCCCAGAATTTAGCAGGGTCAAGGATGTGTGTGTTTGCTTATATTGGGTGTGGGCCAATGGCAGGAGGTCACATCAGGGCTTGTCCAAGAGGGTCACCTGTTGGGGCAAACAGCCCTCAGCAGAGAGAAGCGGGAGGTCCAGCAGCATCCACAGGCTGAGGTTAAAGTAAGCTACTAACCAACAATACAGGTGGGCATCACCACCATCAAGGGACATACAGGTGACCATCCAGGCAGCATGAAACCACTTACAATAGGATCAGTGTGTACAGCCAAGAAACCTTGGCCAAAAGCTCAAGATGGGGGAGGAAGCCAACCAGTCCTCCTTTGCCCAATTTCAAGCTTCTCTCAGGCAACAGGTCTGGACTGGGGGGGTGTGGGAAGGGAAGAATTTTTCATCTTCAGTCAAGTTTGGTGTTCTGACTCCTTCATCAGACTGTACATGTTATATATAGTAACTCCCCTTTAACTGTGAGAGATACGTTCCAAGACCCCCAGGGGATGCCTGAAACTGTGGATAGTATATACTATCCCTGTACATACCATACTCTTTTCTATACACACATACCCATGATAAAGTTCAATTTATAAATTAGGCACAGTAAGAGATCAACAACTAATAATAAAATAGAACAATTAGAACAATATGCTGTGGTAAAAGTTATGTAAATGTGGCACTAATAAATAAAAAAGGGTAACTTGAACACAAGCAGTGTAACACCAAGACAGTCTGCCCCACAACTGCAAGGGCTACTGGGTAACAAGCAGGGTGCACACATGGGACAGAGACGCTGGACGACGAGAAGGATTCATGTCCCAGGTGGGACATCAAAAGATTTCATCATGCTACTCAGAACAGCACACAATTTTTTTTTAACTATTAGTTTACTTCTGGAATTCTCCATTTTTATTTTTGGATGGTAGTTGACCAAGGGCAACTGAAACCTGGAAACTGAAACTGCAGAGAAGGGTGACTACCGTATTAAATTGAGAGTGTTCATGACTGAGGAATAACCAGAAAGCTGTGCAGTTATCCATGCTGTCATGCAAGAAGGTCATGTAATGAAGTTGAAATAAAAAGGAACAAACATGGATATACACATGATTTGGATGAATCTCTAGGGAATTATGCTGGGTGAAAAAAAAAACAATCCCAAAAGGTTATACACTTTTTAGTGCATTTATAAAATGGCTGTGAAATGACAAAATTATAGAACTAGAAATGAGATGATTAGTGGTTACCAAGAGTTAAGAAGGGGGTGAGGGTGAGAGGGAAGTAGCTGTGGCTGTATAAGGGCAACAAGTGGACTCTGTGGTGATGGAAATGTTCTATATCTTCACTGTATCCATGTCAATATCCTGGCTATGACCCTGTACCCCCCTTACATACCAGGTACCATATGTGTACTATTAGGGGAAACTGGGTAAAAGGTACACAGCATGTCTCTGCACTTTTTTTTACAACAGCATGTGAATCTACAATTATCGCAAAACAGTTTAATTTTTTAAAAAGGTGCTGAAAGATGTATGTGTACCTGTGGATGACCAGCCTTTATTAAACTAATTCACACTCTATCAGCTGAAGATGCTTTGAATCTTTTGTAAAACCTACTGCATCCAGTTGTGCAAAAATCAGGGTTTTCAACCTAATGTTGTTTGGCTGTATTGGTGTATTAGTGTACTAGGGCTGCCATAACAAAGTGCCACAAACTGGGTGCTTAAAACAACCGAAACTAATTGTCTGATGGTTAAGAGAGCTGTAAGTCCGAAATCAAGGTGTTGAAGTGCCATGCTTCCTTGGAAACCTGTAGGGGCATCCTCCCTTCCTTGCTGCTCTTGAGTTTTTGGTGGTTTGCCGGCAATCTTCGGTGTTCCTCGGCTTCCAGCTGCCTAACTCCAATCTCTATCCTTATCACACAGTGTTCTCCCTGTGTGTCTCTGTCTTCACGTGGCCATCTTATCAGGGTATCAGTCATGTTAGATTAAAGATCCCTCCTACACCAGTATGACCTCATCTTAAGTAGTTTTATCTGCAATGACTCTATTTCCAAATAAGGTCACATACTGAAGCACTGGGGCAGAACTTTCACATATCCTTGGGGAGGGGCACAATTCAACCCATAACACTTGGCCAGAATCAAAATATTCTGTTTGTTGTTTTCAGGCCCCCTTCAATATCCCCATTTCCACCACTGAGCTTCCAGGACAGACAGGTAGAAGGAGTGGTTCCGTAAAAGTTGATTGAAACTCAAGGACACCACCCTGATCTCACACCTGTAGGATCCATCTGTCTTGGGATAGGCAGCCAAATACCACCTGGAGCTCCCTGGTGACACCATCTTGCAGCTACTATCCCATAGGCAGGGTCAGGCCCCCAGGCTGCTTCTAGCAATAATTCTGACTGCCTAGGATCCAAATGCCTCTAAAAGTAACAATGACATCCCATACACATTATGCTACTGGGCTCAAAATGTTGCCTGTCTTATTTCATTGGCTCACTCTAACTTAAATCAGGTTATAACTTCCGTCCTTCTGGATTTCCTATCAAGAGACCAGCTGTCCCTATAGATATCTGGCTTTTGTGAACATTGCTCTAGGCTACTGGCTATAACTGTGAGTGTCTGAATCCTGGCTGTAGGCAAAATACCTGTTCATTTTCAGAAAGCTCTTAAGCCTTATGCAAATCAAGATAATGGCTATTTAATTAATTGTTCTATTTAATTTCCCCCAAGCATTTCATGCCATCAGTCACTACTTACTGAGCACCAACTATATGCCAAGCACTGTTCTAGATCTTGGGGACACAGCACTTCATGAGACAAAGTCTCTGTCCCTGTGGCTCTGCATTCTAATGGAGAAGGACAAACGAGGTAATAGCTGATATTCTGATCAAACAAACAAGGTAATAGCTGGGACTGCAACAACCAGGAAGATGTGAAGTGGAGGTGGGCCGCTTTAAATAAGGCTGTCTGGGAGAAAGTGACATATGAGCTGCAATTTAAAGGATGAACCCAGGTCAGCCACAGGAAGCATGTAGGTAAGAACATTCCAAGGCAGAGAATAGCAAGAACAATGACCTTCAGTGGTACTGAACTTGACATGTTAAAGAAACTGAAAGGTGGTTTGGAAGATATGGGGGATGTCTCTCTGCTTTGCTCCTCTCTACCTTTTGGCACTTGCTCTGTGCCTTCTGCCTTTGCGCTATTTAACCGGACAATGCCCACATGAGTCTGGCCTAGGTTCTTCCCAGGACCTGGATGCCTGGGCCTTGTGCTGACAAAGCTCCTGCTCTCCCCTCTATGCCCTAGCTTGGGTCAGCTAAGGACACACATTTCCCCCACCCCCTACCCATGCTTAGACTATCCTGAGAGATGGACACCAGCCACGGTGAAACCTGAAGCAGAAAACATTGAGCAGCCCGTTCCCCAACATGCCAGATGTCTGAACTTCCTCCACACCACACGACTGACTGTGGGGAGGGTTGTGCTTCTCAGGACTCACTCACAGCCTTTCCCAGTGACCTTCCATAGCTTTTATAAACACTGAGGAAAGCAGAAGCCAGCTTCTGACCCAAAGGCTACTACTGAGACCATCATCCCCCAGGGAGGCTACAACTAACAATGGCACTGCCTCCCTTTTCTAACACAGCTTGATTTTTTTTTTATTTACAAAGTTTCCATATTAATTAACCATGAACTATTTATGTGTAAATACTCTTGATTCCAGCCCTGGCTGGCGTAGCTCAGTGGATTGAGCTCAGGCTGCGAACCAAAGTTCAATTCCCAGTCAGGGCACATGACCCCCAGCAAGCGCACATTGATGTTTCTCTCTCTCTCTCTCTCTTTCTCCCTCCCTTACCTCTCTAAAAATAAATAAATAAAATCTTTAAATAAAAATTTAAATACTCTTGATTTTTTTAAAGGGATGTTCAACTTCGATGGACGAAGGCTATCTGATGATTCAGAAGAGTTGCAGCGTTTCCTGATCCAGTGTGCTCTCTTCTGGGCCCTGTCTCTGACCATAAGCGAGCCTTTGACATCCCTATAAGGGGGTCAGCCTCCCTCCCACTCCTGGGCCTGAGGATGACCTTCCACTCCTGACCTCTTGCTCGGCCACACTTACAGTCCTCAGTGTCGGTGAGCACCTTTCCAGCTGCTCATCTATCTCTAGCTTCCACTCAATTCTCAGGACTCTGGGCTTCAGATGCTCTTCATTCCTGGGCATCACACTCTCATTGCATCAGGCCCTGCCTGGCTGTGACAAGGGGCTAATGAGCAAGTCACGACCCTTCTAGCTTGTTTACCTAAATGGAAGATACAAATAGTATTTTATATAAATAAATAAATACCCGGCTGGCGTAGCTCAGTGGATTGAGCGCGGACTGGGAACCAAAGTGTCCCAGGTTCAATTCCCAGCCAGGGTACATTCCTGGGTTGCAGGCCATAACCCCCAGCAACCACACATTGATGTCTGTCTGTCTGTCTGTCTGTCTCTCTCTCTCTCCCCCTTCCCTCCCTAAAAATAAATAAATAAAATCTTAAAAAAAAAAATATATATATATATATATATCAGGTTATTTCTGTTGTATATGTCAAGACCCCAACTCAAAGAAGTTTAAAAGGGAAGTTTGTGGTTTTCTAGTTCACATAACTGGAAAATACGAGCTCAGGAACTCTCAAACAGTATCATCAGGATAGCCTGCCCCCCTCCCCCTCCCTCTCTCTCCCCACTTCCCTCCCACCCTTTCGGCTTTCTCTCACCCTCACCTCTGCTTCTCTCTCTGCCCTTAGTCTCTGCTAAGCAGACAGCTCCTGGCTTCCTTTATCCCTACTTAGCAGCTCCTTTGGAAAAAAAGAGCAAATGGTGCTTCTCTATCAGCAATTCTATGTCAAGCACTTTGACCAAGCCTGGATCCTGTGACCATCCCTGTACTAATCACTGAGCACAGGAATAGGATCCTGGGACCAACAAAGTGTAGATCATGTGCCTATCCCTGTCTCCTGGGGTGGGAATGGGACTGTGCAGAGTACCCTGAAGGGCAGGCATACAGTGAGAGGGGCTTGTCAAACTGAGCAAGACTACAGTTTGATTCTCTTCATTCCATAATCTTTCAACTATCTGCTACCCTCTGCTACATAGGCTGGAAAGCTAAAAATACTACTTATCAGACAAGCCTTGCAGTTAGGGTACAGGCTCACAATCTAGATTCTGCCCAGCAGCTGTTCCCTAAGAAAGCAGACACGATTAATGTGAGGTAGTGGCTGCGTGCAATCATCAGGTTTTCTTGTAAGTGCAGGGAGATGACAGATGCCTGTGCTGCTTCTGGGCCAGCTGTGTCCTAGGTTCAACAATCCACTCCCGTATTTCACTGGTGGTACATGAACTGCAGCTTCATGATTCCTGCTAGAACCAGTGGTATGACTGTGCATATTTTTTCACTGTGCCTCTACCTCTGTGACATCCAGGCTCTCGTATAAATCCTGAAAGCATCCTAATACCCTGTAAAAATTTCTTTCTTCCTAATCTGGCTAGTTTGGTGTAGAAATAAAATTAATACCTTGTCCTGCTGCATTACGGAAAAAAGGTGCACATTATGTCCCACAGTCAGGAAAGAAAAAAAAAATCCTTGAACCCTGAGCCCCTTTCCTCCGTCAGAATAAAGACATACATTAAAAAGGCCCAAGACCACCCTGTCTAGCTCTGGTCCTCACAAAAAATGAAATCTTGAGCCTTTCCTGTAATTACTGGCTTCTAATAAGAACTTCATTGTTTTATAACTTTATTGGCTTTTACAATGCTGATATGTGAAGATATGACACAATCTTTGAGGTTATAACACTGGTGTAAGATAAATGCTTTTTTCCTCCACAATAAAAATAATAACTATAAATTTGGTAATCTTGCAGTGGCTTTCTTTTAAATGCTTGTTTTATATTACATTTGGCAAGCCGATCCTTCTAAAGCCTGAACTCCTTTGCAGTCCATCTTAGCAAGTAAAATGTTTTTCTTTAGTAAATGCTTTTGTAGCTGTGTCTCCTTTTGACAACAGGCTCTTTGTTTCCAACTAAGAACTCCGATGAATACTGGAAAGGAGGCCCGCCACTGACTGCGCGCTCGTTGCTGGGGGAGAGAGGTGCTGTTGTGGGGAAGGAGTATGCTAAAACAATACAAACAGAAAATGTCCCTACCTTATTTCATAATGTTATTATGATTGAATGATGTGGTATATGTTATAAACTATAAGCCCCAGCAAAAATGTAAGGCAAAAGCAGTATTCTTGATTGGTAGTAACCATGCTGGCAGGTAAATCAAGGGCACCTAACACTGCACAAGAAGCATGCATCCCCATTAGCAACACTCTCCTTGTCCTTCCTCATTACAGACCCTCTATGAATTTCCTAAATGAATTGACCATCACTGGAAATCAACATTCCTGAGTTTTCCTCCTTCATTCCACTTACTATAACTTACTTTCCTTAATCTTCCAAGGTATTCTTACTCTGACCAGATGCCACCGCCTCACTGTAAAGCAACCAAACTTTTGGTTACATATCTCCTAGAAACAAGTCTAGCAATCATTCCACCTTGTGCCCAGAATGTGTCCTGCTTACTCTCCACCTTCTGATTCTGGCAACATAGAACTTAGAACATTGCTATATAGAACACCAAGAAGTGCTGATAAAACAGAAGACATCTTTAAATTCTAGCTGAGTGTACAGGAAAGAAAAATTCCCAGTTGTCTGAGACAGAGACTGGAGTACTTGCATTGAGGGGTAATTTTCAGACCAGAAAATAGACCATCACTGCTAACTTTAGGTCTCAACACCCACACAAGGACTGAACTGACCATGGACTCACCTGAAGCAGGTAGTTGAAACAGAAATTCCTGCATAAAGCCAGAATCCTCAAAGCGTAGCCACCTCAATAAAAGAGAATGGAGAAAAAAAATCTATCCTCAGAGAGATGACAAGGAAATATGTCTTCTCCAAAACACCTAGCAAAAGCAAATGTGAAACTTGTAAAGGCCACATCTGCACCCAAGAGCAAAGAATCCTCCAGAAAAAGAAAAGAGACTCACGTTCAAAAACTTACAAACACACAAGGAAATGATTCACAATGAGAGAGTCAGCAGACACAATAAGCATCCCAAGGTAACAATGTGAAATAGTATAAGATCCGTCCAGAAAGTATCTGGCCATGTAATATGAAAAATAGAGGCATTTATTGAAGAAGATACGAGAAACATTGTACATAGGACAAGACACCTCACTCCCCTTCAAAGTAGGCACCTGAGGACCTCACACCGTTCTCCCAGAGTCTCTTCCACCGTTCAAAAACACTCTGCAAAATCCTTTGTTGAACTTGCCATCAGCTCCCCCGTCATATTTTCCTGAATCTCACTGATGGTCTGAAATCTCTTCCCTTTGAAAGGTGACTTTAGTTTTGGGAAAAAACAGAAGTCACAAGGCACCAAATCTGGGCTATAAGGGGGCTGAGTCGCCTGGATGATTTGATGTTTCGCCACCGAACTCTGCACAAGACGTGATGCATGAGTGGGCATGTTGTGATGAAGTTGCCAATCACCAGTTGTCCATAGCTGTGGCCATTTTCATCATATTGCATCTCTCAAACAATAAAGAACACTTAAGTAGTACTCCTTATTAATTGTTTGGCTTGGATGAGCGTAACTGTGATGGATGTAACACAATAAAAACCACAGTTAACATGGTCTTGATTTTGCTGTGACTTTGCTGTGCCTTCTTTGGATGTGGAGAATCAGGTGACTTCACTGGGATGACTCAGCCTTTGTTTCTAGATCATAGCCCATAGCCATAGATCCACTATTCATACCTGGTTATGACCTTCTTGACAAAATCTGGTTCATTGGTAGCGAGCAGTTTGAATCAAGTCATTAGCAACTGCAGCACGATGCTCCTTGTGCCCTGGTAGCAGAAACCATGGAATGAATTTTGTCACGACACATTCCATGCCAAGACCCTGAGTCAAAATCTGGGACACAGTAGTTTCTGGAATCCCCAGATCAGCTTCTAGTTCTCACACTGTCAGTCCCTGATCTTCGCTGATTGCAGCCTATACACCTTCAACATTCTCAGATGTTCTGCTTGTTGCAGGCCTTCCAGAACATGAATCCCTTTCAACAGATCCTTGACCATCTTTGAAGTGTCTGTGCCACACTTTTATTTGGCTGCACTCACTGCATTGTCCCTGAAAGCCTTCTGAATCATCCAAATAGTTTCTGTGGAAGAATGTTCAAGCTTAATGTAAAATTTGATGCAGATTTGTTGCTCTACTCACTCATTTTGAATGCGACAGCCACACAGTACACATGCTCACTCAATGACAGCTACCACCCCCACTGACTAGTACAGTGAAGTCGTCATTGTTCACACATGCACATTCCAGTCCACTCTCCTTCGCTGCCAGGTTACATCAATGTTGTGCAAACTGTTCTTGTTATATTAACAATAGCTGTACATTTTTCCAGGCAGACCATGTGTGTTTTAAATTATTAAAATAAAAATAAAAGGAATTTAAAACCATAAAGGAAGAATAAGACACTAACATCAACTGATAACTGCCTGTTCCTTTATGTACCAATATATGCCTATACTCTCAGTTTTTCTAAATGTTTTACATGTAATAAATAGGTTTGTCTGTATGATATGACTGGAGGTTCCTAAAGATCCACCCCACAAAGATCCATCTCACCCATTTCCCCCTATCACCTGTCAAATATATGAAATACTCAACTCAGTCACTCTTTTTTGCTTAAGATAATGAACTTTTTCTTAAAGTATCTTTGAAGATCAATATATTAATATACTAACATCTGTCAACATCTACATCTAAAGTGGTTTATTTATTAGCAGGCCACCATGTGGGAATGGAATACAGATACTATTACATTTGGAAGAGAGAAGACAAGTTAAGCAATCAAAAATAAGGCCATTGGCCATCCAAAAGGACAAGAAAATAAGCAGTATATGTAGAGAGGTAATAAAGACAAGAAAGTAAGAACTCTGAAAATGGGAGCTGGCTTTCTGAAGATAGTTTTTTTTTTTTTTGCTTTTTATGTGTATCTAGAGTAAATTCTTACTTTTAAATTTTGGTTAGGGTCATTCATACCTTAGTCTAGCCAAAAACTCCAATAACAACTTTAATAATGGGATAAATGTGACTAATAACAATTTCCCACCCAGCCAATGTAGAAGTTTCTTGACAATAAAAATGTTCTTACAACAGTTTCCAGTCACTACTCAATCTAAATGTCTTATTCTGCAAATGACAAGTAGAGAAATTCTTTGACAAACTCTACAGAAGAAATACTTTCAGAGACTTGGATGTCCCCAAGAAAAATAGAGCCACTGTCTGTTTGTTCCTGTTTTGAGACAAATTTCCTCCCATTCTACAAAATCCCACCTAATAAAGTAAATGTATAGTTCTTAGAGAACTATACATATTTGGAGCTGAGGCTTTGGGACAAGAAAAAAGTAACTAAAAATGAAAATTTCAAACAGGAAATTAATTACTTGTTTTGTTTACTAGCACCAAAAATATCCTACTTATATACCTTAACTGTCAACATATAAAAAAATATCTTAACACCATGTAAATGCTGCTCTGATTGGGGATGGGATTCTTGAAAAGGTTACCTTTCTAATCCTAAAGGCAAAAGATTCCTTTATTTCAGTAGCACAAACCACAGACTAAAGTCCAGAATAAAACAGAACCAGGTAAAAAAAAACAACACAATGACCAAACTTTAAAGTCTTCCTGGTCCGATGGGCTCATTGCTATTGGAACATTTGGAAAGCTACGATTTTTTTAAATAATTCTAGAGTTAGTTATTTTAGATGACATCAGTTCCTGTTAGGAACAATTTAATGTAGCATATTTACAATGCAGCCAGTTCATTTATTAACATCCCAGCAGGTACACATGACTGAGCCCTAACAAAAACAAGGCATATTAACACACATGAAAAGGGCTAACTGCTAGTCCATGTGGAAGAATCCAAGAAACAGAGAAAAAAGCAATTACCTGATTACAAGTCTTTTTTTAAATTTTATTTTATTGTATTTTTTCCCATTACCATTTATCCCACCTGTAATCTCTTCCACCCCTACCCCTGCCCTGCAATCACCACACTGTTGTCTGTGTCCATGAGTTCTTTCTCTTTTTTGCTTAATCCCTCCAACTCCCAAACCCCCCACCAGAACTGTCAACCTGCTCTCTATGAGTCTGTCTCTATTTTACTTCTTAATTCAATTTGTTCATTAGATTCCACATATGAGTGAAATCATATGGTATTTGTCTTTCACTAACTGGCTTATTTCACTTAGCATAATGTTCTCCAGGTCTATCCATGCTATTAAAAGGGTAAAATTTTTCTTCTTTTTTACAGCCAATTACTATTCCATTGTGTAAATGTACCCTCCCTGTTTTATCCACTCATCTACTGATGGACACCTGGGCTGCTTCTAAATCTTGGCTATTGTAAGTAACACTGTAATGAACACAGGGGTGCTTATGTTCTTTAGAATTAGTATTTCAGATTTCCTTGAAGAAAGTATTAATACATTGGAGAGGAAAACTCACAGAATGAAAGAAAATATTTGCAAATCATATACCTAATAAGGATCTAGTTTCCAGAACATATAAGGAAGTTTAAACTCAGTGACAAAGGCACAAATAACCCAATTTAAAAATGGGTAAAGTATCTAAACATATTTCCCCAAAGATGACATACAAATGGCCAATAAGGGCATGAAAAGATACTCAACATCATTAGTAATTAGGAAAATGTAAATCAAAATCACAATAAGACACCATGTAATACCCACTAGAATGGTTATAATAAAAAAGACAATAATAAATGTTAACAAGGATGTTGAGAAACTAGAACCCTCATGAACTGCTGGTAAGAAAGTAAAATAATGCAGCCACTTTAGAAGGCAATCTGACAATTCCTGAAAAGGATAATTTATCAAGTTACCATATGACCCAGAAATATCACTCTTGCCATATATCCAAGAGAACTAAAAACATTATGTCCACATAAAAATGACACAAATGTTCATAGTAGCATTATGCTCAATAGCCAGTAAGTATATGCTACATTTCAACCCAAATGAAGTATATGCTATTACACAGATGAACCCTGAAAACACTACTTTGAGTGAAAAAAGCCAATTACAAAGAACCACATATTATACGACTCTATAACATAATAAATATCCAGGACAGACAAATCCATTGAGACAGAAAGTAGATGAGTAGTTGCCTAGAGCTCAGGGTATTGAAGAGATATATTATTTAAATAATATTATATACAATTCTTGAATTCTAAAATACACAGCAATTAATGTTTCCTATGATCAGAATATCAGTTATTCCAAGTTGTTGGGGATTTTTCCTAATACTGGACACTAAAATGGTTTTCAAAGAAAAAGCTGTAAGGCATCAGTAGTACAAAAGAATTGAAGAGAAACAGTTTGCCACACTGAAACATGCCTTTTGGGGATATTGATTATTTTAAGGTGGTTGTTTTTAAGGAAAAAAAACTCAGAAGAACCTTTGGCTCTCCCCTTTGTCTGCCTAATGGAATTCAGATTTTAAAAACTTGCTCCAGGAATGAATGAATGAATGAATGAATGCAGTGTGGCAGACAGGGAGGAACCTAGCACTCTGTTTCTTAGAATCCCCTCAGAGTCCCATTGTTTCTGGATGGGCCAGCAAGAATGTGTTTACCAAATTTTGTTCCTCATCTACCTGCAAATTGCCTTCCTTCCTTTGAAGTCCAAACCACTACCCCCTTTCTCTTTAGTTCAAGATGGCCCAATCTGTCCTCCTCCGGTCCCATATTCTTACAAAACTCCTGTATGTACATACATAATAAATTTGGTTATTTATTCCTGTTAATCAGTCTCACGACAATTCGATCAGCCACAAGAACTATGAGGGAACAAGGGAGAAATTCCCCCTCCCTCACAGAATTATTTTCAAACAATAGCGGGCTTCTGGAAATTCCAATGAAAAATTCTAGAAAATAAAGGAAGTATATTTGAATTTATTTAAAGGGGAAAGAGAAAACAAATATTTATTCATTTATGTTTTGGGACAGGGGAAAAATGTGGATTAGAGTTAAATGCTATTGTAGACACTATTCCATCCTCCATTTACTTTTCAGCCATAGAGATTCTTCCATGATAAATCTTTTTATTCTAATCTCTGCTGTTTTTTTCTATTGGGGGAGGGGCTTCATAAAACTATGCTTCCCAAGTTTAATTGCCTTGCAACAGACTGTACATGACTCTGAAACTGAAGTTCTGAGCCTCAAGTGTTACTACTGGGAAGGTTCAATAACATAGATGTGTTTGTATGGGTCAAATCCTCAGAGAACAATGAATCAAGAATAGCACTAAGTAACAAGTACACAGGACAATGTTATTTAGCTAAGCTTTTAAGAAAACCAGAAGTACCTTTCACTTTTGCACAAGTTCTATGACTTTTGATTTCTAGACATTTAACCATATTTATACTTTTCCTGAAACTAAAAATGATCAAAAAGAATTCTCTCTTAGGAGGGCCCAAGCAACATGGAGGGGAAAATATGTCCCCTTCGATAACTCAAACATAACGAGATCAAGGGGAAAATCAGTCTCTTGTTTGGAGACATTCACAGAAGCAGTTTTTGCATGTCAATTAAAGAGCTTTGTGGGAAAAAGTTGAAATAGGGGCAGATTTACATAGGAATTCCAGAATCCAATGCAAGTTACAAAAACAGAAGTATTACAGAGGAAGCAGGACATTTGTTAAATGTCTACCATTTGCCCTGCCTGGTAGCTCAGCTGGTTGGAGTGTTGGGCAGATGCTCCAAGGTTGCAGATTCTATCTCTGATCAGGGCACATACTAGAAGCAACCAATGAATGAGTAAGTGAAACAACAAAACTCAGTGACTCTTCTCTCCACATCTCTCTCTCTCTCTCTCTCAAATAAGTAAATAAATAAATAGTGCTCTATTTGCCCTGCCCTTTACACACATGCTCTGCCTTCTATTAGTCAGACTATAGGAAAATTTTTCCCCACACCATCTTCAGGGTTGAAGCTACCCATGGGGAAAACAAAACAAAACAAACCATACATATACATACATAAGAAAAAATGCAGGCACTTCCACTATCCTCCCAATAATCTACACTTACATCCATTAAGTTAATGTGACAATACTAGAATTTAACTCTCAATAACCTACAGGGCATTGTGTCTGGTACCTAGTAGGTAATCCGTATTCCCTCAGTTGTTTGTTAAGTGAATATTGAAAGTCCTTCGAAAACAAGCTTTTGCTTTTCAGTGTATATTTAACATTCCACTCATAAAAACACATTTACACACCCACACACACAGTCCCTAGACACAGCTACATAGATGTCTACTCCTGAAAATACCATCATGACAAAAAGTGGAAGATAAATATTACGATAGACTGAGTCCGGGTGATAATAGAGAAATTAAGAGAAATTCCAAGTGCTTAAAATCCTTCCACTGTCTTTTGATATCAGTTATCTTGCTTTCTACTGAAATTCATAGGAGTCTACAAAAAAGTAATTTATCCTACAATGAAACTTTAACACTGACTGCTCTTGGTCATAAAATCACACACAATCACAATTTTTGTACATCATTGTAAATACCGCATCAGAGAATTTACATTGAAGCAAAGCCACATATTTACAAGAAATATGCAACTCGTTCAACAAAACAACAGAAATGAATAGAGTGTACCATGTATCACTTAAAGAGTAGCTACCAGAAGTACTAGTAATTCTCACACTAGTGGACAAACGTTTTTTACTAGTGGCTTATTTCAATTCAATGAATTTCCATTCAATTTCAATGTTCGGAAGAAAAGATCTTCTGAACAACTATACCTAAAACTGTTGTGTGTGGTGTTTTGTAGGTTTTTTTAAAATCCTGTCTTTATTCTGTACTTCGAACAAAACATAGGTAGAGAAATAGACAAGATTTTTGTTTTGGTGTTTAAAACTTCTGAACGCAAGAGTTTAACTCCACAGGGTTGTTTACCAGCAGGTCGATGCTCTGAAAAAGCAAGCCATAAAACG
The DNA here is from genome assembly GCF_004126475.2 of Phyllostomus discolor. Lineage (NCBI taxonomy): Eukaryota > Metazoa > Chordata > Mammalia > Chiroptera > Phyllostomidae > Phyllostomus > Phyllostomus discolor. The sequence continues at coordinate 153,758,338 of NC_040903.2, forward strand.
TGCAAAATAAGGCTCTCTCAAAATAATTTTACATACAGGGAATAGACGAGAGAGGAAAACACATCCGTCATCAGCAAGCAAACATAAGCTTTGTTCCTCCTTGTAAACAAGAGATGTTTACAAGGGAGCTCTGCCCTGGGACCCGAGATGTCAGAAATTATGGGCACAATCCTGCGCCCATCCCGAAGTGTTCCGCAAGGGCGACCTGGGGAGGCTGACCTCCACCTTGCCCAAGAACGCTCCTCAGGCCGGTAGAAAGCCCTATCCGAACTCCTCTGCTTCCGGAGAGGGGCAGGAGTCGACCGTTCCTGCTTAACTTCCCCGCAGTTACCCTGGTATTCTTAAGCCTCCTTCAACTATATGCACTTTGCCATACAGGGAACAACAGATGGGCGCCTGTGCCCCCGAGGCAAACCCCCTAGAAAGCGCCTACGCGGACGGCTTACCGAGCAGCGAGCCTATGAAGATGACGACCTGCACAGTTGTGGTGAACTGGCGGTACAGCTGCGCCTCGACGAACTCCCCGAGTGCGCTGCGGTTGGTGCCTGCCGCCTCTGTGCCCGACGCGTTGCGCGGGTCGCTGGCGTTTCTGAAGATCCAGCTGCCGTTATGCCCCATGGCTAAGCTGGGGCTCCAGCTCTGCTCTTTGCCCCCGCGTCCGCCCGCCCGCCTGCCTGCCTCGAGCTCCGCGCCAGCCTCTCCTGCCCCAGGCGCAGCGAGACGCGCGGGTACCTAGTGGAGTCCTGGAGAACCCAGGGCAGCCTCGGGTCCCCTCACGACGCCACATCACCAGCCCCGGCGCTTGGGAGGCGGGGAGGAAGTAGGGCGAGGCTGCGCCCCATGCCCGTTCCCTCCTCGGTCCCCGTCAGCACCCACATGAAGATGGCACGGTCAGAGCCGGCCGAGCGTAGCCGGTCCCTCCTCCCGGGTGGTCAGCACTGCCAAGCCTACTAAAAGGAGGTGGAAACACTAAAGGATGCATTTGATGGTCAAGGAGGGAGCTCTCCGCTCTCGCCGCCCCTTTCAACCTCTGCTTCTTCCAACCTCCCAGCCCCCGAAGGCCGGGACATCCCTCTAGAGTCCTCTAGACTGACGGGCTCGTCCCCACTCCTTAGAGGGAAGGGAGAATTTGGCTGAAGCCGTTTTTCAGTTCTACTGGCTTTGAGGCTGGATGGCGATGAGAAACCTGTGAAAGCCCAAGACAAGTGGTCGACGCCCCGAGGGGAGCCCCCAGTCCCCGACGGCGCCCGTGGCCTGGGAGGATTGCCGTGAATCTCCCCCAACAGCCTCGCCCTCAGCACCTGGCCGTTCCCCAGCACTCCCGCACCGTCTCCTCCAACCTCCCTTTCTCAGCTGCAGGGACCCGTGCCACAGCCCCTTTGCTTCTGCAAGGCCTAGTGCCCCCTCTCCTGACCCTGCTCCAGCCCTCGGCTGCTGGGAAAGAGCCTCACTGCCGCCCCAGCACAAGGAAGGACGCCCCCAAATCGGTGGGGCACGATCTGCGCGGGCCGCGGGACTCCCGGTGCGCGCCTAGGGCAGAGGGGAGGGGGCGCGCAGCCTGCGGGGGAGGTCACGTGAGGTGCCTGGCCCCGCCCCCCACGGTGAGGCGACCGCGAGGACGGCGCCATTTTGGCCCTCCTGAGCGTGAGTTTCTCGGCTCGGAGTGAGGGAGGCGCGCAGGATTCTCGTCTGGTCTGGTCTCGCCGCCGTGGCCGAGCTGGCGGCGCCTTCCAGGCTTGCTTCCTTTGTTACTGCTGTTACTGCTCCTTGCCTCGTCAGCAGAGGCTGCCTGAGGCTTACAATTGCACGTCGCTGTCACTTGGGCTAGGAGCACAGTCTCCCGGCTCCACAGGCCTCGGGTGTAGCCGGTGCATTTAAGAAGGATGAAATTTAGGGATTCACTGCACGGTTTCCTTAGCCTTTTTATCGAGCCTTACTTCTAAAAGGTACACGATATAATCCAGGGCTGGTGAATTCCAAGAATGAAGAGTTGGGAGAGAGTAACTTACTGCAGGCTAATGTAAAAAAAAAGGACGGGAAGCAGGGATAACCAAATAAGCGAAAAGAAACGGTCAAGTAAGAGAAGCTGAATGCGAAAAGACATGTATGGAATCTAGAGAAAGGATCTGGGGAAAAGAACAGGAGAAACGAGACAGGAAAAGACTACTAAAGATTGTTTTGTTTTGACTGTATGGAAACTGAGTCTTTTTAATAAGGAAAAGAACGTGGTTGAGTTCTTTGACATGTTGACTAATAGGACTAGGTTCCAGAACAATAACTTTTAAGAATTGATTACAAATTACAGGGTTTTTTCTTGGTTGCCTCAAGGCTGATCGTGCTACAATATGGCTACCTCACTTTCACTGGTAACACCTATAACTCCTCTTGAAAGATCAAAAGTCCATGTCCTGTACATGTTTGGATTCTCCCAATAACTACACATAATAATCTTCCATGTAAGCAGTTATTTTAAACATTTTGGAGGCCAAAAAGGAGGAAGAAACAACTGATTAATTGTATTTTTTAAGTTAAAATTTGTTCTGAGAGTCCAAACATTTTCTGAGATGAAACCCCTTACACCATAATCCTTACAAAACAAAAAGGATAACAATTCACCAATTGTTATCCAGCACACTCCCTTAGGAAAGCTTAGGGAAGAATGTGTGAACTGTCCAGGAAACAGTTGTAAAAATAACCCTTATCCACCTTCATCTGCCAGCCCCCTGTTCAAAATTTCTGAGGATTGGGATAAGGGTGTAGGAAGGAGTCCGTTTTACAGGTGTAAAGATTTTAGTAAAGCAAGAAACCTCTCATTCTGTTTATTCTGAAAAGATACCAGTAAATGCTCTACAACAGGGGTGTCAAACTCGTTTTCACCAGGGGCCACATCAGCCTCATGGTTGCCCTCAAAGGGCCTAATGTAATTTTAGGACTGTATAAATGTAACTGCTCCTTAACGAGGGGCAAGGAGCTCAGCGCTGCTGCCAGATAGAAACAAGATGTCGGGCCAAATTCAGCCTGTGGATCTTATGTTTGTCACCTGTGCTCTACAAATTGGTGTTAGGGTGTATAGGGTTAGTTGAATCAAGAAATAACCTGATCAGCTGAGGTCACCATGATTCTCAGACTTGCAGGAGGATTGCTTTGTGAAAATATAGGACTAAGGACATAGTTCCTATGTCTGTATCCTTCATGAATTTTTCACTGGCTACAAAAGAATTAAAGATGGACCTAAGAGATTGGACATGATTTAAATATATGTTAAGCATCACAGTAGTGTTAATTTATACTTACAGGTCACCAGAAACTCAGTGGCTTCAAAAGCAGCAATCCTTTATTTTGCTTACAAATTTGCATTTTGGGCAAGGCTCAATGGGACAGTTTAGCTTGCACTGCATGACATCAGCTCAAAAGTGGAGGCCATGGTCTGGAATCTGAAAGCTTGTTCACTCACATGTCTGGCAGTTGATGCTGGCTGTTGTTGGGAACTTAGCTGGGACTGTCAACTGGAATACCTGTGTGTGACCTGTCCAAGTACCTGCTGTTTTCTCACTGCCTGGCAGCTATGATCCAAAAGTGAGTGTTCCAAGAGAAGGCAAGGCAGTAGCTGTACTGACTTATGACAATCTCATAAGAAGAGCATGTGGAATGAGAAATATTGTTGCAGTAATTTAAGGAAAATATAATCTGCCATAATACTTTCCTTTTGTCAAAAGAAATCCTTTGAAAGATATATTTCTTTTGGAATTAAACTTGAAGAGGTCAAAACCCACAAAAATGAATTACAGTCCACTTCAATTACTTGTCATATACAGGAGCTTTGTGGATATGAGCCAGCCAGTAGTAACACCTGGCAGCAGTGTGGCACACTGCCGTAGCTGATGGCAGGCAACTGGGACCACCAGCCATCAAGTTTATGTGTTAGGTAATTTTTAGCCAAACTTTCTGGAGCTACAGTAAAAGCAGATAATGGGAAATGGGGTAAAAACATAAGCAACCTCTGGCTCTTAGATAGTAATGTAAGTAACGTTCCTCTCCGGTAATGAACAGTATAAGAAGGCATTCCCAACTTAAAAACACCACAAAGTTTTTAAGTTTGTTGTTTAAAACTCAGGATCCATTTCTGTGTAGAAATAATAAAAATGGTGATATTTTTCCCAGGCAGAGTGGGGGCAAAAAGAGGGAGTGAGGCTTTTGGGGATTAAGGGCTCCCAGGGAGGTCCTACTGAGTCTGTACCTGCCTCTCAGAAGGTCTGCCTCCTTCAGTCTTTTTAAAGAGTTAGAGAGTTACTTCTCTTTTCCTCATACCATTAGTTCAGTCATTTAACAAATGTTAATACTCTTGTACTGGGAAGGCAGGAATATAGTAGTATGGAATAGACTAGATTCTCATAGCTTTCTCCAATCACCTGTTCCTTAATCATGCACCTACTGAGATTTGCTTAGGAATTTTCCTTCTCATAACCATGGGAGAATAGGTATAATGGTTAATTTTATGTGTCCACTTGACTAGTCTATGGGTGGCCTAGATATTTGGCCAAAGGTTGTTCTGTTTGTCTGAAAAGTATATCTGGATGAGATTAACATTTGAATCTGTAGACTGAGCAAAGAAGATTGAGCTCCCCCATATGGAAGCAACCAAAGTGCCATCTCAATAGACAAGTGGATAAAAAAAAGCTGTGGTGCAGCTCTTTTATATGCAATGGAGTGTTAAAATGTTAAAAAAAGATATATGCAATGGAATGTTACTTGGCCATAAAATTCCAAAATATTAACATCTGTGGATGGACAGCATGGATGGACCTAGAGGGTATTACACTAAGTGAAATAAGTCAGATAGAAAGACAAATGCCATATGATTTCACTTTTATGTGGAATCTAAAGAACAAACAAAATTGAAACAGATTCATTGATACAGAGAACAGACTGATGGTTGACAGAGGGAAGGAGGTTTGGGGCTGGCTGAAAAGATGAAGGGAGTAAGAACTACAAACTGGTAGTTAGAAAATAGTCATGGGGATATAAAGTACAGAACAGGGAATATAGTCAATAATATTGTAATAACTGTGTATGGTGTCAGGTGGGTATTTGAAATATTAGGGGAATCGCTTTGTAAAGTATACGATTATCTAACTACTATGCTATACACCTGAAACTAAAACAAATTAATATTGAATGTAAACTGTAATTGAAAAATAAAATATAAAACATTAAAAAAACAATGGGTAGACCTCATCAAATCAGTTGAAGGTCTATGTAGAACAAATTGGCAGTGGATAATTTTTAAAAGCCTATTTCCTTCTCTATTATCACCTACTTTTTTTTCTTATACTCCTATGGTGTAGTGATAGGTGAAATTTGCAGATAGGTGCTAATAACAAGTCTTTCCATGCCTATAGAATGTAATAGGATCCATTTCTGTTCAAAAGAATGTCCAGATTTCAAATTTCTTGGGCATTTGTTGAAGAACAGCAAGGGGCTTAGGTAGAGGGAAGAAGAGATAAAGTAGGATTTATGATAATTGCAAAGACCAACATAGTGTTGGGAAATGAAGAGAGCCTGTGGGTTTTGTTTCCCCTTCCTTCTTCTCTTTTCTTCATTGAAGTTCTCCTCCTCCTCCCTCCTGTACCCCACACCACACCCTCACATGCCCCTGCATGCCCTTTCACTAAAGGTAGAAAAAAGAGAAAAGCTGGACAAATGAGAATATTTTGGGTTGGTAAGCCCAAGCAGCAGCATACTGATAAAAGGGGTCCTTATGGCCCTGATGACCCATCTGGAATAAATGGTTCCATTTCCAAATGGCTATTTCTATGCCTGTATAAAAGACATAGATTGTACAGATTATTATGTAGATATTACTAGTATTCAACAATATCTTGTTCTTCTTATGAGCACACAGAAGGTGATTTTTCTCAGCTGCTCTTGCAAGTGCACAGGGTCACTCGACTATTATGACTAATGGTATGTGGGTTAAAATGACGAATCATCTGGGTTATGGCAGTGAAAAGCTGCAGTTCTCAAGTCTCTCTGCTGCCCTGCCATTGCAATTATGGAGGGTGTCTTGTGTTGAACTAGAAGAGCTGAAACACCGAGGCAGCCTATGTTTTCAGCTACTATATTGTGTGGGGATGGTGGGGAGGGGGGCAGGGGAATGGGCAGTTGCCCTGGACAGCCACCCTGACCCACAACAAATTTTGTTTGAGCAAAAAATAAACTTTTATTGTACTAAACAACCAAGATTTTTGGAGCTGCTCATTTAACAACCCAGGCTATCCTAGCAGATACAGTTATGAAAACTGGGGCCTGCATATTTAAGAGAGTACAGACTTATTTCAGAAGAATGGAATCTATTGAGTCAGGACTTCTAAAACAGCTCTGTGTTGGTAATGGCAGTAAGGATGTCCTAGGTCCTTGTAAGATAAAAATGGTAGCTGACAATAGAGCCTGTGGGGATCTTTCAATTGAGCTGCTGGGTTTTGTTATGTCCAAAAACATATTGGTCTCTGGTAAGTTTATGTCATTTAAATGATTCTTTTGGAGAGTACTTAAGTTTAGTGTAGGTGATAACCCATTTTTTTTTTCTGGAAGCCCAGACTCTCTTTTTTACATAGACAAACCCATCAACTCCCTCAAAATAAGCCTAGTACAGCAGGGGCAAGGGGAGCAGCAAGACTGTTGGTGTCAATTGGACCCGGGTTTGAATGCCTGCTATATACCATTTCCATCTGTTATGCTGGGCAGTTACGTGACCTGTCTAAGCTCAATTTCCTCCTCCACCAAATAGGGATTAAAATGCCTATCTTGTAAGACTATTTTGAGGACAACAAAATACCAAATTAATGAAAACCTCTAATGGTTCTGGCATATTGTAGGAAATCAATAAAAGGTAATATAATGATTTGTATTTGTTGCAACATAAATATCAAAAGGGGAAAAAGTATCACCTTTCAACATCTTAAAGAATTCTCTTTGTATATTTGAATAAAATACACCCTAACAAGCCTTGTATTTCAAAAAATGAAAGAACCATTTAATTTGCAATCAGCAAAGGATAGATTGACTTTTGGGAAATTTTGCTTGAAGCTTTAGAAGTCCAAAATTTAGCTTTTACATTATTGGGCTAAATATGTTTACTTTAGGATTTTAAGGTTTAGGTATGTTAAATTATCATCAGAGCAATTATTTGTTTAAAAGTTACTAGTACAGACCTTTCTCTAGTCCAAATCATCTCAATATGTGGACTGTGAAATCGTTTCCTAGTGATACGAATCTACAAGTATATCTCCTAATGCAGTTTCCCAATTTGTAATAGTCCTCACACCTATAGATTGCTATTAAATTCATCAAAATATCAGAGATGGAAGACTGAATACCCACATAGTCTCACATACATAGAGGCCCACACAAGCACATACACACATAGTGACTATTTTTTTAATAGCAAATATGCCCAAACTAAAATATCCATGAGTATATCGCCTTAAAAGTGGTCACCTTGAAAGCTGTTTACCTGTTAAAGAATATCATGACTTCTCAACACATTTTGGAGACTCTTTTTTTAACTTCAGAAGCAAGTACATCCTTTCCTATATCCTGGATCCTAACAAACATGGCCTTTAGGAATAAATTTGATTTTTTTGAAAGAGCCCAAAGTTACCTGGGACCAATTCTTGTGAATTAAGTGATCAAGGTAGGAGCACCTTCTTTGCTAAAAGACAGAGATATGACTATAAAATAACATGACTGATAGTTTGACTTGGAAGTAATGGCACAGCTTTGGAATAACAATATACTTATTCCAGAATTTAAAAGACAAGGTTCATTCGCATATTTAAATATATGAATGCACACATTTACAAAGTGATGCAAAAGTCACTAAGTAACTTTTGTTTCATACTTTCTTGAGCATGTAGAGCTGTATTACCACTCCTACTTCTGGCTGCCAGCCACAGAAAGCTGCAAGAAAAGTGAATGCCTTTACCTCCTAGAAGAAGAGAAGGGGGGCAGAAAAAATATTCAAAGAAGTAATGCCTGAAAATATGTGGCAAAAATCATAAACCTGTAGATTCGAGAAGCTGAGCAAATCCTACACAGGATAAACCTAAAGAAAGATACATCATAGTCAAACTTCTGGACACTAAGACAAAGAAAAAATCTTGAAGGTAGCCAGTGAGAAATACCACATTACCTACAGAGGAAAAAACAATGTGAATAATAGCAAATTTCTCACTGAAACCACATAGGCAAGAAAGAAGTGACGTGATATTTTTCAAGTGCTGAAAGAAAAGAACTGCTGACCTAGAATTTTATATCCAATGAAAATATCCTTCAGGAATGAAGGAGGAGATTGTGGTTTTAAAATTTGGGATCCAGCCCTGGAACTTCAAACCATACACCAAAAGGCAGCAGGTTTGATTCCCAGTCAAGGCACATACTTAGGTTTGGGGTTCAATCCCCAGTCAAGATATGTACTGAAAGCAACCAATAGATTCCCTCTCTCTCCCTCTCCCTCTCTCTCTCCCTCTCTCTCTCTCTCTCTCTCTCTCTCTCTCCCTCCCTCCCTCCCCTCCTCCTCCCTCCCTCCCTTCCCCCCTGACTCCCTCTCTCTAAAATCAATAAACATATCCTCAGGTGAGGATTTTTAAAAATTGGGGGCCCTATAACCAAAGAATGTGGGAGTTTTCCCTTGGGAAGTTGTGGGTAAATGGCAAGTGCAGGAGAAACACTTCGGGGAAGCAGGGGAGGCATGGAGAGATTAGAGACTCTTGGAGAACTCATCTAAGGGTTTAGGGTAGATTTGGAAAATAAGGAAATCTTGAGGCATCCTGACAAATTGTTTGTGAACCCTGCTTACACAACGACACTATAATCAGGCCAGATATTCCAAGGGCTTAGAGTTTACCTCCCAGGGGCCAGTTAAAGGCCAGCCTTTTGTTTGAAATGTACAGTTTGTACATCCCAAGCCTGCTGATATAACCTTTTATTTCACATAGGGCAACCAAATACAATTGTGGACCTTGTTTGGATCCTGATTCAAATAAAGCACTGTGAAACAAAACAAAACAAGAACACTTAAGCCCTGGCTGGCGGAGCTCAGTGGATTGAGCACGGGCTGCGAACCAAAGCATCACAGGTTCAATTCCCACTCAGGGCACATGCCTGGGTTGCAGGCCACGGCCCCCAGCAACTGCACGTTGATGTTTCTCTCTCTCTCTCTTTCTCCCTCCCCTCTCTAAAAATAAATAAAATCTTTTAAAAAAGAACATTTTAATAGCTTAAGTTATATTTGACATTAATAATGTACAGACTGATAAACTTTGATGCATGCATGTATCTGTGAAATAATCACCACAATCAAGATAATGAATATATCCATCAGGCTCAAGAGTTTCTTGTCCCTCTGGAATCCCTCCCTCCAGCTCATCCCTGTCCTTCCTACCCCAGGCAATCACATGTCTTCTGTTATTAAATTCATATTTTTTAGAATTTTATATAAGTGAAGTATATGTATTCTTTGCTTGGCTTATTTCACTTAGCATAATTATTCTGAGATTCATCTATGTTATTAGTAAATAGTGTATGTCTTTTTATTGGTGAATAGTATCTCATTGTTTTGATATATCAATTTATTTTTACCTCAATCTTGTCCATTACCTGTTGATGAACATTTGGATTGTTTCCAGTTTGGGAATTAAGGTGCTATGAACATTCATATACAAGTCTTTGTATGAACATATGCTTTCATTTTTCTTGGTAGTATTTAAGGGTGAAATAGCTGTGGCATATAGTAGATAAATGTTACCTTTTAAACTAAAACTGCATGATAGAACTAAATGAAAAACTGAAAACTACAAAACTTCTAGAAGTAAACATAGGGGAAAATCTTTGTGACCTTGGGTTACGCAAAAATTTCCCACCTAGCAAAAAACATGACTCATAAAAGAAAAAAAATGGTAAATTGAACTTCCTCAGAAGTGAAACTAGTCCTGACTGGTGTGGCTCAGTGGGTTGGGGCTGACAGGTGGCAGGCTTTGATTCCCTGTCAGGACACATACCCTGGTTGCTGGCCAGTTCCCCAGTGGGGGGCATGCGAGAGGCAACCACACATTGATGTTTCTCTCCCTCTCTTTGTCCCTCCCTTCCCCTCTAAAAATAAATAATATCTTTTTTAAAAAAGTAAAAACTATGCTTTTTGTAAAATGCTGTTAAGAGAATGGAAAGGCAAGCCACAAACTGGGAGAAAATCTTTACAAATCACACATCTCAAAAAGGAGTTAATACCAGAATATATAAATAATTCTCAAAACTCAATAAGAAAATAAACAACTTAATTTTTAAAATGGCAAAAGATTTGAACAGAAGGTATATGAATGGAAAATAAGCACATGAAAAAATGCTCAACATCATTAATTATTAGGGAAATGTAAATTAAGACACAATAAGATACTACTACACACCTATTACAACATTTAAAATATAAAAGACTCCCCTGGCTGGTGTGGCTCAGTGGATTGAGTACTGGCCTGCAAACCAAAGGGTTTTGGGTTCAATTCCCAGCCAGGGCACATGCCTGGGTTTCGGGCCAGGTCCCCAGTTGGGGGCTTGCAAGAGACAACCACACATTGATGTTTCTCTCCCTCTCTTTCACCTTCCTTTGCCCTAAAAATAAATAAATGAAATCTTAAAAAACATAAAATTTAAAAGACTGACAATACCAATTCCCAGCAAGGATGTAGAGTAACTAGAACTTTCATGAACCGGTAGGAATATAAGAACTTTGGAAAACAGTTTGTCAGTTTCTTTTGTTGTGCAATTTTGACTTCGAAATAGTATTAAACTTCATCAAAGTTACAAGAATCATCCAAACAATTCTCATATATCATATCCTTCACCTAAATTCTCCAATGGTTGACATTATACACTTGACTTACCATAATCACTATTATCTGGATCATTTATGAGCTAATTATATATGTAATGTCTATTACACTGAAGGCTACAGTGGAAATTGTCTAATAAGGACAATTTTCTATATGATCACAGCACAATCATAAATTTAATTTCCATTAGGAAATTAAAATGATATAATACTGCCATTTAATCCACAGATCTGTCCTTCCTTCAGATTTTGCTGATTGTCTTTATAATGTCCTTTATAGGTCCAGCATCCAGTATAGATTCTAATTTTAGAAAAATGGAGAACTTGGTGCATAGATTGGGTATTAAATAATACTCAGTAATTGTTACATTTTTAAGCTGTAAGGGTGATATTATGTTATGTTTATTAAAAGTCTTTACCTGTTAGAGATACATACTTAAGTATTTATAGAAAAAAATGATACAGTGTTTGAGATTTTCTTTGAGATTCACTACCAAGGAAGTGGAAGGAAGGAAAGAAATGAAATAAGACTGGAAAGACACCTAATTATTGAAGCTGAATGATTGAATACAGGGTTTATTATAATATTTCCTCTACTTTTATGTATGTTGGAAAATTTCCATAGTTAGAGTTTTTTTTTTAAGATTTTATTTATCCATTTTTCAGAGAGGGAAGGGAGGGAGAAAGAAAGAGAGAGAGAAACATCAATGTGTGGTTGCTGGGGGCTGTGGCCTGCAACCCAGGCATGTGCCCTGAGTGGGAATTGAACCTGTGATGCTTTGGTTCGCAGCCTGCGCTCAATCCACTGAGCTACGCCAGCCAGGGCCATAGTTAGAGTTTTTAAAGAAATAGACCAATGGGGACATTGGAGGATTTAAAGGATTGGGTTGATATGATCATACATGTGATTTAGAAACATTACTCTGGCTGCAGTAGGAAGCATGGCTTAGATTGGGGCAAGAATGAAGACTGGTTTTCCAGCCACTGAAGTCTTCTAGGGAAGAGGTGATGGCGGCCTGAACTAAGTGGCCGTGGGATGGAGTGAATTGGATGCATTGAAGAAATGGTGACCATCTGGATGTGCGAGTTGAGAGAAAGGGAATTCAGGGTCACACTTACCTGGCTTGGGCCAATTTGGGGTGAGTCGTGCCATTTATCTAGACAGGGATCACTGGAAAAAGAATAGGTCCATGGAGACAAGAAGACAGTTTGAGGAGGCCTTGAGGCAAACTAGTGCATTTGTGTTATCTGGCTAGAACTGAGTGAATAAATGACAGCAAGATACCCAAATAATCATTAATTAGCAAATAGTATAGGGGTAAGCAAAGTAGACAGAGGAAATGTCACTTAAACCTAACTTGAGGTAATATGATTATTCTACATCAGCAATTTTTCAACCAGTACGCTGCCAGAGGCACATGGGTGTGCCTTAAGAATTTTTAAAACTTGCAATACCTGGCTATTTAGTCAGGGCACTGACCTCTTTTCCTTCAACTTGTCGGATAAAAACATGACAACAGCCAACACAATAGCCATCCAGTGTGAATGAATCAAAATTATACCCATTTTTTGTCAGATAAGAAAAAAAAGTTACTTCTTTTTCAGTGTGCCTCAGAATTTTAGTAATTAGTTTATGTGTGCCATGAGGATTAAAAGGTTGAAAATCCCTGTTCTAAATGAACATGTAGCCTTATATTAAGTGACTGAAGCTGAGGTGGAATGGCAACGTCTAGTAGATAGGTTATTTTATAAACTCAAAAGAGACATGATTGGAGGCAGAATATTACAGAAAGATCCCTAAACTCACATTCAGTAAACTGGGCATGGAACAAAATTGTTTTATTGGGACTGTAGCTCATGAAGATGCCTGAGTGAAAAGACATCTTTCGGGTTGAAAGACAACTTTTCGGTTGAAAAGACATCTTTCAGTTAAAGGTGTGGTGATGTAGGGACAGAGAACACGCATAGGATGTTGAATCCATGGTTTAAAGGAATGAGTTTGGGGGCACAAAATTGGGGTAAAGGGGGTAGTAGCCCTGACTCTTACTTCTGGTAGACTTGTCGAAAAGTTGGTGAGCCAGTAAGAGACTTGAAAACCCATCCAAGTCTGCCCTTGAAGAATTTCCTGTCAACACCCAAGCCACGGTGAAGGAATTCCAGCAGGCATTTTTGAAGAGACTTATTTCGTGAAAACGATACCATTTGGCGTTATCATTCCATCCTAATTGTTTTGATTTCCAACGTTTCTGTAAATTCCTTTCTCCCACATTTCCTGAGCAAAGCGGTCCAAGGCTTCGCTCCCTAGCTCCGGCTTCCGAGCGGGTAGAACCAGCTCGGGCACAGCGCCCCGCCCCCAGCACAGCGCCCCGCCCCAGAACCCACCACGTGTGCAGCCCCGCCCACTGACCGCTCCGGCTTGGAGCCGCGTCTCCAGCCCTCCCACCGCGCCGCGCGGCGCCCCGCCCTCGGGCCAGTCCCGAGTGAGGGTGCCGGGTCCGGAACCGCTGCAGCCAAAATAGGGCTCTCTTTCCTGGACCTCCCGGTTGCAATGGCTGGGGGTCGTGGGACCCGCGGGCGCCGACGGGACGAGCCGCCGGAGAGCTATCTGCAGCGACAAGACCACGAGCTGCAGGCCCTAGAGTCCATCTATGGCGCCGACTTCCAGGACCTACGGCCGGACGCGTGCGGACCGGTAGGAACGTGGCTCGTGGATTCCCGTCTGGCTTGCTGCGGCCCAGCCTCCATCGGCTGAACCTCCCTTGGCAGGCCCGTCCCGGCCTTGCCGGAGCCCAGCCGCCCGCCCGCTTTAGGATTCTGCAGTCCTTTCGGCCCTGCCAATTCCACCCACGCTCACTTTTTGTCCTTTCAGCTGCTCAGCGGGTCTCCAGAACCCCCACCTGGAGACCCGAATTCTCCCACAGCCTTTTCTGCAAGTCGGCTCCTCTTACCTGGCACTGTTTCTCATTCCCTCTAACACCCTGTAACATCCCTGCTTCCTTCCAGTCTTCTCCTTTTCCCCTGAAAGTCCTTGAGTTTGATACAACAGCGCATTCAAAGGGATTCATTGCAACTTTGTTCTTGGAACGCTTCTTGGGCGTTTGCACGGACCTTAACTGATGCCCTCAATCAAAATTATCTTCAGGTTTCACCCTCCCGTGTGTTCACAACTGTAAAGCACGTATTCGCCAGTTTACTTCCCAGGCATGCTCGCTGTGTTTTCGGATACGGAGGAATTTTCCTGTACCTTCCTCTAAGGCACTTAGCAAAGAGTATATAATACATTCATCTTAGCTGTAATGGAGAGGCTTCGTGCTGAGTCTAGACCTTTTTTAAATGATATTTGGTTTAAAATATTATTTTCCTTTTTGTCTGGAGGTAAGGTAAGGCACACTATAAGCTGCTGATACTAACAGCCCCATCCCACCCCCATCCTTGAGTTATCAAACTATTATGTCTCTGAATATTATTTAAAAGGTAGTTCTTCCTTTGTGTGCTTTCAGTTCTGACATTTCACAACATCTTTCGGCACAACTTTATCTACACATCCAGTATTTCCTCCATAAATAGCATCTTGGTTCAGGGCATTGGGAATACAGCTCCAAACAAAAGACTAAAAACCCTGCCCTCAGGGAACTTACTTTTGTAGTACTTAATTTCAAGACTTATTTTTTTTTTATTCCTTTGAATCTTTTTTTTTTAAGATTTTATTTATTTATTTTTAGAGAGGGAAGGGAGGGAGGGGGAGAGAGAGAAAGAGAGAGAGAGAGAGAGACACATCAATGTGCGGTTGCTGGGGATTATGGCCTGCAACCCAGGAATGTACGCTGGCTGGGAATCGAACCTGGGACACTTTGGTTCCCAGCCCGCGCTCAATCCACTGAGCTATGCCAGCCAGGCTAATTTCAAGACTTATTTTTAACCTGAAATGTAAATATTCCCTTTATCCATGCTTATAATGAAATAGTAACATAATTTTCTGGTAATCTGGTAATTTTTGTGTTCCTAGACATTGAGAACCAGGAAGTAGGCCCAGTAAGCAGCCAAAACAGGTGTCACACCTGGCCTCACTGCAAAGGCCCTAAAGATTTCTTTCAGAACTAGTTTGTTTACTTTATGCACGGTTAGTTATCTAGTCCTAAGACTGCAGAAAAACAGAAAGGAGAAAGGAGCTGCCGTAAGCAGGTATGCCAATAATCCCAGAATTTATAGCTCGTGGCCTTCATCACAAGACAGAAGACTAAACAAAGCCAAACAAAAGCTATAAAAGTCAGGCAGAATAATTTGAATAGCTGTCTGTGGCCCACGGTGTACAGGGCAAATAGCCTCAGCATTTTTATAGGCCCAACAGGCAAATAATTGATGGTCATAAGTATGAATCAGAGTGTAGTCATTCAGCAAGTGCTTATTATCACCTGTTATTTGCAGTCTTCAGGCAAAGGTTATGCAGCCACAATCCTTTATCCAAAACTCTTGAGACCTGATGGGTTTCACAGTTCAGAAGTAAACTTGCATTCACGTTCACTTGTGCACATTCCATGCCTTATCTAACACCTCCCTCAGTGTGTGGTTCAGCAGCATCCAAATCAAACAACTAAGTGTGCAACCTGGGTAAATAAAGACTGTTAATAATAGCCTTGTGTCATCAGTTCAGGTCAAATCTTTCTTCTGCCAGTAAATTCAGGTCAGAATTTACTGACCCGAATAAGCTTAAGTTTTTGTTTTAACTTCTGAAGTTTCTAAAGCTTTTGGGGGAATGTGTTATAATGCAGATTGCAGTTCAGTAGCATATGTATATCATTTATAAATAACTAAATATTTTGGAAGTGAGCGCTAAAAATTATTTTGCATGCTAAAAAAGTTTGGATGCCACTAGTTTAAAATATAATTTTCTATGGAGTTGTGCACTTATTATTAATTTAACTATCTTGGCTAATTTTCCATGTCAGCAAAGGGTCTGCTCATTTTTAATTTGATAGCTATTGCAAACTTCCAGGAGGTTGCTTCTGTCTTACAGCCCACCAGGCACATGTGAGAGTAGTTTTTGTACAATTTCAGCAACATTGTAGATGTCAGACTTTTTCATCTTTGCCAGTAAGTAGATGAAACATTTTTATTTCTCAATGATTCATTATGTAGGCTACTTTTGTTTGTAAGCAATGGATTTTTCTTTTTCTATGCACTGTTTTTTCATGTTCTTTGGTTCACTTTTTCCACTGTGTTGTATATTTTCTTATTCATGTGTGAGCTATTTATATGTTAATAAAATTAGCATTTTGGATTATATATTGTACATATTTTTCCCTGATTTTGTGCATTTTGATATTTATGTAATCAATGCAATTTTTTAAAACTTTAATATAGAAGCCCTGGCTGGCGTAGCTCAGTGGATTGAGCGCGGGCTGGGAACTAAAGTGTCCCAGGTTCGATTCCCAGCCAGGGTACATTCCTGGGTTGCAGGCCAGAACCCCCAGCAACCGCACACATTGAATCTTTCTCTCTCTCTCCCTCTCTCTCTCTCTCCCCCCTCCCTCCCTTCCCTCTCTAAAAATAAATAAATAAAATCTTAAAAAAAAACTTTAATATAGTCAAAATAACCAATTTTTTGTTTTTTGGTACCCGTAGATCTTTTTTCCTAGAAAATATTTTCCTGCTCCACTTTTACCAAAAATGAATTCTTTCAGGGTTTTTTTCCCTAAAGATTGTATTTATTTATTTATTTTTAGAGAGAGGAGAAGGGAGGGAGAAAGAGAGGGAGAGAAACATCAGTGTGTGGTTGCCTCTTGCAAGCTCCCAACTGGGGACCTGGCCCGCAACCCAGAGATGTGCTCTGACTGGGACTCGAACCAGCGACCCTTTGGTTTACAGGCCAATACTCAATCCACTGAGCCACACCAGTCAGGGCTGAGGTTTTCTTTTAATTTTTTCATGACTATTTTTAAACTTTCATCAAATAAGTATAGAAATAGTTTTTTTAAAAAGTTCTTAGGCCCTGGCTGGCTAGCTCAGTCATCCCAATATGCCAAGGTTGCAGTTTCTGTCCCCAGTCAGAGCATATACAAGAAACAACCAATGAATGCACAAATAAGTGGAAAAACAAAGGGATGCTTCTCTCTCTCTCCCTTGCCCACTCTTTCTCTGTCGTCCTCACCCTCTAAAATCAATCCATTGAAAAATTAGAAAAAAAATTTTCTAAAGTTCTTAGCTCTATCTATGTGTGCATTTAGGCCAACTCCTCCCACCACCAACTAGCCAGTTAGACTAACACCAATAGGTTGGGTTTTTTGGCTTTTTTAATTTTTAATTTTTTCCCTTACTATAGCCCTCCCCTTACCCAAGGGCAATACATTCCAAAACTCCCAATAGATGCCTGTAACTGAAATACTACCAAACCCTATATATACTATGTTTTTTCCTTGTACATTCCTGTGATAAAGTTTATTTTATAAATTAGGCACAGTCAGAGATTAATAATAATAACTAATAATAAAATAGAACAGTTATAACAATGTGCTATAGTAAAAGTTATGTGAATGTGGTCTTTATCTCTGGAAATATATGACTGTACTGCACTCACCCTCGTGAGGATGTGAGATGCTAGAATGCCTACATGATGGGATGAAGTGTGCTGAGATGAAGTGAGATGAATGATGCAGCCATTGTGACAGAGCTTCAGGCTACTGTTGCTCTTCTGGTAAGATGTCAGAAGGAGAATCATCCTCTTGGGTGATGCTGGGTCATCAAGCCACGAGGATGTCAATGGTTGAGCATCCTTGATAATTGAACTGGATCATAGCTGACTGTAGGTAATTGAAACTATGAAAAAAGTAACTGCAGATAAGGGGGGGATTGCTGTACTAATCTGACATGCCACCTTCACGTTAATATGGGACTATGGTAGGATCTATGTGGCTGTTCAAACCTGCATGCCCAGTGCTGGGTAAAAAATGCTCAAAATTCATTATTGAATGAAGTAATTCCCAAATGGGTATTTGGGTCTGTTGTTGACTCTCTCTTCTACCCCATTAATCTATTTAAGCACTGCCACCACTTTGCTTTAATTATTATAAATTTATAATTAGCCTTAGTATTTACTGTGGTCACCCTTTACTTTACAGAATTTTCCTGACTAGTTTTACTTTAGTTTTTCCATATAAGCTTTGAATCAACTTGCATCAAACTTGCATCAATTTTCTAAATTGTTCAAAAATTATTTAGCATTTTTATTGGAATGACGTTACATGCATTTAATTTGGGGAGAAATCAGATTCTGAATATTTTTTCTTTAATTTAAAATTTAAAAATATAATTACATATAATATTATGTTACTTTTAGATGATTAGACATTTATATAATTTACAAAGTGATTACCCTGATAAGTCTAGTGCCCATCTGACACCTTACATAGTTATTACAGTATTATTGACTGTAATGTACTATGATGTACTTTACATCCCGTGACTATTTTTATTATAGACATTTTATACATCTTAGTCCCTTCCCCTTTTCCAGATTCTGAGTATTCTAATGTTTGTTTAAAATGGAGCCTTAGGTTATTAAACTTTTTAAACAAGCCTATCATTGTTTAAAAATTCTCACCAGCTCACAATCAGATGGTAAATGAACTTGATGATTTTTACAAGATCAGTTACAGAAAGTATTTTGAGAAAAGGAGATGGGGGGGGAATCAGTGAATAAAGCATTTAACATAAAAATCAGAGAAAGACAAATATCATATGATCTCTCTTATATGCAAAATCCGAAACAAACAAAACTCATAGATTGAATGACTGGTGGTTGGAGGATGGGTGAACTATGAGGTTAAATAAGTTAAATTTTAAAAATATAAAATCTAAGCCCTGGCTGGCATAGCTCAGTGGATTGAGCCCGGGCTGCGAACCAAAGTGTTGCAGGTTCAATTCCCAGCCAGGGTACATGCCTGGGTTGCAGGCCATAACCCCCAGCAACCGTACATTGATGTTTCTCTCTATCTCCCTCCCTTCCCTCTCTAAAAATAAATAAATAAATCTTTAAATATATATATATATATATAAAATCTAGAGGAATGTTAGCTAATTTCCATTTTCTGAGCTTTTACTCTCTATCATTTTTGGTTTTGATATCTTCACAAACTTAAAACCAAAGGTTTGCCCAGGTTACCCAGAGTGCTCATTCTTACATTTGTTATACAGTGATCCCTCACCTGTCTCGGGAGTTACATTCCAGAGACCCCCGAGACAGGTGAAAATCCACAAAGCATTATATTTATTTTATTACTTATATATTTTAAAGCTTTATAAGCCCTTCCCACACTCCTATAAACCTTTCCGACACTCTTATAAACACTTCATATGCTCTTAAACACTTTCTACACTCTTAAACGTACGTAATTTTAACAACATATAAAATTCTATATGGGTACTCTCCAGGGAAGTATACAATTGTCCCTTGCTATATCGCGGTTCACTTATTGTGGCTTGATATAAGTGAACCGCGATATAGCGAGGGATGACTGTGGTTTCATACAGACTAGTTTCTTCCCTGCAGTCGTTACAAAATATGAGATCTGAAGCCGCTGAGAAACAATAGGCCATCTTGTCATCAAAATTTAAGGAAGATATAATTATGATTAGCAGAATCCTAAGTAACAATTCTATTCTAGGCCAAACATATAAAAGTGGTTTGAATTGTATAACTTTTAAAATATATATAATTGTGGTAAAGAACACATAAAATTTACCATCTTCACCATTTTTAAGAGTGCATTTTAGTAGTGTTAAGTGTACTTACATTGTGTGCAAGGAAAAATTGTGTTGGTATTTTTAATTTCCCAAACCTCATCCTCACTCTGCTGCTTATCTTGTAAACAGGTGAAGTTTAATCACGGGCTGTCATTAACCCTTATACTTTAGCTTTGGAACCAAAAAATTTGCTGCTGTGTGGAATGGCTGATCAAATTCTAAGTTTTTAGTAGTCATATTCTTCATTTCAGTACTTTGAGCGGAAATAGACATATCCTTAAACCAGTCGATTTTGTTGGGCATGAGTGTTAGGAAGTGCCTGAGGAAAGCACAGCCATGCTGAGCAGCAGGGGTGTGGAACAGCATGTGCCCCCACAGAGGGTTGCACTGTGCCAGTGTTCCTGACCTGCTGGGGGTGACGCAAGATCCTTAGGGTTTGTTTCTTGAAGAGCTAATAATGAGTTCCAAATGAGCACTACCTCTCTTATGTTTCAGGACTGAGTTTACATTACTCTTCTACTTTTTATATGCTTGAGAATTTATTGGGCTATTTTATTATTGTTCAGGAGAGTACCAGCTTCATGATCTCATTAAGAAGTGAATTTAGCCCTGGCTGATGTGGCTCAGTGGATTGAGCACCAGCCTGCCAACCAAAGCGTCGAAGGTTTGGTTCTCAGTCGGAGCATGTGCCTGGGTTGCAGGCCAGATCCCCAGTGGAGGGCATTCAAGAAGCAACCACACATTGATGTTTCTCTCTTCCTCTTTCTCCTCTCTCTAAAAATAAATAAAATCTTAAAAAAGAAAGAAGTAAATTTAACTTATATCTCACTGTAGCATGATACGGCCTTCTCTCCATTATTACTTTTTATGTGGCTTGCATGTCATTTGCATTTTCAGTCTTTAAAACTTTTTTTCCTCATGTAGGATTTTGTATATTTTGGAGCTGATACATCTACATTGTGTTTTCTTCTCTTTAGGTGCTCCAAAAAATTTTTTATTACTCCTTATTTTGTGTTTATTTGTTTGCACATATTTCAGGAATTATCTTCTTGTGCAGGTTAAGTTAAAGATTTTATCAGTACTGACTTCTGATGACTAGTTTTCTTTAAAACATTTTATTGCTTATGCTATTACTGTTGTTCCATTTTACCCCCTTTATTCCCCTCTACGCCCCCTTCCACACACATTCCCCCCCATTTAGTTCATGGCCATGTGTCATACTTATAAGTTCTTTAGCTTCTGCATTATCCATACTGTTCTTACTCTCCCCCTGTCCATTTTCTATCTACCATCTATGCTACTTATTCTCCATACCTTTTCCCCCTCTTTCCTCCTCCCACTCCCCTGTTGGTAACCCTCCATGTGATCTCTATTTCTGTGACTCTGTTCCCGTTCTAGTTGTTTACTTAGGTTTTTTTTTGTTTGTTTTGTTTTAGGTGTGGTTGTTAATAATTGTGAGTTTGCTGTCCTTTTACTGTATACATCTTTTATCTTCTTTTTCTTAGATAAGTCCCTTTAACATTTCATATAATAGGGGCTTGGTGATGATGAACTCCTTTAACTTGACCTTATCTGGAAAGCACTTTATCTGCCCTTCCATTCTAAATGAAAGCTTTGCTGGATAGAGCAATCTTGGATATAGGTCCTTGCCTTTCATGACTTGGAATACTTCTTTCCAGCCCCTTCTTGCATGTAACGTCTCTTTTGAGAAATCAGCCGATAGTTTTATGGGTACTCCTTTGTAGGTAACTCTCTCCTTTTGTCTTGCTGCTTCTAAGATTTTCTCCTTATCTTTATCTTAGGTAATGTAATTATGATGTGCCTTGATGTGTTCCTCCTTGGGTCCAACTTGTTTGGGACTCTCTGGGCTTCCTGGGCTTCCTGGGAGTCTATTTCCTTTGCCAGATTGGGGAAGTTCTCCTTTATTGTTTGTTCAAGTAACTTTTCCACTCGTTGCTCTTCCTCTTCTCCTTCTGGCACCCCTAGAATTCAGATGCTGGAACGTTTCAAGGTGTCCTGGAGGTTCCTAAGCCTCTCCTCATTTTTTTGAATTCTTGTTTCTTCATTCTTTTCTGGTTGAATGTTTCTTTCTTCCTTCTGGTCCACACTGTTGATTTGAGTCCCAGTTTCCTTCCCATCACTATTGGTTCCCTGTACCTTTTCCTTTATTTCACTTAGCGTAGCCTTCATTTTTTCATCTAATTTGCAACCAAATTCAACCAATTCTGTGAGCATCCTGATCACCAGTGCTTTGAACTGTGCATCTGATAGGTTGGCTGTCTCTTCGTCACTTAGTTGTATTATTTCTGGAGCTTTGATCTGTTCTTTCATTTGGGCCATTTTTTTGTCTTGATGTGCCTGTTACATAGTGAGGGGCGGAGCCTTAGGTGTTCACCTGATTGGGGCAACCCTGTTGCTGGGTTGTGATGCTATATGTGGGGAAAGGGTCTGAGAGGGGACAATGGCGCTTGCTCCGCTCTCTGATGGATTTCAGTCACTTACCCTACTTCCCACAAGCAAACGGGGCCCTTCTGGTGCTGATTCCCATGTGGGTGGGTTTGTGTACATTCTAGGATCCTGTGGGTCTCTCCAACGAACTCTCCTGTGAGACTGGGAGTTTCTCCCGGCACCTCAACCCCCACAGATGTTTTTAGTCGGTGTTTTAAGGCTTTATTTCCCTGTGCTGGGACCCTGGGTTGCGTGGTCTGTCTCACTCCCCAGTTTCGCCTGGTTTATCTATGTGTGAATGTGGGACTGCCTGGTCAGCCAGCCACCTTGCGCACTGCGCCCCTCCACAGTCTGCCACCTCACTGGGTGTGCCAGCTGCCACCTTGCATGCCTAGGGTCCACCAGCCACTGCTTTGCTGCGACCCCTCTCTGCCCAGCTGCCCGACTGCACCCCTCCAACTGGTCTGGAAGAATGTGTCTACTTTAACTCCTTGGTTGTCAGACTTCCCTACAGTTCAATTTTCTGTCAGTACTGATTGTTTCATGTTTCTAAATTGTTGTCCTTCTTTAGGTTGTGTGAGGAGGCACAGTGTGTCTACCTACACCTCTATCTTGGCAGGGAGTCTGATGACTAGTTATCTTCTAAACCCGTGAAGTAGGCCCTGCCCCACCCTGCTCCCCAGCACATCTTGGTTGTTAAATCATTTTTAATCAAGTTATGTTCAACTCCAGGAGTCCTTGAATGCCCTAATATGAGCTAATGCTTGGTGTTCTAAACATGTTTTACATAAAAGCTTCTTCACATATTGGGGAGCCTCTCAGTTTGCTTGAGGAAAATCTGACAAATATTCCATTTATCTCTAACATCAGTGTTCCCTGTTCCCCACCCCAGGGAGCCTGTATTGCTTAGGATTAAGTTCAGCAACATATGGCAGAAAACTACGAAGTTTGCTTTTTTGCATTTAAAAGTCTGGCATTTTCTAAATTGCTGTTCCACAATCCTTAATGTGCCCTTTATGGTATAAAATGGCTGTCTGAACTCCAACCATCACATCCATATTCCAGCCACCTGGAAGGAAACAGGAATTAAGAAGTGGCACGTGTTAGTTCATCTTAGTGGCCAGAAATTAACCTAATGGAATGGCTACACTGTAGCTATGCTTAGATCTGATAAACCTATCCAGTTAAAAAATGAGTTCTGTTGGTAAGAAACATCAACCAGTGATCGATGATCATTGGAATCAAGTCACTGCCATCAAGAATCTACAATTTGGGGTGTAGTGAAGAAGGAAACTTTTTTCAGTGCAAAATAGCTCAGTTGTGATACAGCACTGCTGTGGAAGCGGCACAGCCATGAGGCAGCCCTGGGGCCAGGGCCCTCTCCAGCTAGGCTGGTCTGCTCTGGTGAGACACCTTGTGAAACACAGCCCACAGTCCTCTGTGGAAAGGGGAAGTGCGCTCTCAGAGTTAGCAAGGAGCTGATTTTTACAGACAAAAGTCCCTGCCCCTGGTCCCTGGCTGGTCTGCCCTCATGCAAATAAGGACTCATAGTCCTTGCAACTTGATTGATCCAAAAGACACTTTCCTGATTGCTCAAAATAGAGCTGCTCTGATTGGTCAGTGAAGATGTTGCTGAGACTATAGCTACATAGCCTCAATTGGATTGGGCAAGCCTCAGTCAGTCCTGTTGGTTGAAATAGAATTCTAGAAACTCCTTTATAAGTTCTCACTCAAATGGTAGAAACACTCATAGTTCAGGCATGCAGTTCGGTTGCAAACAGGGCTCAGTGCAGTCTTCTTCATGAAGTGCAGTTTGCATGAGATTCTCCTTTGTAGAAATGGCTGCTAGGTTCTGCTTTTTAAAAATTTGAGCCTAGTTAGCCACCAGGAACCCTTCCTAGATATCTTCTTTCTTAGGATCCAGAGAAATAAAGGAAGAAGGAATGGATAGTAGGGAAAACTCTTCCTCTTTCCTAAAAGTTTGACTGGATGTTACCTTGGCTCACCACAGTTATCACTGCTGTCCTGTTGGTGTTGCTCTACGGTGGAAGTAGTTGGAGCACTGGGCCTGCCTGGTGTTATATGGCTGGTCCAACCCAGGAGTGTTTGCAGGATTCTAACTGCTTTTTGGGGCCCCAGTGTTCTATGTGCAGTGTTTTCCCTGGTGGTTCCAGGGGCTGGCTGAGAGAGGTCTCCTTCCCTGAGGGCTGCCAGCAATTCTTAACTAGTTTCATGGTGCTTTATTAAGCATTCCCTTTAGTAAAAGTATCTTCAGAATGTGTAGTCCCTGCTTCCTGTTCCAGGGACTCTGAGCATAAAGTGAAGTACCCCTGTACCCGGCCTTTACCATTTCTTAAGGAGGTTAGTTACATTCAGATATATTCTTCACTTCCTAAATTAAGACTAAAGAAAATGTTACAATAGATTTATTATCTTATAAGTGCAGAGATAACTCACTTCCTACGTGTTACAAATTTGTTTCCTTACTGGATCCAAGAAAGATCTAGCCTTTGTTTTGCATTAGTAGTTGCTACTTGTACAGCTTACTGATAATTACAGTTCCCCTATTTACATGATTCTTGGTCCTTCCAACTATAGAAGGCTAGCCCAGCTTTGTTGCTTCAAAAACAGAAGAGCCGCCATTTTTCCTAGGTGGTGTGCTTGCATTTTAACATTTTGGCTTACCTCTTTCACATTGGACTTGTCAAGTCTTGAATATTTTACTTTAAGAAGACCCATCTGTATGGCATTCCCCTCATTGTCTTACCTTATTTCTTTTGCCTCTTTTAAGCTACCAGTTGATATATATTTAGATCAATATTCTCATTTGTTGTTCAGAAGTGAAGTTTTCACTGGTCAGTAGCCAAATGAGAAAATGAAAGGCAGAATAATGTATAAGTGAAGATATATTAGTGTAAGATAAGTTGCCCCTTCTTAAGATAAGCCTGAGCTCTACTCTATTTTTGTACTTCCTCCTACTTTTATCTCTAAAAAGTTCTGTATCTTATAAAGTAAAGCGGGAACAAAACATATTTTCTTGACAAAATTTAAGTTGGTGATCATAATGTATTTCCAAAATTTGTGGCCCATGAAATGAGAAAGCCTATGAAGATTTGATAGTTAGGAGAAATCACCAGTAAAATTTTGGTTGAATCTGTCTAACTGGCCTTTCTCTCAGTTTTCACATTTCTAAAGTGGAGATATGTGACCTCTTTGCTTCACTGGATTGTTGTTAGAAAATGAATACCAATAACACAGCAAAGACTGTTGGTAGGATTTACTTCAGAATAATCCAAGTGGTGTTTGGAGGTAAGGACAACATATAGGTACACAAGACTGGCCCTAAATTGGTAATTGTTGAAACTGTCTGGTGAGGGGGAGTGGGGTTGCATGGTGTTCATTATATCGTCATCAGCTTTTGTTTGCAAATTTCCAGAATAAAAGGTTTTTCTAAAAGTGAGGCTATTTAAGGAGACTGGCCAAGGCAATAGTCTTTCCTTTTCTTTTTAGCAACTAAAATGCTTCCCATGCTAAAGTCTCCCTAACATATAAAGCAGATTAACAGTTGGCCTGCCCTGGTTGGAGGGGGACTAGGAAGCCTGGAGCCCGGTTAGTTCAGTCTCACCCTTGTCACTTTCAGGCGACTAAGAGGAAACCCCCCAGGCTCTACCTGCCTTATTTTTCTTATGCTCTCCTGCCATTCCAGAAGAGGAGCTGCATCACCTGTCAAATACCAGAGCCCAGTTTGTCTCTGTCATGCCCGGCATCCATCACCTTCTGCCCCCTGGGCTTTTCCACTTCAGATCCTAATTTTGTCCCTTTTCCACTCTTCATAACATTTCCAACTTCCTCACATGTTCTAGTGTCTCCCGTCTTCAAAACAGAGCAAAAGAAATTTCCCCTCTAATTTCACATTCCCTTTGTCTATGGCCCCATTCTCTGTCCCCCCAGTGCCCAAACCCAAACCTCCTTGAAGGAGTTGTCTGTCTAGACTTGCCGTGTTCTCTTCCTCCCCTAGCGTTTGCTCCTCATCACACTAGGATTTGCATTCAGTGCCCACAGAACCCACACTTGTGATCACCAGCAAGTCCCTGCGTTACCCCAGCACTGGATGCTGTCTGTCTTCATCCTGCTCAGCCCGAAGGAGCATCTGTGATAAGACACTTTCCTTTTGTTTTCCTCCCTTGAGGCCCAGTCTCTGTCTGCTTTACCTCAAGTCCACCTTTTTCTCCTTTGCTACCAACATAAGCTGCATTGTTTTAATAGCTTTTGACTTCTTCTCTTACTCTTCCCTGTTTATTCTTTACTCAGCCACCTACGTGATCCTTTAAAATACATGCTAGGTTATATCATTCCCATCTTAAAACCCTAACAAATATTTTACCTGGTTGACAAGGCCCTCTGTGATCTAGCTGTTCCCTATCACTCCTGCCTCACCTGGCCTCCCCCATCTCTCCTGTGTTCCAGACACTGGTCTCCTTTTGCTTTCTTGGAATACACCAATCTCTTCCTTGCTTGGAGTCTCTTTACATGCTTTTCTCTTGTCTGGAATGCCTGGTCTCTGGCTTGTCTCAGCTCAAGTGGAGCCATGCAAATAAGTTTTCCTTATGAAGCGTGGGAAGGTCTTCCCACGTCCAAGCATGTTCCCTGCCACCCACCACCAGGAGTTCTGTCCAAGTAGAGTGTAGGGGAGACAAAACTTCACCTCTGTCCTCTTAGGACAGATTGTTACCCATACAAAGGAAGCCCCACAGGAAAATGAAGACCCACAGAACTGTCTGGGCCTTAAGTGTTTATATAGTAGGTTGAACAAAGAGAGGCAGTTGTGGAAAAGTAACTAAAATATATGGGGAGACTAAAGGCAAAGAAGAGTTATTTTAGCAAGGTCTGTTTGTACAGAACTCTCTTGGCCTCAATTCCCTTTCTCTGGTGATAAGAATGTTCCTTCCTTCCTGGTATAAGAGGGCATCTTTCCCGTGGGAGTTTTATCTCCTGCTTTCAGGACAAAAAGCGGAGGTCAGAGTGCACTTCTTGTACCTGCAGTTTTCAAGCACCATTAGCTCAAGATAAATCTTTATGCCAAAGTGGAATATTTTGGGGTGGTCCATTCTGTCATCCATCAAGGGCTTCACGCTATCTCCTCAATAGCACTTTCTAAACTTATACTTACATATATACTGTTTGGTTTTTCCCACCATGACAACTAGAAGCACGTCTGTCTGTTTTTTCACCTCTGTGTGTCACTGGTGTCTGACGGAGGCGTGATGGGCGAATGGCGGGTGGAAGGCCTCACGGGTCATGGACGCTCAACCCCTCCCCAGGACCACGCTCGCAGGCCTGTCCTGTCCCGGAGTCTTACCACAGCTTTTATCAAGGATTGTTATAAAGCCATATGAAAACCGAGCTTACCTATTTTGTACACATAGTTGATGAAAACTTTATCATGTCATTTAGGGCATCACACATAAGATTCATGTTATAAATTTCTGCTACAGTGTAGTGTTGTGAAGTACTTTGTTGCCCCTAAAAGAATTTTTATGCTGTGTGTGTGTGTGTGTGTGTGTGTGTGTATGAGAGAGAGAGAGAGAGAGACATGTGAAATGATGTCACATAGGTCTTTTTGCCCTGGTTGTCTGGACATTCTAAGACAAAGTTAAGACAACAACTCAGTCACACAAGTCAGGATTGGCCGATGAAGAAAGACACAGGTTTGGGTGTCAAAGCTGAATTTGAATTCCAGCCTTGTTGCTGTGTATCTACAGACAAGAGGCTGAAACTCTCCGAGCCCAAGCTGCCCCATCTGTAAATGGAGACAGCACAGGGTTGGTAAAGAGTGTGGGCTACACGAGTAGATACTCTTCCCTCAGCCTCCCTTTTCCCATACTATATAGATAATATAAACCACTTCAAATCTTTTTTTGGAAAAAGCGTACTTGCTACATTAAAGAACAAGAGGGTATTTAATTATCTGGTGAAAAGCAGTGGGTTGAAAGAATTTTAGATGAGCTCTCAGATTTACATGTCAAGGTTTTCACTTATTCTCAGTATTCTCCTTGTAAGTGAAATATCCTCTGACCCACTTGTCTGAACATCTTCTCCCCACCACCGGGTTCCATTACTCTGCCAGATTTTCTTCACAGCACTCGCCGCTGTTGGAAAGTATTCGTGTTATACTTTGTATCATGTAGTTGTATCCGAGGGTGTGTATCAAGTTACCTCTGTGCTCCCAGCCTCTAGGACAGCACCCAGGCACAGCTGCACTCAGGAATGTTTGAGTGAAAGGAAGCTGCATGGAACATTTTGGTTCAGTCGTTAGGTAACTTTGGAAAGGAAAATGCATTCTCTCTGGCACAGGTTTTATTTTAAAACTATGCTTTAGGCAAATATGACCAAACACTATATCAGATATAATTACATGTAATATTTTTAAAAGTAGAACTTCTGAGCTAAGATCATTGTCTAAATCGTTAATGATTGGCTCTCTAGATTTAAACAGTAATAATTTTTTTCTTTTTTTTTCTTTTAGGTCAAAGAGCCCCCTGAAATCAATTTAGTTCTGTACCCTCAGGGCCTGGCAGGTGAAGAAGTATATGTAAAAGTGGAATTGAGGGTTAAATGCCCACCAACCTATCCAGATGTGTGAGTACATTGTAAATAGCTGTGATGTGATTTTACTTCTCTGTTTTGACCACATGGAAACAGGTTGAAATCAATGGTATTTTCTCTTTCCTGCCACCAGTCCTTTAAAGTTTCATTTCCTATCACTTGTAGTTCATTAGAACTTTCAACAGTAGACATTTTCATAAAGCCTATCTCATGTTAAGTCTGCTTCTAGTTGTAGGATAGTCGATACAGATACTAATATTTGCTCCGTGACTGTTTGCTGCTTCTGCTACATTAACTTTCATTTGTTTAATTCTTCATAAAGTGAGAAGAGGAACAATCTAGAAGAAAAGGATAAAGTCATGGTAACTTGTGTGCTTAGTTGTGAAGTATGATCAGCATTAGGAATTGGAGTAGCCTTCTGAGCCCAATGGGACTTTACTCCCTGGAGTAAAGGAGGATTTAGAATTGCCCTGCAAGGCATGAAGCATCTCTGGCCCCTCCCCACTAATGCCAGGAGTATTCTCCCGCCAGTGAGAGAACCATAAAACCCACATATGTCCAAACTGCTCCTGAAAATGATACCACCTCTACTTGAGAACCACTGATAGAGCAAATGCATTAGCAATTAGGACTCGAGGGTTCTTTTTCTGAGTTATCTTGTACATTTTTTAACATTTTTAAAAGATTTTATTTATTTATTTTTAGAGAGGGAAGGGAGGGAGAGAGAAAGAAACATCAATGTGTGGTTGCTGGGGGTCATGGCCTGCAACCCAGGCATGTACCCTGACTGGGAATCGAACCTGGACACTTTGGTTCGCAGCCCGTACTCAGTCCACTGAGCTACGCCAGCCAGGGCTTGTCTTGTACATTTCATGTAATCTTTTCCCCAGACATTCCCCATGGAAAGGCAGATTGGCCTGGATGATGTTATTGTGCAGGGTACCAGTGAAGGAAAGTGACAAATAAAATGAAGCACTGCCTTTTACAGAGGGTGGTACTTACAGAATTCGTTATCCTAAGAGGTGATGGAGGATCTGAAAATATAGATAGATCAAAATGAGCTCCCTGAAGTTAGTAACCCTCTTTTGCCCCCAACACAGTGCCCACAGTAGATAAGTAGGTGTGCTGAAAGTTAATTAATGAATTGATTAAAGGTCAGTTAAAGTTACGAAAGCATAGGACAAGAATAGGACAGTGCCTCTCTATGTTTTATTTTTCCTGACACCAAGTAGGTAGGGTCTTCTGACACCAGCTTTGTATCCAGAAATTCATTTCGCTTCTGATACAGTTTATTCGTAGTTACCACAGATCCCATGGGTTAAGGCTTAATCCCACAAGGCTTCAAATGCCAGTTGCAGCTACCAATATTTCTAATCAACTGGCTATAAATTTTCAGGTTCCCAAGAACTCCCTCCTCAGGTTCAATAATTTCCTAGAACAAGCTCACAGAACTCAGAAAGGCAGTTTACCTACTACTGTCAGTTTATTATAAAGGGTGCAACTTAGGAACAGCCACATAGAGAAGACACATAGGCAAGAAGTGTGGAAGGGGCATGAAGCTTCTGTGCTCTCTGGACATCAACAGATGTTGCCTGGGGGACATAGTCACCCTGATTGAGAACCACTGCACTAGGGAACTATTCAGGCAAATCTTGATGTGTCTGCTTGGTAAAAATATTTTATTTTATATAAATAAATATAAATATTTATAAATATAAATATTTATAATATTTAATAAAAATATTATTATTATATTTTTATTAAAAATATTATTTAAAAAAAAGCAACATGGAGTCCTGGCCATGTGGGCTCAGTTGGAGCATTGTCCTGTACGCCTAAATGTTGTGAATTCTGTGTGCGGCCGGGGCACACATCTAGGCTGCAAGTTCAGTCTCTGGTCAGGAGGCAACCGATTGATGTTTGTCTCTCAGTGATGTCTTCCCCCGTCCCTCGCTCTCTCCCTCTCTGAAATCAATAAATATATCCTCGGGTGAGGATTAAAATGACAACAACATGGGAATGTTCATAAAAAGTAAGAAAATAAACATTATAATATCAGCCACATAAAATTATAAATTATGTGGTAGCAGCATAAAGAGAATGTTGGAGAGTTTTTAAAAAATTTAATTAGTGTTGTGGATGAAGTTTTCACCATTCTGTTAATACTGCTGTATAATGACTGCTTAGTTTAGAAAATAGTAATGATTATGTAAGCCTCGACTTGAGGAACGCCCCTGTCCTTTCAGACTACATGGTGTAGAAACCTTCCCTTTCTGCAAAAGAGTCGTTGATACTACTGCGCGAGAACCCTGAGTTAGACAGACCACACAGAGACTCAAGGCTACATGGTGTTGTTATTCCTTTTCTCATATACACAAAGTACTTCCTCACAGATTTCCATCTGTCCCAGTGGATACTGATTGCAGCAGCCCATTATAACTGAAGCATTGAGAGAACTCATAGATAAGGAGTACTCAGAATTACTCAGAAATGCTTGGTAGGAGGTAGAGAGTCATTTTTGGTTCAGTAAAATCAAATAAAGCCTACTTAATCTTGGGAGACTGGTGTTGGATGTCTATTGGTTGGGAATGAAAGGAAGCCTGAGGGCTGGCATGTACTTCCCGTGAGTAAACGGTACGGAGTCTTACTCATGCTCTATAAGGATGAAGAGGAGTATGAGGCAGCCATCTTTGGAAGAGGCAGAGTGTGCAGGACTAGATTTACACGTGAGTGAGTGAGCATTTTTCCACCTCATTTACAGTCAGAGTGAGTAACTGGACACAGCCTGTCGTGGGAATATGAGCCAGATCATTGTGGCTCCATGTGGCCCCATTATTCTCATCCTGCTGTATGCCAGAGCTCACAGACTAGAGCAAGCACTTGCCCCTTTGCAGGCGAGCTGTCAGAGCTGGGTTCATTGATATGGGCACAAGCCAGGGTCAAGCATTACCATGCAAGGTGGTGCGTGCTTACACTACTAGACTGGAGTCACACACAGAGCTAGAGTGATTTTTTTTTTTAAAGGCAGTAAAATATTAGTCGATGAGAAAATTTTTAGTCAATTTGTAAAGCTGAAATCAGAGACAGAGGAGTTGGGTAGATACAGGGATCAAGCCCCAATAAGTCTGATTATCTTGGGGAGCAGGGCACCTAGGAGGCCACACACCAACAACTGGCCAGCCCACTCGCTCCCTATGGGCTGCAGTAAATCAGTGATGAGCACTGTGTCAGCTGAGTGTAGCTGAAATCCTTTTGAGATGGGGGAATTGTAGCTGGGCTAACAGGTTTACAAACGAGCCCTGTATGAAATCCCTTGGAATTTAGCAAATGTTAATGCAAACAGGCTACACTTTCTAAAGTAACTCCTTTTTTTTTCTTTTCCAGAGTGCCTGAAATAGAGTTAAAGAATGCCAAAGGCCTGTCAAATGAAAGTGTTAATTTGTTAAAATCCCGCCTAGATGAAGTGGCCAAAAAGCATTGTGGAGAGGTAAGATTTGTCTGGAATTATAAGAGGACAGTAAAAGTCTCAACATGTTTACCAGTGTTTGCCCTCCTGCCTTTTCTTTGGCTTAAAGGTTTTTCCATTGTTCCTTAAATTCAATTTTGACTAGAATGTTTTGTTTCGTATTGATATCTACAATAGAGAACATTGCTATTTGTATTTCTTTAATTTATAGTATTTATGTACTACAAATTGTAGAATGTATATACATGGTATTATTAATGCTTAAGAATCTGCCCTGGCTGGTGTGGCCCAGTGGATTGAGTGCTGGCCTGTGAACCAAAGGGTTGCCAGTTCAATTCCCAGTCAGGTCACGTGCCTGGGTTGCAGGCCAGGTCCCCAGTGTGGGGTGTGCAAGAGGCAACCACCCATTGATGTTTCTCTCCCTCTCTTTCTCCCTCCCTTCCCCTTTCACTAAAATTAAATAAATAAAATCTTTTAAAAAAATCTTTCCAAAAACAGTTCATATGAATCTGGCCATACTTTTTAAACACTTTGGACCTGGCACCATGACTTGATCTTGATTTGAACCTTTATATTATTGGAGAATGTTTACAGATAAGTGATTTCTAACCAAACTTTGCCACTTCTCCTCTTTCCATATCAGAAGAACTAATTAATTGTTTCCCTTGTCAATAATTAGCAACATGCTTTAATCCTTCAGTGTCTCCTCTCCACCCGAGCATTCACACTTGGTTCAGTGCCAGTTCTTCCTTAGTCCTCCACACATCAGGGTCTGCCCGAGGTCTCCCACACACCTCTATGCAGTCATGCGTTGATGGACACTCAGCTGTCTCCCTGTCTTTTGGTTCTTGTAAGTAATGCTGCAGTAACGTGGGAGTGCAGATATCTCTTCAAGATTCCATCTTCATTTCCTTTAGATGTATACTGAGAAGTGAGGTTGCTGCATGATAATGGTAGAAATCTCCATACTGGTTTCCATAGTGTATAAACTGGTTTCCATTCCCACCCACAGTGGACAAGGGTTCCCTTTCTCCACATCCTTGCCAACACTTGTCTTTTTGATTACAGCCCTTCTAAGAGGTGTGAGGTGATAATACATTGAGGTTTTGATTTGCATTTCCCTGATGATTAGTGATGTTGAGCATTTGTTGGCCATTTGTATGTCCTCTTTGGAAAAATGTCTGTTGAGTTCCTCTGCCCTTATTATGATTTTCTTGGTTTTGGGAGGTTGGGGGGAGAGAGAGAGAAGAAATATTGATTTGTTGTTCCACTTATTGATGCATTCATTGGTTGATTCTTGTGTGTCCCCTGACTGGGGATTGAACCTGCAGTTTTGGTGGATCAGGACAATGCTCTAACCAACTGAGCCACTTGGCCAGGGCTCCTCTGCCCATTTTTTTAAAAATCAGATTATTTGTGTTTTTCCTTTTGAGTTGTGAGTTTTTTTATATATTTTGGATATTAACCCCTATCAAATACATGATTTGCAAATATTTTCTCCTGTCTGCAGGTTGTCTTTTTGTTTTGTTAATAGCTGCTTTTGCTGTGGAGAAGCCTTTTAATTTAATATAGTCCTGCTTGTTTATTTTTGCTTTTGCTGCCTTTTAAAAATGTATTTTAAATTATACTTTTTATTTTGAGTTAATTGCAGATTCATGTGCAGTTGTAAGAAATAATACCAAGAGACCCCATGTACCCTTTACTTATTCTGCCCAGTGGTAACAGTTTTCAAAACTGTAGTACAGCATCATAATCAAAATACTGGCACTGACATTGAGTGCAGCAGCAGAATAGGCGTCACCACAGGGATCCCTCATGTCACCCTTTCATAGCTGCCCCCTACACCCACCCGCACCCTCTCATTGCCACCTGACAACTGCTGATCTGTTCTCAAGTTCTGTAGTTTTCTCATTTCAAGGAAATTATATGAGTACAGTCATATAGTACGTGACCTTTGGGATTAGCTCTGTTCTAACTCAGCATAATTTTCTGTAGATTCATACAGATTGTTGCATGTGTCAGTAGTCCTTCATTTTTGTTCTGAGTAGCATCCTGTGGTGTAGTATTTCATGGCACCGCTAGTCATTTACCATCTACCAGGTGAAAAAAATCCGGACTTCCAGTTTGGGGCTATTGAAGATAAAACTGTTATAAATATTCATGAACAAGTTTTTATGTGAACATAAGTTTATTTTTCTTGAACAAATGCCTAGGAGTGAAATTGTGGGTGTGCATGTTCAGTTTTATGAAAATGCCAAACTTTTCCAGATTGGTGGTACCCCTGTCCAGTCCCACCAGCAATATGTAAGTGGTCCAGTTTCTTTGCATCTTGTCAGTATTTCATGTTGTGATTTTTTAACTGCTCAGAGAGATGTTGTGATGCTTAATACTGTGTGTGAACTTGGCTAGCCCACAGTAACCAGATATTTGGCCAAACATTATTCTATATATTTTTGTGTAGGTATTTTTTTTAGATGAGATAAACATTTAAATCTGTAGACTTTGAGTTAAGCTGATTATCCTCTAAAACGTGGGTCATGTCTCACCCAATCAGTTGAGGGCTTAAAGAGAAAAAGACTGGCCTCCCTAGAAGAGGGAATTGTCCAGAGATGGATGGTCTTTGGGCTGGACCTACAGCATTAACCCTTCACCACCAGCCTACTTCACAGATTTTTAGACTTGCCCAGCTCTATAACTGTATATTCACATGAACAAATTCCTTAAAAAATCTCTCGCCCTGGCTTGTGTAGCTCAGTAGATTGAGCACAGGCCTGTGAACCAAAGGGTGACCCGTTCAATTCCCGGTCAGGGCACATGCCTGGGTTGTGGGCCAGGTGCCCACTATGGGGAACGTGAGAGGCAGCCACACACTGATGTTTCTCTCCTTATCTTTCTCCCTCCCTTCCCCTCTTTCTAAAAACAAATAAATAAAATCTTTTTTAAAAATCTCTGTCTCCTCCCCCCCTTTACACAAACACCCCCCACCCCCACCCCATGTGCAGGAGCACACACACAGAGTTTCTCTGTAGAACTGTGACCAATACGGGTGTGTATTGTGAGAGCAAGAGCGGCTATCGTAACTAAGGGCAGGAGAGGCCTCTGATAAGGTGGCATTTGAGCAGAAGCTGAGGGAAGTGAGGCAATGAACCATGTAGATGGAGGGGAGGGAGAGGGACAATTGCCAGTTTTGAAAGTGGTTCTTGTTTTTACCTGGTATTATATATTTTATCAGATTTGTTTATGTAGAAAGTGCTAGTAAATTAAACAGATTGGCAAAAGAAAGACCCTCCACCACTTGTCTCCTGGCTCCTTTCTGGTATCGAAATGATTTCTCTTTGACATAATAGAAACTACCTACTTTTCCTAGCTTTTCTTAAAAGAGCTTTTCTTAAAACAACTTGCCTCCTAGATTCTAGACTAGTGTTTCTCAACTGTAAATTGAAGTGTATCCAGTGAGTGCCACAGCCTCTGGCATACTAAAAAGCATATTAATTTCCCCCAACAATAGCTGTGCATTTTTTGCATTTACTCCCTGAGAAAAAGGTAAACACTAAGCCAGTTAACTTTATATTCTTGTGTACCATGACTTCTGTCACTATTTACCACCATGTTAAGTCCCTTTAGAAAATGCTTTAAACATACAATGGAAATAAGAATTTTTAAGTTGCTTTTCTGTATGACTGAAGAAAAAGAAATCTCAGTGTGGTGCTCCTCATGTGCGGAAGGAGCTTGGCACTTTCAGCCTCTTCGGGGTTGGGGCGGTCAGTCACTGTGGGGTCCCAGAAACCCCGTTCCACTGATGTCCCAGCCCTGGCTTGACTTAGGACTCCCAGGAGCAGGGGAAGTGGCTTCCTGTGGCCACAGAAAGACTGTCTGAGGGGGGCCTTGTTCCTTCAGGCACCGTCTGAATGCCTCCCTCAGTGGAAATAAAGTACTTTCTAGGTATTGATCAGCCTCCTCCTGGCCCGTTACTAGCAGGGAGATAACGAGGACTTTAAATATCTGCTTCCGATCTCCCAGTAGAATTACTTTCGGTGTGTGGTATGGACAGATGAAAGCTCTGATGTTAGCAGTGATTATTGCCTGCTCTTGTCTTTATTATTATTGTCTGGGTAGACAGGTTTTCTAGTTATGAAGTTAGCTTTTTACTTTTATTCAGTCTTAAACATTTTATCAAATTACTTGTACAGAAAAATATTTTATCAGATTTATTGTACAGAAAATGCCAATCAGTGGAATAGGACTACAAAAGACAAGTGAAGCTTTTCATTTTGGTGATTTGTCTTGATGGCAACACAATGAGGTGAGGCCGTGAAAGCCTTTCCTGCTGCGATTGCAGCGCGCACTTCACTCAGAAGTGTCTTATCAAAGTGAACCTCACTGTTGCAAGTGGCTGGGCGCCTGCTTGTTTTCTGTAGTCTCTGCTTTGCACCCTGTCTTCCATTGTTTGACCATTGGTGGTTATTTTCATCTACTTGTTTAGGTGATGATATTCGAACTGGCTTACCACGTGCAGTTGTTTCTCAGCGAGCATAACAAGCCCCCTCCCAAGTCGTTTCATGAAGAAATGCTGGAAAGGCAGGCTCAGGAGGAGCAGCAGAGGCTGTTAGAGGCCAAGCGGAAAGAAGAGCAGGAGGTGAGACCCTTGTCACCACGGGCGGCCAGCCCAAACAGCTGTGAGCTTCTGTAGGTCGTGACTCTGTCTCCACCTACACATCTCTCTGTATTTCAGTTTTGCTCATATTTGATTGAAGAACTATGGATTCTTAGTGAGAGGACTGGCCCTAAGAGTAACTGAGAAATTCTGTGAGCAGTTCCCTCTCAACAAACATCAGTGCTGCCCCTAGAGCCCTTAGTCCAGGTCTTTAAATAAAAGAAAAGAAAAAGGAGACAGTCTACCCAAGCTTCCTGTGATCTGTCTGCACTTTGTAAAGCTGTGCAGGAGCTCACTGAGTTTTAGAGGCTATTTCTTTTCTCTTTTTGGAATAAGAATCTCTTACCCAAATGAGTAGTAAAAGGCAGATATTGAAGTTTTTTCATGTTCACTAACCATTTGTAATTTAATTTGCATAATGATGTACATACCTGTTATTTATTTATTTAATGTATTTATTTATTTTTTAATCCTTACCCGAGGATATGTTTATCAATTTTAGAGAGAGAGAAATATCAATGTAAGAGAAATATCAGTCTGTTGCCTGCCTTACGTGCCCTGACTAGGAATAAATCCCGCAACATTTCGGTGTATGGGATAACGCTCCAACCAACTAAGGCACCTGGCCAGTGTCATTCCTGTGTTATTTTAAGAATCCTTCAATCAGCCCTGGCTGCTGTGGCTCAGTGGATTGAGTGCTGGCCTATGAACCACAGGGTCACAGGTTCTATTCCCAGTCAGGGCACGTGGCCTGGGTTGTAAGCTAGGTCTCCAGTAGGGGGTATGCGAGAGGCAACCACACATTGATGCTTCTCTCCCTCTCTCTCTCTCCCTCCCTTCCCCTCTCTCTAAAAATAAAATAAATAAAGTCTTTTCTAAAAAATCATTTGATCAGAGTCAATTTATACATCTAAATTTCCTTCTCAATTTTTAACTTGGTGGAGCTTTCCAGTTTTTTTTCCCATAGATCTTACAGTTACTTCTAGGATTTTGTTTTTCCTGCTTTTCTTAGGTTTTCCTTCTGGTTCTTTTTTGTTTTTCTTGCTTCATTTTGATCATCCTGTGTTTATATTAACACTCTCTTGGTGAACCCCATTAATTTTGTTACTGCTTATCTCCTATTTCATTGTATAGCCTCATTACCATTTAGAATTTAAAGCTCCTGTCATCACAGTTTTTTACTAAGGCACATTTTTATTAGAAAATAGTGAATATTTAGCTAATAGTTTTGTTTTAGTGTAATGCTATAGCTACCTATAACTTTTGGGTTTCGGGTTTTTTGTGGGGTATTTTTTTTGCATTTTGTATTATTGCTGTTGCAGTTTTTGGTGAGTGTTTTAATGGTTTTAATATCACAACCTTGAATTTTAGGGGACTCATAAAAACATACTATTTTTCCCTACCTACATTCAGACCCAGCTGAGCAATAGACGCATGAGTCAATGGGATTGGGACCAAAACACCACTTTCAATACTGAGGGCGCTGATTAGAGAATTCAGCCTGATAATCTGTGGCTGTGGTGGTGGCACCTGTGCCACCCTGGGTCCGGGCACTGAGGACAGCTCGGCCCAGCTCCACCAAGTCGGCCCTGGACCCCAGGGCGCAGAACAGGCACAAGTGCGTGTTCTCCAGTGACAGGCGGACATCAAACAGGACGGGCTAAGTCAAGTGTGGGGGACGTGGGAGGGCCACAGTGTTGCTGTAGTGAAAATCCCTCCATGTGGAAACGCAAGGAGTGAGGGGCAAACGTCCGTCCCCACACAGTCTTCACACCCATTTAAACGGGAATGCTGCTGCATAGGAACTGTGAGAACACTGACGGAGCTGCAGTTTGTACTAAGGCTCCATAGATTCAGGTCTCTTAGGAAAACACAGGTTGATTTTTTTTTTAATTCACAAGAGTTTTTATAATTTCAGAACTTATATGTTGTAGAGGTTTCAAAGACTGGCATTTGATACCAGTATGATTTCTTTCAGCAACGTGAAATCCTTCATGAGATTCAGAGAAGGAAAGAAGAGATCAAAGAAGAGAAAA
The DNA here is from genome assembly GCF_004126475.2 of Phyllostomus discolor. Classification (NCBI taxonomy): domain Eukaryota; kingdom Metazoa; phylum Chordata; class Mammalia; order Chiroptera; family Phyllostomidae; genus Phyllostomus; species Phyllostomus discolor. The sequence continues at coordinate 153,797,169 of NC_040903.2, forward strand.
AAAGGAAAGAAATGGCCAAACAGGTACTCTGTCAAGTCTACCATACTAAAATCATTGACATTTTGCTAAACATAAAATCTTTTTTATTGCCATTGATGATATTTTCTTCTCCTGGTGTAACTATCAGTATGAAGCCTAAAATGAAACACTAAAAGAATCCCCAAACAGAAAGCAAAACTTAGAATTGTACATTATTTGTAGATGATTTAGGCTTATGTAACTATGGTAGTTTATCCAGTGAGTCGAGGGAGAGAAGAAATTGAAACTTTGATAATTAACCCAGATGGAATTCTTAACATTTTGAAGATAACGCAATTTTTTCATACTGAAGAGTGAATGGAAACCATAAGGCTCTGCTGGAGATTTCATTCAGTGATGGAAAAGAAGGATTTAACAGAGCAGGTTTAAAAAGCAGTGGCGAAAAAGGATAACGTCCTTTTTCCTATGTTTTCCCTGTATTTTTCCTGTGTCCTGCTCCATCAAAAAGCCAGCCATACATGTTGGGAGAGATTGAGAGGAAACTTTACTCGTTCTGTTTTCTGGAAATCGGGCAGTTACCTTACAGGAAACTGTGAGGTGGAGGGGAGGACACGCTGATGGAGAGTAAGCAGCACCTGGCTCAAAGCTTCGGCTTTTTTTACGGCCAAGTTCCGTGACCTTTAGAGGACAGTCTCTGTGGCTTATTTTCCTCATCCCTTAAAACGGGACTTACAATGCCTCCCTTTCTGTCTCACGTAATTATTCCCACAGATGAATATACCACCTTCTGGAAGTACACGGCCGTGTACAGATGTAAGATGGTGTCACTGTTTCTGCTGGCTCTCCTGTGTTACGTCTGATCTGCTTTCCCGTCTGCCACCCTGCCCTTTGAAAGCCGCCTTCTGTTCATTTCCTCTTGCTCTTCTTTCTAGCTTTTTAATGCATATTCTAAGATCCTAGCATTTTCATTTTAAATTCATATTCTGTTGAAACTTAATTATTTCCTGACCCAGTCCATATTCAGACATTAAATTTTTAAAAGCTGAGTACAACGTCATAACACTTGAAAGCCTTCAGTTTAAATAAAATGCGTACTCTACTGAACTCATAATTATGTACCTTAACAGTCTTCCATTTATGATGTACATCTAAAGTAGGTTTTACTTTTCTTTTTTCTAGGAACGTTTGGAAATTGCTAGTTTTTCAAACCAAAATCACACCCCCAGGAAGGACCCAGGAGGACACAGAACAGCGGCCATTCTCCACGGAGGCTCTCCCGACTTTGTGGGAAATGGCAGACATCAGGCCGGCTCCTCTGGGAGGTCTAAGTAAGTCCTTGAGATTTCTGATCTGGAAGAATGAAAGATGTAGAAGGAATAAAACAACTTGTAGTGAAATTTTTGAATTTTCAGATAGTTGTTTCAATAACTTTTCAAAGCCTACATAAATACACAAGATGGGGCAAAAGTAGGTTATAGTTGTCCATATGGAAAATAATACAGTAATTAATAAATAATACAAGAATGAACTGTGTTTCACATAGTCACAACTGTAAACCTACTTTTGACCCACCCTGTATTTGTCAGCAGTATGAAACAAAATTTTCATTGGTTTTAACATTTTCTAAACATCTTTAATTAAACCAGTTTTATTGCTTATTCACTTTTATAACAATCTCTCACATTTCACAGTCTCACCTCTAGTACAGTTTGATCTGACCTTTAATGATCTAACTATTCAATAAGTAATTTAAAATTGTTTCTTCCATCAGTCATCATCCAGTCAAATTTCACACCGTGTTTGTCTTCAGTCCGTATCGCTGGGGGCCCCACCACAGATGTGGGGGATGCCCCAGAGTGGGTGCCGTGTAGAAGGTTCCGCACCTGAGAATGTCAGCCCTGGTTCATTGTCAGGGGTCCCGGGCTTCCTTGTCCTTGCCCGTGGGCTCCTGGTTTGTTCCCGGTCACGAGAAGTCACATGAGAGATACTATGTGCTTCTTCCTCCACATCCTTTTCCACTAAAAAGTTGAGACTTCCCTAAATATCTCCTGTGACCCCTTGTGGATCAGAAGGAAATCTTAGTACAGAATCCACTTACGAGTGGGTCGGTGATTAAGTAGAGTAGGTATGATAATTCACTTCTTTATGTGTTTAAACTTTTGAGAATCTAACCAGCACTTTTAAAACCAACACTTTTCTTCTATGGAAAGTAACATTTTAGGTACCAAACTAAAGACTTACATAAACTTTCAGGTTATAGTTTGTTTATAAGAAGGAACCATTTCAGTTCTTTCCCGAATTACCAACTTTAAGAAAAAAATGAGCCTAGAAATTGTTTGGATGTTGATGTTTAACCACTCACTGTTAGGGTGAGCCACACTTTCTCTTGAATACTATTTCTGGTAACAATTCTAAAATTATCACTCTTTACACCTATTTAGATTAATTTTTTTTATTTGGCTTCCAATATGCAACATAGTTTGATATTGTCAGAGCATCTCGCTAAGAAATACTTAACAACTTTCTATTGTGTTGAAATCAGTGAAATAAATCAATGCTATGAAAAAGTCTTTTTGGATATATAAAAACAGTTCTATAAGTTTAAACATTTCCTTTTTTGTGGCTAACTATAAATAATGCATCTAAGATTAGACTTGCTTTTAAGATCCAAGATCATTTTCAGGTTTACTCGGGGGGTATGGAAAGTTCCCTCCCCCTTGTCATAGTTAGAACAACTTGTAACGTTATACTTGCAGAGTGATACTTGTGTGTCTCGGACAGGAAAACACTCCATGAGCATTCCAGAAGGAACATGAAAGAGTTTTCATCTATTGTTTGCCAGAGTATTGCACGTACCTATATGGGTTTCTGCCATTATGTTGACTATTGGCCTGGTAAAGAATGAAACTTTCTTAAAGTGTAATTCATGTGCTCTATTGGTTAAGAAATAAAATGTCCATGATATACCAAAGTACCTAATGATATACTCTTGATTTTGTTTCTTTCTGTTAATTGGCCTTTATGGATTAGAAAGTCAAAGGAAATAAGCAAAGTGCTCCATTTTTTTTTTCGTTTATTTTTCTTCTAAAAAGCAAATATGTACACATCTTACAGGTGAAAACAGGAGACATCAGTGACGTTGGTTTTTATCTCTCTATTCCTCCTTTTCAAACTCAATGCGATTTACTTTTGATCCTTTGGGACTGTTCCTGCTGCCAGTCTGTCCTAGGTGGCATGTATGACATTGCTGTTTTCTTGGAACTTTCACTTTTATTTTAATCCTAATAATCCTAAATTGTATCTTTTCTTATTAGCACTCTCAACAGTCTCGTTGTGTTTGCACTTAACAGTCAGACAGAGTTATTAGTATTCTAAAACACCTTGAAAGCAGGCATTTACACACTGTAAACTAAAGGACGTAAAGATGCCCTAGACTAAAATGACTGTTAGTTGGAGAGGGTAGAGGCTCTTCTGGATAATTTATGTTAATAAGTCTAATTTAAATCTTTGTGTTTATTCTTTTCTCCATAAATTTCAGTGTGCCCCTAGTAGCACAAATAAGTTTAGAAATAGAATGTTTTAGTCATTCTCTGGTGTTCAGAATATATGGACACATGAGACTCATATCAAAGTAGGTCTTGTCAGCAGTAGTGTGGGGAAAGGGAAGATGTGTAGGATTGGGGGAGGAGAGACCAGTTAGTAATGGAGTATTGCATGTGCCCAGGAAAGAGCTGGAGATGACCTCAATAGGGCGGGGAAGTGGAGAGGATGGTGTGTGGGGATCAGTTAGATGCAGGAGGTCTAGGAGCCCAGGGAGACTCACATTTTTGACTCGAGACAGAATGGATGGCTACACCATGAACCAAAATAAAAGAACCAAGGGGAAAAGTCAGCTTGAGAGTGGTTGGGAGGGAGGTGGCAGTTTTATTGACAGTTCAGTAGTATGAGGAGTAAGTAGAACGGGCAGAAGTGGAGACAGCTGGTGTGAAAGTATGAAAACAGAACAAGAGGGGCGGGGTGCAGGGTTGAGGCGGGAGAGTGTAGAGATGAGAGAGATGGATAAGGGAGGGGAAGAAGCTAATCTAGAGGGCGGATTGGACATACAGGAGAGGGGGGCAGCCAGTGGACCAGGATCCCAGAGGAGACTGTAGGAAGTGGAAATGAGACCAGCATAGCTGACTCCCTTGAAGTCTGGGAAAAAGAAACAATGGTACAGATTCCAAGTAACGTTGTAGGTGGAACAAGAGAAAGGATGGGCTTCATTTCTCATTGCCTCGTGTTCTCTGTGAAGGTAGAAGTCAGGACCGTGCTTAGAATGAGAGGGCTGCTTTATGGAGATTTGCCCATCTGCCTCATCAGAGCATTTCTTACAAGTGTCCAGTTCTGACCATCAAGGGCACTCTCCCTGGCCTCTTTCTGCAACCCTTTCCCCTAGTTTATTCATTACTTTTGCTTTATAATCTGGCTTCCCAGCTGTTGCTTCCCACTCAGAGGGAAAAGAAAAGTAGAAAAGAGAAAGAGAGGAGGAGGAGTTGGGCTTTCAGTATTTTAGGGAAGCAATGGAGGGGAGCGGCAAAGTATCTCTCAAAGAGAAAGAATGAGCATTCAGTGATTGGGGGCCCAGTTGGAGACCAGGAACTTATAGTGCTCCAAACTGCCCTGTTTTCCAGCTTTCTCCAGATGTGCACGTGCACCTGGAGTGAAGAGATTTCGGGGTCAATGTAGATTGAGTGGAATCACTGCAGACCTGCTGTGATGATGGAAATGTTCTATATTGATGCTCTCCAATACGGTAGCTACTAGCCTCTTGTGGCTACTGAGTACCTAAATGTGACTGCTGTGGTTGAAGAACTGAATGTTTAATTTAATTTAAACTTAGGTAGCTAAATTTAAATGTGGCTAATGGCTACCATATCAGACAGCACAGATCTAGACTTGGGAGTTTGTAGAGTACATGTGGAGAAAACCTCAGTAAGGAGTCGGGGAGTTGAACAACTTACCCATTAGAACCTTAAGCTCAGTTTCCAGTAGAGACATATGTTAGGCTGTGAAAGGGCTAGTAAACAGGAGAAAATGGGGGCAAGAAGTTGAAAAAAATAATCGTTCAAATTTACTTTGCAGGCGAGAGCGTCAGTATTCTGTGTGTAGTAGTGAAGGTTCTCCCGGTTCTTGTGAAGTCCTGTATTTCTCTATGGGCAGTCCTGACCAGCTAATGGTGCACAAAGGAAAATGTATTGGTGAGTAAACTGGCTAAATTCATTTAAATTTTCTAATGACTGAAGTTGATTGTGAAGGAACACAGCATCTAGACCATGGATTCCAAGGAGACCTGTAAGCCAATAATTGGTCATTCTAGCTCCCATTCCTAATGACCAGAACGAGGAGTTACTCTGACTTCCCCTTCTATAAGATGTAAATTAATGTTATAAAATGTAAATTAATCTAGGTGCTTGGAAATATTGTTAGCAGAAAGATAAAGTTTGTCATCATTGTAATTAGTCAAGCTTTTTGAAACTAAAAATGATTGAAATATTATGAGTAGAATTTTTGCATCATGTGCATTGTTCCTGATGAAACACATATAACAAAATGAGTTCTAATGCCTGTGACCTTTTTAAAAAATTTTTTTAATTAGATTTGATGTACAATATTATATTAGTTTCACTAATGCCTGTGATCTTTAATGACCAAGTCCTATTAAGTTGATATCCATCTGCTTAGCATTTTCCCACTAGGCATGTTGTACCTGAAAAGGAAAACCACCTTATTTTCTAGTGTCTTACTCAGCAGTTTGGTCTACTGATTGATGACTGTCTGGAGTGAAGCTGGTGCAGCAGTTTGGGATTCAGATTGTTTATATGTAAATCAAGTTTTCAGTGTCTACTCTTTTGCCCTAAGCATAGTTCATCTTTTATGAGCCATACAGATATAGCCAGTAAGTGGTGTAAGGATTACATGCACATACATAATTAATTTGACAAAGAATTTTAATATTTATATATATTTTTAAACTTTTTAAAAGATTTTATTTATTTATTTTTAGAGAGGGAAGGGAGGGAGAAAGAGAGAGAGAGAGAGAGAAAGAGAAGAGAGAGAGAGAGAGAGAAACATCAATGTGTGGTTGCTGGGGGTCATGGCCTGCAACCCAGGCATGTACCCCAACTGGGAATTGAACCTGTGACACTTTTGTTTGAAGCCTGAGCTCAATCCACTGAGCTATGTCAGCCAGGAATATTTATATATTTTTTAATTATAAGAAAAATTTTATTTAGAAAGTTACAAAGGTGGCAGAAGTGAGCTAGCTGGCTATGTAGACTTAGGAATCAAGTTATAGCTCCAAGGGCCTTGGAGCTTAGGAGAGAGAAAGACAAAGATAACACGCCTGGGGGAAGAAGACAGAGAGGGGAAAGGCATGGGCGTTCTTCCCAAGAGGGAGAACACATCTAATTTTTAATTCCATGAATATTCTTATCAGAGCTAACACATAACCACATTATCTAAATCAAGTTTGCTTTTTTTTTTCATTGTCTTTTTCCCTTCCTCTTTAAGGAGAGACAAATAAGCAGAGGAGCTGCCACAAAGCAGGCAGCAGGTGGAGGGAGAAGAAACCAAATATCTGAATAGTCTATGAACTAGACGTTTAACCTTGGCTGCCTGGATGCAGCCTGGCTGTACAAGATTCTGCACATACACAGAGCCTGCCCTGTTCAGACAAAGCAGCCATTTGGGCAGGTTCAAGACCTTGGTAGAGATGAATAGCTTTGGTCTTGAGACTGTCCTTGACTTGGGGCAACATAAAACTCACTACTTTTAATAATCTGAGGCGATCAGGAAGGGAAATTAATCTAACTACTTACTACCTTAACTTGGTTTCCTGTTCCTATTGATTCTCATTAGACAGATCCACCTTAGTTAATAGCCTCATCAAGAGACACATTTGCAATCTGAAATTTTTTTTATAAAACAACTATATAAATTACTAGGGTGGGTGCCAAAAACGTGGAATTGTCTTCTGAAGGGCGGGCCCCTTGTAGTACTGGCTTCTGCCACTAGGTGAGTATTCTAGGAACCCATCTGTATCAGTGTACCAGCTGGTGTTGTGAGAGACTAACTACGTTTGGCTTTAGTGAATTTTTTTTGAAGATTCTTTCAACACCTTTGCCCATTTCATGATGGGGGATTCACAAGAGCACCTGCCCACACCATGCTGAGTGTTCAGCAGTTTTTGACCCAAAAAAAAAAAAGGTGTGACCCCCACACTCCACCCTCCCTTTTCACCATTCACCTGATCTTGCCCCAAGTGACTTTTTTTGTTTCCCTGGATGAAAAAAGTCCTCAAAGGGAAATGTTTTGCCCAATGTGGAAGAAGTGAAACAAAAACCAACAGAAGCACTTCAAGGCCTCAAAATTTACATGTTCAAAATCTGTTCTGAGCAGTGGAAGTAAAGTTTCGATAGGTATATTGCACCACAGGGAGAGTACTTTGAAGGTAACCAAAGTTTAAACATGTAAATAAATACACAATATTCTATAAATAAATTCCGGGTTTTGGGGGTCCCCCTTGTATTTATTTTGTTTTTTCACAATAGGTCTAGATTTTAAAATGTCCTAATTTTCTGTGAAATGTTTTTATGAAAGATCATCTAATTAACATTTTTCAGTTCAAAGCAGTTAGAACTTTCTTTTGAATAAAGCACGATAGAGACTATAAGTGATGATCATTGTTAGCATATAATCAAATCAGAGTTCCTTTGGTAAGGTATTTTCCTTCAGCCTCATTGCAGCGTGTTCTTTTGTCTCTTTTATTATCCCCACCATGCAAAAGCAATAGGAAGAGGATGGCAATAATAAATTATAATACCAGAAAAAAAAACACAGCAATTATGAAATACTCACCTGGTCCCAGTTGGGGAGAGAAATATTGCAAGGCATTGTACTGCATAATGCACACATGTAGTTATGCTTTATGTAAATAAGATCATACTCTGTCTCATAAACATTTGATATCTGTCACCAGTGTGTGCTGCTTACATTCTGCATTGCACAGGTTGCCTCCTTTGGTTGAGAAATTTTCAGACATCAGGGTATTTTCCCCTTAGCCTAAGAACATCAGAGTGTTTATAACTAGCATAAGAGATCATTTCAATTAAATTTTCTTAAATTGTCAGCATTTCTATGAAGTAAAAGCTGCTTCTCAGATAAAAAGTCTAGATGAGCTAGTCCAGCCACATTTCTCCAAAGTATTTTTGCTGAGGCCAGTATGTCCTACACATACAGGTTACTTCACTTTTCATTTTTTTTTAGTGGAAAAGAACTATTACTGTTTCTTTGAATAATCTTTTTCATTATGAAGACAATGTGGCATCATGGGAAACTATTATTTATATAATAAGAGAAAAAGACAGAACACTGTGTATCAGTGGGATCGATCACTGTGTTCTCGGCTGGGATTGGCCTTGTCCTCTGGGGGACATTTGGTGATGTTGAAGACATTTTTGATGGTTGAGACTAGGCTGGGGGTGCTATTGGTAACTCATGGGTGGAGGTCAGAGGTGCTGCTAAACACCTTGCAGTGCACAAGACAGCCTCCCTCTAAAAAGGATTATCTGGTCCAAAATGTCACTGGTGTCAAAGACAAGAAATCCTGTTATATATGCTACAATTTGGTAAAGCAGGAGGCAGAAAAGAGTAGAGGGAAGTAGAATAAGACAAACTGATGATATTGTGGATGATGTTTTTTTCATTTCTAATTTTTTGGTAATTTTCTATTATAGTCTTTAATGAAAACATAGATTTTAATGTGTGGCACAGAGCTACAGTCAGTAATATCATAGTAACTCTGCACCGTGGTGGATGGTTACTAGGCTCGTCACAGTGGACACATTGCAGGGTACACAGATATCTTCATCACTATGCTGTGTGCCCAGAACTAATGTCATATGCCAACTATAGTTTAATTAAGAATGTTTTTTTTAAAGGTCAAGAGGATTTTTTTAGATTTTATTTATTTATTTTTAGAGAAGGAAGGGGGGAGAGAGAGAGAGGGAGGGAGGGAGGGAGGGAGAGAGAGAGGGAGAGAAAAACAATGTACGGTTGCTGGGGGCGGTGGCCTGCAACCCAGGCATGTGCCCTGACTGGGAATCGAACCTGCGACACTTTGGTTTGCAGCCCTCACTCAATCCACTGAGCTACGCCAGCCAGGTAAGAATTAAAAACAAATACAGATTTTTATAAGAAAATCTTTGGTGTTACAGAAATTTAGCTCTCCAGGTATTATACAAGTGAAAGCCATATGCCTATTACTAAATAAATGTATCTATCTTTCTAGATTCAAAGTTAAACTATCATTTCTGGTTCCTTCCCTAGAAACTGTTAACCAGTTTTGTATTTACTGAATATATTCAGATTTTGTGTTTAGGAAATCACTGATGTTTTCAAATTTCTGGGTTACTAAGACCTGTTTACACTGTGCAGCCTCATGTACGTTGATGGAGCAAGCTGGATGGAACGTCCTCTTCCCACATTCCTCCTGTCACATTAGCTGGTGTTCAGCTGTGTAAGGGCACTCTGCCTCACCGAAGGGCCGCCATCAGAGGTGACCTGGCTATGAGAGTAGCACTGTGAATCCTGGCTCCTAGTAGAAAGCATTCGTCAGATACTAAGATCTCACTGTTGATTATTGTCCCTTTGTAGTAATTAATATTTGGGGGCTTAGAGTATATTGTTAAATATTAAAACTTAGTTACAAAAGAGCATATGTTATATGAAGTCCTATTTTTCCTAAGTAGCACATGGCACCCAATGGTGAATGAATGTGTGTGTGTATTCTCTTTCTTTACTCTGCACAGAAAATGTACCAGTGAGAGTTAATTACATTTTCTTTTAATGTACAGCCTATGATGAACAGCTTGGAAAACTAGTTTACAATGCTTTGGAAACAGCCAGTGGCAGCTTTGTCTTGTTGTATGAGTGGGTCCTTCAGTGGCAGAAAAAAATTGGTCCTTTCCTTACCAGTCAAGAAAAAGAGAAGATTGATAAGTGCAAAAAGCAGGTAGGCATCCAAGAGGGCTCACAGAGCCCCCCCCCCCCCCCCCCCCCCCCCCCCCCCCGAGCTTTAGGAGATGACAAACAAACTGCTCTGATGTTTTGATTTGATTCGCTAGTAAGATGATCAGAATGGTATGTGGTCTATTTAACCTCAGGGATGGTGGGGGACCAGCGCCTTCCTTACCAGTTTCCTCAGCTTCTTGCTGCTCTTTCAGAGCTTGCACAATGTGGTCCAGACTTTTGCAGCTGCTTTCTTAACCTCCTTTCTCAGCCTCTGTGATAGCATTAATAGCCATCTCTCCAACTGGGAGTAAATAGTACGTCATAATCATGGCTTTTGTAACCTTTTGAAATATTGCTTAAAAACTGAATTCCCGGGGAGTGGAGAGTTTTAGAGTTAATTTATAATACTGAGTTTAAGGAGAATATTTACATGTTACATAATAAAAAAATTTAAAAATAGGTAGGTAAAACCTTGTGTTTAGATTGTACATGTATTTCTAATAGAAGAGACACTGGAAGTAAATATACCAAAATTGTAACACTTGTCTTTGGGTGGTGACCACATAGATAATTTGTTGTTTCTTTCTTTTGTGAGTTTTTTTTCTTTTGTATTAGTACTTACTAAAATTTTGATAGTGAATCTTCATAATCAGAAAGGGTTATTTTAAAATTAATATTTCTTTTTTTTTGGTGGCCTCATTGCAAAATAAATGTTAAAAGCTCTTCACTAATTTTATAATATTTGTGATTTATTTTTTAATTTTTATTTATTGATTTGAGAGAAAGAGAAAGCCATTAGTTTGTTGTTCCACTTACTCATGCACTCACTGGTTGACTCTTGTTTGCACCCTGGCTGGACATGGAGCCCGCAACCTTGGCAACCTTGGTGGATCAGGACAACACTCTGAACAACTGAGCTGCCCAGCCAAGGCTAATTTTATAGTATTTGCACACTAGGTTTTGAGTTCAGAGAAGCTGAGAATTAACTAAATTTTTCCCATCTTTATGAACTACAAGGTTGACCATATGGTTTAGAGGAGGGGTCAGTTTAGGGTATATTCCTCCTCTTATCCTTTAAAAGTACATTTTCTATTAAATATTTCACTTTTTGAAGTGCAACACCAGTTAATGCTGATCAACCCAATATTACCATTTTTTTTCCTTATCAGATTCAAGGTGCAGAAACAGAATTCAACTCACTGGTAAAACTGAGCCATCCCAATGTGGTACGCTACTTTGCAATGAATCTCAAAGAGCAAGACGACTCCATCGTGGTGCACATTTTGGTGGAGCACTTTAATGGGGTCTCCCTTGCTGCACATATGAGCCACTTGGGCCCCATCCCTGTGCATCAGCTTCGCAGGTATGCCGCTCAGCTCTTGTCAGGCCTTGACTATTTGCACAGCAATTCTGTGGTGCACAAGGTTCTCAGTACATCGAATGTCTTGGTGGACACAGAGGGCACCGTCAAGATTACGGACTACAGCATTTCTAAGCGCCTAGCAGACATTTGCAAGGAGGATGTGTTTGAGCAAACCCGAGTTCGCTTTAGTGACAGTGCCCTGCCTTATAAAACAGGGAAGAAAGGGGATGTTTGGCATCTTGGCCTTTTGCTGCTCTCCCTCAGCCAAGGACAAGAATGTGGAGAGTACCCTGTGACCATCCCTAATGACTTACCTGCTGACTTTCAAGACTTTCTAAAGAAGTGAGTATCACTGAGAATCTATTAATTGCACTTTACTTTTGTACTTTTATTGTGTTTTAATGCTAAACATCCTTTTTTTAAGATTTTATTTATTTATTTTGAGAGAGGGAGGAAGGGGAGGAGAAAGGGAGAAAAACAATATTGTGTGGTTGCCTCTCCTATGCCCCCTACTGAGGACCTAGCCCACAACCCAGGCATGTGCCCAGACTTGGAATTGAACCAGTGACCCTTTGGTTTGAAGGCTGGTGCTCAATCCACTGACCCACACCAGCCAGGGCTAAACATCTTGATATGTATAAGCTAAAAAGTGAGGAACAGAGTTACAATTAATTCTTTGTCCTCCCAATCCCTTCCCAGACACACATGTTCTATTTTCTTCCTTGTGTTTATTGTTCCCTTAACTCCCACATTCTCCTAAATTCACTTGGGCTCAATAATAGATTTTCAGACTGCATTTTGGGGACTGTCTCTATGCTGTAGGGAGGAAGTGAATAGGGATGGCTGCGTGGGAAATGCCCCAGGTATTCCAAATGGAAGGGCCTCTCTGTCTGCCTTTGATTCTGGTTCCTAATGGGTCAAAGGCAAGGCCTCATGTTTAGAAAACAGCTGTAGGAGAGTAATTCTGCCTGTTGTTCTTAACCATTCTTCTTCATTAGCAATATCTTGTTCAGTCAAGCCCTAGAATACAAATGCTTCCTTTCTCTAGCCAGACGGTTTCCAACACCTGTGAATTACAGGTACACATTTGACCACAGAGCCAAGTTTTATCTACTTTGAGAGAATCCTTGCTGAGAAGTTTTCCTCTGACTTACAGTCTTTGTGAGGTCCTTCCATTCAGTGTTGTCTAGGTTAGCCCTGCCTCTGTTCTCAGTCCAAGTCACACCTAGGTTCTCTGTTTCTGGATTAAATGGGAAATAAGATCCCTTAAGTTGGGTTTTTCTAGATACTCTTCTAGTCCAAATTTCCAGCAAGTTAACCTGCACTGGTTTCGTTCCTTTCTAATAATCTCTCTTACTTCTCTCCTTATTTCTTTTTCCCAACCATTCATTTTAATTCATTTCACTTACCACCTACATTTCTTTCCTTTTACTCTTCACATTTCTTTTCCTATTTCCATCTATCCCAACTGCCGTTTGACCTAATCCATGCTGTTATTTCCTGTCACCCATTATTTTACCCATTACAAAGTGAAAATAGCTGCACTTCCCTTTAAATAAGATAGTTTCTGTGTAGTGCAAAATAGAAGTGGTTGTGATATATGTACAGTTGTGGAAAGGGGCCAGCTTTGATTCTTATGCTGTATTTTCTCCTTAAAGTATATAAACAGCTGAAGATTGCTAAAGAAATCTTTTATGACTTCTATTAAATGCACTAAAACTTTAAAAATATTTATTTGAATGCACCCTGATGATGCAGTTGGCCAAAACTACATCAAAAGAAATGTGGTAATAGAATCACTGACAGAAAGACTCATTTCACTCTTCAAAATGGCAGCTTTAGCTGTCTGTCTTTCTTTATTAGTCAAGAATAATTTAGTGAAGGTTACCAATAACATCATGTATTTCTAAAAACAACACTGGGAAGTTTAAGTAGAACACACTTTTCACATGAAATGGCAGAAGGACAGACTCAGTAGCTAACTTTCCTAGTTCTTTTCTTCGAGAATAGCTCTACGCACTGTCAGTTTTGAACTTGAGCTCTACACTATTTCTTATTCGGTTAACGTGATTGTCCTTTAGAATGTTTTGTACATTTCTCTCTCTTCCTAGAGTGGTTTGATAGACTGCTCAGTTAAGAAGGACAGCACAGTACTTTTTTTTTTACCACATTTGCTCTCCAGCCCCCTGTTAACAACAAAAACAACAAAAATTCACAAACAACTCAAGAATATCAACATTTCATTTGTAGTTATATTTTTGCTTATTGGTGAACATCCTTGGGAGAAGAGTTTTGTGTCAGATCAGTCTCTGTGGTAGTGTAACGGGAAAAGACATTGGCGTTCGGGCCGCCTGTCACTACCAAATCCAATAAGCAATGACAGTGATTGAATCCTTTATAGGCGCTTTATTCAGATGGCCGGTGATCCGAGAAGATGGTGGGTTCATACCCTAACAAACCATCTTGCTCTTTCTTTCCCAGCCAGATCTTTTATAAGGGGGTTGGGGGAGGGCAAACAAGGTGTCAGCGAAAGCCTTTGAAATTCAACAGTTGCCTCCAAGGGGGAAGGGTAGTCCCTTGCTTCTTCCTGGTACAGACATCTCCAAGAGGTCATCTGCTTTCTCTCAGGTGCCAGGATAGGCCTTATCTGTAATTACTGAAACAGAAACTTAACATACACATTACTTGCTAGATTTATGACTCTTTACCTTAAGCTAAATTTTCCCAAGTCTTAAGCCCCTATCAGTAGGAAAGAGCCCAGGCTGTGGAAGCAGATGGCTGGATTCACATCCCACCTCTACCCCTTGTGGTCTGAGTGACTTAAATGCCCCACCCTACCCTGCCTTCCTCCCTGTAAAATGAGGGTAATAGGAAGATTAAATGAACTCACACTTGCAAAGTGCTTCCAGCATACCTAGGCCTGGGCGGTGCTGAGTCCGGTTTTATCTCCATTCTCAGTAGTGCGAACTATGGACCCAATGTGTATCTTTCCAGGCATTTCCTCCCTTTTGGTTCAAAGCTTGACCAAGCATTTGCCTCCGCTACTTATGGCTCCTATGAGCCAAAATTATTGGCTCAGAGAATTCCATCTTTTTAGCTGAGATCTCAGTGTCTCTAAAAATCAAAGATACAATTATTTTTAGGTAGGCTTTATAATTTTCTTCATTCAGATTTATTGTGATGTCAAACACATTACTATGATAGCTGAATTAGAATTGATAAGGTACTTCAGAAACCCAACAAGGCATGTATAGAGCTGTTCACTGCAGCATTTTTGTACCCATGAAAAATTGGAAATAGTTAAATGTCCAGCAGTAAGAGAATATGTAAATAAGTTCTGGTAAATTCAAAAAGATTTCTAAGTACTGGCTTAGAGAGATCTCTAAGATACATAGTGTGATGTGATTTGTAATGAGAACTATATATTAGGTCTTTGTTTCTGTTTCTGGCTTAGAGCTCCTAAACCCTTAGAATTTAAGTGCGGACAGCAGCAAAGGTGTCTCTTGTTATGTTAATAGCATGGCTTTTGGCAACACCTACTAAGACTGGCTAGGAGAACCAACCAACCACATGATTGGAGGGTTAGAACTTTCAGCTCCACCCACCCCCACCCACCTCCCTGACCTCTGGGAAGGGGTGAGGGGCTGGAGGTTGAGTCCATCACCAGTGGGCAGTTATTTAATCAGTCAGGCCTATGTAGCGAGCCCTCCACAAAAACCCAGAGGGCTGGACTTCAGAGAACACGTGGAGGTGCTGGAAAAGTGAGAGTGTGGTGTCTGCAGAGGGCGTGGAAGTTCTTCGCCCTTCTGATGTACCCGACCCTGTGCATCTCTTCCATTTGGCTGTTCCTGAGTTATGTCTTCTCGTAATAAACCAGTAGTCTAGTAAGTGAAACGTTTGAGCTCTGTAGGCCTCTTTAGCAAATTAAGAAACCTAGTTAGGAGGTCATTGGAACCTCTGATCTATAGCCGAAAGGTCAGAAGCTCAGGTGACAACGTGGGCTTGCAGTTGACATCTAAAGTACAGTTTGGGGACACAATCTTGTAAGACTGAGCCCTTCATTGCCAGTGAAAATCAGGCTCTTCCTTCCATGGGAACTCGAGAAAAGCATTTCACGGACCCGTGCATGGAGATTGTGGTGTGACAAGGTTTATTCGGGTGGAAAGCGGCCACTGTGACCCATCTCCGTCTCTCTTGCCATGGAAAAAGTCCAACCGTGTCCGCAGCAAGGCCAAAACAAAGGCCAGTGTCCAGAGTGCCTGGTTCATATTAAAGCTTAGTCCTTTGGAGCCCACGTGGTCTGCTGTGGGCCCCCTGGCTGCTGGACCCACACGGTTGTGTGTGCTCTGGGCGAGAGAGAGGTTGCGAGAAAGAACGGGGCCTGTAGGGGTCACCGAGACAGAGAACACTTCTTTGTTCCCCTGGGATTATATACCTTGGGCTTGGGAAAGACCAGAAGCTTTTTCAAAATAACCCATCAACTTCCCAAGTTTTCAAGGACTTCTAACTGACAGGCCTGTTACAGTCAAGCACCCCGCCCTCTACCTTCCAACAGTCCGGTACCAGAGGGTGGCCAGTGCGCCTGGGGAGATTTCCGGTGCTCCTGGGATAACCCTAACTCTCCTCGGAAGCAGTCCCCTGCAGTGTGTGAGTGAGTCTGTAGTGGCTATAGCTTCCTGGCTAAGCAAGCAGCTTATGCTCCCCAGTTGATTAAGCTCAATATCTAATTCTCTTTGCTCTCTTTTATTTATTTTTATTTTTTGGCTTTTAAAAAATATTTTTCATCGCCATTCATCCTCCCTGTACGCTTTCCCACTCCCACCCCTCACCCCTGCAATTTCTCTCTTTCTTATTAATGACTAGTCAACTATCTATGGTAACACTTTAACCTGTGGGATCTGATCCTCTCTCTAGGTAAATAGTGTCAGAGTTGACTTGAATATAGGACACCCAGATAGTGTTGGAGCATTACCTGTTGGTGAGGACACCCCCCACCACTACCTCCACAGTGGAATTGGGTGCAGAATATTTTATGTGGTCAAAAGATAAAAGCAAATTGAAGAACTATATGTATAGGATGATGTCATTTTAAAAAATCAAAATCCACAAAACACTATATTTTGTTTGGATAGTTATCAAAGACTTTATCATTATCAGTAATGTTTTCATAGTATTTGCAAGGAGAAGATATTCATGTTTAGCTGACAAAATTAAAAATTAATTTTAAATTTAGGGGAAATATAGCATCTTATCCAAATGCTTTATCACCATCTTTTTTTTTCACTTTCAGTCTATTAAATAGGAATGCTTTACTTTTTAGTGCTATGATATAAAAAATAAAATATTACCATTTATGATAGTTGCTGTCACCACTTTATATAGACATAAATTTTAAGTCCAGAATTTAGAATGATAGTTGATTCTTTTAAATGCATTATTTATAATTAGGGTCAAGTGCTACCAAGTGGTGCTACTTGGGTCATTTGTGACGAAAGCCAAGCAGCTGAGATTGGTTAGAGCAGTGGTTCTCAGACTTCATCTGCATCGAAACCACCCGGAGAGCTCGTTAACACACAGATTGCTGCCCAGACTCCCAGGGCTGCTGATCTGCTAGGACTGCCTTAGAGTAGAACTTGTAGTTCTAACCAATTCCCAGGTGATGCTGATACCGATGCTGCTATTCAGGGACCCCAGTTTGAGAACCCCAGGGTTAAAGGTGTGGCTTGTTTTCATTCATCAAGAAACAAATAAACAGTAAGTTAATAAGTTCAAGGAACGAGAATTAAAAGAAAGTATGTGATAAAGAGTGGGACTTTTACAAAGTAGTTCTTAAACAGCTTCATACCATGGTGAACAGGCTTTAGCTAAAGTTTACCACATTGGGCCCCAGCCCGCCATCAGCTGTCCAGTTTGCTTTTCCTTAGGAAAACTGTGTGACTGGGGCCTGGAAAGGCTTGGTTCAGCATGACAAGTCATTGAACTACCAGTGGGAGTGAAAATTCATAGCATACTTATGCTGTCTTGGGTGGTTTAAAACTTGCTCTATGAGGGTAAGTCTTTTTGCCTCTGGAGACTAGAGTAGGGCCCCCTTATTCAAGGAGGACACGTTCCAAGACCCCCAAGGAGGCCTGAAACCACAGACAGTACCAAACAAATCCTGTGTATACTGTTTTTTCCTATACATACATACTCGTGGTAGTTTAATGTATAAATTAGGAGCAGTAAGAGATTAGCAACAATAATTATTAATAACATAGAACAGTTATAACAATATACTGTAATAAAAGTTATGTGAATGAGGTCTTTCTTTCTCAAAGCATCTCATTGTACTCACCCTTCTTGTCATCATGTGACCTGATAGTTACAGTGCCTGCGTGATCAGGTGAAGTAAGGTGGGTGATGTTGGCATAGTGATGCAGCAGTAGGCTTCTCTTGTGTTTGGGGGCCACAAGGAAGGACAATAAGTGTTACCTGAACATAAGCACCATCAGTGTGATAAACAAGATGCAGGTGGTGTGTGTGCTGGTCAAAGGGCTGATCCACGGAGCAGAATGCTGAGACATTTTATCATGTTGCTCAGAATGGTGTGCACTTTAAAACTTAAAGTTGTTTATTTCCAGAATTCTTCATTTAATGCTTTCAGACTACAGTTGACCGTGGGTAACTGAAATTGTGGAAAAATATTTTTTGTTTTAATTCCCCACTTACACCAAGCCTGGTGCTCAACATATAAATCCTGCAAGAAAGTTTATTTACTTTTAAAATTTTTTTGTTGATTGATTTAAAGAGAGGGGAAAGGAAGAAGAAAACATCAATTGTTGTTCCACTTATTTATGCATTTATTGGTTGATTCTTGTATGTACCCTGAGCAGGGATTAAAGCCACAACCTTTGACATATCAGGAGACACTGCAACCAACTGAGCTACCTGACCAGGGCCCTGCAGGAAAGTGTATTCATTTAAATTTACTTCTGAGTACAATTTGGTCCATAAGTAACATGAATTCTCTAATGCATATTTTTTAAAAAATAAACCCATAGTTAAATGCCTTGGATTAACTACCTTAGCATTTATGTGTCGCTGAGATTCTTTCTTTCCTCTCACTGAGGTGTGTGTGCCTGGATGACAAGGAAAGATGGAGTCCTCAGCAGCTGTTGCAACACAGCTTTATAAATCCTCAGCCAAAAATGCCTTTACTGGAACCAAGTCCTGAAGGTGAGTCTTCTACCTTTCTTTCATGATACCCTGCTGGAGACAAATTATTTTGAAAGTACACATAAACTTAAAACTGGAAGGGACTACATGAATCAATTGATTTTACCTGTTTTATGCTGAGCTGTGCATAAATCCATTCATTTAATGTGTCCTTCGTGCCTGGAACTGTTTTCGCCATCCTGGCTTTTCCAGCCTCTGCTGATGGAGTGTTCACTGGTGTAGCCTCTCTCAGTGTTCAGTTACCCTTCTTGTCCTGTCGCCCTTACTACCAGGTAACCGGGTTTCCCTGCTGCTACTTCAGTAGCATCTTGAGGGACGTCCGTTGAGATTGGGATGGACCAGGAGACCTGGGTTTGGGTTCTGGCTCTGTTGTCCAGTCATTTCCTTCTCTCTGTCTCAGTTACCTATACCTGTAAACTTGGGCTAATTATATATTTCTTCCTCTGTTAAAGAGGACAAGGTGAGAAAGGTATTAAAAGGTCCACCAGGTAAGAAGTAGAGTTTTTCAAACTCCTGGTTGGGGCTCCTTCTAGCACTTGAATTGTTGTTGGATATTGCAGCTCTTCCTGTATTTTAATGCCTCATTTGCCTCTTGCCTTTTTTAAAAGTATATATTTTCTCGATTATGCTATTACAGTTGTCCCAGTTTTTCCCCTTTTGGCCCCCTCCACCTGGTTCCCCAGTTCCCTCCAGCAGTCCCTTCCCTTAGTTCATGTCCATGGGTCATGCATATCATTCTTTGGCTACTCCATTTCATACACTGTTCTTAACATTCCCCTGTCTGTTTTGTACCTACCGATTTGTACTTCCTAATCCCTGTACCTTTTCCCCCATTCCCTCCTAGTTGTGCAAGGAGGCAAATCGTGTCTTGACCAGAAATCTCTTGCCTTTTGTTTTATCTCAGACTCTGCAGGACAAGATTACGCTGAGACTGTTATTCCTCGCAACCAGCTGCCCAGTGCTGCATTCTTCAGTGAGACACAGAGACAGTTTTCCCGCTATTTCATTGAGTTTGAAGAATTACAACTTCTTGGCAAGGGAGCTTTTGGAGCTGTCATCAAGGTGTGATACAGAGTTGTCCCCAGTCCCTTTTAGAGCTTCTACTCTGTTTCATTTCTGCAGATGTGTGGACTTCTATTTTTAGAGCAGGGAGGGAGGTGAATTTGACCATTTGAAATTATGATCATCTTGACCTTCATAGAATTAAAGGCTTTATTTAAAGTTATACTAAGCACATTAAGAACACATCATTCTTGCCCTGGCTGGCATAGCTCAGTGGATTGAGCCCGGGCTGCGAACCAAAGCATCGCAGGTTCAATTCCCAGTCAGGGCACATGCCTGGGTTGCAGGCCATGGCCCTCAGCAACTGCACATTGATGTTTCTCTCTCTCTCTTTCTCCCTCCCTTCCC
The DNA here is from genome assembly GCF_004126475.2 of Phyllostomus discolor. Lineage (NCBI taxonomy): Eukaryota > Metazoa > Chordata > Mammalia > Chiroptera > Phyllostomidae > Phyllostomus > Phyllostomus discolor. Next base: position 153,817,186 of record NC_040903.2, read on the forward strand.
TCTCTAAAAATAAATAAATAAATAATAAAATCTTTAAAAAATACAAAGTTTAAAAAAAAAAACACATCCTTCTTCTTCCCGTGGTTGATGCAGTTTACTGATGTGAAAACCACATATTGTGACAGCCCAGGTGGAGTCAAGGCCTTCACATGAAGAACATTTCTGTGTGCTTTTGTGCAGAAAGAAAATTTTTCTCTTTTTTTCCCATTTCCTCAGAGTTGCTGTAGATAAAAGGGATGCAAGGTTAGAACTAAAATACAATTCCAACTGGGAAATGGCCCCACATGGTCTTGGTAGTTTTTATTTTCCAGCTCTTTTTTTTTTAATATTTTAAAAACTGTTAATAGTTTAATATCTTTTTTTTAAGATTTTATTTATTTATTTTTAGGGAGGGAAGGGAGGGGGAGAGAGAGAGAGAGAGGGAGAGAGAGGGAGAGAGAGAGAGAAACATCAATGTGCGGTTGCTGGGGGTTATGGGCTGCAACCCAGGAATGTACCCTGGCTGGGAATCGAACCTGGGACACTTTGGTTCCCAGCCCGCACTCAATCCACTGAGCTACGCCAGCCAGGTATTTTCCAGCTCTTAATGAGGGAGAAATTAGTGATACATTATTAAGGTATGCTGTCTTTCCTTCTTCATGCCAGACTGTTTGGGTGACTTCTGTTATTATCTGTCCCTTGATAAAGTGTTTCAGCTCTTTCTATATAACTTAAGTATTTTGCTCAAATTTAGGAGACCCAGATTAATATCATAGTATTAAATTCATATAGATATATGTTATCCACACTTAAGGAAGAGTCCACCATCAGCAGGGCTTATGTTTATTTAGTGTTATAAGGAAGCATTACTAGTGTTACTATGGGAGGCCTTTTACACTAAAAAAAAGAATTGAATTAGATTTTCTGTGGTAACCAGGGACAGAAAGACAACCTTAAGCAAATTTTCCAAAAGGGTGTTTCAGTGTAGGAAATTTTCAACTTTCTCTTGAACTTGTAGATGTTACATTTAGGAAATTAAATAGATACACTGGGGACAGATATTCTGATCAGGTCATCACAGTTATCTTCAAGAGAAGTGAATGATTAAAGTATGTAGTATCTTTCTAGCTCAAACTATATTTTGATGAAGTCCTTTAACTTTTTTATATTTTAGATTCTTGGATGCAAAACATGAAACTTCATTCCTCATAAGTACTTAAAAATTATTTGTAAGCTCTCATAACAAAAACATAGTAACTTAAGCCCCTAATTTTTTTCCCTGTAGTTTCTCCCTATGAGAACCCATAACCCACATGCCCCATTTCTGTTTGCAAGTTAGGGCAGGGCAGTCCGCTCAGTGGTCTGGCATTTTGTTGGCATTTAGACCCATTACTGTTGATGCACTTTCCATTCAAATAAGTGAGTTCCTAGGAGTTTTCTTACAGCAAGCTCCACTCCCCAGTCATTGACTCATAATATATGATGTGTACTGAGACAGGAGGTTGAAAGACAATGCTAAGACTTCCCACTGTCCTCTGTGCTGTTATTGTGACAGGAAAAGGACAGCGGGCTATGGTTTCTGGAGCACTTTCCTTCTTTCAGGTTGTGTGGCAGGTGGCCTACACACATCTTTTAATCTTGTGACGTTCTTATGAGTAGATATTAGTTCCATTTTCCAGATTAGGGAACTGAGGCTCAGAACAGTTATGTGACTTGCTCAAGATAACTTATATCCACTAAAAGATGAAAGCATGTCTATTTTACTTGAAAGCATGTGTTCTTGCAACTGTTCCCACAAAACAAAAAGAAGTCATCTGAAACTCAATTTTATAGTATTGCTTTCTCATTCCGAGTAGTTTTCCAGTCATCTAATTGGAACTTAGGAGCCAAACACAAGAATGATGTGCTCTTTTGTCTTTTGTAATCAACTAGTTTCTCCCTCTGCCCGTGGCCAAATTGTTGCTTTTCATTACCTCAACTGACCTGCAGGGTTAGATCTAGAATAGTGAATGGAATTTTATAAAAGGCCCTTTTTTTTTTACTTGTATTTCTCTTATATTTGTATTTTACTGTGTTCCTAATGATATTGTTCTAGTTTCAGTATGTGTCAGTGATAAGTCTTCAGTCTCTATAACAGAGTCAGTGGGCTGACACAAATGTGTTGATATTATACCAGCTGCTGTCACTTCCTGAGCACCTCCCTCTGCACAGCCTTGTTGCAGGTGCTTTGTCCCCGCGTCTCGTTTAACCTTTACAGTGCCCCTCTGAGGTTAAGGGAAGTGGTGTAGACAGCATTTTATAGGTGAGAAAATTAAGTTTCAAGGAAATTTAGCGTAAGTTCACACAGCTTTGTAAGTTGAGAATTAGAGTTTTCATTTAGGTCTGTTGAAATTTTGGAGTTTAGTTTGTGTTTAGTGACTTTAAATGTAAAAAAAGTAGAGAAACTAAAATCTAATGAAACCTTACACTACAGAAAATAATTATTTTTAAAACAAAGTTAAGAAAATAACAGGGTTTACTTAGAAATTTAGATAGCAGATATGATATTTGAAATTTAGATAGCAGATGTGATACTGGAAACCCCAGGATCTAATTGTCAACAAAGTTAATGGTTAAAATGGAGATTGTTTTCCCCAGGGGCTCTTAGCAAGTTAAATACATCTAGTTTGGGGTGAGATGTTTTCTAAGTTTTTGGCAGTCAAGATTTTTTTCAGCTTTAGAGTCCCACACTGTATCTGTTGGTTTTCACCGAGAACTCCAGGTTCTCCTTGGTGGCGCTATGGATGCCAGTCTGCAGAAGGTTCTGAGCGACTGGCAGTACCAGGGCCCCTCCCCTTCCACACTGCAGGTGCAGAACAAGCTGGACGGCTGCTGCTACGCGGTGAAGCGCATCCCCATCAACCCCGCCAGCAAGCACTTCCGCCGGATCAAGGGCGAGGTGACGCTGCTGTCCCGCCTACACCATGAGAACATCGTGCGCTACTACAACGCCTGGATTGAGAAACACGAGCGGCCGGCGGGCCCAGGCACTTTGCCCAACAACACGGGGCCCCAGGCCCGGGATGGCCGAGCTGTGCCCGGGCTGCAGGTGGGCGACAGTGACACGGATGCCCCCAACAGCGTGGAGGCCGCAGCGCCGCCGCCCATCCTCACCAGCTCAGTGGAGTGGAGCACATCGGGCGAGCGCTCAGCCAGTGCCCGCTTCCCTGCCGCAGGCCAGGGCTCTAGCAGCGACGAGGACGATGACGAGGAGGATGAGCATGGCGGTGTCTTCTCGCAATCGTTCCTGTAAGAGCACAGCACTCAACAGCGTGCTGCCTGGGGCCTGCCCCCAAATTAATCACCCCTGAGCTCACCCCAGGGAAGAGGGGATTCAGTAGAAATCTAGTCCAGTGTACCACATTAAAAAACAAAATATCACACCCACTTTTATAGAGAAAACAAAATATCACACCCACTTTTATAGAGTAACCAAATACAACCCAACGAGTTTCCCCTCATTGCTGTAGTTCCAAAATCCAAGCCCCCAGAGAAAGGAAAAATAGAAATTTCCTCTAATACCTCATCTTAATACATTTAATAGAATTTTTTAAAGGTCACTTTTTTTAGATGAGGGCTTCCAGCTCTGGAATACTGAATAACTAGTTTGGAGTCTTGATAACAGAGCCAACCACAGCCCCAGGAAAAGTTACCACACCAGTGATTGCGATCTTAAACTATAGTTATCTCAGAATCTACCCCAGTCATTTAATTTCATGACTTTATTTCATTGTATCCAGTTGGATACAGTTTATCATAACTCTTAGCTATTAAATTTTTTCAGAAAATTTATTCAGGCCAATTTTTATTTGAACCAAGAGTTCTGTATTTCCTGTATTGAGGAAACACGAATCAGCATCCAATTGTGGACAGAGTCACGCCTGCAGGGTCACGGCACCGTGTTTCTAGCCTCTTTGGTTTCTCGTCATTAACCAGTGTTGATTTTCAAAATTATAAAAGGAATTTTGGTTTCTTTTATATTTTTCTACTTCTCTTTTTAAGACCTGCTTCAGATTCTGAAAGTGATATCATCTTTGACAATGAAGATGAGAACAGTAAAAGCCAGAATCAGGTAAATGTATAAATAGAAATTACACCACATTTTATTCATCGTGGGGTGGGTAGGTAAGAACAGTAATGTTTGATGTTATGAACTGCAGGTAAAATATTAACACCTTAACATGATATGCAAATATAGAAAACTTCCACTTAAAAATATTATTTAAAATATGTGCTATTCACATGTTTATTTATAGGACTTAATTTATCCATCTAATAAAGCATGCCTACTTGCCCTAACCAGCATGGTTCAATTGGTTGGGCATTATACCCCAAGGTGAGGAATCGCCGGTTTGATTCCCAGTTGGGGCACCTGCCTGGGCTATAGTTCGGTCCCCAAGGCATGTGCTGGAGGCAGCCGATTGATGTTTCTCTTTCACACTGATGTTTCTCTCCTCCTTCTCCTTCTCATCCCTTCTCTCTAAAAATAATAAAGTCTTTTAAAAAATGCTTTTCATTTATTTTCTTTCTTTTTTTAATTGATTCTAGAGAGAGGGGAAGGAAGGGAGAAAAACGTTGATGTGAGAGAGAAACATCAGTTGGCTGCCTCTTGAGCGTGCCCTAACCGGGGACAGAACCTGCAACCCAGGCATGTGCCCTGATGGGGAATCGGACTGGCACCCTTTCAGTTTGCAGGACAACAGCCAACCAATGAAAGCCACACTGGCCAGGGCAAAACATGCCTGCTTTTAGAAAAGAGAAGTGAATTGATACCTTGTGTTTAATCTTGATTTCTTATTTTCATAATCCATCTCCTAGAACAGTGTTTTACCACTGAGCCATGATCCTGTAACAGGTTATGAAATGAGTTTCAAGGATCACAACCAGCTTTATTTTATTCTTAATGTTTTAGAGAGAAGTATGGGATTAAAATTTATCACACTAAGGGTAAATTCTGTGGAACTTTTCTCTCATGAGTATGTGTACTTAGTGTGATATAAAATATGTTTATCTCTTCACGTGGATCATGGTCCTAAAAGTTTGAAAAACACCACTCTAGTCCTTGAACTCCACTCAGTTCTGTTCTTCCCTCTGCCCAGGCCAGCAGAGCCCCCTGAGGCTGGTGCATGGATGGAGTCCAGGGTGAAGCTTTGTAACCATGAGGCTGTCAGCTGTTGATGCAGAGAAGCATTCTGCATCTGGGGGATGAATGCGATGTTTATTGTCAGAAATAAAAATATAGTCATTAATAATTATAAAGGACATTCATAGTAGATTTTTAAAAGTCTACATGTAGACTCTGTTAGATAAGCAGTTAAATTGATTTGAAGGACGTTTTAATGGATTAGCCAATGTTTTTATAAGTACTTTCCTTTCTATTAAAATCACCCTTAAAAAAATTAAATGAAATTAAAAATAAGCCAGGTAGCATATGTTAGATATCAAATGAGAGATAAAGAGGTAATAAAGGAACTCAGCAGAGGGAGGAATATGATTTGGGACTTGAATAAAGTATGAAATAAAAATACTACTAAAGTATGGTGTCAGATGGGTATGAGATTTATCAAGATAATCACTATTAAGTTATGTAATGCGTAATCAGCGGGGTGTACACCTGAAACTAACATAATAATGTATGTCAACTGTAATTGAAAATACAAAATGATTAAAAAATACTAATTTTAAAAAATCACCCTTAAAATCACCCTCTTGATTTAAATTTATAAACTGTAAATATAACCAGGAACAATCATATAAATGCTCTAAACTGCTAGAGCAAACCTTCCTTGACTTTACCATCAGTTATGCATTTATTTATTATGAGGGCACCAAATTGATGATCCTGGTTTTGCTCCGCTAAAGGTACTACCCCAGGGGCATTCTAATTAATGGGGAGAAGCCTCCGGGAGACTAACAATCCTCTACAGATAATCCCTAGAGTATATAAATGATTCAAAGGCAGGATGTGGTTGTTTCCAGAGCGAAGTTATTTTCCTTTGACAAGGGAAAAGACATTGAAAAATGCTTCCACGCACATACAAAAAATTGTACACTAGAAATGGTCAAACGCTGCTTAATGCTTTTTCTATACCCGGGTGTGGAGCCGGGCAGCATTTAAATACATCTATGAGGAAAATGATTTTTTGAAAAAAGGGACATGAGTTAGAAAATTAGTTATAGGGGACCGACTGGCCATGCGGAAAGTAGTCAAGAGGACCAGTGGCTGTCAGTGGGAGTGCTTGTCTGCCAGAGTGTGGCCTAGACGGCAGAATGTTCTTTGGTCATGTGATCCATTTAAATGGTTTTAGCCCAAGATGAATTTCTAATCTGCTGTTTCCAAAGGAAGGTGTTCCAGTAAAACTGAAGTCTTACAGTGTTAGCCTGTACATTCTGCTTTCGGTGGAAAGATATTAATGGTACGAAGGAACTGACGTGGAATCTTTCTGTACATTGCACACCTTTAATGCCTACTTGTTTTCTGCTTTCCCTATCAGTTTTGTACAGTGACAGACCTAGTGACCATACAGTGGATTCAGATGATAGCAAAATTGCCTTTTGAATGCTGTACGCAGCTCAAGGACAGTGGCTGTGTTCTGCCCATTGATCTCCCCTCTAAGGCAAAAATAGAAATGGCCATGTGTTCGGTGGAGGCAGGCGCAAAAGACTTGTGATGATAATGATCTTGTTTAATGTTAGCCCCTATGTTAAGTTCTTGTGTGCTCCTCTTGGTTTAGGATGAAGACTGCAATGGAAACAGCAGTTGCCATGAAAGTGAGCCGTCGGCCGCCACCGAAGCTGTGCACTACCTCTACATCCAGGTGGGGCGCTGGCGCGCGGCTGGGAGACCAGTAGGGGCTGGTGGGCACACTTCAGGAGACTAAAGCACGACAAGGGGCAGAACAGGGCACAGTGGCACTACCAAAGATGAATTGTCCGGAGAAGATTGTAGCATGGAGGCCCTTTCCCTCGGCCTCGCACTCCTGCTTTCCTGGACCATAGCAGGGACGGCATAGGGCTCCAGACTCAGGCTGTCATATGCGTTCACATCATGGATCTGCTAGCCACAGCTGTGTGAGCTCGGGCAAGGCTCTTCAGCATTCTGCGCCTCAGGTTCCCATCTGTAAATTAACTAATAACTATTTGAGTGACTTGTGGAGCTTAAATGAAATCATATATGTGAAGTAATTAAATCACATCTAAGTTCCATAAATACTAGACTGAAGGTAAGAAATCCACTTTATCTAACAAATTGGATCTGAACAAGCTAGGTATGAGCCACACACATCCTTGTGTGCGGAAGAACAACTAACATGGCTTTAGGCAAACTGGCTTCTCCTGGAACCTCTGGGGCACAAGAGCCACAGGCAGATCAGCTGCAATGAAGCATCACTAAAGGGAAGCCTATCGGCTTTGGCCTGCTCCCACACCTGAGGGGTGGCATCCTGGACAGTGGTGAGCTCTGCCAACAGAGGGACAGCCACAGACCAAAGAGGAAAAACTTGCCTCTACCCCAAGCGAGCAGGAATGTGGCTCATTATTAGTATCTTAAGTCACATCTGCAAGTAGGCAGATCTTCTAATGTGAGATAGGTACAGTACTGTGTGGACGATAAGTTTGATAGTTTTCAGACAAGTACAGTGTTTCAAAAGAGACTAGCTAGGTGGTTGCTTTCCTGGGATCAGAGCTGGTTTTTGGTATTCCCTAGCAGAAACATCTTTGAGATGCCGCTCACACACATGATAAAGCATTTCTCTCCTAAACCACTAACTACTCAGTAGGCGTCATATGCCGTTACTCTCTAAACAGTTAGGAGACAGAAGTAGAAGAGGTGCGTCTGAGGTGTGGCAGGATGGTGGCGTTGGAGTCAGAGGCCCTCGTGAGGCCTGGAGGATGAGTCAGAATTTGTAGATGGTTATTCTGATCGTGAGAGGATAGTCCTCTCATTTAAAATGAGATGTTTCTCTGCCCTGGCTGGTGTAGTTCAGTTGGTTGGAACATCATCCCATACACCAAAAGGCTGGGGGTTTGATTCCTGGGGAGGGCGCATGCCTAGGTTGCAGGTTCCATCCCCATTTGGGGCGTGCATGGGAAGCATCCAGTCTCTTTCCCTTCTCCTCTCTTGGACATCAATAAACATATTTAAATTTTTTTTAAATATGTTCTTTAAAAAAAAAATAAAAATCCTCCCTCATGAGAAATCTCAACTCTGGCACTGGTTTGAAACATAGTCTACTTTCATACATTGAATGTTACATGTTGATTTAAGATTTAAATGATACTGCATTGTTTTCTGATAAATCCATATACTTAAGGGGTAAAATAGAGCCCTTTCTGGAATATTTTTGTGTTTTATTCTGGACTTGAAGGTCACTGTCATTAATTTACTATACAAATGAGAAAGGCTAATGACATCATTAGGTTAATTCGCTCTTTTTTTTTTTTTAACATTTTATTTATTGCCCTGCCTGGTGTGGCTCAGTGGATTGGGTGCCATCCTGTGACCTGAAAGGTCTCTAGTTCAATTCCCAGTCAGGGCACATGCCTGGGTTTTGAGCCAGGTCCCTGGTTGGAGGTGTGGGAGAGGCAACCAAAAGATGTTTCTCTCTCCCCTTTTCTCCCTTCATTCCCCTCTCTCTAAAAATAAATAAAAATCTTTTTTGAAAAAAGATTTATTTTTTAAAACATCAGTCAGTTGCTCCTCACATATCCCCAACCAGGGACCTGGCCCACAACCCAGGCATGTGCCCTGACTGGGAATCAAACTGGTAACCTTTCAGTTTGTGGATGGTGCCCAACCCATTGAGCCACACTGGTCAGACGTAATTAGTCCTTCTTGAAAATTTGGGTTTAGAAACAGTATTGTACAACAAATAAAATTCTTCTTCTCGTTTTATGTATTATTTGTGACAGATTTTTAAACGAGTAAGTTATTTTTTAAATGAACAGTAATATGAAAAATTGGTTATGTTAGGGTGCTAAGATTATCATACTTCTTTCCCAATTTTTTTAATACTCTTGGTTTCTTTTTTCAATTAAAAAAAAAGCCTTTCCCATAACGATTTGAAATCTATGGTACATGATTTAAAATAAAGAATTACATTCATTGCAGTCGTCCCCCTTAACTGAAACCCTGTATAATGAAGCCCTGCCTGGTTTGCCCTTGTCCGCAGATGGAGTACTGTGAGAAGAGCACTTTACGTGACACCATCGACCAGGGACTGTATCGGGACACCACCAGACTCTGGAGGCTTTTTCGAGAGATTCTGGATGGATTGGCTTATATCCATGAGAAAGTAAATTTTACAGCATTTCTTTAAACTTATCTTTATATAAAATTCAGGACCGATGACAACTGTAATTGAACAATAATAAAATAATTATTAAAAAATACAAAAAAAATTAGGACTGAAAAAATAATATAAGATTGGAGAAAAACAGAGGGAAAATTATGGGTATATTGTAATAATCTATTTTTATGGGAACTAGAACAATGTGCCAAAAGACAAGAAAATAGTACAAAGTATTAAAGTTAAAAGGAAATATTGAAGGTTAAAACAAGGATCAGCAAACCACGGTCCACAGGTCAAATCTGGCCCACCTTGTGTACGGCCTGGCCTATGAGCCTAGAGTGACTTTTTACATTTTTAAGTGGTTAGGAAAAAATCAAAAGAATAATATTTCACGACACGTGGAAATTCTGTGAAATTCACATCCCAGTGCCCATCAGTAAGTGTTATTAAAACAGGGCCATGCTCGTTCGTTTACATCTTGCCTGGCTGGTTTTGTGCCACCACTGTGGAGCTGAGGGGTTGCGACAGAGATTCTATGGCCCATAAAGTCTAAAATACTTACTTTCTAGCCCTTTGGGGGAAAAGTTTGCCAGCCCCTGAGTTAGCAGGAAACACGTGAACGAGTGGAGTGAGTGGGAGGACGATTCCTAGAGCGGGTCAGAACGACGTGAGGGTGTGATTGACACGTGCCAGGTTATTTGACTCTGGCTCCATGCCAGCCTTCTGGGAACGTGGAGAAACCAGAAAGTCAGCTGGTAGGGACAGACATGAGACCTTTTGAGTAAGGATATGGTTATGCGGATAGAGATGAGACTTTTTGAGTAAGATGGTTTGCCACATGTATAAAATGTCATTTTAGAGCTAGAAATTGCTGTTACATGTAAATGCTAATGGGTCTAACTTCAGGGTGAAACATGGCTTACTTTTTAAAAAATGGAATTGTCCATTGCATATTACCCAGTGTAAATATGTTTTTTCCTTTGCCTCAATTTTCTTTAACCTCAAAATAGTTATACTGTGCCATATTTTTCTACTAAAAAGCCAGGGCTGTAATTTATACATGTTTACTTTATAAATGATTTTGCGGAAGCACAATTTGCAAGACTGGAAATAAAAATGAGTTCTAATGAGGACCACTAGAACTCTGCTCCTATAATATCATCCTGGGTCCTACAGCTGTGCCATGGCTCTCTTCTCCTGATCTAATTTGCTCAGTGCCTCCCACTCATTTGTTGGGTGTCTAATATTGTGCTACACCCAGAAATACGGAGAGGCATGGGTGTATGACAAGCCCCACACTTGAGACGGACTTCTTGTATTTTGAGGGAGCCAGAATTTACCTTCGAGTAAAGGTAAAAGAGATCACACGATGTGTTTTAATTATCTCTTACACTATAGAACCTGAAACGATACTCACTGTGAGAATGCCATTAGGAAGGGGAGAAAGCATGTTCGTGTAACAAATAATCATTGAGCTCCTTCCTTGTGTGCTGGGGATGGGAAGCTGGATGTTAGAGTTACTGTGGAAGGCTTCATGAATGAGTTGGCACTTGTAAATGTTGGTACAATTCAAGTGGGTGGAGAACAGCCAGAATTTCCCAGCAGGGGAAAGTGTGAAGAAAGGAGTAGAAGAAGGAATGAAACCAGTGTGCGTCTGTCTCCCTGACCAGAGCAGGGGTCTTGTGATGCAGCAGAGAGAAATAAAATAGTGAGCCTGGTGGAGAGGGCCTTGCAGGTAAACTGGGAGGTTGTGGCAAGGTCATTGATAGGATAGTGGAGAGACACTGCAGAAGGTGAACAGTGTGGACCAGTATGGTCTGTGGGAGAAGACACATCCAATTTTGTCACTGGGTTGGCCTTTCAAATTAGGGAACAGGTATAACTATAAACTTGGTTTCTTTGCTCTCTTCTGTCAGGGAATGATTCACCGGGATTTGAAACCTGTCAACATTTTTTTGGATTCCGACGACCATGTAAAAATAGGTGATTTCGGTTTGGCGACAGACCACCTACCCTTTGCTGTGAGTATTTTTTTAATTAGACTGTGCCTGAAAGTGGACCTACATGCCTCGATGATCATGAAAGTGTTAGAAGGCAGGACAAGAATGAGTTCGCTGAACTCTGCTGTGTGATCCCCAGGAGATGGGACAGGTCAAAAGGGGTGAGCTGCATGTGATCTTCTATGCTTTGCAATTGAGAATACATTTTAGTGAGTGCACTACACTTGAGGGACATAATTTAGGATATAATCATGTTGATATTTAGGTGAAAGGCATATATAATACTTTATGTAATAATTTGTATTTTGGTCTGTCACACAAGTGCTGGGCTAGATGCTTTGCACTTGAGGGGCTTAGTTCGTTTATAGATTAAGGCTCCAAAAACAAAACACCACTCCTAGACAACATATAATCCACAGCTATTTCTTCTGCACAGCATTGTAGAGCAGTCCTTTAATATATAAAGCTAAAATAATGTGAAATGAGCAAAATAGTGATATGAGTAAAAAATGAGAAAATTTACACATGGCTATGAGAATCAAGAAAGGCTCGATTCTGTATAGAGAAAACAGCATTTCAAATGTGCCTGAAAGGATGGGTGGGAGTTCAGTAGACCAAGCTTGAGCGCAGAGCGTGGTGACGTCAGGGTAGGGGGTTCCAGCAAAACAGCATAAGCAAAGGCCCTGGACCAAGCAGACACGACTGTTTGAAGGCCAGTGTGTCATCTGGTTGGTTGAAACGATGAGGTGTAGGGGAGCAGTGAGAGAGGATGCTGGAAGGTTGAGGGTCTTGTAGGTCGCAGACCTTGAGAGCCAGAGAAGAGTTTTACTTGGCATTGGAAGCCCAAGTTACTAAGCGCCAAAAATCTGTGGTAAATGCCATGAATTCTAAGAGTGGTCAGAGAAAATAAAACAGGATTGGATGAATGGTAAATAATCCATTTGGATAAATGGTGAATAGAAGCTAAATTAGCAGGAGAGGTTAGAAGGAGCAGAGAGGGAGGATATGAAAGCAGGTCAGTAAGAACATGCACCTGACCAGAACAGAGCATTCTGAAGAGTGCTAAGACCCAGGAAGGGCTAAGTGATGGGGACCTCGATCCCCAAACTAAAAAATTTAACTTGCTTTCTGGGAAGCTTATATAGTAAGGCCGATCAGAGCGCAGTGCTGGAGGCCCACTGACCTGGGCTAGAATCCTGTCTCTGCCACTTCCCTGTGGTGTGACATTGGGCAAGTTGGTTAACCTCTCAATAACTCACATGTAAAAGTTGCCTAATACTAGTACCTTCTTCAGACAGCTGTCAGCAGGATAAAATAAGGACACACAGGTCAAGCACCTGGTCAGTGCCTGGCACTGAGAATGTTAAAGCCATTAGTATTGGTGATGGTGCTTGTAATAGCAACCTATGGAGTGATGTCAGCAAAATAGTGATTTAGGGTAATATATGAGTCGGCACTGTGGCAGATACCGTGGAAGAAGGTGAGGCTACTTAAGAGGTGTCAGCAGTGACAGTGGAGTAGATTTGGTGACCAGCCTCTAGGAAAGACAAGTAAAAATGGACCCAGGTAAATGGGAAAGTTAGAAAGTGAGGCAGTGGTGGTGGTTAATATATTCTCACTCTTCCTAGTAAATAGGTTGTTTTGGCATTTGCTTCTATATAAGCTTCCAGGGGTTTCTGCCAAAGAGAAAGAGTTCTATAGTGAATTGCCCTTCCTTTTGATCCTAATGGGGTTTTGGTAAGCTCTGCATTAATGGGCTTACTAAACAAAAATATTTAAAGATTTAAAAAAAAACATTATAATTATGCTGGTTTCTGTGTGATATTCTTCATTCAGTCTTCATTTAGAAATGGATAGGCCATTCCTATGGAATAATACAACATTTTAATGTGATATTTGGCTTACTTTTATTTTTAGGCTGATGGCAAACAAGATGATGCATCAGGAGATCATTTAATTAAATCAGACCCTTCAGGTAAATCACTATATTTAATTTGTGTATTAAAAAACAGATCACGAATTTTTTTTCTCTCATTTTTTTACATCTAAAAAGTTGTACGCATATAGTGTATGTAGCGTGAGGACTTCGCAGAGATATATACACCCATGAAACCGTCACCATCATCTATGTTATAAACATCCATCACCTCCAAAGTTTTCACTTGCCCTTTTATTTAGAATTAGTTTATTATTACTTATTTCTTTATTTAGTTTGTGATAAGAACACTTAACATCTACCCTCTTAGGAAAATTTTAAGTATACAATATAGTATAAAATTTCTTAATCTGAAACCTGTTTTTCATTTGTAAAGATTTTATCCTAAAGCAAATTATAATTATTCATTAAATTCACAAAATTATGAAAATGCTTTAATTATTTCTTCCTTTCCATTGTATCAGTTTTTCTTCAGCAAGCCAGGAAATCAAAGCTTCAGTTAGATTAACTGGCTCCCAGGGCATTTACACTTTGTCTGACCCCACGTGGTAATGTGAGGCTGCCTCACGACCGGGGCCGGCGCGTCCCTGTCTGGCACTGCCTCTCCTCTGGAGAGGGCATGGCCGATGTGGCTTAGTGTTAATCACTGTGTGAAATGCACACTGCTGCTTCCTGTGAATAGTGTGAACAATGAACAGATCATGCCTCACTGGAAAGCCTTCCCTTGCCTTCTTCCATACAGGTCATCTGACTGGGATGGTTGGCACTGCTCTGTATGTAAGCCCAGAGGTCCAAGGAAGCACCAAATCTGCGTACAACCAGGTAAAGGGCAAGCTTTGGGGGGACAAGAAAAGGTGTCAAGAGTGAGACAGTAGTAAGAACATCAAGTTCACTGCACTGGGGATTTAGTTCCCAGCTGAAATAGTCATGAACATTTATTCACTTGATATGTATCCATGTGTACATTGAGTGACCACATGGACAGGACATGTGTTGCCCAAGGACGGTGACTAAGCTGGCACAGAGCTGTGGAGAGTTACAGTCCCTTCATCCATTCCAAGAAGACTTGAACTAACCTGGGTCCAGCCAGGCCCCAGAAATGCAAGGAGTGAGGTAGTCAAGTAATAGGACAAATATCTTCTTCCAACCCTCAAGGAGCTTATCCAGTGAGAGGTAAGAAGAAAAGGAGTCCAGTGACCAGAGAACAATAGGGACATCATCTTTAGATTAGACCAGAGAAAGCTTTTCTAAGACAATGACTTTTAGGGTAGAAGAGGGAAACACCATATAAAGTTGGAGTCTGGAGCATGCCTGGGAAGAAAAAAGAGTGAGGCAGAAGGAGCAAGCATGAAGAGAGGACACCTGGTGCTAGCTTGGCACATTTAAGGCAGTCAGAAAGAAGGTCTGTGTGTCTACAGTGTGGTGAGCAATGGGGAGAGGAGCATGAAGTGAAGCGGGAAAGGAAGGCAGGGGTCAGGTCATCCAGGGCCAACTTAACGATGATGAGGAATGTGCACAGGGAGACCCTGAAGGACCCTGAGGAAGGGTTCACTCCAGCTGCTGCTTTGGAGAAGTCCAGGGGGAGCAGCTGATAGCCGGAAGCAGAGTGGCAGCAAGTGAGGTGGGGAGAAGCAGCAGGTAAGAGATGCATTTGGGGGGATTGACAGGTTTTCCTCATGAAGTGGATTTGGGTGAGGAAATGGAAGGAAAACAGGACACTGCTCAGGTTTCTGAGCAGCTAAAGGAAGGGAAGATGGATGAGATGAGGAAACCTGAGAAAAGACATGGGGAGATGGCAGGAAAATTTCGTCTGAGACATGTTATGGTAAGTTTGAAATGCCTCATGAGAAAGTCAACTGGAGATGTCCAGTAGGTTGTGAGGGACTCAAGGCCGAGAAAGGTCAGAGTCAGGTACAAAATTTGAGAGTCATCAGCACACAGATGAGATGTAAAACCATGAGACTGGATGAGATCACTGAGGGCAAGAGTGCAGAGCTAAATTTTAAATATATATTAGGCAGGCAATTTACATCAAAGCATATTTTTAGGTTTGTAGTGGAAATGCAAGCTGGGTTTTGGCTCCAACAGGGAGCGCTGGGCAGCAACAGGAAGGTGGGACAACCCTCAAATACGCATGGGGAGTGAGGGTGTGTGGAGACGCAGGTGCATGCACTGGGCGTGGGAAGGGCCTTCAGTGTCATCTTTCTGAGTACAGTGTGGGATAGCATGAGGAAAGCCTCAAAAGGCCTCCACCCTTTGGCCCAGCAGTTCCACCTTTTGAAATGCACCTGAAGGAAACAGCTGGGGACGGGCCAAAAAGATCGCTATAAGAGGCACTCTCCATAGTATTATTTATAACTGAAAAATGACTAAAGTGCTTAGAAATAGGGCACTGGTTAAATAAATTATGGGACTTCCACATAATTGAATACTGTATGACATTATAATCATATTTTAGAAGCTTGTTTTAGAAAAGTGATACAGTATTTAAAAATATTCTCACCATATTAAGGGAATAGAAGTTACACAGAGCATCACGGTTCTAGTCTCAAGAGTGTGTGCATTTTTGAAAGCACAGAATGGGTGAATCTTAGACGGCACTAGTGACGCTCCTTGAGCAGTCTGATGGCAGCACTTGCTGTTTGCTTTGTGGTGCTTTTTTGTACATTCCACATTTTCTACAGTGAACATGTGTAGGAAATGCCACAGTAAATGTGTGGGGTTTTTTAAGACTTCTGAGGTCATTGGTTATAGACAGGCTCTCCTGCTACTCCTTGAATCCAAATTCATTCCGGAGTTCTTCTGGAAAGTGGCTTCTGTGCCTGGGTGCCGTTGCCATGTGTCAGCCCCCCTTCATCCGGGTTGTGGAGCGTTATCTGCCCCCTGGCAGCTCCCAGTCTGACACTGCACTGACTTGACCTTTCTCCTTTTTACTTGCACTTAGATATTTTGTTAAGGTTTCTCACATGGTCTTTCTGTTGTGCCATTCCTCTGCCTCGTTGGTATGACTTGGCAATGAATAGTTGATCTTTGCTATTAGCTACAGATTTTGGTCTGTTTCCATTTTGAGACTAGTAGAAATGCAAAACAAATTCTTATGACAAATCTTGGTTGTCCTTGCTCTTTAGTAATTATTCTCCATGGTTGACCAGTGGCTACCTATGTCTGTTACAATTAATTTTCAAGGAAAATGTTGAGAAGTCATGCCAAATATTTAATCTCATCTGTATTTTATACCTAAACTGCTTTAGAAGAAATTTTTTTCCTATCTAATTAGCTTGTTTTTCAGCTATAAAAACTTTAATTCTAATTAACAGTGCTAGTGAGATAGTTCCCTAGTAAATTACACTTCAGATTAAGGCTCTTTAAATACAATTCTTTTTCCTCCCCAGAAAGTGGATCTCTTCAGCCTGGGAATCATCTTCTTTGAGATGTCCTATCACCCCATGGCTACAGCCTCAGAAAGGATCTTTGTTCTCAACCAACTCAGAGATGTATGTATCAGATGCTTTAGTGCATCAGTTTCCAGTAACCTGAATCTTAGCATGGACATCAGAATTCAATGCAGAGTATTTTTCTGGTATTTATAATACAGAAGCGATCCTGCTATAATTTTCTATATTTCTAATAAATAGAAATCTATCTCTTACACACCTCCAGTAATGAGAAGCTCCTCACTTTTGTTTATTTTTAGAAATCCTACTTGGAGAAATTGCTAGGTTATAGTTTTGGGGGGGGGGTTAACTCTTGAGAAACTTATTTTTTAATTTAATTTAATTTTTTAAAAGATTTTATTTATTTTTAGAGAGGGGAAGGGAGAAAGAGAGGGAGAGAAACATCAGTGTGTGACAGAAACATTGATCACGCACACCCAACTGGGGACTGGTCTGCAACCCAGGCATGTGCCCTGACTGAGAATCGAACCAGTGACCTCCTGTTTCACAGGCTGACACTCAGCCACTGAGCCAGCCAGGGCTATTTCTAATTTTAAAACAAAGGAGGAATCTAAGAATTTGTAAATAAAATCAATACAGTTACATTAGTGAGGATAGGTTATAAGGATTATGGATATTTAGTTCTAGAAATTAAAGGTTCTGCCTGGTGCCTAAAGAAAACACCGTGTCCAGAAATTAAATGGGCTCTGGGGAAAATATCAGCCACTTGAACTTTTCCCCAATGAAATTTTCATTTGTGTTCTTGGTATTGATCCTTGCCTCTGTTATTGCCCAAACTAAAAAGGGACATGTTAACAACGTGTGAGGTCAAGGGTACTCATTCAAAAAAACATGAAGATGAAAGTGGAGAGTAAGGTTCGCCTGAGAGTGATTTAGATTTACATAGTTATGAGCAAGAGATATTGAGAGTTTTTCTCTTCCTTCCTTAGCAGAGCAAAACCGTGTTTTGGAAAACTCTAGAAGAATTTTACTGCCAGTGTAGCGTGGACAGCTGTGTTCATAAAGTAGTGGAGTAAATAAAGTGATTGCTGTGCCCTCCCCTTGACTTGAAATGGTCTTAGAGAATTAGGCCTTTGATGAAGTGCCTTTCTTTAGTCAAAATTCATGTTTGTTCCCTCATTTCAAGAACATCTAAACTGTCAAGTTGATGTTATGATTAGGGTCTTATTTATCAGAAGGATGAGAACTTCTGGGGAAGTAGATATTTCAGTTAATGTTTTTCTCTTACTCTGTGTTCATGGTGTGGCGTTTTTACATTTTTCACCTGGAGTTTAATAAAGCTACTTTGCCCTTCTGTGAAACCATTAGATTTTTAAATACTTTGTCCTCAGATAAGGTACTTTCTATCACCTAAGCTGTCATTTAGGAAAAGTTTGCATTAAAATAATATGTATGGCCCTGGCTGGTGTGGCTGAGTGGATTGAGCTCTGGCCTGCAAACCAAAGGGTCACCGGATCAATTCCCAGGCAGGGCACATGCCTGGGTTGTAGGCCAGGTCCCCAGTAGGGGGTGTGTTACAGGCAACTACACATTGATGTTTCTTTCCCTTTCTTTTTCTTCCCTTCTCCTCTCTCTAAAAATAAATAAATAAAGTCTTTTTTTAAATAATTAAAAAATAAAAGTAAAAAAATACTATGTATGTACTTGGAAGAATGGGCATTGGGTTTCAAGAGACACCTCAGTCTTCCCCAGTTAACAGATTTTCATTTCTGTATTTGATTCTTCCTATCTCTAGTGAATAAAGGCTTCAACTGTGGCAGTCTGCCAAACACTTGCTGATTGAATGTAATATTTTTTAGGCCACTCCACCTAAGTTTCCAGAAGACTTTGATGACGAAGAGCATGCAAAGCAGGTAATTTTCTGATACTTTAAATACTGTCTTCACTCTTGGGTTTTAATTACTGTTTTTCTTTTTTTTTTTTTCAATTAGTGATCTTCTGCCACTCATTCTCTTGTATCCTGGGAATAACATGGAGAGAAAAAAAATCAAAAGATAAAGCACTTAAAATGTTACAAGACTTGAAATACATTATAAAAATGCCAAGGACTGGCACAGTTAACGAACTACAGGGTGCTCTTGTGTGGTTCATTGTGCTTTTGAAGTGCTATTTAGAACCTTGCCACAGCTGTTGAAAAAAATAGAATGCTTATATAGCTCATTGTTTTAGAGAAAGCTTGGGACTTTAAAAAAAGAAAAATAATTTAAAACTATAATATTGTTTTGTTTTGTGGTTCAAGTAGCTTGGATTGTAAAGGGCAGACTGGACAGTCTGAAGTTACAGATTTTTAAAGCAAAATGATTCCTCCTGCATGCTATAAATGTCTGAGTATGTGTGCATATGTAATTTGTCATAGGTTCATATTGTCATCCAGTCAATATGAAAGAATAATTAGAGAATTGATGTATTATACTTCTGGCATGTATTTCTTATCAGTTGGTTGTCTCAGTGAAGCATTCATGGTCACTCACTCTTATCATATGGATGTTTATCCCTTAAACTGACCTTTCTTAACAATTATAATCATGGTAAAATTCCTTCTTTAAGTAACAGCCATGCGCCACGTAACTGTTTGGGTCAGCAAAGGACTACGTATACAACAGTGGTCTCATTAAGACTGTAATGGAGCTGAAAAATTCCTATCACCTAGTGACATCATAGCCATCTTAACATTGTAGCACGACGCTTTATGTGTTCGTGGTGGAGCTGATGTAAGCAAAACCGCTGCGCTGCCGGTCGTGTGAAAGCACAGCAGTACAGTCACGCTAGTAGGCTACCCCACTGAGGTCGGTGTGAGTGCACTCGGGGAGTGCACTTTATCTGCCCTTACATTCTAAATGAAAGCTGTTCTCACAGTTACGAGAGGGCCTAAGGACTCTTTTCTCAGAACGTACCCCTGTCTTTAGCAGTGAATGACCATTAATGTTGAGAACAGAAACCTAGCCAGGAAATGGTATTAATTTGCTATTTCTTGCTTATTGATTATATATCTGGGTGGACAATTCACTTTTCCAGACTTTCATTTTCCTCACCTGAAAAATAAAGGGATTAAATACCCTGTATGTATGTATCAGCACTAACATCCTGTAACTCTTAACATGACATTTATGGCTCAAGAGACCAATTCTGTGTCATCAATTAAATTAGTAAAGAACCATTAGAAAATACATTGAGTTGGGTTTCTACTTCCTTTGTTAGTTGTCATTTTTTGAACTGAGTCATTTCCTGTGTTTCTGGATGTCACAAGAAAATATTCATTTCATAGCCTTTCCCCTATAACAAGAGCAGTCTTATTCAGAATTTCCACATGTTGGTAGCTCTGGTGGCTCAGGAACCATATCCCACTACAAACAGGAGAGCAACTATCCAAACCATTTCCCACAACAGAGATTGCCCTCCATCACAGGTGTGGACTAGGTAGGCGCCCTTGAGCATCTGCATGTGGACTGTGTAAAGCTGATAACAAAGCCCCCACCACCGCCACCTCCCACATCGTGGGCATCGCCTTTTGTCTGGGATGAGGCAGCACAGAAAGTGCTCACAGATGCGTGTGCCGACGTTCACCACACACAGAAATTAAGCGGGATTTCAGGGTCTGTTTTGCTGAGTAGGCTGTTGTTTCTACCAGTTCAATTTGATGTGCCTTTTCATAAAAGTTGTATCATGTCAGTTCCTTTCTTTGCATGAAAGGTAATGACCAGTGTTTTTATTTCAGGCTAAGACTGGGGTAGGAGTTTGGGGGGAGTATATATTAAACATATAGTTAGAAAATGCTTAATAGAATTCATCTAAAAATTGAGATTTTTCTGATCTCAGATGTTCCTCAAATTCCTTATAAATCCTTACTATAAACAAGAGAATTAAGGAATCACTGAGGAACTCTTAAAGGCTTATATTACCTTCAGATTGTTCCCCCCTTAATGAGATAGTAGCTGTGAAAATACAGAGTAACATAATCAAGAGAATTCCAGGGAATGGTATCGTATAGATAACATAAACGGTAAAGAAAAAAATAAAAACAAAGTTTTAAGGATCCCAGCAGATCCTACACATTGTAATTTGAACTAAAATTAGACACATAAAGGTATTTGTTTTATATGCTCACATTTTTTCAGTATATTTTACTGATTATGCTATTATAGTTGTCCCAATTTTTTTCTCCCCTTTTTCTCCCTCTGCCCTGCACTCCCCCCAACCTTCCAGCATGCCCCCACCTTAGTTCATGCCCATGGGTTGTACATGTAAGTTCTTTGACTTCTCCATTTCCTCTGCTATTCCTAACCTCCCCCTGTCTATTCTTTACCTCCCATTTATGCTTCTTATCCCCTGTACCTTTTCCCCCATTCTTTCCCCTCTCTCTCCATGCTGACAACCCTCCATGGGATCTCCATTTCTGTGATTCTGTTCCTGTTCTAGTTGTTGGCTTAATTTGGGGGCTTTTGTTTTTAGGTTCAGTTGTTGATAGTTGTGAGCTTGTTGTCATTTTACTGTTCATAGTTCTTGATCTTCTATTTCTTAGATAAGTCCCTTTAACATTTCATATAATAAGGGCTTGGTGGTGATGAACTCCTTTAGCTTGATCTTCTCTGGGAAGCACTTGATCTGCCCTTACATTCTGAATGAAAGCTTTGCTGGACAGAGTAATCTTGGATGTAGGTCCTTGCCTTTCATGACTTGGAATACTTCTTTCCAGCCCCTTCTTGCCTGCAAGGTCTCTTTTGAGAAATCAGCTGATAGTCTTATGGGCACTCCTTTGTGGGTAACTGCCTCCTTATCTCTTGCTGCTTCTAGGATTCTCTCCTTATCTTTAATCTTGGGTAACTTAATTATGATGTGTCGGTGTTGTTCCTCCTCTAGTCCAATTTCTTTGGGACTCTGAGTTTCCTGGACTCCCTGGAAGTCTCTTCTCTCTTCTCTTCTCTTCTCTTGTCTTCTTTTCTTTTCTTTCTTTCTGGTTTTATTTATTTATTTTTTAGAGAGAGGGGAAGGGAAGGAGAAAGAGAAGGAGAGAAACATCAATGTGTGGTTGCCACTCATACATCCCCTAATAGGGACCTGGACCAAAACCCTGACATGTGCCCTGACTGGGAATTGAACCAGCCACCCTTTGGTTTGCAGACCAGCACTCTATCCACTGAGGCACACCAACCAGGGCTAGACCTCTGTGTTTTAAGAAATACTAATATAACCTATTTTGCTGTGTGTAATACCCACTTTTTGCCAAATTTTTGAGGGAGAAATAAGGATGTGCATTATACATGGGTAAAATGATTATATACCATGGGTATAATAATCCTGTGTATAACACACATGAAAATGTGGGCATGCATTATACATGGGAGCACATTATACACAGTAAAATACGCAATACATTGTTGCACAATACTATGACCATATTGAAGTGCAGAGGAAAAATGACAGATTCAGAGACTTCAGAAATTAAAATGCACCCACTAAGTGCAAGAAGTGCAGTGTCTTTTCTTTGACTGCAACAACTACTGGCTTGTCAGGAGAATCGTGAGCATCAGCTGTTGCTTCCCATCACCGGTATGCCTGGGTTTTGTTATAGAAATCTGTCATCTCCTGGCTGTTGAACCATGACCCAGCAAAGCGGCCCACAGCCACAGAACTGCTCAAGAGTGAGCTGCTGCCCCCACCCCAAATGGAGGAGTCAGAGCTGCACGAGGTGCTGCACCATACCCTGGCCAACGTGGACGGGAAGGCCTATCGCACTATGATGGCCCAGATCTTCTCCCAGCGGATCCCCCCTGCCATCGATTACACCTATGACAGCGACATACTGAAGGTGGGCTTAAGCTGGGCTTCCGTAGAGCGCTTAACCTGGTTCACAGAAGGATCAAGTCAGTTTCTTATTTTTCATGGAGTCCTGTAAGGCCTTCAACACAAATTCTCAGTCTGAGGCCTGTGTGTGCAGAATGTATGCATATGCATTATTCTGGGAAGAACCACACTTTTAATCATTTACTTGAGGGAATTCCTGATCCACCCCCTCTCTACCCACCCAAGAGACTGAAGGAGTGCTTTTAGAGACAGAGCCTTGGCCCTGCTGCCCAGAGCTGAAAGCACCCAGCCAGCTCAGATACAGATTGAACAGTCAGCAGCTCCAAGTGCTGGCTGTGCATCAGAACACCTGGGAGGCCCTTTGACAAAACAGATGTCCAGGCCCTGCGTGCGTTCTAGTGACAGAATCTCCAGAGGTGAGGTACTTCAAGAATCTGTGTAAAAGCTCCCAAGGTGGTTTCTGAAGCATAGCCAGGTTTGAGAGCCATTGACGTTTTTTTTTATAAAACAAACAACAACAAAAAATCCATGATATGAAGCAATATAGCAAAATTATAGCAAAATGTTAAAATTTGATTAAGTTTCATGGTAAATAACAGATTTCTTCTATATCATGTATGTTTCTACATGCTCAAAATGTGATATAACTTTAAAGGAGTAGTAGAGGAAGTAGAGATGAGATTTGTGGAAGATCGGTATAGATTTTAGGGGCCAGAGTTTTCTGGCTGGCAGTATTAGAAGGATACCAAATTATGGGTGACTCTTTTGTCTCTTTGCTTCTCTGTTGTTTCTGAATTTTCTCTGGTGAAATGGTACTGCTTTTCTAATAAGCAAGTGGAAAGGACAACTATTTACAAAATATCTAAATGCCATTTGTCTTAAAAGGAACCCACAGTGAGTCACCTTAGCATACGGGAGGGGACCTGCGGCTGTTAGGGGCGTGATCGCCCTGAGGTGCCCCTGAGCTCCTCAGGGAGAAAGTACAGATTTGAATAGCTCTCTCTCTCTGAAAGGCAGATATCCGTGTTAGGGGCTTGGACTTTGAACCCAGCTGGCCCTCCTCAGGCAGGATGCATTCATTGTAAGACTTCTGGTTTCTTCTTCCTTGAATGTGTTCAAAAAGGGACTGGCTTATTGAAATCTCTTCTATGATCCCCAGAGTAAGCTGCATAATGCTGACTATAAGCCAAAGATAATATTTTTGGTGATCCTGCTGATTAGGTTTTGATGACATTTTAATTGGTCATATTCTAGGGAAGCTTTTCAATCCGTGCAGCCAAGATACAGCAGCATGTCTGTGAAACCATCATCCGCATCTTCAAAAGACATGGTATGTTCTTTTAAAAAATCGTATGTTTTCTCAAAAGATGTTTTTTTCAGCATTAAAAACTACTGTTAAAAAAGCAGTTAATAATAGATTTGGGTGCAATTATATTTTACTTTTAAGTTTAGTTACAAGCAACTGACATCATGTGAAATTTAAGTTTATTTTTACAACTCAGCTTGATGAGGAGAAATGGACTTTTTTATTTATTTTTAATTCTCACCAGAGAATATGCTCATTGATTTTAAAAGATTTTATTTACTTATTTTTAGAGAGAGGGGAAGGGAAGGGAGAAAGAGAGGGAGAGAAACATCAATGTGGGAGACGTGCATCAACCGGTGCCTCCCATACACACCCCAACTAGGGATTAGACCTGGAGCCTTTTGGTGTACAGGGTGATGCTCCAACCAACTGAGCCACCTGGGCAGGATAAACAGATTTTAATATTACAGCCTTGGTACTAAAGTACAGCTGGTTTGTGGAGTCAGAAATAGAACTAAATTGACAAAGTTAACCTTAGATGAGCTGTCCATTGAGAATTGACCACAGTCTGATTGATGATGATTTACACAGTCCCTGTAGCAGGGGACGTCACTGTCAGGTTTGTGTTCATTTGAACTTGCCTCCTAGGAAGAATGAGAACCTGATGATTGGTTATTTTTTTCTAATTTGATGTAGGAGCTGTCCAGTTGTGCACCCCGCTACTACTTCCCCGAAACAGGCAAACATACGAGCACAACGAAGCTGCCTTATTCATGGACCACAGTGGGATGCTGGTGATGCTTCCTTTTGATCTACGGGTGAGGCTTGCCTTGCTGACAGTTTGGATGCTATGTCTGGTTGCAGGGGCGGCACAACTGTTAAAGGAGTACCCTCCACTCATCTTTTTGTTTTGCTTTTTTGGCTGGACTTATGATCTATAAGGTAGACTCTACATATCACCCTTAGAGAGCATATTTTTAAGGAAGTTATCAGGGTGAGAACATTCCTGAAATTTAGTAATCGTTTGATCCTATGTTCATCCTCCTTGCTAACCACACAAGTGCCTTTGGCCCTAGAAACCAGAGCCCCGCATTGCAGGTGCCATGTCTGTGCCTGGATGTGGAGCTCTATCGAGTGACCAGAGCAAGTTAACCAGGCCAGCTGAGACACATAAGGGGAGTTTTTTCCCTACTTCCTGGGTAGACCTTCGGGAACTTTCTGACACGTTAATGTCTACAGCAATCAAGTTCTTAGAATAGCAAGTGTCCCTGCTAATTGGGTGCACTGAACTCTGCTCATGCGTGCTGTCTTTGGGTCCCCCGGGCTCCCTCTGACAGCAGCACTCTTACAGTCATTCACCCACATGGTGTTCACTGCCGAGAAGCCCATCTGTAGCACTGTACATGCATAAGACAGACAAGAGTTTCATACTCCTTATGTCCCCAAAAGCACATATAAGTAGAGAAATGAGCAAAGAATATAAGCACGCAATTCTCAAAAAAGAAAATGCACAGACTGATAAACTTCTGAGATGCTCAGCCTCACTAATAATGAGGAACTACCACGCAAAGGTATCTCCGCTTCACCCATCAAACTGACAGAAGTATTTACATGAATATCCAGAGACGACAAGGTCATAGAAAGTAGGTACTTTCATATGTTGTTGATGGGAATGTAAATCACCAAACCTTTAGAAAAATAACCTGAAAGTATTTAATAATTTTTTTAATTATGTACAAACTATGCCCTGTAAACCAGCAGTTCCACTTTGAGGAATTGATTTAATGAAAATAAAAATACGTGGGTGTATGAATATTAAAAGGATGTTTATTATATTGTTGTGGTCAAAAACTGAAAACTGCATGTTTATCTAAGGAAATTGGTTGCATAGTTTCCTATGAAATATTAAAGAGGTATAAGGTCAAAATACATATATATCTTTTAGATATATCCATATCTATATTTGATCTTTAGAAATGCCCATGGTATATTGTTAGCTGGGGGAAAAGTATGTATATTTCAAATGAACTCTAATATGATTCCATTGTTATTATAGGAGAGAAACTTATTTTAAAAAACCAACTGTGTGTATGCATAAGGTACACTATATGTGTGCGTCACCTGGCATGTGTCAGGTGTAAACAGACTCTCACATGCGAGTGACCATGAACACCAGCTTGTTTGTGTCACCGTCAAGTTGTGAAGTATCAAAGAACACACTGAACCTTTGACTGTATTTTTCTGAAGAGGGTACTGAATCAGGGCATTTTTCTTTTTCATATTTATGTTGTGCAGCTTATTGCAAGAACAGATTTTGCTCTATGGTTTAAGGAACAAAATCCTTCTTTATTCTTGGCTTGTTTTTCTCTTACAGTAAGTAAAGTGATTTGGGGTTATTCTGAGAAGAGGGGAATACGTAGCATATCAGACGTGAGCTCTGTTAACGAAAGGGTAGAAGTGCAGACATTTATCGTATTTTTCGGACTGTAAGGTGCACATTTCCTCCCAACCCAACCCCCAAATTTGGGAGGAATAGTGGTTGGTAATGCTGCTGTTGAGTTCTCTTTACATTTACATTGGTGAAATATTATGTTATTTATATTAAACATTTTACCACAGTTTTTGCTTCAAATTTTTTTTCCTATTTTCCTCCTCTAAAACCTAGGTGCGTCTTATGGTCTGAAAAATACAGTACATGGTGATACTTAACACTGGCTGCTGCTTCTCCTGACATGAGGAGACCGAAGTGTAGATTCTTGAACATCAGCTCTCTTTCTGTGAGCTGATAGACAATTCCAAAAGATAAAAAGTAATTACCACCCTGGCTGGCATAGGTCAGTGGATTGAGTGCAGGCTGCAAACCAAAGCATCGCAGGTTCGATTCCCAGTCAGGGCACATGCTTGGGTTGCAGGCCATGGCTCCCAGCAACCACACATTGATGTTTCTCTCTCTCCCTTTCTCCCTCCCTTCCCTCTCTAAAATAAATAAATAAAAATCTTTTTAAAAAATTTTTAAAAAGTTATTACTCTTTAGGATTTGACCCATTAGTCAGTGATACTATCAGATCTCTTGGGACAATCTGAAAATGGTTTTATAGGTTGTGATGATTATTAGTGGGTAGTTAATTAAGAATTTCTCCTAAAAGATCAATGGGGAAAATCAAGAAATTTACCAGAAGAGAGTACCCATTTAAGATTGCATTATCATAAATGACACTTTAAAAAATTCACAGGTAACCAAATAACTTGCACTGATTTTAATTTGGCATAATAAAATCAGCAGAGTATATTTAACTAAAAGTGAATTTTTCTCAAACTTAAAAGCCACAACGACTAAGGTGGGTGGAGTGTGCAGACGTGGGGTCTGCTGCTCACTGACACACTCAGGAACACGTCAAGGAATGTGAGTGACTAGCAGCACACAGCTCTGTGAATGTACGAAAACCACTGAATTGTACTTTAGAAGGGTGAGCTCTGTGGTATGTGAGTTCTATCTCAATAAAGCTGTTATTTAAAAACCAAAAGAAGTATGCTAGTTGGTACATCTTGACATTGACCTTTGAAACTTTATTTTTCAGGTTCCTTTTGCAAGATATGTGGCAAGAAATAATATACTGAATTTAAAACGGTAAGAAACAATGGGGGTTTCATTTGGTTGATGTGGGAAAGAAACCCAGGAAGAATGTTTTATCTTCTGTGATCCTTACACAGTAAAGAGTTTGGGGTTTAAAGTATTGAGCTTGGAATATGGTCAGAAAGCGCATGCAAAGTAGCCCTTTCTATAAAGTGACGAGGACAGTTGGACTCCTCTTTACAAGGGAGGTAGCAGTCTGGTAGGTACCCCGAAGCTCTGCAGTCTATTCCGTGACTTCTAAACGTCCCCAAGCAACATAATTAATCACTTTCGCAAATGGTCGCTTAGGGGGAAAAAACATCTGGCTGTTCTTGATCACAGATGGCCCATTTTAAAACTTAATTGGCGGTACAAATGGCCAATGGTCCCTGTGTGAAAACTGCCTACACAGGTAACTGAACAAAAGCTGTGCGCAGGGAAACGGAATGAACCCAGCAGGAGTGCCGAACAATGAGGGGGCCCCAGGCACTTCGCCCTGGGAGAGGTTTTCTGTACTCGTTCATATACCACAGGGAGCTGACACTGAGGTCTCCGTAAACTGGAGCAGTATTGTTGTCAAGTGGGCGCCCTACTCTAAAGATCCTTTCCTCAAAAGAAACCAAAGCTCTTTACCTGTTTTTATTCTCAGCTGCAAGTGAACAATTCATAGTCGTAGTCCTAAGGTGTGTGGGTATTGCTATGTAGAAAGCAAGCACTTAAGGTAAATTATTTTTGTGTGTAATTTCATCTTTATTTCAAAGACTTAATGAAAAACAATTAAGCCTCATATTCAATTATGGGAACTCTGGGAATTGGAACCTAGATCACAAGGCAAGGCTGTTCTGGGCAAATCTTTTCTTTAAGCTTTCTTGGTCGTACCACTGATTAATTTTTTTCATTTTTGTTACTTTTATCTTGTTCAACAATTTCTTATACATTTTTTATTTCAGGAAGCAATGACCTTAGAAATCTGGGTTTCTCTCTCCAGATACTGCATAGAACGAGTGTTCAGACCTCGCAAGTTAGACCGATTCCATCCCAAAGAACTTCTGGAATGTGCATTTGATATCGTCACCTCGACCACCAACAGCTCTCTGCCCACTGCTGAAATCATCTATACTATCTATGAAATCATCCAGGAGTTTCCAGCCCTTCAGGTTCTTGTCCATATTCTAACGTTCTGAGGTTGTCATCAGACCACCAGAGTCCTTCATCAAGCGCAGGGAGGGGTGACCGACCACAGAACTGCTCCTCAGTGTGTGCCGACTGTGAATCACATTTTAGTAGAGTGGCAGCGGAGAGTTTGACAGGAACCAGCTTTGTTTCTGTCTGTTTTGTGTTGGGGGAAGGGTGTTGTTTCTCTGCGCATTCTTCCAAAATGCAAAAAATTAAGCTAAGATTCCTATGATGGTTTCTTAGCACTTCCATGGCCTCTTCAGAGCCCTGGGTGGCTCCCTCCACCCCCTCTCTCAACTCCCCAGCTTCACTTTTCCTCATGCATGCAGGCTCCCTAGCCTGTGGAGACTGCTTCCAGCACAGCGGTTTGCTCTCCTCAGGCCTTCCCTCCCCGTGCCACAAGCCTGAGCTGTTCGTTCCCAGTCAGGGTGTTCCTTTGTGTTGAGAGACTTTTCTCTGGCCCGCCATGGTTTGGGCCTTTCTCCCCAGGAAGCCTTTCTGCTGCCCATTGACGGGCTGGCTGCCTTTTCTCTTCAGCTCTCACAGCACTTGAGATGAGACAGCGCCTGCTTCTTGAGTTGTGCTCCTTGTTAGTTGTTCAGGAGAGCTCTTTTTCCCCCCCCAAATTATAAGAAAAGGTTTATTTAGAAAGTTAGAGGTAGTAGGAGTGAGCCAGCTGGGCTGTGTAGGCCAAGGAAATAAGTTACAGAGGCAGAAGAAGGGCCCTTGGAGCTTAGGTGAGAGAAGGGTGAAGGGGAAGGCGCAGGTGTGCTCTCAAGGGGGAGAGCTTGCCCAGAATTTGCGCTCTTTCCAGGCGGGACCCATGTGCCTCCTTTTCTGCATTCCCCACTGCACCTGGCTGAACGCACAGCTCACAGCTGAACGCTTGCTCAGTAATTGGCTTGTGTGGACAAGAGTAAGGATCGCTGTTCGCCCAGCCTGTGCTGCTCAGCGAGTTACTGTTGAACCAAATCCTTTCCTCCTTGAAGTCTGTGTGAATTTGCTCAGGCTTTTCAACACAGCTGAAGACCACAGTATCTTTTGTATGTGTAATGAAGTGTTAAGTTGTGTTATACTCTTTGACTACAATAAATGTAAAATGAATGTATATGAAAAAATAAACTGGAAAGCAGTATGTTAAAAGGCAGTCTTTTCATGTTCGATCCTCCCATGTGTTAGGATGATCAATCGGTGGTAAAATCCTAGGTTTGGTCACATACATGTACTGCTTTTATAATGAAAATAATCTTTTTTTTTCTTTTGGGTATCCTAGGAAAGAAATTACAATATTTATTTGAACCACACCATGTTATTGAAAGCAATACTCTTACACTGTGGGGTCCCAGAAGATAAACTCAATCAAGTCTACATTATTCTGTATGATGCTGTGGTAAGCCTTGAATTACTTTGACTTGATAAGGAAGGATAAAAATAGTCCACGAGCATTTTCGTACTGATGTAACCATAACATTGAATTGGGACTTTTATCTCCTTCCCTCATGGTGAAAGAACCAATTCTGTCTGCTTCAGTTGACAAGTTTTGGTTGAGCTTTTATTCTGGACTAAGCCTATACTACTAGTGACCTCCAGGGTGTTTTTTAAGGGTAACTTCTGATTTCAAAAGATCAAATTGTCTTATTTCATTTGTAAGACAGTAAAGTTCTTCACTAACCTACTTCTAAAGGCAAAAAATCAGTGCTGATACCTGCCAGTAATGACCTTTACTGAGCACCTAAGCCACGTGGCAAGCATGATTCTAATCTCTTCACTAACTCACTCCACCCTCATAAGTGCAGTTATACTTAATTTCCAGAGTCCAAGAGAGGGGAGTGTTAATATTGAGAATAGAAGCCTTATGCTCTGCCCTTAATTCTTCCAACCTACCTGTGTGTATCAGTAAAGTCACTCGTAGATTTGGATTGGCTGGATTGGGGCAGAGTGGTTTAGATCGCTGTTGGAGCCTCAGTTAGCACCTCCTTCCTGTGGGGCTGGGGCAGTGGCGCCTCCAGTTACTTCTCCTAATCAGCCACATCTTAATATTCGTTATTTAATAGTATGTGTGCAGAGCCTGGAGGGGAAACTTTAAAAATTTTAAGTAGTGTGGTATTATGAGGCTGGGATGGACGTAAACACTTGCTTATCTTTTCTAACTTCTTTTCAAGTTAAATATTGTTTTCATAATAAGAGGCATCTGAAAGATTCAGTAACTAACAGAGCCAAACAGTCTGCGGTTAAGGCAGAACAAATAGTGGAAGTCCATAATGGCTTATTGTTCTTTATTCACCAAAAGGCTTAACTAGCTTTTCTCAAGGTGTATCTCGAGGACCCTGGCCTTACTGTTTGTTTCCAGTGGTTCTGTCCTCCCCCCAAAGTGCTGCTGCCCTTTAGCAGTGACGGATACAGTATGATGCCAATCAAACACTGGCAGAAACCCCAGGGAACTCGTGGAGGGGCTTCAGGTCAGCCGTGTTCACATCCCACAGCCACAGCCAGGCTGCCAGCGCCAAAGGAAGTGCTGAGCCTGTCAGTACGAAGTCTTTGGCAGGGGTCACAGATCAGTGGACGCCCGGCCCCACCCAGACAGAAGCACCCTGGTTAAGCCTGTCCAACTCTGAGCTGCCGTATCATTCAGCAGATGCAACTTTCCCCTTTTTAATTCTTTCATGTCAGGGCCTTTCAAATTGTAAAACAATGTTAGTTTTATGTGAATTGGGAAAAAAATTCGTAAATTGCAGAATTATTCCATCCTTCATAATTAGGAGCAGTTTATCCAAAATAAAGACTGTACTTGTCAGAATTAACCTGAAAATTGTATCTTGTTCAGGACCATTTGATCACTGTCACTGTTACCTTTTTCTTCTACATTAGACAGAAAAGCTGACGAGGAAAGAAGTGGAAGCTAAATTTTGTAATCTCTCTTTGTCTCCTAATAGTGTAAGTACCTCCTAATGGAGTCATTACAGCTCACACTCTGAATTTGTGATACCAGGAAACATCTCCAGATTCTTGCTGCAGTAAGGCAGCTGCACTTCCTGCTACCACCTCGCAGATGCAGTTTTCCCTTGAGTGTTAATAGGTACCATGGCAACCTCTGGGATTAAGGAAAGAGAAAAACCAGTGTTGTGATCAAAGAATGCCTCTCCATGCTGCTGTTTAATGTGCTGTAATCATCGTGTTCGTTCTCCATCACCAGATGCCTCTCTTTCACACCCTGTGTAGAGGCCGTGCTTGGTAGAGCCTCCTGCTGAGCAGATCTGGTACTCGCTGTCCTCTTCTGAAACAAAGTCTATAGGGCCCAAATAAGACACACAGAGCTCTGCAGATTCATTGGGGTATCCACCCATCCCACACCCCACTGATCCCAGCTGGGTCTTGAATTAAAGCTCTTGCTTTTCTGGTACATTTCCTGCTCCTAAAATCTTGCATTTGATCCCACTGGGCGTGAGGACTATCTCTTGGGGTAACCAGGTTTGTTGTACTCTCTCCGCAGTCATCAGATTGGGCCCAGATCTTTGGCAGAATAAACTGTACTTAACTGAGTTGCTGAAAAGCAGAAGACAACAGGGATTTCTTATATTTTCCTGAATATTTATATAAGAGAGATTTTTTTAAAAATCTTTCCAAAACCCTTGTAGCCCTTGGACTGACACACAGTTACATGATCCTGTGGTGATCAGCAGAATTCACATATGGGATAGATTAAAATATGGTTATCCACAGGTCAGGCAGAGTCACTCAATCTCTTGGACACTTACAGTGTGGCAGGCAGAGTGCTAGGGATATAACAAGTTGAGGAGTCCACAGACTGCTTTCAATTCCTAACCAGTATTGGCCTTTAAAAAGCCACGAGGGGATGTGGGCAGCATGTATCTACCCTCCACTCTTCAAAACAGCTTTCACAGGGCACACGTAAACCACCGTTTAGGAGGTCCCGCAGTCCTGGCTGGTGTGGCTTAGCGGGTTCAGTGCTAGCCTGCGAACCAAGCCGGTTTGCTTCCCTGTCAGCGCAGGGCACCTGTGCCTGGGTTGTGGGGCCTGTTTCCCCTGTTGGGAACCTGCGAGAGGCAGCTGATCAGTGTTTCTCTCCCTCTCTTCCCCTCCCTCTGAAAAATAAATTTTACATATCTTTTTAAAAAAAAAGTCACCCCTACCATTTGCAGGCAGGGAAAGTAAAGCAGACACATAGCACAGGGAGTTCTAGAAATTCAGGCTCAATTTTCAATGTTAATTATTGGAGGAGATACTGATGATATGCAAAGAGACCCGATGACATAATATTCTAATACAAAAAACAGTATTTACTTAATACCCTAGACATGTACACAAGACATACCTATGCACACAAATAGTTTGTATATATAAATAGCATAAAGAAGCTACTCAAGAAACTGCCTGATTCAGCATTTCTCTACCTGAAGGTTCAAGCCCAAAAGGTTCTTTGAACTAATGTCACATTTCAAAAAGATTTCCCTCTCACACAGGAAAATGACATTGGTTGCTAAAGTGTCAGCTTCTTTTTGCTGATCTCTACCCACTGGTCATTTGATGATGATGATGATAAGTGTTAATTCAGAGTTATGGTTGGTCAGTTTAAAAGGGAACAATTAGTATCTAATAAAGACAGTTGGTATTGTCATTATTTAAAAATGGAACTCCAGGATATTAAAAATGGAGCAGAAATATTACAAAACAGTTTCAGATATCTGGGCCAGTCATCTTATTTTACAGAGGAGGTGCTGAGGCCCAAAGAGATGTTGTGGGTTGTCCAAAGTGACATGGAGTTAGTTGGTGACAGGGTGAGGACCCAAACCTGGGGACGCTGACTTGAATGCCTGGTTATTTTATTAATGGGGGGATTTAATGTAAAGGTTTATTGAGAAGAAATAATTTTATTAAGAAAAATTAAAATGAGACTATTTAAAAATTAAAATAATTTCTCTTTAGTAAAGAGATTATAGGAGATTTTAACAATTTGGGTTTTTTTGTGTTTTTTTAAGATTTTATTTATTTATTTTTAGGGAGGGAAGGGAGGGGGAGAGAGAGGGGGAGAGACAGACAGACAGACAGACAGACATTAATGTGCGGTTGCTGGGGGTTATGGCCTGCAACCCAGGAATGTACCCTGGCTAGGAATCGAACCTGGGACACTTTAGTTCCCAGCCCGCACTCAATCCACTGAGCTACGCCAGCCAGGGCAATTTGGGGGTTTTTAAAAATACAAATGATTTGTGATTATTACATTAAACTATATTAATCTGACTCTTCATTCAGCTCTTAGTTTCCAGTTGCCAATTTAGAGTTGAACTAGGTTCTGCTTGCCTACAGCCTTGATGTAGCTATAATCTTGTTTCTTAATAATTTCCACTGAAGCTCCTGTTAGTTTTCTCTGAGATGCATTCCCCCAGCTACAAATAAGAATCATTCAAGCAAAGGAAGGAGAAGGGATTTTTGACTGACTTGGTGTGGTATTAGAACAAGCCAGACTTTGCCTTCCTGCCCCCACCCCACACTTGTGTGCCTGTAGTAATGGGAATATATGAGAATGAGGATGGAAAGGGGAACAATGCTGGCTTGAGAATATATAATGGAGGCTCTGCTAGAGCCAGGGTCTGCTCTGCTGGGGTCAGCATTAACTATGAGTAAGTGTGTGACTAAAAATGGACTGTGAAGAGGTGCCTGAAGCACTTCTGCGAGGTGCTTTAGAGTTGTTGGAAAAGGATAATCCTCATTTGGGACTGTGGTAAAGGCTAAAATAACCAACTACAAAATCCTCCTCTTGGAGATGCAAAGGCTCTGCCAGGTCCCCCCTGAGTGTACAAAACGCAGTGCAAAGTAAGTCTTCCCTGCTGTGGACTGGAAGCTAACTGTGCCTCTTTGCTTTCCAGCTGTGTCGACTCTACAAATTTATTGAGCAGAAGGGAGATTTGCAAGATCTAACACCAGCAATAAATTCATTAATAAAACAGAAAACAGGTGTTGCCCAACTGGTGAAGTATGGCTTAAAAGATCTAGAGGAGGTTGTTGGACTGTTGAAGAAACTTGGCATAAAGTTACAGGTTTGGCAACTGTTTGGTTCTGGCAGTACAGACTTGTAGCATTAATAACAGCACAAGAGGGAAATGGGCTTTGTTTTATTAATGCTAATAATGTTTTATTTTTCCAGAAGAGCTCTGCTTTCTACATTTTGGAACATGATATCTAGTAATAATTCTGGCTTAAGTCAGAATTTCTGTGCAAGCATCACAATTCCTATTGTGCAGCAATTCTTATTATGTCTGCCTTAGAGAAGTGCTTATTCTTGAAGAGGGCAGTTTCTTTGAGTTGGTGGGCTGAAGCGAAACAAACTTTGTGCCAGATCTTACAGAATATTTGGTTTATGCTAATAGGTTGCCCTGATGCTGTTGATGGAAAACAGTGCCTTTGACATGTTTGTGGTGTTTCCCTGGGCAGGTCCTGATCAACTTGGGCTTGGTGTACAAGGTGCAGCAGCACAGCGGGATCATCTTCCAGTTTGTGGCGTTCATCCGACGGAGGCAAAGGGCTGTGTCTGAAATCCTTGCGGCTGGTGGCCGATACGACCTGCTGGTGAGGGCTGGCCCTGGATTTGTGGATCTGTTCCGGCTTCATTTTATTTCTTTCTCAACTTGTTATTTTGAAATTTTTCAGACCTACAGAAAAATTGAACCAGTAGTACAATTATAATTGAACACCCATATATCTTTTATCTGGGAAGAGGGATGGAAATGTCTTGCAGGCCATACTTGTAATGTTTTTGAAGTTTTATTTTAAAATAATTATAGATTTACAGAAAATTGCAAAGATAGTACAGAGAGGCTTGTTTACCTTTACTTCATTTCTTCCCATAGTTAAACCTGGCATAACTGTAATAAAATACCCACGCCAGGAAGTGGACATTGGGTTACTGAGGGTGTATGACTCTGGGCCATTTGACCCACACATGGATCCCGTAACTACCGTGACGTGTGGGACCCGTGTCTGCCTGTGTGTCCCTTACCCCACCCACCCTGCGATGTGCTGTGCTACACACATTGAGGCCCACATCAGACAGTGTTATGCTTATTCCTTTGACTTGGAAAAACTCAAGAGAAGAAGAGAGTCTATTGTATTTCCCCCACATTTCTGGTTTCTGATGAGAAATCTGCTGTTATTGGAATTATTTTTCCCCTATAGGAATGGTGATTCTCACTCGATGGTTTTAAAGAGTTTTTTTTTTCTTTGTCTTTAGTTGGAAGTTTAGTTATGGTGTTTCTTGGCTGGAACAGGGCAGGTATTGTCTAAGTTTTCTATGCTGCTGGGTCGCTCCTTTTTTGGTCTTTTGGCCAGAAAAAGTAGGGGGGTTTTTTGTTTGTTTGTTTTTTTAATATTTTATTTACTTATTCTTAGAGAGGGAAGGGAGGGAATAAAGAGACAGAGAGACAGAGACATTAATGTGCAGTTGCTGGGGGTTATGGCCTGCAACCCAGGCATGTACCCTGGCTGGGAATCGAACCTGCGACACTTTGGTTCACAGCCCACGCTCAATCCACTGAGCTATGCCAGCCAGGGAAAAATAGGTTTTCATCAGGGCTTTTCTGTTGTTTCTCTTTGGCCTGTCTGGGTTGCAGGTTTCTCCAGCACCCAGTCCAGCATAGATGGGGCAAAGACCAAACCCAGGGAACTAGCCACACGTCCCGTGGTTCCTGGCTCCTTTCTACTTCCGAATCTTTTAATGTTCGTTTTATCTGTAGTGTCCAGGAATTTTGGCTGTACTTAGCAGGAGGAATAGGGAGAAATGTACTCACTCATCTTTTGGTCCAGAACCTGTATGTTGCATTTTAAATTGACTAGTAATATAAAATAGTAAAGAGAAACAGGTGGAATTAATTCTAATAATATGTTTCACTTAATACAGTATATCCAAAATATTATTTCAACATGTAATTAAAACTTTAAAAATTATTAATGAGCTATTTCAGGTTTCCTTTTTTATTGTGAATCTTTGTGACCAGTGTGTATTTTACACACCACACACTTCAGCTCACATTAACCGTATCTCAAGTGCTCAAGCCACGTGTGGCTAGCAGCTGCCATAGTGAGCAGTGCACTTTCAGATGTGACATTGTCCTAAATTTGCACACGTGCTTGCTTCTCACTTGCCACATACACACGCACGTCTTTTTGTTGAACCCTTTGATGATAAGTTGCTGAGAGTGCATGCCCTCTAAACATTGCTTTGCCCTTAATTACAATTGCTTTTCTATTTCGTGACCAGACCTGTGCATCTTTCTCTGCAGATTCCCCAGTTTAGAGGACCACAGGCTCTGGGGCCAGTTCCCACCGCCATTGGGGTCAGCATAGCTATCGACAAGATATCTGCTGCTGTCCTCAACATGGAAGAACCTGTAAGTTCTGCGTTTTCTTTCCAGTGTGCCTCAAGTTGCCTTTTATTTTGCAGTCATGTACGTGGAACCCCCAGATACAGCAGCGATAGACTAGGATTTGGGAGCCCATCTTTGCCGTGATAGAGAAACCCAAAACCTGGTGTGAATCCTTGCATTTCAGTTCTCAGGCTCTAGCTGGGGGACCTCAGACAATCCACTCCTCCTTTTCTAGCCTCACTCCCCTCATCCGCAGTGACCTATATAAGTGGGAAGTGTTATAGTTGTTAACGTACTCATACCAAAGCCCGTTGTTCAGAAATCCTCCTGTAGTCTAGAGAACTAAAAATGGTTCTTTTTCCATTGTGTTTCAGGCAAGATTAGTTTTCTCAGAGGAAAAGTATCTTTCTGATTGATGGCTTAGGGTAACTGAAATAACTTCTAAAAACACTAATATTAAAGTTTTTTTACTGTGTTATTTCTTTTTTTTTTTTTTTTTTACTATATAATTTTGAAGCAAAGGCTTCTGCACAGATGTTGCTGCACCAGATTTCAAAACCCCTGTCTTCGCATGAGCATTGCCTCCCTCCTGGTATTGGTGCCCCCACATGCCTGCAGTCAGGCTTTCCTCCATGTCACCACTCTCTTTCTGTCCCAGGTTACAGTGAGCTCTTGTGACCTCCTGGTTGTAAGTGTTGGCCAGATGTCCATGCCCAGGGCCATCAACATCACCCAGAAGCTCTGGACGGCGGGAATCACGGCAGAAATCATGTATGACTGGTCGCAGGTAATGAGACAAATGGCACCTTGGAGTGAAGTGCAGAGAGTCACGGCTTCCACGGCAGCTCGTCCTCCCCCACTGTGGGTTCTCAGACTCTCTGCGGTCACAGTTGCTCCCTGTATGCCTTTCTCATGGCCGCAGTAACCAATCACCACACACTTAGCAGTTACAAACAACACAGTTTATTAGTTGAGTACATTTCTGGACTTCAGAAGTCTGAAATCAATAGTAACTGGACTCAACTCAGCGTGTTGATAGGGTTGTTCTTTCTGAAGGCCTTGTGGGTGGATCCACTTCCTGGCCTTTTCCAGCTCCTGGAGACTTCCCCTGTTCTTTGGCTCCTGCCCCCATCCTCCGTCTCGAACTTGGCAGTGTAGCATCGTCCTTCCTGTCTGACCTCTGCTTCTGCCCTTACATCTCTCTAACTCTGACCCTCCTGTTTCTTATTACAAGGACCCTTGTGATTGCACTGGGCCCACCCAGATAACCCAGGATAATCTCTCTATCTCAAGATCCTTAACTTGACCACATCTGCAAAGTCCCTTGTACCACATAAGGTAACAAATTCCTGGGCCCTGGGGATGAGGATGAGGACACCTTTGCCATCCATTATCCTGCCTAC
Organism: Phyllostomus discolor; assembly: GCF_004126475.2. Classification (NCBI taxonomy): domain Eukaryota; kingdom Metazoa; phylum Chordata; class Mammalia; order Chiroptera; family Phyllostomidae; genus Phyllostomus; species Phyllostomus discolor. Next base: position 153,855,563 of record NC_040903.2, read on the forward strand.
CACACTCCCCAGAGGCATTCTGTGTCTACTGTGTTCCTCAGACTTCCCGTATGTGACTGAACCCCTGGGCAGCCATCAAGTTGTATGCATGTTCAGCCACACTCAGTGCCCCAGAGCCTGAAGAGATAGATGCCTGGGGAGGCAGACCCCCTCTCCCTGTGGCTCTTTTCACATCGCCTGACAAGTTGTTTCTGAAGCTGCCGCTGTCCATTTTTGTGTTACGTAAAAATTCATGTCAGAAGTGGGCTGGGCAATAGTTTTTAATCATTTCAGAGCAGTATCCTCTTCCGTATGTTAACTTGCTTCTTAAATAGTTAGAGAAGTGCTGTGTCTTTCAGTAAAATGTAACAGTGACTTCAGTCCTGCCCAGTGACATCCCCTTGCAGGCTTCTCTGCTCCGATGTTCTTTGCTTTATCATTCAATTCTGCTTTTCACCTTCCATTATTTTTTGCCTTTGCTTTCTTCAAAAACCTTTTGTGTGTGTATGTTGTATAATTCCTGGCACCTCCCATCAAGATTTGAATCTTCTGAAGAGTAAGGGGGACGTGGAGCAGGGTACAGGGGGATAAATGGTGATGGAAGGAGACTTGACTTGGGGTGGTAAGCACACAATGCAGTGTAGAGACGGTGGGTTGTGGAATTGTGCACCTGAAACCTGTATGATTTTGTTAAGCAGTGTCACCCCAATGAATTCAATAAGAAGAAAAGGGAGGGAAAGATCTGAAGCTTCTGAAAACCTCTTACTGTGTTCTGACCGCATTGACAGCCCATGGCCCCTTAGAACAGCAGTGAGAGTAATGACAGCAAGAGAGGCCTTACCCTTCCTTCGAATTCTGTACAATTCTTGCTTAATATTTATAATCCCTGAGGTCAGCATGTTCACTTTGAGAATGCAGTTGAACACAGTGTTTTCATTCCTTTTAATTCCTTGAAGCTGCCCCAGGTGCTCCATGTTTATTTCATACACTGTTTGTTTATTTCAGTCCCAAGAGGAATTACAGGAGTACTGCCGACATCACGAAATCACCTATGTGGCCCTCATCTCAGATAAAGAAGGGAGCCATGTCAAGGTAAAGACCAAAGGAAAGCTTTCCCAGTTCAATAGATTCCAAAACTTTGTGTTGACTGTGGAGTACCCGACTTCCCACTTGCGTGTGGGTGGAAGTCCATCACTTTTCTTGCTCTCCTTCTGAATTGCTGGGTTTGTTATTAGAGAGAACATACAATAAGGAGGAGAGAATCTGAACATTTCCTTAGAACTTAAGAAAAAACTACCATTGTAGTTTTTTCTCCTTATGTTTTTTTCCGTCTAAGAAAATAAAAATAATAATTAGAACTGATACTGGTGACTGACAAATTCCCTGGCTGCTTACTAACCAGTTTTACTGTTGTGTTTAACTAACAATGCTCAGAACTATACGACCCCATAACTTTTATTTCTGTTTTTAAAGGGAAAAAATCAAAATCAACATTTTTCTCCTTGTTTTTCTCTTATAATGTCATTGTCTAGTTTTAATGAGTGTAATATTGACTGCATAAAATGAATTGGACAGTGTTCACTCCTTTTCTGTTTTCTGGAGAATTTTATTTAGAATCGGTGTTATTTCATCCTCATATGTTTGGTAAAGTTCACCAGTAAAGCCACGTGGGCTTAGATACAGTGTTCTTCAGGTCGCCTCTTTCTTCATGAGTGAGTTTTGGTAGTTCGTATCTTTCTTAGAACGTTTCCATTTCATCAGAGTTTTCAAACATTCCCTGTTCTCTCACTTCTGTAGGATCTGTAGTTGTGTCCCTCTTTCATTCCTGAATCGGTAATTCATGTCTTCCGTCTTTTTTTTTTTCCCCCCTGATCAGCCTGACTAGAGGTTTATCAATTTTTGTCTTCAGAGAACTAGCTTTTGGTGCTGAGTTTTCTCCGTTTTTTGTGTGTGTGTTTTCTACTTCTTGATTTCCGTCCTTTTTTTTTTTAAGATTTTATTGATTTGTTTTTAAAGAGAAGGGAAGGGAGAGAGAAAGAGAGGGAGAGAAAGAGCGATGTGTCGACCTTTGTGAGAGATACATGGATTGGTTGCTTCTCACTTGCCCCCTACTGGGGACCTTGCCCACACCCCAGGCATGTGCTCTTACCGGGAATCAAACTGATGACCTTTCAGTTCACAGGCCAGAGCTCAATCCACTGAGCCACACCAGCCAGGGTTCTATTCTTGATTATATTTTTTCATTGTGCTAATTTTGGATTTGGTTTATTCTTTTTAAGTTTATTCTCAGACAGAGCTCTAGATCAGGGTTTAACAAACTCCAGCCTGCAGGCCACATCTGGCCTATGGCGTATTTCTTACAACCTGTGAGCTACAAGCCCTTTTTTTGCTCTTTGTGTTTAAAGAAGAAGTGTGAGATAGAAACAAGGTGTGGCCTGCAAAACAGACTTTATTATCTTGTCCTTTACCGAAAAAAAAAAAAACAAAGCTGGCCACCTGGCTTAGATCACAGATTATAGATTTTCTTCTTTTCTCAGTATAAGCATTTTAATGCTATCATTTTCACTCTAAGTACTGCATTAGTTGCATACCACAAACTTTTTATATAGTTGTTTTATTTTCACTCATTCAGAATATTTTCTAATTTTCTTGATGATTTCTTCTTTTATCCATAGGTTATTTAGAAGTGTGTGTTTTAATTTCCAAATATTTGGGTATTTTTTGAATATTTCATTAAGGATTTCTAGTTTAATTCCTTTGTGGACAGAGATCATACTTTATGTGATTTCAATACTTTAAATTTTATTGAGACAAGTTATAAAGCCCAAAATGTCTGTTATTGTAAATGTTTCATGCGCACTTGGAAAAAATGTGTATTCTACATTGTTAGGAGTATTTAATAAACATCAATTTGGGAGGTTCTGGCCAAAATGGAGTCATAGGTAGAAACATTTCACTTCCTCACACAACTAAAAGAAGGATAACAACCAGTTTAAAAACAAAAAAACAACTAAAACTGCCAGAAATTCAAACTGCATGGAAATCTGACAACCAAGGAGTTAAGGAAACATTCATCCAGACTGGCAGGAGGGGCAGAGACAGGAAGCTGGGCAGAGAGGGCGCAAGGCAAGGCAGCAGCTGGCAGACAGGTGGGCCCTACATTCATTCATGTGCCAGTAAGCCAGGAATAACAATTGGAAAGTGAGACAGACCACAGAACCCAGGGTTTCAGGGCTGGAAAAACACTCAAAACCTCTGGCTGTAAAAATCTGTGGGGGTTGTGTCAGTGGGAGAAGCTCCCAGTCCCACAGGAGAGTCCATGGGAGAGGCCCACAGGGTCCTAGAATGTGCACAAACCCACCCACCTGTGAATCAGCACCTAAAAGTGCACAATCTGCTTGTAGGAAGTGACAGAAAGTGGGGCCAGAGCTGAGCCAGCTGCATTATTCCCTCTCAGACCCCTCCCCCGCATACAGAGCCATAATGCAGCAAAGAGGGTTGCCCTGCCCTGGTGAATACCTGAGGTTCTGCCCCTTACTACATAACAGGTGTGCCAAGACAAAGAAATATGGCCCAAATGGAAGAACAGATCAAAACTCCAGAAAAAGAATTAAGCAAGGAATAGATACACAACCTATCTGATGCAGAGTTTAAAACACTGGTAATCAGGATGCTCACAGAACTGATTGAGCTCAGTCACAAAATGAAGGAAGAGATGAAGGCTATACATAGTGAAATAAAGGACAATATACAGGGTACCAACAGTGAAGGAAAGGAAACTGGTACTCAAACCAATGATTTGAAACAAAAGAGAGAAATAAACATTCAACCAGAACAGAATGAAGAATCAAGAATTCAAAAAATTGAGGAGAGGCTTAGGAACCTCTAGACAACTTTAAATGCTCCAACATCCGAATCATAGGGGTGCCAGAAGGAGAAGAGGAACAGCAAGAAATTGAAAACTTATTTGAGCAAATAATGAAGAAAAAACATCCCCAATATGGCAAAGGAAATAGATTTCCAGGAAGTCCAAGAAGCTCAGAGAGTCCCAAAGAAGTTGGACCCAAGGAGGAACACACCAGGACACATCATCATTAAGTTACCCAAGATTAAAGATAAAGAGAGAATCTTAAAAGCAGCGAGAGAAAAAGAGACAGTTACCTACAAAGGAGTTCCCATAAGGCTATCAGCTGATTTCTCAGAAGAAACCTTACAGGCCAGAAAGGGCTGGAAAGAAGTATTCTAAGTCATGAAAGGCAAGGACATACATGCAAGAATACTCTATCCAACAAAGCTATCATTTAGAATGTAAGGGTAGATAAAGTGCTTCCCAGACAAGGTCAAGTTAAAGGGGTTCATCATCACCCAGCCCTCATTATATGAAATGTTAAAGGGAATTATCTAAGAAAAAGAAGATCAAAAACTATGAACAGTAAAATGACAACAAGCTCACACTATCAACAAAAGAACCTAAAAAGCAAACACTAAGCAAATAACTAGACCAGAAACAGAACCACAGAAATGAAGATCACATGGAGGGTTATCAGTGGGATGGGGGAAGGGGAGAATGGGCTGGGGGGAGTTATAGAGAATAAGAAGCATAATTGGTAGGCACAAAATAGATGGGGGGAAGTTAAGAATAGTATAGGGAATGGAGAAGCCAAAGAATTATATATGTTCAGCCCAGGGACATGAACTAAGTGGGGTGGGCGGGGAGAATGCGGGAGTGTGGGGCATTGCAGGGAGGAGTAGGATAAAAGGAATAAAAAAATTGGGACAATTATAATAGCATAATCAATAAAATAATACACTTTAGAAATAATACATGTCATTTTGTTCATGTTGTTAAATCTTCTATATCTTTACTAACTTGTTTTGTCTATATGTTCTGTCAGTTACTGAGGAGCATTAATCTCCAGCTATAATTGTAGATTTATCTGTTTCTCCTTTTAGTTCTATCACTTCTGCTTCGTGTATTTTGAAAACTGTTATTTGGCCCTGGCTGGTGTTGCTCAGTGGACTGACCTGTGGACCGAAAGGCTGCCATTTCGATTCCCAGTCAGAGCACACGCCTGGGCTGTGGGCCAGGTCCCCAGATGGGAGGCATTTGAGAGGCAGCCCATCGATGTTTGTCTCACACATCAATGTTTCTCTCCCTCTTTCTCCATCCCCCCCTAAAAGTAAAATAAAATATTTTTTAAAAATGAAAAGAAACTCTGTTATTTGGTGAATACACATTTAGGACTTATATCTAATTGATGAGTTGACCTCTTTATCAGGAAATGTTCTTATCCCTGGTTTTATTTCTTGCTCTGAAGTCTTTTGGTTAGCGTTTACATGGCTTACCTTTCTCCATCCCAGCTGTATCTTTGTACTTAAAGTGAGTTCTTTAGAGGCGGCACTAGCTGAGTTTTGTTTTTTTTGTTCAGCCTTTTAAAAACTGGAGTGGTTAGGCCATTTCTATGTGATGCAGTTACTAGAATGGTTGAATTTAAATCTACCATTTTTTTTTTTAAGATTTTATTTATTTATTTTTAGAGAGGGAAGGGAGGGAGGCAGAGAGAGAGAGAGACATCAATGTGCGGTTGCTGGGGGTCGTGGCCTGCAACCCAGGCATGTACCCTGGCTGGGAATCGAACCTGGGACACTTTGGTTCCCAGCCCGCGCTCAATCCACTGAGCTACGCCAGCCAGGGCTAAATCTACCATTTTACCGTCTATTCTTTTTTCCATTTTTTCTGTTTTCTTGCCCTCTTTTAAGTTCTTACTATTCCATTTTTATCTCTACTATTGGCTTACTGACTATAACTCTTTGTCTTTGGTGGGGCTTTTTAGTGACTTCTCTGGGGCTTGTAGGATACATCTCTAATTTATTACATTGTACCTTCAAAAAATATCATACACCTTCACATATATTACAACAGAATACTTCCATTTTCCCTTTCTCTCATCCATGGTGCTATTATTACCAAATATTTTTTCTACCTATGTTATAAATCCCATAGTGCATTGTCTATATTTTGGTTTCAATTAGCTATCTTTTAAAGAGTTTTTTAAATAAAGGGGAAATGTCCTTTATACTTACCCACACATTTACCATTTCTGAAACTTTATTCCCTTGTGTTGAACCAGATAACATTCTGATTTAATTTAACCTTCTGTCTGAAGAACTTCCTTTACTATTTCTGGTTAGTGTAGGTCTGCTGGTGATAAATTCAGCTGTTATGGGTCTGAAAAATCTTCATTTTACCTTTATTTCTTTTTTTTTAAGATTTTATTTCTGGAGAGAGGGGAAGGGGGGGAGAAGTAGAGGGAGAGAAACATCAATGTATGAGAGAAACATCGATTAGCTGCCTCTCGTAGACAGCCCAGTCGGAGACTGAACAGACAACCTTTTGTCCTGCAGGACGACACCCAACCAGCTGAGCCACACTGGCTAGGGTGTGAGTCATATTTTTGTTTCACAACTCTGCATTCCTAATAATTTTTTTTAAGATTTTATTTATTTATTTTTAGGGAGGGTAGGGAGGGGGAGAGAGACAGACAGACAGACAGACAGACAGAGACATCAATGTGCGGTTGCTGGGGGTTATGGCCTGCAACCCAGAAATGTACCCTGGCTGGGAATCGAACCTGGGACACTTTGGTTCCCAGCCCGTGCTCAATCCACTGAGCTACGCCAGCCAGGGCATTCCTAATAATTTTTTATTGGTTGTTGGAAATTACGAAGTTTACATTTTTGGGTGCTGGGTTTTGTTATATTCTCGTAAACACTGTTGAGCTTTGTTTTAGGATGTAGTTAGGATCCGTGGATTCTGTGTGACCCTTTGAAGGCTTGATTTTAAGTTTTGTTAGGGCATGTTCAGGGCAACCTTTAGTCTTGGCCTAATTTAGTCCCTAGAAAGGCACCCTTTGGAGGATTCTGCCTCATGCCCTATGTATTACAAGCTCTCTCTACTCTGATAAGGACAGGAACTATTCCCAGCCCTGTCAGTTCCAGAAATTACTATGCCCACTGATTTTGGCAGTTATTTCCTCAGCCTTGGATGGTTTCCTCTCACCTACGCCAGGTCAGTTCTCTGCCAGAGTTGTGAGTGGACTCCTCTGCAGACCTTCAGAAATCCTTCCTCCTCCGTGAGTGCAGCTCTCTCCTCTTTGGTCTTCTGCCCCACCATTTCTAGCCCACTCGGCCTGCCTAAACGTCAGTCCGTCTCCCCAGCCAGCAAGACTCCCGGTCTCTGTGTAGGAACCCCTTCCCAGCACTGCAGTCTGCAAACTGCCTCACACAATGACCTGGCACTTGTAGGCTCACTTCGTTCCCCTTCTCTCAGGGATAATGGTCCTCCACTGCTTATTGTCCAATGGTCTAAAAACCATTGTTTATGCTTTAGGTGGTTTTGCAGTTTTATGGCCAGAGGCTAATTCTTGTAGTGGTTAATCCTCATGGACAGATTTGAAAGTCCCTACTGCTAGCCTGCTTATTAGTCACAAAATCGTGAATGACCCTAAGTTCCACTAATCAGGCCTCTTCCAGAGCAGCGATTGCTCCTGCAGTATTACCAAGAGATGACTGACTAGTCTCTGCTAGATCATCGCAGTGCCATAACGCAGCGCTCTGATGGCTAGCACATTTTGGAAACTGGCATCAGAATCTGCTTCCCAAACTTTACACTCACGGGTCCTGGTTCTACCCTCTGGAGTAGTCAAGGTAACACATCGAATTTTTCCTCCTTTCCTCAAGTACTTTCGAATAAATTTTAGGAGACAGCTGCCGTGCCACTTTAACTACTCTTTTCTGGTGTAAACATTCCAGTTACTTAAGCCAGTCCTCGTAACATGGTTTCCAGATCTTTGACCCTCTTAACCTCCTCTAGACACACTTAACTTTGTCAGTGTTTGTCTATAAAAGTGATACTAAAGTTCTGCAGAGTGCTCTAAGCACGTTCTGACTAAATGGGAAGGGCCTCTGACCTCCCTCGATCCAGATACCATATTTCTCCTAATACAGCCTGTGAGCGAACTCTTAGCAACCATGTGATTCCTTTGGCTCATGCATACTGAATTCAACTAAAACCCATTTAGACTTTTCTTTTTAAAAAAATTTTTTTTCAAAGATTTTCTTTATTTTTTTAGAGAAGGGAAGGGAAGGAGAAAGAAAGGGAAACATCAATGTGTGGTTGCCTCTCATGCGCCCCCTACTGGGGACCTGGCCCACAACCCAGGCATGTGCCCTGATTGGGAATCGAACCAGTGACCCTTTGGTTCACAGGCTGGCACTCAATCCACAGAGCTACAGCAGCCAGGGCCCCATTAGGCTTTTCACAGTTATTACCATGCCTTGACTGGTCTCCTACAATGGAGGCTTTACTTTCAGGAGTTCATCTATCTCCATTAAATGTGGCCTTGTTCACTTCAACCTCATTCCAGCATGCCCAACTTTTTTCAGTCTTGCTTCTGCCTCTGTGAATGATGGGTAATATCATCATCATCATCATATTTGAAGGGCAAGGCATCACTTCATTCAGCAGCAAACACATTTAAGCATTCAGTGTGGGAGGGGTTAAATTTAGGTCCATGATGGATACAGAAACATTTAAGCCCCAGGTTCTGCTGTCAAGGATCCTGCAATCTGGTAGGAAACAAAAGACATTTGTGTATGATTATGACGTAGAAAATGCTAAATGCCATGAAAATCTTACAGAGAAAGTTCTCCGAGGATTCAACAGCCTAGCAGATTATTTCAGAGCTAGCAAGGATGTCTTCAGAGTGGCGGTGGGATTTATGCTGGATTATCATGGATAGGCAGGATATAGGTATGTGCTGAAAGGGACTCTTAAACTGAAAGAATAGCAAAGGTAATGGTAGTTCTTTCATTAGGTCATCTGAAAGATATAGGCAGGCCAGCAGAGCACTATTCTGGTATTACCCTTAATAGTCAGTTTTGGGTGAAGCAGGAAGATTGTAAAGAAGGGGACTTCCACCGGAAAGAGTGGCTCTAGCTAGATTGTGGAGAGCCAAAATGTCCAGTCAAGAAATTCGGAGTTTATTTAGCGATTAGCAGGGAGCCACTGTATGTTTTTAACAGAAGGATAGATCAGAATTGTGTATGAGAAAACTAACCGTCAGGGATTTGTAGTGTGGAATGGAGTGAGGGAAAACCAAAGACAGGGACAGCAGTGGGAGGAATACGGGCCAGCGCAAACCGAGGCTGAGTGCTGGCCGGAGTAGTGGAGATATGAAGGGCAGGCACCATAGAAACACGAAGACAGCATCTGGGTTTGGAAAGGAGCAGAAGGAGTTGTAGGAACCTTGGCAACGGACCAGAGGATGTTTAGGAGAAAGAATGTGTGAAAGAATGAAATGAAATAGGAGCTGGTTTGTCTTTTTTAATTCTCTCACCTGTGATAAGCTATTTTGGTCTAGACTTGCATTTTTCAACAGCCACACTTCGACATCCTAGGCCAGATGACTCTTGGTGAGGCCTCTGTCTTGTGCATTACAGGATTGCTAGCAGCATGCCTAGTTTCTACTCACTGGATGCTCCACAGTCCACAGCTGTCACAACCAAAAATGTCTCTGAACTTGACCAAATGTCCTATGGGAAGTAAGATCGCCCATGGTTAGGACACCAGCTTCAACTGTTGCCTTGTCTGACTGTAGTATTCTAATTTAGTCTGTTGGCTTCCAAAATGATGGATCTGTTTCATTCTCTTTAAGGTTAAGTCTTTCGAGAAGGAAAGGCAAACAGAGAAACGGGTGCTGGAGTCTGATCTTGTGGACCATGTTGTGCAGAAACTGAGGACTAAAGTCAGTGATGAAAGGACCCTCAGGTAACCTTAATAAACAAAAGCCCAGAAAATCAGCTGCAACTTCCTGCATAGAACATACGCACATTCACTTTACAAGTCAACTGGATCCTTTTGGAAATAAAGATCGGTCTGCATTACTTTCAGTGAGCCGTTCTGTTGCTTCTGAGCAGCTCAGCAGTTTAACTGTGTGATGCCCTGCGTAAGACTGGCCATATCTTATTTTCAACAAGTGTTCTCCAAAACATGTCAAGGATATTTTATCATTTTGAAAGGCCTCTATCTGCCAGCTGTCAAACTCTATCTGCCATTATCTTATTTGGTCTGTTAATCAGTGAATTTCAGTAATGTTTTGTCAATTAAAGGTCAATATGTCCTGGAAAGAGATCTCATATACTCATGATAGGAATGTAAATTAGTTCAGCTTTCTACATAAGAATTTAATACCCTTTAGCCTTGGCTGGTGTGGCTCAGTGAATTGAGCGCTGGCTTGAAGATCCAAAAGGTCACTGGTTGGATTCCTAGTCAGGGCACATGCCTGGGTTGGCAGGCCATGTCCCTAGTTGGGGGCATGCGAGAGGCAACCACACATTGATGTTTCTCTCCCTCTCTTTCTCCTTCCCTTCCCCTTTCTAAAAATAAATAAATAAAATATCTTAAAAAAAAAGAATTTAGTGAACTTTAAAGGCCTTAAAACTAATTTAAAAAAAATATGACCCCACAATTCCACTTTCAGGAATTTATAGTGAAAATTATTCCACAGAGATAGATACACAGATGTCTATCAAGGCACTGTTTATAGTAGCAGTTCTCAAACTTTTTGGTCTCAGAACCCACATATACCCTTAAAAGTTGAGGACCCTGAAGAGCTTTGTTTATGTGGATTATATCTATCAATTTGTGTTAGAACCTAAAATGTAAACATTTTTAAATACTTATTTTAAAATAACAGTAATACACTCATTACATGCTAACCCAAATAACATCCCAAATAACATATTTTTAATGGAAAACAACTGTATTATCCAAAACAAAATGAATTTTGTGCGAAGAGTGGAACTGTTTCACATTTTTGCACGTGTTTATGCATTATTTCACATCTCTTTAATTTCTTTAATGCCTTAATAGAAGAACCTAGATTGTTATACCTGCTTTTGCATTCAGTCTGTTGTGATACCACACATCATGTGGTCTCTGGAAAATTCCATTGCACATTCACGAAAGGATGACAGTGAAAAGGGTAATATTTTAGGATTATTGGGAAAATAATTTTCACCTTGCAAAACCCCCTGTGAAAGGGTCTCAGGGACCTCCAGGGGTCCCTGGACCATACTTTGAGAATCTTTCATGTATAGTAAATATGATACTCATTACTAGAAGACTGTTTGAATTATGATACTGTGAAATACTGTGCAGCCTTTAGTTCTAGTAAAGCCGAGTTTATCGCCACAGATAGGATATACGGTATGATCCCTTTTTTAAAAAAAAAAATTATTTTTTGATGACAAAGAGAGAGAGAAAAAAAGAGATTGAGCTGTCACTCCACCCATTTATTTTTACTGGTTGCTTCTTGTATGTGCCCTGACCAGGAATCAAATCTGCAGCCTTGGTGAATCAGGACAGTACTGTGACCCACTGAGCTGCCTGGCCAGGGCCTGATCCTATTTTTATCTCAACCAAAATGCATAACCCATACATATAAAAAAATGTCTGGGATGATGTACCACATTTTTAACTTGTAGTTATTTCTGGTTATTGGGATTACAAGAGGTTTAATTTTCTTTTTTGTGTTCTTATTAAGGTCTTAATTTTCTTAAAGCTATTCTGTATATTTGTTACTCTTGTATATATATTCATAATCAGAGAATAATGAATTTTTGGCTTACATCATCCTCCTCAACCAGCAGCAGTTGTACCCTCTGAGACTCTGTGTTTGCAGGTGTTTTTGGTGGTTACAGCCGGGGGTGCTGCTGGTGTCTAGTAGGGGCCAGGGGTGGTGCTGACCGTTCCACAGTGCACAGGACTCTGTTGGGGGACTGACAGCCCCCCAACAAAGTATTATCTGGCCCAAAATGTCAATAGTGCCAAAACTGAGAAATCCTGGCTTATATAAATGTTTTTTGTTTCTTTACCTTCTCTGGCTCTACCCACTCCAATCTGCACCCTGCTTGCATAAATTCATCATCAGGCTTTTTCTGAGGTAGTATATTTCTAAAGTAACCAAGTATTAGAGTTGCAGGTCCAAATCAAAGACAGCGATTTCAAGAAGACAAAAAGGTCAGCTAATTGTGACTGAGTCCATGAACATTATTAAGACACTAAATAGGCCAGATGGAATTTAATTTTAGAAAGAAAGGTTTAAAATCTTTCCTCTCATATGATTATTTTCCTGTTTTCCCAAGATGGAGTGCGGTTGTGTCTCTCAAAGGCTGTAAATTCACAGTCTTTAAAGAACATTCATTCACAGCTTTTGAAAGGATCTCCTTATTTACTAAATGGTCTCCTGTGGGTGAGGTTGCTACCATAATGGAGGCGGGCCTGCTGATGCTAATGTTTCCTTGTATTGTGAGGGGAACGGAAGGAACCACCCATTATATTTCAATGAAATTAGCTTCTTACGTTGAGCCAGGGTTTCCAACCCAGCTGAATAAATCAGAATGTTGTCTTTAGGCATTTGTTAATTTGAAATGACATCCTTACAGTTTTTACCTGCTCTTGACTAAAAGCATAAGTGCAAATTTGTTGTTTTTCTTTCACTAATAACCAATATTTATGAAATACTTTTACATTTAATAGAAAAAAATGGTTCACTGTAAGTAATTTGTGTTGCTTTTGGCTTATTGACTGTTTTCTAATTGTTTTTGTTTGGTTGTTTTTAGAGAAGCTTCCGATAACCTTGCAGTACAAAATCTGAAGGGGTCATTTTCTAACGCTTCAGGTATAATTACTAATTATAATCTAAATATAATAATGCTTTTGTGTGTCTTTGCTGTAAGCACTTTTGACTGTGGCTAACTCCTTGTTGCATGAAATACATATTTTTAAAATAATATATATATACAATTAACTGTACCAAATGAAATTTATCCATGTTTTGAAACTCACATCCTAGAAAATGAGAAAATTACAACTGAGCATTTGACTTCTGATCCTGATCTTCTTTGTTTTACTGTCTTATTTTCATAAGTAGTTCAGTCAGTTCAAAATTCAATAAGTACTTCAACATAGTTTATGGTATAGATTAATTAAATGAGGGCCATATTGCTGGAAGTTTCCCCCACTCAGAGGATTGAAGAAAAGTATTTTGAAATCCCTTGAAGAAAGACACTATATACATTTTATTTTCACGAAAGCCAAGCGGGAACAATGGCGCTAGTTATGCCTTCACCTTCATCACATGATCGTACTGAAAATGAAATGCCCAAATTACGTCCACGAGAAGATATATTTGGTTCTTAGCAGAATTAGGTCTTTTTGGTTCACTTCTGTTAGCACTGACTCTCTGGCACCTTCAGGTTTCAAATGCTTTGAGGGTTTACAGGAAGTCCTAGAGTTTCAGAGATAATGTTTGATTTTTTTCTAAGGTTCATGAGGTTTTGGTGATTTGTGTTGCCTCCCTATGCTTTTCTCAGCTCCCAGTCCCACCTGAGCAGAGAAGGCTGTTGGTCTTGACAGAAGCATAAAACTGCTGGGTGCTGGGGTCCTGGGTTCTCCCTGGGCAAGTGTGGGCAGTTGCAGAGAGAGGAAACAAGGCCCAGACATAATCTAGTCCATAGAGCCACCCCAGAGTGGGTTCTGTTACATCCCCATCATTTCTGTGGTGTGTTATAGAACATAGGACCACATAAGGCCATGGATTCTGAAACTCTCTCTGTTCCAGGTCTGTTTGAAATCCACGGCACAGCAGTTGTTCCCACTGTGAGCGTGGTGGCCCCGGAGAAGCTGTCAGCCAGCACTAGGCGGCGGTATGAAACTCAGGTACGCGGCAGAGTTTCCCAGGCTTTCTGATGTGAGCCACAAAGGCGGAAGAAAACTGGAATTAAATGTATTTAACGTGAGCGTTAGTAGTGTACTGCAGGCACATGGGAGAGACAGAGATCAGTGTCTGCCTCACGGAGGTGGTCCCTCAAGGACTGAGACAGGCTGGGAGGCAAGGTTAGGCGTGCGAGCGAGAGGGACGGAGCCGATGAGCACGGTGGACGCCAGCCTCGCCTGGGAAGAGGGGAGTGCTGGAGAGTGGCCATTTTTCAGAAACGTAATTTGAGATACGAAAGATCAGATTACCTCATTTTTGTAAGCTCTGCCGTGTCTCAGGATTTTCGTGGCAACTTATTTTTCACAGCTTTCTACCATATTTCAGTCCCGTGTTTTCACTGCTGTCGCCTTCCCTTTTCCCAAATCTCACCTGGCACGGAAATCTCCCTGCTTCCTGGCGCAGGGCCACTGCTCTGGGCCTTTCCTGGGCGTCATCTGAACATTATACAGAAATAAGCAACTACGTGGATTATTAAACAAAGTATAAGGATAAACTATGAAATCTCATTGCCCCTGAGATCATAATAGGATACACATACATCTTTCTGAGGTGCATTAAGAGCAATTCCTAGGATAATATTTGGGATCCCTTCTAGGCTTTGGTTTGTCATCTGTGATTATTTCCTGGGATAGAAGATAAAATGACAAGAACAATGGCTTGATCTGACAGGTTCTGAATTCCGACATGATTTCTTGTTAGGTACAGACCCGACTTCAGACGTCCCTTGCCAACTTACATCAGAAAAGCAGTGAAATTGAAATTTTGGCTGTAAGTTGCTTTCTTTAACACTTTGAGGATGGCTTCCGCCCAGACTGTCAAAGTAGCTCCCTCAGAGGTCAGGGCTTTTTCACCCAGTGTCAGCCACATTGGGGTGCAAGCCTATTACCACTGATGGGAACCACATCGAATTTAAATCTGTAAAGAACTGGGGAGAAAATTGAAGGTTTTATGTTTGTTTCTCTTACTGTCTTCCTGTGCAAGATGAGGGGGGAGTGAAAACAAATCACTTTTTAAACGTTTGAGGCCTTTGGAGCGCGTGTGGTTTGGGAACGAGGAGTGTCGGTTCACCGGGGCTGAGCCCTTGTCCGTGCACAGTCCACTGAGTCTGCTTCATGGCTCACACAGTGGCTCCCCAGACTCTGCCAGCCCTGATCATGTTGCTCCCTCGAAGTGATGACATCACCATAAGTCATTATGTGCCACTGTGGGTTCCCTGTCAGGTGACATGCATTTTTATGTACTAACAGGTGGATCTCCCCAAAGAAACAATCTTACAGTTTTTATCATTGGAGGTAAGCAAAATGAACTCTTCTGCATTATGGCTTTTAAAGTCCCAAGGCTCTGTCAAAAGAAAACTGAAAATGGCATTATTTTCTCAGTAATATTAGGTATTTCTAATGGCAGTTCCAGAAATTTGGTAACATTGTTCCTTCATGTGACATATAGTTTTCAGACTATAAGACACACTTTCCCCAAAAAATTTAGAAGGGAAAGGGGGTGCATCTTATAGTCCAAATGTAACTTACCTGGCTTGCTGGGGGGTGGGGGCGGCCTATGTTATTTATGTTATTAAATATTTTACCACATTTTTCACTTCAAATTTTTTTTTCCTATTTTCCTCCTCTAAAACCTAGGTGTGTCTTTGGTCTGGTGCATCTTACAGTCCAAAAAATTAGGTATATTACTAAATCAGATTGAAGGAATCATACTTTTCTAGTAACTGTCTTTTAAATTTCAGAGATTATTTAACAAATACCTAGTGCTTTTATTCAGTGTCAGGCTCGGGCAGGCCTTGTCCTAAGCATTTCATAATTATTAAAGTAATTTAATCAAAACAACCTTAAGAGAGAGGTACTGTTGTTATTATCCCCATTTTACAGAAAACAAAAGTAGAAAGGTTAAATATCTTACACAAAGTCAACCACCTACTAAGTAGCAGAACCAGGATTTGAACCTAGGCAATGTAGTAGCATATAGGTTCTTAAAAATTGTACATGCTCTGCCCTGGCTAGTGTGACTCAGTGGATTGAACACTAGCCTGCGAACCAAAGGGTTGCCAGTTCAATTCCCAGTCAGGGCACATGCCTGGGTTGCAGGCCAGATCCCCAGTAGGGGGAATGGGAGAGGCAAACACACATTGATGCTTCTCTCCAAAATAAAGAAAAAAAAACAACTGTACATGCTCTGC
This sequence comes from Phyllostomus discolor, assembly GCF_004126475.2. Taxonomy (NCBI): domain Eukaryota; kingdom Metazoa; phylum Chordata; class Mammalia; order Chiroptera; family Phyllostomidae; genus Phyllostomus; species Phyllostomus discolor. The sequence continues at coordinate 153,871,571 of NC_040903.2, forward strand.
TGTTGCAAACCTTCATTCCAACTAGGAAAGCTCATTTATGTTATATGGAAGATCTTTTTGTAAAAAGTAAGTTAATTTGTCATATTTTGTTTGTTTTTTACAGGTACATACCCCAATTATTAAGTAACCAAATAAGAACTTTTAAAAATGTGAATAGTTAAACATTTGCTATTAAGAATGCTTAGTAACTATTTGATTCCCAGTCAGGCCACATGCCTGGGTTTCAGGCCAGGTCCCCAGTGGAGGGCACATGAGAGGCAACCACACATTGATGTTTCTCTCCCTCTCTTTCTCTATCCCTCCCCCTCTCTCCAAAAATAAGTACATAAAAGCTTTAAAAAAAAAAAAAGTGCGCTGGCTGGTGTGACTCAGTAGATTGAGTGCAGGCCTGGGAACCAAAGGATCACTGGCTCAATTCCTGGTCTAGGGCACGTGCCTGGGTTGTGGGCCAGGTCCCCAGTAGGGGGTGCATGAGAGGCAACTACACATTGATGTTTCTCTCCGTCTCCCACCCTTCCCCTCCATCTAAAAATAAATAAAATATTTTTTAAAATTTAAAGACTGCTTAATAGCTTAATCTTAGCTATAGGTGATTTTTGCAACATGTCACTTCAAAGAACACTTTGTCTATCCAGAGTGTTTAGTCACAGATTAAATCAGATGAAAAGTGAACCTTGTCCCAGAAGTAACATTTCATACTGCATTTTCTGTGTTGTCTTGTAAATACCACTATACTGACATTGTATTGCTTTATGAACCATTCAAATGGATGCACATCAGAGGTGGTATGTTCATTTTACACAAAGTAAACAATAGGTAGAAATAACTGGTCTAAAGTCACATCAGCACAGTGTGGCTGCAATATTGTTAACCAGGATCTAATAAGGTAGTCTATTGTAAAGAAAACTGTTGTTTCAAAGGAGGAACCCCATCAGTTGCCCCACCAGTCCTAGTGTCTCCCCCTAGAATGATTTCTTCACTATAAAGTGGGGAATGGAATTAGCCTTTCATTACTGACCCAAAAACAAGCCAGTTAGTAAACCCTAGTACCTGTTGTTAAGCCTGATCTGTTTTTTTCCTAGTGGGATGCTGATGAACAGGCATTTGACACAACCGTGAAGCAGCTGCTGTCACGCTTGCCAAAGCAAAGATACCTGAAATTGGTCTGTGATGAAATTTATAACATCAAAGTAGAAAAAAAGTAAGTTATCACTTAGGCATCACAGATTTCAAAATGGATTAAAACTTAAGGAAGGATTTTAAAGTGACATAGTATACAAGGGGGGAACCCCAAAAAACCCCAGAATTATCTTCTGGAGACGGGCTCCTTGTGGTACAGGCTTCCCCTGCCAGGTGACTGAGTGTTCTGGGAACCCATCTGTATCAGTGTACCAGCTGGTGGTGGTGTGAGAGGCTGTGCTCGGCTTCAGTGAAGATTTTTTTTTGAAGACTCTGTTAGTACATTTGCCCATTTCATTATGGGTGATTCACAAGCTCACCTGCCCACACGGAGTGATATTCAGCAGTTTTTGACCAAAAACATCATGACCCCCATACCTCACCCTCCCTATTCACCCAATCTCGCCCCAAGTGAGTTTTTGTTTCCCTGGATGAAAAATGTCCTCAAGGGGAAATGTTCTGCCAGTGTAGACAAGGTGAAACAAAAAACCCCAGAAGCACTAACAGGCATCAAAATCAATGAGTGCAAAACTGAGCAGTGGAAAAGTCGCAGTAGGTGTATTGCATCAAATGGAGAGTACTTTGAAGGTGACTGAAGTTTAAACATGTAATACACAGTTTTTATAAATAAATGTTCTTTGAGTCCCCCCCTCATACTGTCCTGCTGATAAGCTGTTATATTAGAACTGCAGTGGTAACCACTTAATCTTCCTCAGAACTGTGTCACAGCCAATCTTGTCAGTAACAAAACAGGCCCCAGGGAAAACTGTCCCCATTATTAATCACCCAGGTAACTCCTAGAAATGTTTAAATATTCAAAAACAGCTGTGACAGTCTTGCTTTGTCCTCATGTCCGAGGCCACTTGTTCCTGTGATCCTCTCCTAAAGGCAACGGCGGGTGGCCCCCTCTGGGACCTTTGCTACAGACCCTAGCCAGTTCACAGCCCTTGTGAAACTTGTGTAATGCTTCAGTGCCTAGCCTTCCATCTCTTTTACTCTGAAAATAATTCTTCATTAACCTTGTTCTTCACCCGTTATACTGACCCTGCCTTTTCCTTTCTTTTGCAGGGTGTCTGTGCTGTTCCTGTACAGCTACAGAGATGACTACTACAGAATCTTATTCTGATCCTGAAGGAGTCATTGCATCGTGCAGACAGGAGCTTACACTATAAAATGTTGTACATTCATTGTAACATTACATTCTTAGAAGATGTTTCACAAAGTGGAGCTTTGTTTTTCATGTGTTATATACATATATAAATTTATCTTTTTGAGTATAATAAATGCTTTCATATATTTGCTGCTTTTTAATTGCAAATGTTTTGACACTAAAGGTTTTGTAGAGTTAGGAGAGGAAAAAAACAGCCTTGTTCTTCTTACGTTAGCCCTACTGAACACATGAAAATGTCCAAACTGAAGGGCACAATCAAATATCATCAACTTACAATCTTTATCCTTAATTTTGTAATATGTTTATCCGAAGGTGCTTAGGCAAACTCTCATTTGACTATGAAAACTCATGCAAATTTACTAAAGGTACTATGATGATAAAATTTTATAACCAGTTGGGAAGAATACCCATGAGCTAACACAACTTCTAATGAAATTTTCCGGTTTTAACTCCAATAACCTAGAAGATGGGGTAAAAGCCTGCTCGTAATCATTATCATTCCAGAATCAGTAATTATTGTTAGAAACTACCACCATGGGGAGGGGAAAGGAATAAATAAAAGATAGTCTATGCTGATAAATAGGCAGGTTTAATGATACATTGCTCTTCATACAGGTGGCTGCAGAGACTTTAAACATAACCCAGGGGTACACAGCTCTGCAACACAGACCAGTCAGCCAGGCCAAAAATAAAGTGGCTTCTCACAGCCACCCTGTAAACATCACAGCTCTTCTTCCATCCGAATGACCCTAATCTCACATGAAAACAGTTAACGCAGGGGAATCAGAAACCTAGCTTTGTGGCCAAAAGTAAAAACCAGAGGAAAAATAGCAATTCAGTGGTAAGTTGGTGAAAACAGGGAATCGTACTCTTCACTGTGCTGCTTTGCTCTTCTTACTCTTGCTCTTTTTGTCCCTCTTCTTCAGCCCATCCATGTTAGCTCTCAACAGGTTTGAATAAGCCTAAAAGATACAGAGCACAACCTTAGTGGGAAGAGGTGCAAATTGGTGGAACAGCTGCCCCAGTTCCATAATGGATTTAGTGTTGCCAAAAATCAGAGTCTACCTGATAAAGCAGATAGTATCATGGGACTCGTGTACCTGAAGGAAAATGGTGTATGAGGAAATACTTTCACATTAGAGCATTGTCTGCAACATTCACTCGCAGTGAGTTGCACGTTTCTTTTTAAGCACAAGTGAGTAAATGTGGGCAACTTCTTATTCAACTTTACTATAGGTAGAGCATATCTGAAGCCTAAGATGGCAAAATCTAGCTTATGAAAACTAAAAAGGAACAGCCCTGGCTGATGTGGCTCAATGAACTGAGCGCCGGCCTGCGGACTGGGAAGAAAAGGTAACCTGTTTGATTCCCAGTCAGGGCACATGCCTGGGTTATGGGCCGGGTCCCCAGTGCGGGGCGTGCAAGAAGCAACCACACATTGATGTTTCTCTCCCTCTCTTCCTCCCTTCCCCTCTGTCTAAAAATAAATAAAATCTTAAAAACAAAAACTAGAAAGGAAGACAGTACCAGTGTCGAAAGTAAAGTTCATAGCCTGGCAGCTATACGCTCATAAACTACTGGTAAAACATCACAGGAGAGCAGTGAACCTAAATATCAATTTTAACCCAGTGTTCGACATTATGCTGACACTTGCCCTGGGAAAGGGAACATAGGGAACAGCAGAAACTCACCATCTGAAACTTATTCACTTCTTTGGAGCTCACCTGTAAAGGGAGAGGGGAAAGAAGGTCACCCCAAGTATCCATATAGGAATCCCCTGCCTCACCTTAGACAGTAACTCAAAAGCTTCACAAAAACAATATCCCAATCGTTAAAATATTTCTTCCCAACTTCAGGATCATGATACACTAAGGTATTTTTCTACTGCACTTTCCTCTGCCTGGGGAACAAGCAGAGTAGCTCTGGACTCTTTCCCACATGAGAGTTGTACGAAGATGGGGAAGAGGCAGGAGTGGGCACGCTGCTCACCTCCACTGGAATCCCATTCACACAAGGCACTGACTTTTTCTTCCCGGGGTTCTGAGAGGTGTCAGAGGACCAAGTACCAATCTTTTATGCAAGATATATTTAAACTATTCCCTCTGCATCTTACTCTAAGCCTCCTTCCATTAACTCAGGCCTATTTAAGCAAAATGCAAGCTACCATGACAAGCAATTCTACCTCTAAAAACTCCTTAGGTTTCTGTATTTCATGATACCCAACTGTATTTTTAAAAACCACTTAAACTTGACTGTAAATGTCCTCTCCAGAAAACTGGTAAAGGGAGGCATCAACTAGTTACGATCTTCTATCTCACGAACATCCTATACTGATGTGGCTGGAGGGCATTCCACCTCTGCCCAGCAGAATGAAGTAGCACAGCCACACCTCAGAAACATTGGTGAGTTTGGTTTAAGACCATGCAGTAAAGCGAGTAGCACAATAAAGCAAGTTACCACCTTTTCCCTAGTGGAGAGTCTTGCCTTCAGTTTATTAGAAACTCAACACCTGGCAGCATGATAAAGCAATGTGCAATAAAAAGAGATAAGCCTGTATTCATTTGGAATTCAGGGAATCTCTTGCTTTGCCATATTCCACCTCCACCTTGAAAGGGAATACTAGAGCTCTTGACTAAATTTATATTCTCACAAGTATCAAGCCTACATATAGCCACGTGTTTACTACATGGACCACAAAGAAAAGGAATAATTAACTTAAAGGCATCATCTGGTGACAAGAAATTGTTCATGTAAGGCCCAGCACAGGAGACTAAGGGTGTAAGTAATTATATACTTATGCCAACTGTTCCTTACAGTTCTACTAAGAGTAAGGACCAATATGCAAATTTTATTTCCAAAAAAAAAAAACTTAGAACAAGTGGTTGACTTAATTTCACTCTTGAGTTTTCTACTACTAAGGTAATAATAATAATTTTTTTAAAGAGCCCTGATCCCAAAACATCTGGGGAGCTACACAATAAGTAGCCTTTATTTAAGACAAAAACAAAACACGGTTCGGATATGCCACGTGCTAAATTAGTGTTTGTTTAAACTCAAAAACCATAGTGTTAGGAACCCAACTCACCACTGTGCTGATCTTCTTTTTCCCATCAGTAGCTCTTAACAGACACTTGTTGTCTGAGGGCTCAAAGCCCTCCACAGAACCTTTCCTCGGGATGGGTTTAGTTCGGCCATCATCTGCATGAAAAACATCCTGATGAACACAGCCACAGACGTTGTTAATGAGTAGTTCAAATGTTAATAATTAGGGAAGGAAAAAAACAGGACACCTAATCCACCTGCACTACTCTAGTTCTGTTAAGCACCTCATCCACCAGTGTCGACAGTTTGGCCAAAATTTGGGAAACTACTTGCTACTTCCACGACAGGAATACTGTAATATCAAAGCAGATTAAATCCCACTAATAAAGGTTTGGGATCCTTGACAAGGGGCAGAGCCATGACACACTGGGGCCGACGTTAAGCGGAACCGTGTTCAACAGTTAAGTGCTAGGGGCAGCACCCGCCACAGCCCCTAACGTTCTTCGGTCCCTCAGCCCTGATTGTGCCCAGTACAAGGTGGAGAAAAGTAAGGGAAGGCGGGGAGGCGCCGCAGACTCAGCTCCGGGTTCCCAGACTCTGGGCACCCAAGCTGGGGCATCGCTCGGCCTCCCAGCTTCCTTCCGGCCTTGCCGAGTCCACAGCTGCTTACACTTCTTCAGGGTGATGAACACACTGCCCGACAATCGGCACTTCTGAAAGAGCCTGGTTAGCTCCGTCAGGAACTGAAACACAACAAATCCGGCCCCGTTAGGCAGCCCCAAACCCCCGCCGCGCCAGGTCCCAATCCCACCCACCAAGGAAAACAAGGGTCCCGAACTAAACCCGGAACTACACCCCTGCCTCGGCGTGCCAACTCTGACCATACCTGCTCGCTCTCCAGCAGAACCATCCTGACTCCGCCGGCCCCACCCCGTCAACCTAAGACCCAAGCAATCGGAGCCGGAAGTTCCGGTCGGGCTGGAGGTGGGACTTCCGTTTTTAGACATCAACTCTATTCCTTCAAACCTACCTTCGCTCCTCCCCGCCTCTCCTGCCCTGCGCCTGCGCTCTGGGTCGTCCCGTCTGGTCCCGTGAATGCCCCGATCCTAACGGCTTTTAGCTGTCGGGGATTTCACCCATCAGAACTCGCCTCAGTCTGACTTTGGCTGGTGTGGCTCACTTGGTTGGGCGTACTCCCGCAAAGTAAAAGGTTGCAGGTTGGATTCCCTCTCAGCGCGAGCCTGGGTTGTGGTTTAAGTGCGTACATGAGGCAACGATAAATACCTCGAACAGTACCTGGCACATAGAAAGTCCAGGCATTAAATGTTACTATTTTTATCATCGTTATTATAAATTCTCATAGTCTCTGAATTCTCCCCCTTCTCTGACCAGGCTGAAGGGCCTCTAGTAAGAGGGACCGGAATCCAATCTCAGTGTTACCTCTGAATTCAGTGAGAGGCCGGTCGCTGTTTGAGACCCTGCTATGCCAGTAGCCTACTTGATCCCTAGGTCCTCTGTAAAGTCAAGCATTCTATCGTGCAATGGCCTTTTACTGAGAGCTTCTTAGCCTGTGTTGTAATATACAGCAGAATGCAAGGCAAGCTACATTCCTGGTTTCCTGGAACTTGGATTAAAGAAGTGAAATAAACAACAAAACAAAGTAAGAAGTATAGCTCCAGATAATGAGTACTGTGAAGACAAGTAAACAGGGTGATAAAAATGACAGTAGCAAGGAAACTAGTTTAGGTCAGAAAACTTTGATCTGAATGGGGACGGACAGCAGGGAATGAATGGCTAGAACAAAGGTCCCAAAAGGGAAACAGGCTGTCCTGTTTCCACAAGGCTGGGGGTTGGGGGTGGGAGTGGAGAGGGCACCAGCAAGGAGGAGTGAAGGAGCATGGACAGCTTGGAGAGGGAGTCACATAGGGCCTATGGCCATGGTAAGTTTGGATTCTCGTTAAGCTTTAAACTAGATAGTGACGATCTTTTTTAAAAGCTCTGCCTGTCTGTGGTGTGGAGAATGCCTTGTAGAGAGGCAAAGCAGGAAACTGGGAGACCATTAATGACTGCATTAGCTTTCTTCACCACAAACTTAGTGGCTTAAAACAACATGAGCCGTGGCCGGTGGCTCTGTTTGTTGGAACATCATCCCATCCACCAAAAGGTTGTGGGTTTGACACCATCAGGCCGGGTGCACAGAGGGGGCAGCCGACCCGTGTTTCTCACATGCATGTTTCTCCTCTTCCTCCCCCGCTTCTCCCTCCCTCCCTCACTCTCTCTCTAAAGTCAGTAAATATATCCTCGGGGGAGGATTAAAAAACACATAAGTTTATTCTTTTACAGATCTGGAGGTCAGATATCTAAAGTCAGTGTTTCTGTAGGACTGTGTTCTAGCTGGAATCTCAGAGGAAAAGAGGTCTCCTTGCCCTTGTAGAAGTCACCCATATTCCCTGACTTGTGGCCCCTTCCTCACATCATTAGAACCTCTTGGTTCCATTATCATGTCCGCTCCTGACTCTGATTCTCCCACCTCCCTCTTATAAGGGCCTGATGGTTACACCGGGCCCACCTGGAGAGTCCAGAATAATCTTCCTATTTCAAGATCCTTAATTTAATACATTTTCAAAATCTCCTAAACACGTTAAGGTAACAAATTCACAAGTTTCAGGTATTAGGACATAGACATCTTGGACAGGGGGTGCCTACTACAGAAGTTATTGCAAAAGTTTAGGTGCTAGTACACGTATAGTCAGACTTCTTCAATCTTATTTCATTATAAAGTTGATGCCATGCCCTAGAAACTTAACTCTTGTTTGTATAAATTATCCAGTGCTAAAACTGTTTTCATTATAGGTCATTTTGCTTAAAGTCGCAGAATCTATTGACAACATTAAATGAAGACACTGTTCTTTGAAGGTAGAGTCAACAGGACTCACATCCCATTGGTTGTGAACATTAGGAGGAAAAGAGAAATCAGGGATGTCGCCTAAGGTTTTGATTGAAGCAACTGGGTGGGTGGTGGTGCCTTTGGCTAAGATAAGAAATATTTAGGGCCCTGGCTGGTGTAGCTCAGTGGATTGAGCTTGGGCTGTGAACCAAAGGGTCGCCAGTTCAATTCCCAGTCAGAGCACATGTCTGGGTTGCAGGCCAGGTCCCTAGCAGGAGGCACGTGAGAGGCAACCACACATTGATGTTTCTCTCCCTCTATTTTCCCCTCCCTTCCCCTCTGTCTAAAAATAAATAAATAAATAAACAAAATCTTTAAAACAAAAGAAATATTTAGGATGTAAAAAGGTTGTTTCTCTTTTCATGAGGAATAAAAAAAGACCTTGATATCCCACCCTTTGAGTTATAGCTGTTATGACAATTGAGAGGGGGTGAGAGTGGGAGGGGGATAAAGACTTAATTAGAAGGGGTTTGATGGCTGCAAGCCCCGTCTACTTAGTTTCTGTACTGGAAGGGCTCATCGCCAGTGTCATTGAGAAGATACATGCAGATGAGGACTTCTGTCACCCCATAGGGGTCACAGTTGGCAGAGGGGTACCAGTCTTTAAAGTAACCCTTCTCCTGGCTGACAGCCCAGGGAATGTGATGCCAGTGTTAGAGTTGGCCATGCCAGAAGGAAAATTGTCAGAGGTTTCATTGAATCCAGTTAGGCCCCGAGCATTTGTTCCAGCCCGCCTTGGGATCATAGGCTCGGTCAGATGTGGTGCTGGTGCCGCTTGCTCAGCCTCTTGACAGACTATGTTCTGCAAACCGTTCTCTCACACGGCCTTGGTGCTGAAGTTGGTATGGCAGCCTGCACCATTCTGGTTCCCAGGAATAGGCTTGGGATCAAAGGTTGCTATCACTCCAAAGTGTTCACACACTCTGTGCAAGACCAAAATGAAATAAGCAACCCAGAGATGATACCCAGATCACATCTGTTCCTTCACAGGTTCCTCTCAGGAATTGCCAGTGGGCAGGCATGAACTTGGCATTTTCCCCACAGTCTTGATGATGGTGTATAAGCAGCCTCAGTAGTGAGCCTCCACCATACATTTGCCATAGGCTCTGTGTGCTCCCAGGCCACAGTAGTATAAACCTTGGGGATCAGGGAAGTCATTGGAAGACCAACCAAAAGGATATCCATTATCTGTTTACAGACATTCCTTCAATTGGTCTCTACAGGTTTTCAGTTGTACTTGGAAGCTTCACAGAACACCATCTTATTGAGGTCCTAGTAGAAAGGTTCCCAAAACATGGCAGCAGAGACAAGATCCATGTCACTGTTGGAGCCTTCATACTGTAAAGTATTAAAGCCATCAAAAGTGCCCTTGGTCAACACTTCTCTGCAGTCGGGCTCACCGTCCAGGGTCCTGGCCTGACATGGCATGAAGTCCTCCTTCAGTACCATCGATCCAGATATACACAGCCTGGACTTCATCACCCTCAGGCAGGGACATGTGCACTCTCTTGATGCCGTCATTCATGTGGAACTTGCCTAGGTGGCCATGATGGAAAATGTTCTGGGGGACAAGCAGGCAGTAGGGCAGGTAGACCGTGGGGGTGAGGTGCGGTGAGGAGAGGAGGCTGAGGGTGCTGCTCAGACACTCCGGGCTCCTGTCCTCAGCTCCGCCAAGAAGTAAGAAATTTTGTGAAAAGATGAAAAGTTTTTGTTTACTCCAGTAACACTTGAGATGCCTGTTATGTATCTAAGTGGAACTATCAAGCAAACAGCTGAATGTACAAGTTTGGAGCTCAGTGACTCAGTAAACATAAATAAAAATCGGAGAGTCATCTTCATGTGCCACGGGACTAACACAGACAGGAACAGTCTGGTGAAACCCCTCCTCTGGGGCTGCCAGACCCCTCTGCAATGTCCACCACGGGGAATAACCTCTAAAGAGCCCTGAGCTTTGGTGTCTCTAGTTAAGAAGCTGGAGTCCTTGTTGGGAGTCCCAGACTGGCCACCCCTAGGTCATATATTCTTGAATCCAGTTCCTGCGGACGGGTGAGAGACTGACCCCTCTGACCCTTTTATTTTCTTTGCCTTTTACCAGGAACCACACAGTGGGTTACAGACAGGTTCAGGTCCTGGGGAACAAAGAGCCAGCATGAGTCTGCTACAGAAGGTCATCAGCCTAGGAAAAGGACTGGGCAGAGGGTGCTGAGTGTGCACAGTCACCAGAAAGCATGTATATTCGAGATACATTACCAGATTGCCAGAGAACATCTGAGCCCACTTGACATTTGTGGTCATGAACTTAAGTGGAACCAGTTGCAGTGCTTGTGTGATCTAAGGGTTGGCCTATATGACGACCATTGCACTCCAAGCTTCTGTGAGTCCTCGAACATTGAGCAGTGTCCTTTGGAGCCATGGGGCTGGTTAAGGGACACCAGGGAAAAGGAAATGGCCTGCCAGAGAAGAGAACAGAGCCTGGGGCCAGGACTTATTGGGGACTTCATCGGGATGAGCCCTCAGTTGGAGATGTCTCAGTGTTGGCCATAGTCTCAGTAACACCTCAATTCTCTTCAAGAATTAACAGCTATGCTGACCCCTACGTGACATCTCAAGGCCATCCATGACAGGATACACCACTCCCGTAATAGAACTAGCCAAGTGTGCTAGTTTTAGCATCATACTTGGCCCAGTACAATTCATCTACTGACAGTATTCTTTGGGCTCTATTTTTCTTTGGGAAGTGATTGAGAGCACCTGTTCTGAAGTCAAATAATCCACATTCTGATCCCACCTCTGCTACATATGAATTATGTGACCTTAGGTAACCTCTGAAAGTCTAAATCTCTTTATCAGCAAAATGACAATAATACTTCATAGATGTTATAAAGATTTTATAAAATACTATCATTGAGACCCTTAGGCTTGCTCTAACATGGGAAGTATGAATACTTAAGTTTAATTAAAATTAAATAAAAGCAAAACTTCAGTTCCTTAGTCTCACTAATCACATTTCAAAGATTCAGAAACCATGTACATCTTGGAAGGTGCAGAGACAGAGTATTTCCATCGTCAGATTCCACTGGATGGTGCTGCTGTGGACACCATAGCACTGGAGCTGGCACATGGTGAATACTCAGTAACAGCAATAAACAGTGTTATTGTTTATGGACCAGCCCCCTTCTGTCATTTGGATGCCACCTTCTTTTTTTTTTTAAGATTTTATTTATTTATTTCTTAGAGAGGGAAGGGAGGGAGAAAGAGAGAGAGAGAGAGAAACATCAATGTGCAGTTGCTGGGGGTCATGGCCTGCAACCCAGGCATGTACCCTGACTGGGAATTGAACCTGCGACACTTTGGTCCGCAGTCCGCGTTCAATCCACTGAGCTACGCCAGCCAAGGCTGGATGCCACCTTCTTGATTTTTGCTACCATAATACCATCTGTATTAAAGTTGACTCACTTTGTACTTAAAACAGGTTTATTTAATATAATTATCATAAAAGAAAAACCAGTATCATTTGCCATAAATAAAAAGAATCATAAAAATAAGTACTATGACACCCTGGCTGGTGTGGCTCAGTGGATTGAGCACCGACCTGTAAACCAAGAGATCGTGGGTTCAGTTCCCAGTTGGGGCACATGCCTGAGTTTCGGTCCGGGTCCCTAGTGGCGGTCATGCGAGAAGCAGCCACACATTGATGTTTCTCTCCCTCTCTTTCTCCCTCCCTTCCTCTCTCTCTAAAAATAAATAAGTAAAATCTTAAAAAAAAAAGTACCATGAAACAAAATGTGACTAAATTTAAATGTTCATATTTAAAAAATTAAAAATAATGAATAAAGCAATAATGAAGCCAATCAACTTATAAAAATAGAGATCTGAAAATAAATTCCCCACCGAGGAAAAATAGATTAATGATCAGTCAGGAATAAAGTCAATCAATAAACAATGGGACTGAGAGTCTTTGTCAATAAGACATGGTTAGCCCTGGCTTGTGTGGCTTAGTGGATTGAGCATTGGCCTGTGAACCCGAGTTGCCGGTTCGACTCCCAGTCAGGGCACATGCCTGGGTTGTGAGTTAAGTCATGTCCCCAGTGTGGGGAGGGGTGCTCGAGAGGCAACCATACATTGATGTTTCTCTCCCTCTCTCCTTGCCTTCCCCTCTCTCTAAAAATAAATTTTAAAAATAATAAGGCATGATTAAAATTTAATGTTGTCGAGCTCCCCAAATCGTTCCTTGCAGTTAGGTTGGTGGCTTTTGACCCTTAAATCAGAGAAATATGTGAAGCAGAAAGGTGGCCCCTACTCCCTCATTCACCCTAAGAGAACTGGGAAATGAAAATGTCTCCCAAATTCTCCCCAATCCCTCCCACTTCCCAGGGCCTTCAGCAAAGCCCTAGGCAGCACGGAGGAGAGCAACGTGGAACCCCTCAGCACAGAACACCTGCGTCTGCTGGACCAGCTTTAGCTGCCTCCCCAAGTGCCGGGCTGCTGCAGGAAGACCTGGGACAGAGCACCCCGCACTCCTCAGGTCCTCAGTGGCCTGGCATCTAAGGGCCTGCAGAATTGTCCTGCTTCTAAGATCTAAGATCTCTCCAGAATGCTGTGGCGCACATGCCCTTTCCTCAGAGCACGATTGAATTCATTAGGTTTTAATTAGGACTAGGGTTTGAATTAGGGTCAAAGGTCTTATTCAGGTGTGGGTTGATTAACTTACAGCTGTGGTTACTCAAATGCAGTTAAGCCTTGCAGGGCCTAGACTGCAGAACAAACACTGATGCTACATCATCCCGGCTGTCTGGGTTTGAATCCAAAGGGCACTTCTCATCTAAGTGACAGGAGGGGAATTACATGGCCTGTATTAAAAGGTCACTTTTTAAAAAGTGAAATAACTCTTATACATAATTAAGATCTATTTACCTTATTATTAATGAGGAAACCTGGGAGATGTTACAATTCATTCAAGGTAAATAAAAAATAGACCATTTATAGATTAGCGGTATTAAAATGAATTTGTAAATAGAAGCAAAACTGAATTTCCCACAAGAGAGGAAGAGTGAACAGAATATTTGCATATTCATAGATCCTTGCAAACTAGCTCAAAGGCAATGAAAATGGCACTGAAAGGTATGCTCTAAACAGTGCGTGGTTTTTCATTGGAAACACCTGCTAATTTTTTAATTCCAAATTTACTTACCCATATTTTTTGGACCATAAGACACACCCTGGTTTTAGAGGAAAATAGGGAAAAAATTTTTGAAGCAAAAAATGTGGTAAAATATTTAATAACATAAATAACATGATATTTCACCAGTGTAAATGTAAACGGAACTCAACAGCAGCATTAACAACCATTATTCCTCTCAAATGGGCGGGGGGGGTGGGGGTGGGCGGGGTGCGTCTTATAGTCTGAAAACCACAGTAAATCCTTCTGTCTCTCAATTTCCTCATATGTAAAATGGGGACATAATTCAAGTGCTCACCTCACTGTGTTGTGCGGAGGGGTAAGATATGCTTTATTATACCCTGGTCCCTAATATACCCTGATCTTTATTAGATTGCAGTTGGCTGTTCCCTTTTCTATTTGTCAAGGTGGATTCAATCTACATAAACAGGTCACCATGACGACAAGCTTAGATTAGTGCCCACCTTGCCAGATAGTGTGCTTGCTTCCAGTTTCACTCTGAGGGGCACCGCAGGTTCTGAACAGCCTCATTGTAGCCCCAGGGTGCAGACTTTCAGTGTCAGCTCAGAATGAAGGAAGGAAGGAGGGTGTCATTGAGGCCTAGCAGGCAATGGCACTGGCAGGGTTGAGCTCAGGGTGGCGGGAGCGAGGTCTGAGGTCGGAGACCTCCTGAGTCTGCGGGAAGTGGTAAGCTCTGGTGGCAGCATCCTAGAGAAGGCCAGAGAGGGGGCTAGAGGGAATTGAGGGTTTGTCCTGGGCATCTGGGTGCCCACAGTGAGAGCATAACCTCCCTGTAGCCACGGCAACAAACTCTTTAAACGGAATCCACTTGGGCACTTCAAACTACAAATTCCTTTATTCTTTCCATCAGTCAGTCAATCAACAAGTGTACACTCTGTGTCTTCTTGGGAAAATCAGGGCTCCAGGGACTTCAGCCCCTGCCCCCACTCCCTGGGATGAACTCCCAGGTTTAGGTGCCCGCCCCAGTGCCCTGGAGAGACAGCGGAGAGCACTGATCAGGGAGTCTGGGGCCTGGGTTTGCCACTGGTCTCTGATTTTGTGAGGGACCTTGAGCCAGGTACTTGTCTGCAGTTTCCTCTGCATGGTACCTACCCCAAAGGGTTGTTTCCAGGTTTCATTGAGATAATATATGTAAAGGGCTCACAATAAGCACCAAATAGATATTTCTTTTATTTTTCACCATTATATTGAAGACTTAGAGTAGATTGCTAAGGTTAATTCCACTTCCAAAATTCTGAGAGCTACTGCTTCTCTGCCCCTGGGCCCTTCTGGGGGCCCTAGGGAAGTTTCCGGAGCTCACGAGTGTCAGTGGTTAGCACTGGCCTTCCCCTCGCTCACGGCAAGATAGGGGAAGTAGGCAATGCCACCGTGCCTACCCTCCAGACGGGCTTCTCAGCGGCGGGAGAGCCCGACGCAGCCCTGCCTGCAGCGCTCCTTGAGACCGGCAGGGGACGCCCTGATCTCGCCGAACCAGCACAGCCGGGGGCAACCCCAGTCTTCCCCGGTCTTTTGTCCCACTACCTTAAACCATAGCAGTAACTGAGATCGTGATCGTTATTTCTCAAAGCCACTTCGGCAGCGGCTAGAAGTTTCTGGGTAACGGATACATCATCATTCATTCAGTCATTGAAAGAGGACTGGACGAGCATCCACCCGTGTCAGGTGTTCTGCCGGGCTACAAGAAGCTGACTAAAATCTGTGCTAGAGAAGTGACTAATTTATTCTCAAATACTAAAAACTCGCTTGTATTTATTGAGAATTTACTAAGCGCCAGCCTCACTTGTAAGTGCTTTAAATGTAGTCTGTCTTGAGCCGCCATACTAGTTCTGTGAGGTATTGTTTATGTCCATTTTCTGACCACAGACACTGAGGCACCGGAGCTGAAATGACAACGTGCCTCGGGTCACAAAATTAGTAAGCAGTGAAGTAGAGATTTGAACCTGGGCCCACTGACTTCAGAGACAACCACCATGCGCACTGTCTCTGTGCTGGAAAAGGACAGCAGACGAGCACAGCCTGAGGGAAGCTCAGGCCGGTGTCAGGGACTTTCACACGTCCACAGAAGTGGCAGGAAGCAGGCAGGAGACGGCGAGAAGTCAGAAAGGAGGCCAGACCTGCGGAGGGCAGAAGAACCTGGGGGTCCAGTCTCCACCTTTCATCTGCCTCTCCCTGCTTGGTGTGGATGCACACCCCAAGCCCCTGTCCACCACCACCCAGGCAAAATCCTGCCTCCTGCATCCTCAGTCCTGGGATTCTCTGAAGGGAAGTCACTTCTTTAATCCCTATGAGCCTCCGTTTCCTCAGCTGTAAAACACGAGTGTCTTCCTCACACTGCTTTGGGGTTGTTGTGAGCGAGAAAGCGTGGTAGAAAGCCCGGTGTCATTGCTATTTTCCCCTCCTACTCAAGCAGTGCCTTGAGCACAAATATTCCAACCTCCAAAACCCCCTCCCCTCCACCCCCACCAAACCCCGGTCTCTCTCTAACCTCAGCGAGCTGCTCAGAGGCAGCCCATCTGGGAGCTACAGCATGCTAACATGTCCGTGACAAACGGTTACATGTGTCACACACACTCCATTTTGGGAGGCAACTCGGGCAATGTTAAACAGAGGGAAGACTCTGAAGGCTTTGGGGAGATTCAAAGGAGCACCCAGTGTCCCATGGACTGTGCCCCATGGATGGCCCGGGCCTCACGTGCCTAGAAGGTCAACTGTGTACAGAATCTGGCGGTGGCTCTCACAAAACGCATGTTATCTGTAACAGGTTCGCCCCTGTGGTGATTTCCTTCCTTACCAAACCTGGGGAAGAGGAGGGTCACCATACCCCACATTGTATGACGGGAAACTGAGACCAAGAAATCCAGGTGTGGTTATTGCTCAAACAGTCTGAGCAGGGCTGGAGGTCTGGGGCATGAAGAACTTTGTCTTCCCTCCCCCGCCCCCCCCCCCCCGCCGAAAAAAGAACTCTGTCCTCTTCCTGCCTTCCTCCTTCCCCCACTTCCATGGGTGGTGAGTGGGAGGAGGGGCCTCTTTATTCACGATGATAGGGGGGGTCCCAAAATTTGAAATTTCCTGCCGGGAAGTCAAGGACAGGAAATTATATGGCCAGAGTTTCTGTACAAATTACCCAGGTGTCCTAACTCCCAAAAGTAGCATGTTGTTCGGCTCTTGGCCTCTGTCATCATCCGTCCTTGATTGTCCGAGAAAACCTACTCCACCGCGCTGAGACGGCAGATGCAGAGTGGTGTAGAGAACCTCGACAGACGCAGTGAGCACATTCCCCATCAGATCAGAGCCCAGCCCTGGTAGTAACATCTACAAATCACTGACTTCAGTGAGTCACAGTATCAAGCTGCAAGAAGTCTCTAAGATCTTTCTAGATCAACCCTTTACCGTCTGGTCACTGACAAGTAAGCAAACCAAGTGAGACCCAAGAGACAAAGCGACTTGCCTGAGATCACGAAGCTTGGTAATGGCAGAGCAGAGGCTGACAGCCCTGAGCCCCAGGCCTATGCGTGTCCACTGCCCTTCGCACCTCTCAGAAAGCCCCACAGAACTGAAACAGAGGGCAGAAGGTAAAGCATGGGCCCCTCATGATTCGCCAAAGGCAGCTCAGGCTGTCTTCTAGCAGGTGGGCTCTAGTCAGCCTCAGCCCTCCCTTGGGAAGGAAAGTGCCTAAGGTCCATCCTCACCCCCTAGGCACCAGGACTCACATGAGAGGCTACAAGAGGCAGCTTCCTGCTTGGCCCTCATCCAAGGCCGTTTCACAATGCAGGGAAGAGCACTGGGCTGAGAGTCTCGGGTTACTGCTCACTCCACCCCTACCCTAGCCCCTTTCAGACCCCCTAGGGAGAATGAGCTAGGCCCTACCTGAGATTTGGGCTGTGCAAGGGAGACCAAGGCTAGGGAGCCCCCATTGTGGGTACTCTGGGAGTGGTGGGCTGGAGTGGACGTGGGGAAAGCCTTGCAGGTGCCCACCCTCCTTCCCTTTTCCTTGCCATCCACTGGCAAGCACTCACACTCCCAGAACCCTTTGTAGGACAAGAGGTGATCCATTCAGACTAGCCTGCAGCACTCTCTCTATTAGTCAGAGGTGACCTGGGAGCAAGCTTGGAGAGGGGTAAGGCCTTTGTCAGCTTCCTGTAATGAGGCTGACCTCCAGGCAAAAAATGCTGCAGAGGGAAGCCCCAGGCGTCATCTCCTCCTCCCATCATGCCCCAGACTGGCATGACTGAAATTCAGGCAGGAACCAAGACAGAGACATTGGGATGTTCAGCCAGGATTTATTATGCCTTACAATAGGGTCAGTTCTGAGCTCAGCTCGGTAAGGATCGTCTTTTAAGTAGGAGGCAGTGGTTAGAAACCCAAATTTTCCTGTCTTTAAGTCTTCAAGAGGAGACAAAACAAACCCAGGTGAAATGTCAAACCACAAAACAAGCCAGTGTGAGACTGGGGCCCACGCTCTCATGCCGGACAATCCTGGGGCTGAGTGCAGGACTGGGGGGAGAGGGTACGTCACCGAGGACAAGGCTGAAGGGGCCCCAAGGATGGGGAGATGCAGCTCTGCAGAGACAGTAGGCAAGGTCTCCCAGGCAGGGAAGAAAAGGCGAAGCAGTAACAAACATGCACGTTCAGAGGACAGGACCCTGTTTGCACAGCAGTGAGGCTGGGAATGTGCCTAGCCTTCCTCAGCTCTCACTCCTTAATATGGTCTTCCTCTGTGTCCATGGGAAGTCGCTGGCCTGCTGAGGCAGGTGACCACGTGGAAACCTAGAAAGGGGGTGTCAGGGAGCTCAGCCCCTCTGTGGAGGAACCCTCTGACAACAGGAAGCAGCTGCAGCAGACTCCAGGGCTGTGACCGTGTCTGTCACTCTCCTTCTACCCCTGCTGCAACCCCTGCAGAACAAACTGTTCTTCGAGAAGCTCTGGGGACAAAGGGCCCACACCTGCTCCCCAGGTCGGTTTGGACAAGCCCCCCATCAGCCCAGGCAGGGAGCCCAGCAGAGCCATGACAAGGCTCAGCAGCTCCCCTCACCCCCTGCCTCCTCCCACTCCGAGCTCTGCTGCAGTTTACTGAGGCAATGAAGCACAAAACGATAGCCTGGAGGGTGGGGGGAGGAGCACAGCAGGGACTGATTCTTCATGAAGACCTCATCCCCAGGCCCTGGCCGGTTGCTCAGTTGTTTTCAGTATCATCCCAATACACCATGGTCACGGGTTCAATCCCTGTCAGGCACATACAAGAATCAACAGATGAATGCTTCCTCCTCTCTCTAAAACCAATCAATCAGGGAAGAAGACCTCATCCCCAGGTCCCAAACTCTGAACAGTGTGGGGATGCTAAGTGGTACGGCTTTGTGGAAACAGCACTGAACTGGAAGTCAAAGCCCTGTGTTCTAGTCTTAATTATGTCCCTAAAAAGCTGTGAGGCCCTGGCTGGTGTGGCTCAGTGGGTTGAGAGCTGACCTGCAAACCAAAGGGTTTCTGGTTCGATTCCCAGTCAGGGTACATGCCTGGGTTGCAGGCCAGGTCCCCAGTAGGGTATGCATGAGAGGCAACCACACATTGATATTTTTTCCCCTTCTTTCTCCCTCCCTTCCCTTCTGTCTAAAAATAAATAAATATCTTAAAAAAACAAAGCTGTGTGCCCTTGGACAAGTCATTGCCCACTGGTGGAATTCAGGCTCCACTTCTGTAACGTGGGGAGTTGGAACTGATGCACTCGAGTGTGCCTTCCACTTTAAAAATGTAAGAATCCGATGCTCTGAGGTGGCTTAGGGGTTGCTGAAGTAACTCTCAGGGGCTGGGGTAGCTGGGAGAAAAATGAAGATGAGCAACTGACTGAGGTCTAGATCAAATGAAATTAGATTCAATGTAGGACCTGAGATGGGTTTTGTTTCCTCAGATCCCCATGATAACGAGATATGAGAATACCACAAGGAGATAACTTTATGGTAGAAGATTCCCCAACACTTGGTGAAGAGCTAGAATCCTTCCCGAGTTTGAGTTCATTCCTAGTCACAGCCCCTGATCCCAGTGTGGAGTGAATTGGGAGAACGGGCCTGCGGGCCTGCGTGAGAGCAGAGAGCCGTGTGTGGTGAGCCAGGCAGGAAAGATCCTAGCCCTCCCAACACTCCTCCTCACTTAAGGTGCTCCCTAACGTTCCTCCAGCTGGGACCTAGCCTTTCATGCGGCAGTTAGAGCTAAAGCTGATGCAACCATTTAAATTCTGTCTTTTTAGGACCCAGGGAGAGGTTTGGAGAGGGGTGGGACTGGAAGAGGCAGGGAAGGTGGAGTTCCAAATATCACAGGAGCCAGTCTTTTTCTGAGGTCAGATCTAGGCCAGGCAGTTCAGACCAGTTCCCTGTGGGCAGTGATATGGCAGAAAGCTGTGGGCTTCCTAAATGCCTTCTGGTCCACTTTCTGAAACCCTCCGCATTTGCCTCCCAGGCCCCAGCAGCCCCTGAGAAGAGGAGCCCAGTTTAGCTCCTGTGGGTCTAGGACCTGCTCATCTTCCAGTGGGGTGAGAGAGAGGCCGAGCCTCCCACCAGATTACCCATGTGGTTTAGGTGAAATAGACCCTGAGCTGTTTAAAAAGAAGCCCCAACCCTAGGCTTTTGGAGGCAGCTGCAGTACTGGGTGGAGTGTATGGAGTGAAAGGGAGGGTGGGAGTAAATGGGAGGGGGGAACATGCCGGGCTCCACTGGCTCTCAGTCCAAAGGACTGTGCACTGCCAAGACCAATGCTGGCAAAAAGCTAAGGGAAAGGAAGAACAGGCCAGACCAAGCTTATGTGTGCTGCTTCTCAGCTGCAGCCTAGAGCATGCAGACACGGGCTTGGCATGCTCCCGTGTGTGTGTGTGTGTGTGTGTGTGTATGTGTGTGTGTACACACAAGCGAACATGCACAAGAGAGTGTGCTTGTTGGCCTGAGTGAGCACTGGCAATCACAACAGAGGACATGCCAAAACTCTGTAATTGCCATCAAGGCCAATGGTGCTGGGAGATGCAGATCCAGAACCCACCTCCCACCCTTGCCCATCCCAAGACACCGCCTCTCATGGCACGCAGAGGAGGAAGAGAGGTGGAGAGGCCTGCAGTAGAGGCTTCATCTTCAAGGGGTGCTCAGCCAGACCAGCAGCCTTCCTCACTCCAATGTAGCCTTCCACTTCTGTTAGTCAAGGAGCATTGAATAAGCAACTCCTTGGCCCAGGGCATTCTCCAAGCACCACATTTCTTTCCTCAAAACATGCTCAGTTGCTTAGAGCATCGTCCTGATACACCAAGGTTGTGGGTTTGATCCCTGGTCAGGGCACAAACAAGAATCAACCAATGAGTGCATCAAGAAATGGAACAACAAATTAACATTTCTCTTTCTCTAAAAATATCAATAAATAAAAATTAAAAAAAATAAAACATGCTACCTGGCAGGAGGGGAAGATTTGCATGTAAATCTTGCATGTAAGCAAGAGCTTCAAAGCAGCACCTCTGTTACTGGCTTGTGAAGGAGGTGGACTTTGAAGAAAAGAAAGGATTTGGAGAAACTGAGACTAGTGGACCAGTGGGCACGGAAGCAGAGGAGCATTTCAGGCAGGAGAAGGGGTTAGGCAGGTGATTTATAGGGAAGGGTGGACGGAGCTCTCTTTGACTGCACTCACACGTCACCAGCACCAACTGAGTCAGACCAACTGAACTGGCAGTGCCAGTTCTGACGCTAACCACCTTGAGTTAGAATCGGATTCCTCTAGGTAAAGGGCAAAGTCCCCTAGAGGAGAGGACTGCCCTTACTCCCAATGCCAGATGCAAATGGAGCCCCCAGGCCACCCGCACTTCTTTCTGAGGTGGCTCCCACTACCCCCCTTCCAGTTTGATAATTTGCTAGAATGACTCACTAACAGGGCTGTGTTTACAATTAGTTCCATTGTAACACACAATTCTGGAACAGACGAGAGGAAGAGGCAGGTAAGAAAGGTCTGGGGGGAGAGGATGCCAGCTGCCACACCCTCCCCTCAAGGAATCAGGTGTGTCGCCCTCCCAGCACATCCACGTGCTCCCCAGCCAGGAAGCCCTCCGAGTTTCAGTGCTGTATGGGGTTTCGTTCCATAGGCAAGGCGGGTTAAATCATGATCCTGTGACTGAACTCAGTCTCCAGCCTCCCTCCTCTCCTCAGAGGTTGGGAGTGGGGTGGGGGTGAAATCTCCAGCCCTTTGATCACACCTTCCCACAGTCTGCCAGGGTGGCCAGGGTGAAACGAAGGACCCGCCTGAGTCCTGTGACTAACACACACTCAGGCACAGGCACGGTGCGAGGGGCTTGTCGGGAATAACAAAAGACACTCCTATTAACTCAGGAAACAAGGGGTTTTGAAGCTCTGTGCCAGGAAAGGGCACAAAGATCTTTACGGTAGTAGGGCAAAGGAGGGGAGCTGAGGATGAAAGGGAAGATGGGGCAAGTTTATACGGTCAGAAATGGATGGGAAAGAGGAGAAGGAATCACTGCTCCCTCCTAGGGAAGTGGAGGCAGAGGAAAAGCAGTAGCAACACCTCCCACACTTTAGTATCTTGGTAGAGTCTCTCACCTTTTTTATATGTTTCATTTCCTCATCCGTGTCTCACCCAGAAACAGGAGGCACCCGCAGCCTCTGCTTTGGCACCAAGGCCCCCAGGACTTAGGGCCGCCTCCCCCCAACTCAGCCTATTGACACCCCCACCCCCCCACCCCATTAGAATACCATTTCCTTCCGGAAGCCTTTCCTGATTACCCCAGTGAGAAGTGACCCCGCTCTAAATTCCAAGAGCCCTTTGGGTCAGTCAGTCCAGTACTGCCCTATATTGTCATATTCTTATTTTCCCAGGCAGGTGTTTCCCTAAACACCTTGCCTTTCCTCATTCCGCTTCATTCAAAACAACCAGTGCTGTGTGCTTTGTATAACATTTTCGAGCTCTCTGCAGACACCCATTGTCACCATTGTCCTCTTTTCTGTGCCTGAAGAACTTGATGCTTCCCTCAGCAGAGCCGTCTCTCTGACTGAGTGTGAATATCTATCTCTTTGAATAGAGTGTGAATGTCTACCCTGGCAGACCCATCCTTCAGGGCAAGGACCTGTCTCTACATCCCAAGCCTTAGCCCAGCCTGCGTAGGCGGTGCTCAGACATGTGTGCGAAATGAACTCAGTTTCTCCTAGAAAACGTTACCTTTCTCATATTTAGGGAAGATCAAGAGAGTAGAGGATGACTTACACTGGGGGGAGAGGTGCTAAACCACGGGCAAGGCTGGCTTTTCCCACAGGATCCTGGCCTCCTGGGCCTCCTGCCAGAAGACTGCTTGGGGTAGCCCTCCACCAGCAGGCAGGTGACCAGGGGGAGAAGCCAGACCATCCCTGGCAGACTGGCAGGCAGATGGGCAGCATTAGCACCACAATGAGCCCTGGGGACAGGCATAGCTGAATGGAGCCCTTCGGGAACGTCTGAAAGCTTTCCCCTTGAATGGCTTCCAGCCCCTTTGACAACCCCAGAGCAGTGTCCAAACCATGGTTTACTTGCCACCGATAGTTACCAAGGAGGCCCTGGACCGAGTGGGAGCAGGTCTGCTCAGCCACCTGCCCCTCCTCTGAGGCCCAGCCTAATGCCCCCTGACACAGCCCTCTGAGGGGTCCTCAGTGGACAGACCCAGGGTGGGGGTGAGTGCCACACCCTTCCACCTCCCTCCAGGCAGGGTCCCATGACACGGAATCGCTCAGGGGAATGGGAAGCCAGACATGAACAGGGACATGATACCCAAGGTTTCTCAGTGGCCTCCGAAGCTGGCCCAGAGTCAGGGATGGTGCCTTGGTCCCTCTCTGCAGGCTGCAGGGCCTTTCAGGCGGGAGCTTGTCTCTCACGTCCCTGGATCACAAGTTCTTTGACTTTTGGGGGCCATGGATCTACCCCCACACTCCGGAGAGTGGTACCCGGCACCTTGGGGAGGCCACAGTTTGGGAATGGAAGAAATGGAGAAGACTTGCTCCTAAGAAATAGTTAATCCTCTCCCCTTCCCCCAGGCCCCTTGCACCTGCAGGCTGCGGTGTGTGGTTTCCCACAGCTGCAGCTGGCTCTGCAGCAGCCCCCTCCCTCCCAGGGAACCTGAGAGGCCCCATGGTCTGAGGTGCTTGGGAGGGGCTCCTCCCCCTAGGTCCAGCTGCTGGGGGTGGCATGGGAGGGTCCTGCTGCCCTCTGACCTGGACCTGCCACAAGGAGGGCCCTGGTTGAGTGACCAGTCCTGGGAGAGGTCTGCCGGGCTTCTCGCCAGAGGCGGAGATTCTAGTTTGGGAGATGGCCACAGACCTCCTCTGCAGGGCCTCTCAGACCCTCCCTTGCTCCAACTTCAACTGGCTTCTGGAAGAAGCGGATGGCCTCTTTAGTGTGGGCTTGACATCCCCTCTGGGGAGGGGGGGGAGCAGAGCTCCTGAAGGAGGGGGTGAGCTGTGTGTGAGGTGAGTAGAAGGACAGGAAGGAACAGGAGGAAGTGAGATTTGGTGGGGCCCGGCCTCTGTTGGTCAAGGCAACCTTGAACCCACCACGCTGGGACTCTGGCAGGCTCTGTTCTCTGTCTAGCCTGGAGCAGGGCAGGTGGTCTCAGAGTCTGGGCAGACACCCATTTGCCTTCTGGGCCAGACATATGTGTCCAAGGGACACCTCTGAACACTACTCACTATGAGGCAATGAAGAAGTGTAGAAGCTTCCTTGCTGGGGCATTTCCCCAGAACAAGTTAGCAGGGTCCCCAGGCCCAGCCCCTGGACAACAGCCTGCCTGTTGCCCCACCTTTGGCCACGGGGCATACAGTAAAATCCCAGGGGGACATGTGGTTAATGCTACATGGAGAGCTCCTCTCCGGGTCACAGCCAAGACTGATCACTTGGGTCCAGTGCCAAGGCTTGAAAGATGGAGGGATGGGAAGACAGGAATCTGACAGGCACCCGTGGTGACAGGGCCCAGAGCTCTGGCTAATCTCACGTCCAGCTCCAGGCAAATTGCTTCAATTCAACACTTTCCCTGTCAGGCCCTGTGGCCTCCTGCTCAGGGCTTCAGTGGCTTCCAGTCTACAGAAAAAGCCCAGTTCCCCCTCGGAGACAACTCCCCCACCAGGATAGAAGAGGGAGGGCGACTTGGCAAAGGAGGCTTGAAAGGAAACAGAGCTACCCATCTGCAGAAACCCCTGAGTCAGATGTGGGTAGGAGGAAGAGAGTCCTCAGTAGAAGTTGCAATACAGTGCTCATTCCCCTGTCTTGGGAAGGGCCCAGCTGCAAGGTGGCAATCAGGCCTGGAGGAGGTGAGGGTGCGTGCTAGGCAGGCACTGGGCAGGCTTCGGCTTCAGCTTCCGTGTAACTTGACACTCCGAAAGGGGTGTGACCGATGCCAACCACCCTCGCCAGTGCCAGCAGTCTCCTGTGTACTCCAGACTTGTGCTTGGCTGGGTCTCAGCAGTGCCACGCGGCCATGAGCACAGAGTGTGACTGGGAGTTGGCCATGGGTTATGATCTGCCCTCAGGTATATGGAGGCAAAGTCCTTTGAAAGAACACTAAGCTCCTGAGAGAAGGGGCCGGCTGGATGAGAAGGCCCCAGGCGATCCCACCTTCACTGGGTTTCTGTTTTTGTTTTTGCTTTATTGCTGTTAAGACACTATATTCAGCATTTACTTATTATTGTTGTCCAGACCCCCATGTGTCAAGACAATTCCAGGAGCCCTGGCTGGCGTGACTCAGGCGGTTGAGCATACTTCTGCAAAGCGAAAGCTTGCTGGTTCGATTCCTGGTCAGGACACACGCTTGAGTTGTGGGTTCAGCCCCCATCGGGGCATGTGAGAGAGGCAACCATCTCACATTGATGTTTCTCTCCCTCTCTCTGAAAAGTAGATAAATATTGTAAAAAAAAGAAAGGAAACCTGTTGTGGGAGAGCCGCGGTGCACGTCAGGAGGACCTCCTTCTGACTCTGGACTTCAGCGGCGCTGCCGCTTTCCTCCTTGCTCAGAGGCCTCCATCGGACAGTTCTGCATCAGTCTGGACTTTCCGCCGAGGCTGAATCGTTCCACCGCTGAGTTAGGAATCTTTCTATTCGTGTGTTTATTTTGTTTTTCATTTAGGGATATTAAGTGAGTACCCACTGTGGGCCACCCACCGTGCGGGTGTGGGGAACACAACGATAAGTAAAACCAGGCCCACCCTTGTGAGCTCGCAGGCCACGCCCAGAGGTCACAGCCAATGTCATCAGAGTTACTATCTGCACCCAACCATGGCTGTTGAGCACTTTCAAGTTCTTTTTTTTTAAATATTTTAGTTCAGAGTATGAGTACTAAGTACTTTTTTAAAATTACTTTATTTTTTGAAAAGATTTTATTTTATTTATTTTTAGAGAGGGAAGGGAGGGAGAAAGAGAGAGAGAGAGAGAGAAACATCAATGTATGGTTGCTGGGGGTCATGGCCTGCAACCCAGTCATGTACCCTAATTGGGAATCGATCCTGTGACACTTTGGTTCGCAGCCCGAGCTCAATCCACTGAGCTACTCTAGCCGGGGCTTCAAGTTCTTGAAAGAAGGATCTTAAAGTCCTTAGAAGATGAGCACCCCCCCATACACTGTGATACTTTAAATATATTTTTATTTATTTATTTTATCTTTAAATATGTAATACAGTCACATACAAAAATGTCATAAAATCTTAATAAAGTATCCTCCTAACCTTCCCCTAACAGATCCCAACTCTCCGGTATCTTTTAATATAAATATATTTTCTTAGTTTTTTTCTCTTATTCAAGAGGTAGTTTACTGTAATCAGGGTTCTTCTTGACAATATGTCCTGGGGATTGTTCCATATCTGCACATAGAGGGTTTTCCATTTCTTCTTACAGCTGCAGGGTTCCTTGTTCTAAATCACCCTCTGCTGACTGCGCTGCACACTTGGTCTCCAGCCCTTTGTCCAGCAGCCTGGGTGTGTCCTTCCGGTGTGAACAGGTACCCAGGGCCCAAGAGTTTGTGCGTTCATAATTTAGAGAGATATTCCACGCTGTCCTCCATAGAGGTTGTGCCACTTTCATTCCTATCACCAATGTATCGGAAAGCCTGTTTTCCTAGCAGGCTGAAATATTTATAGAGAAAGGGAGAAGGCAATACCAGGGCTCCAAAGCAGCAAGGTAGGGAGAAGGCCAAGTCCAGAGCTGGGCCTTTGGTGGTGTACAGACCACTGAGGCCTGGGTGTCTTCAGGCCTTGGTGTCTTATTTGTGTTGGAGCAGTAACCCTCACGGTCACAAGTAGGGCATTCTTTCCTGGGGGAGCAAAGGGACTCCAGGGAGAAAATCTACAAGGAAAGCCTAGAGGAAGAGAGTTTAGCTGGTGCGTGGTGGTCACGGAGGTGGGGGATTCATGTGAGTGAGGACACAACACCCAGCAGGGAAAGAAAATGGATGTAACGCAGTGGGGTTTCGTTAGACCTGGGGAAGAACTTGTGACTTTGGGGGTGTCTCGCACTGCTGCAGGGGGTGGAAGAAACTGTGGAAACTCTTTACTGGGATTTCTAGATGCATTGCCCAAGCACTCGTGCAGCAAATGCCTTACTTCAACCACGGGCCCAGTTCTGCCCTAGGTGCTAAGAATGCAGGTATGAACAGGACACAATCGCCACTCTGTGGAAATCTAAAGGGAGAGAGAGCCAGTAAGCGAGTGAGTAAACAAACACAAATGTTTCTGATAGTAAGGGGAGGGGTAGGGATTGGCAGTGGGGAGGGGGTATGGAAAAAAGGAAAGTCTTCTCTGAGGAGGTGACAATTGGGCAGACTCGTGAAAAGGAGCGGCTCACACACAGTTCTGAGGCTCAGAGACGGACAGGCAAGGGTGCCTGCGGGTGACGGATGGGCCCTGCTCACAGCACTGCCAGTGAGGCCCGAGGAGAGAAAACGGGGGAGGCAGGCAGCAAGCTGGGGAGCCTGTGGTGGTTTTCAGACCTCAGCAAGAAGTCTGGTTCTTATTTTAAGAATTACAGGTTAGCTTTGGCGAGGTAGATCAGTCAGTGTGCTGTCCCAATATGCCAAGGTTGCAGGTTCGATCCTCAGTCAGGACACATACAGGAAGCAACTAATGAATGTATAAATAAGTGGAACAACAAATCGATGTTTCTCTCTCTCATTCTCTTGCTCTCTCTCTCTCTCTCAAATCAATTTAAAAAATGAGAGAGGAAAACAAAAAAGAGACTGGTCACAAAGACTGATAATGCATAATTCCATTTATGTGAAATGTCCAATATAGGCAAATCCATAGAGACAGAGAGTAGATTCATTTTGCAAATAGATTAGACAGGAGGGTTGGGAGGAAATGGGCAGTGAATATTAATAAGGGTGATAAAAATATTCCAAATTGATTATGGTTGTGGTCACATAATCCTGTGACTATACTAAACAATCACTGAACTGTACACTATGAAGAGGTGAATTACATGGTACGTGAACTATGTGTCAATAAAATTGTTATTAAAAATTATAAAAGCCCTGGTTGGTGTGGCTCAGTGGATTGAGCGCCAGCCTGTGAACCCAAAGGACACAGGTTCGGTTCCGCCAGGGCACACTCCTTGGTTAGCCGGGTCCCCAGTTGGGGGCATATGAGAGGCAACCAATCTCACATTGACATTGGTCTCCCTCTCTTTCTCCTTTCCTTCTCCTCTCTCTAAAAATAAATAAATAAAATCTTTTAAAAAATGATAACAGAAAGCTGTGGAAGGGCTGCTTCAATCCCGGGAGTAACATTGTTATCTGACCGCTGTGGGAGAACAAACCGGAGGGAGGAAGAGCAGAGGCTGGAGACTGCGCAGGCCAGGCGGGGGTACGGTGGCTTGGCAGACAGAGGCTGGTTACTTCATGGTGGCAATTAACGAGGAGGCCAGCCTGGAGTGTATTCTGAGTTTGATAATGGATCAGATGTGGGGGCCGGGGAGAGAGGTGACCTAATTGCAATGAAGAGGACCGGAGGAAGAGCTGGACTGGGGGAGGGGCAGGGAGTCGGCCTCCGTGTAGGACGTGATGGGCCTGAGACGCGCACCAGGCAGGGGAAATGTCGCCATGCAAACGAGCACACGTGCTGAGGGCCAGCAGTCCCACGGAGAGAGGCCCTGCAGGGCCCGGCAACAGGCCACGTTCCCCCAGGGACTACTGACACTTAAGTCTTTGTGACAGACTCTGCTTTTGGGAGACCCCGTGTAAGATGCCATCTTACCTCGGCCTGGAGGATTACTTGACAACAATGTCACAGCTCCCCAGGGGCGAAGAAGGGATTCTCGTCCAGGCAGGGGAGGCTTCCAGAGCTGGCGCTGCTGCTTCCTTCCCCACTCTGTCCCCCAGCACCTCAAGGATTCCAACCTCTGGCTAGCATTTAAAGGCACAGTTCTAGATGGGATCTGACCTGGAGGAGGCTGTACCTAGGAAACAAGTCCCCTCATGGTGAGACCATGGAGAGATCAAGAAGAGGAAGAGCCAGAGAAGGCGTCCTGGACTCCAAGTGAGAACGGCATTTCAAGGCGGAGCGATTTCTCTATTGTGCAAATGCTACTGAGAGGCTGAATTAGATGACAGGAATCTGACCTGTGGATGTGCCAACAGGAGGCCATTGATGGCTTGCACAAGTGCAGTTTCAATGGGGTGACAGAGACAAAAGCTTGGCTAGAGTGGGCTAAGAGGGAGTGGCGGGTGAGCATGCCGGAGGAAGGAAGCAGGGCAGGAGCTGAAGAGGCTATAGTCAAGGGAGAGTGTGCTTTCAGATGAGAGAGATTACAGCGCATTTGTACGCCGAGGAGAGCAATCTGGTGGAGGGGAGCCACTGGGGAGTACAGGGGAGAGAAGGACAACTTGGGGCAGTCCTGGGCGAGGGAAAGGACTGGAATGGGGTGCACAGGTAGAGGAGGGGCCGGCCTGGCACTGGAGGGGAAGCCCTGGGCTGTGAGAAAGGAAGGCCGAGAGCACGCCAGGGCCACAGACACCCGTGGAGACCCGATGGTGAGGAGACAGGGACTGTTCAGAAGATTGCATCTATTTTCTCACAGAAAACAAGAATCGAGGTCCTTTACTAACAGCAGGGGACAAAGAGGAAGTGTTGAGGGCTGGAGAAGAGAGGAGGAGATACGAAACACTCATCTGGAAAGTGGGCCAGTGAATTTAGTAGAGAAACAGAGTAGGAGTACTGGGCAGGCTGAGTGCCTACTGGAGGTTTGTGGTCAGAAACGTATAGTGCGGCTTAGTCAGCGCGACCATGAATTTTCCCCGGTGATGCTCAGCCACTCAGTACAGGTGCAGACCAGGCAGGGCGCCAGGATAGTGCAAGGGCGAGGTGTGTCAAGAGAGTCCAACCAAAGGGAAAGGGCCAAGAGAGTGGAGGGCTTGTGCAAAAGGGCGTGCATTGTCACAGAACACAGAGTCAAGTTAAAGAAGGAGGTTAATGAGGAGATGAAGGGACTGATGGACAGAGAAAAGGGTGAGTTTGGTAGCATGGAGGTCCCAAAGGGGACAAAGGATAGAGTGAGGGTAATAGAGAAAATGTTCTAAACACAGGAAATGGTGGTCAGAGAGCAGAGTGGGGTTAGAAGTGCTAAGTTACAGGCTACGGCCATGGGAGTGGGTGGGAGGTGGGAGGAAGAAGACTGGTGGGGAGAGAGGAGGTCAAAGGCCAGAGAGGCAGGTGTGGAGAGGTCATCTCTGTAGGCGACCTCCTCCGCCCACCAAGATGGTTCTTTCATCCCCTGCCACACCCCTCCTTCAACCTGCCTTTTCCCTTTTGTAGCATCTCTAACTAAGGTATTACATCACACTTATTTATTTGTTAAACCTTCTTGCTCCTGTAAGAAAGTAAGTGCCTTGAGGGCTGGGGCATTTTCTCTTTGATTTATTCCTATATCTTCAATTCTAAGAACAGTACCTTGCACTCAGTAAGTGCCCCCAAATATTTGTTGAATGAAAGAAGGACTGTTAAGGTCTTGAAAAATAAGCAAGGAGTGGTAGTGGAGAGGCAGGTCACGAGCCGGGCACTAGGATACTCAGTGAGTGAATGGGAGTGGCCAAACGTCTGGTGAGTATCCAGAGGGGTGTGGCCAGTTTGGTCTCAGGACAAGACCGTCAGAGGATACGGAGCCTTAGTGTATGGAGGAGGAAATCCTAGAAATAGCCGTTAGGAGCAAGGAGGATGACTCCCCACCTCCAGACACATTGGCATGAGGGGTGTGGGAGAAGAAACAGCCAACACAGGCAGTGGGCACAGGAAAGTTGTGTTTTGGGGATCAGGGAGGTTTCCATTAGAGCAGGAAGGAGAAGGAATGCTTGAAGAGAAGTTTGAGTCTATGGGGAGGTTTTGCTGAGGATAAACGATGAGTTCCAGAGAACACAGGGAAAGGGGTTGGGAACTGGGTCAGATCAGGGCATTGCAGAGCTGTATGGGAGTAAAGTCTGGGGCATGAGGCGCCAAGATTCCTGGGCACCTGGAGGTGACTGGGCACGGGAGGGCTGCAGGGTGGAACAGGATTATTCTGATGGTCTTCCAAGGCAAGGTGGGGAACAGGTCTCGTCCTAGCCCCCTTCCTCAGCCCAGGCCCTTGGTGGCTTGTAGCAGTGAGGCAGTGATGTTGCCAGATACCAGCTGTGCAGCGTGGGAGGCGAGGGCAACTCTGGGTACTAGAAAGAAAGCTGGGTGGGCGCTAAAGAGGCTGGATGATTGTCCCAACCTTTCCTGCAAACAGTTTATATCACTTTAGGCAAAATGGGCATCATTTTCCTTATCTATGGAGAGGAGAGGAGGTCCCTTCCAGCTGTAAATCTTGGCCTCTCTGTCCTCTTTTCTGTGTCCTCCTTTCTCCTCCTCCTCCCCACCACTTAGCCAAGGCTTCTTCCTGGGGCCCGCATCTATTAACCACACTTTTGCTGTCGGGGTAGCTGGGAGCTGCCTCTGGACCAAGGCATGCCCTCATCCTCCTCACTGGCTCCAAAATGTCCCTTACACTGTCCCCTGCCACTCTGATCCCAAGCAACCAAGGGTGTAGGCATCGAAGTGAACCTCAGGCATGAACAAGGAGAGGAATCTTCCCACAGACAGTGGGAAACGCTCTAGCAGGGACAAGTGACGAAGCCACAGACTGACTCAGAGAGGATCCCCAGGCCTTCTGGAAGGGAAGGAAACCAGCAGCCACGGCTCAGGGATGGGCACTATCCAGCAGCTCTGTGAGCCCCGGGCCTGGCCAGGGAACCAGCCAGAACAAGGTTTTGGCCGGAGACTTAAAGTTCTGGTCTAGGATGCAAGCTTCACCAACAGCAAGCGTGTGATCCTGCCTGACTAGCTGGGCAGGGATAGTAATAAGAACCTTGTTTACCTCACTTGTTGAAAGGTGAAATAGTGAATGCCAACATTCATGTAGTGCTCACCATGTGCCTGGCATTAAGCCATCCTCACAAAGATCCTCTAAATTAGCTTCTACAATGACCCCCCTCCCATACCCCCACTTAGGGATAAGGTGTCATAGGACAGAATATCGAAGTCACGTGCCTACAAGTCCCACAGCCAGTAAGCAACTATGCCAGGATCTTAACCTCTAAACCATACACTAGAGTTGTATTGTCATTTAGTTCCCTCAACCTGCGAAGCAGGTGTTACTGCCCATTTTACAAATATGGAAATGGACTCAGAGGGGTTGTTTGCCCAGGGCCCTGGGCTGACTGGGTCGCAGCCAGGATTTGAGCCCAGGCCCTTCTCCGAAGCTGATCCTCTTCTCACAGGGCCACACAGCGCCCCTGGCCTCAGCACAGGAACCAGTCTTCAGGCTGCCCTGCCCGAAGCTGCCTCTGTGACATAGAGGAAATCGCAGTCCAAGTCTGGGCAGGTTCTGCAGGGTCAAGGAGGCAGCTGGCCAGAGGCTGGCAGGAAGTGTTTTGCTGAGCTGCGTCTCCAATACTCCAGAACTCAGACAGCAACACCCACCCTTCCGGACACTCACGCAAGGGGGTGGGTCTTCTGATGCACGGGAAGGGTGAAACCTACTCACTTCTCCGTGCTTTAGAGAACTATGCTGGGTAAGCAGCTATTGATATTCCAGCTTCTTTCAAGTTCTGGAGACCTTGAAGTCATTGTCAGCTGGTAATTGTTAGCCTCACCATTTCTCAGGTTGGATAATTGAGGCATGAAAGGTAGACTCCTTCAATGAATCATTTCCTGTTGTCTTTTATGTGTGACAAGAGGCAGGAGGAGTGGACAAAGGTATTTCAGGCACAGTTACTGCTCTCCAGAAGACACAAGTTAGGAGCAGGGATGTGCAGGATTCTAGGGCTTTCCATTGCCTGGTGAATGTGCACTGTTGATGGTGAAGCTACAGTGCTGGCCGCATGATTTGGGGACTTAAAGCCATTCACACTGAAAGGCTCCATTCTCATTTTCTGGCTGAAACATCACACTACGCTGCCCCTGCCCACCCATAACACAAATACAATATATGCTCAACAAATGTCAATTAGCCTCATAAAAGACTCAGTAAAGGCTTTGGGGCAAAAGGAGGTGATGTTTCACTTGGGCCTTGAGGGGAATTAGTTGATGAAAAGATGGGGAAGACCAGCAAGGCCTCATGCCACGTTGATTAGACCAGCACTCAGAGTTCCCAAGTCTTTTACTTCCAGGGACCTGGCTACGAAACATGGTGACTTATACATCCTGTGTGAGAGATTTTGACTTCTCTTAGGCCCAGAACCACACTCTGCTCTCCAAGCCTTATCCCTAGCATGGAGCTGCACCTGCCCAGAGGGAAAACCTGTTGTAAATTGCCACCGACGCAACGGATAGGTTGACAGGGATCCTACTTGAGGACCTGGCACATTCCATTCATTGCAGGGACCACACTCATGCTGAAGAGCTGACTGCAATGACAGAAAAGTCCTCTATCAACGCTGTCCAGTACAATAGCACTAGCCACCTGTGACCGCCGAGAACTGGAAATGTGGCTAGTGAGCCTGGAGTATGAGTTTTACAGTTATTTAGTTTTAGCTCAATAGTCACGCGGGGCGGGCTCGTCGCTGCGCATCGGGCCGTGCAGGTGCACACTGCTGCCTGGTCGTGGACTGACAGCTCTCCGAGACCCTGACTGTGCCTGGCTTTGCTCACCAGCTTCTCCCAGGACCTGCACAGGGCCTGGGCGTGATTGGCACCCCACTAATTAAAAGTTGCCAGATAAACAAATGAGCGAATTCTCTGTTTCCCTCACTAAATTCTATAATCACTTTAAGAGCAGAGACTGTTTTTCTTTGTGTGTGGGGAAAAAAAAACCCACATAACATAAAATTTTCCATCTTAACCATTATCGAGTGTACAGTTCAGTGGTATTAACTTATCTTCACACTGTTGTACAACAAGAGACTTGTCACTTTGTATTCTCAGAACCCAGTACAGTGCCTGGCACACAATCTTAGTAAATATTGACAGGGATCGGGGAGCTCCAGGGTTTTGAGAAGGTCAGACCAGAGGTTCCAGTGCCATTTCCTCCCCTCCCCCCCCACTCCCTTGGGCTTTGAGAAAAACTTTGAGTGAAAACTCTAGAGCACTGGGTTATAAAAGAAGGTCCACAATATAATCCATAAGACATAGGGAATAAAATTAATTTATGTTTTTAAAATCTAAAATAAAGTTTAACCCACATAACACATGAGTTGACAGCAGTATTACATGTATATACTTGTAAACATACAAATACTGGGGGTGTTGCCTTTTGAATTTTGTTGATTGGTTGAATGCCACAGGCAATTGTATATTTAAATCATATCTATTTTTGAACTCACTCTTAGCAGAGGAGTCAAAATTCAAGTTCTGGCTCTCAAGTAAATTTTCAGTCTTAGTTATAAAATTGGCTCTTGTACACCAGGAGCACTCAAAAAGGATTATAAATTGAGAGGGCTTAAAGAAGCCCTGGCTGGTGTGGCTCAGTGGAATGAGAGTGGGCCTGTGAACCAAAGGGTCACTGGTTCAATTCCCAGTCAGGGCACATTCCTGGGTTTCAGGCCATGTCCCCAGTAGGGGGCACATGAGAGGCAACCACACATTGATGTTTGTCTCCCTCCCTTCCCCTCTCTCTAAAAGTAAATATTTTTTTTTAAAAGAGGGTTTGAAGAAAATCCATTTTATGATCCTCAGTTTTCTATGCTCTTTCTTAAAGGTGATCTTTCTAAAAAGGCACCTTGGACAAGGCATCCTCTTTCACACTTAACGGAATAGAGGGCTTTACAAGAGAAAGTGGCACCTCCCGTCTGTTACCCACATATACATGGAATGGACTAATTAGGAAGAAAACCTGCTCCTACCACCTCATTAAGAGATATATGCCCAAGAAAATTTATATTTAATAGTTGTTCATCAAATTTTATAATTATTTATATTGTTCTGATCAATTGAGAGTGTTAACCACTAGAACAACTAAAGTCATAACAAAAATTCATAACAAAAATTGTTAGCACTTAGAGTTTTATGAACAAAAGAAGTTTTAACTAAAAAATTGTATTGGTTATTACTCAATACAAGATTTTCAATCGTAAAAATGTATTACGATAAAATCTATATTGGGGCGGCATGAAAATACAAGCTCCAGAAAGGAAAGCACCAGTGTAAATTACCAGCTGTTAAAGAATTAGTTTGTTGCTGAATTTCTTTAAACTGAATAATGATGTCAAAATACTATGCTATTTAGATTCCTTTGGTTCTTTAAAAGAGATACTAAAATGTTTACTTTAAAATGTCAATATTCATTTTTCTTTGAATTTTTGGAATGACTGTAACACATAACTCAAATAGAACCACACAGAAGTGAAAAAACTTCATGTTCATAAAAGGTTAGAAAGTCCCTGGCCAGGTACTCAGTTGGTTAGAGCAGCGTCCCCGAATCCAAGGTCGTGGCGGGTTTGATCCGG
This sequence comes from Phyllostomus discolor, assembly GCF_004126475.2. Lineage (NCBI taxonomy): Eukaryota > Metazoa > Chordata > Mammalia > Chiroptera > Phyllostomidae > Phyllostomus > Phyllostomus discolor. Next base: position 153,907,041 of record NC_040903.2, read on the forward strand.
GCTCAGGGCACATACAATAACCAATGAGTGTATAAATAAATGGAACAGCAAATTCATGTACCTCTCTCTCAAATTAATAAATTTAAAAAACAATGCTGGAAAGGTATTTTTATTGCTATTTAAGTTTGTGATGACAATTTTAATGCCAGCTTAAAAAATACAAGAGGGCATGTAATGTAAAAATAATCTTTTAGAGGACTTAAAAGCCACTGTCTGGGAGTTAAAGATCCCGTGTCTACAGCGCCTGCCCCCCTCTAAGGTACCGGGTTGGCCTCTGGAAGTCCATTTGCCCTGCTCTGCCTAATACAGGGAAATCTTTGATGTGGCCAAAAAAAAAAAAAAAACCACGCCACGAAAAACAAAACAAATCCCTCCCCAGCGTGCCCTGCCCTGGGGCTCTGCCCGCCGCCAACCAGCCGCCCGGCCCAGGGCTCAACCCGCCCTCGGCCCCTCCCCACCAGCAGCGGCCGACCCAGTCTCCCACCCCCTCCCCCGCCCCGCCGCCTCCCAGCCCCAGCCGTCCAGCCCCGGAGTAAATAAACCACCGGGCAGGGACCCAGACAATGGGCCTTGGCGAGGAGTTAATGGGCTGGGCCTCTCGCGTTAGCCGAGTGTGACCGGAGCTGGCAGGGGGCCTGGCCTGGCGCCAGCATCGATTACGACTAGACGGAGCCAGGGCAGACTTGGCACGGGCGGGCCCCACAGCTGGCAGATTCAGTCACCCTGGCCATGAGGGCATTTGGCCTGCCCCGGGCGCCCGCTGCCACCCGCTGGCCGCGCTCCCGCCGGCTGCCCGCGCGGCCCGTGGGGAAGGGCCGCCTGGTGAGCCCCCAGACTCTCGACCCTGACCTTTGGTCCTCCCCAGGGGACTGCCCCTGATCCGGCCTCTTCCTGTCCTAGGCTGCCTGGGAGGCTGTTCCGTGGCCCCACGGACTGGGGGTGGAACGTGGTGGGGGAGGGGGCAGTGGCAAGGAATGAGAGAACCTGCGGAGTTTGCTAAGCTTGGCTGGTGTCTGTCAGCTGGAAGAGCAGGTGAAATAGGCCTGAATTCGTCTCCAGATCGGTGCCTCACGAGGCCTTTATTTTCCTGTGCCTTAAAAACCCCGCGGGGCCACTTGGCTCTGCTCCACCTCGGCGACCCCACCCTGCAGAAGGAGGGGGTCAGAAGAGCCGACCTGAAGGGCTCTCCTGAGCTTCTGTGGGGGCTAAAAAAAAAAAAAATCAATACTCTCTCTCCCACCTTCTAAATTCTTCTGACTGGGCTAATCATCAAAATAACAGACAGATTAACAGGAGAAAATGAAATTTTAATACATGTACATGGGAATTCAAATGAGCGTGAAAATTCCAAAGACAGTGAGGCAATACTGGGTTTATAGGACATTTTTTGACAACGGAGAAAACGGTAGAGAGGTATTAAGATTTCAGAAGTGAGAATGGGCGATTTACAGGTAGTTGAGGAAGATCCGAACTGCCCGGCAGGAAAATTCTTACTGGGCAACTCAAACAATGGGACACAGTGGGTATCTGGCTAACAGGCTTGGCGTCTTCCTGACAAATGCTAGGGTGAAGATCGGAAGGTGATTAAGCCAAGGCTCCCTTCCTAAAGCAGGTTTTTCTGTCTTGAATCTCTTGGGAGGGAAAGGGGGGAGGGAGGGTCAAAGGTTCTTTCTGAGTCTTGCTGCTGCTCCTTTTTAAAAAAAAATTATTGATTGATTTTAGAGGGAGATAAACATAAATTTGTTGTTCCACTTATTTATGCATTCATTAGTTGATTCTCATATGTGCCCTGACCGGGCACCAACCCACCACCTTGGAGTATGGTACGGGACAACACTCTAACCAACTGAGCTACCTGGCCAGGGCCTGAGTCTTGTTTCTTAATAAACAGCTTAAAATCAATATCCCAAAAGGCACCTTCAAGGTGGCAAAATTTTGGTTCCCTACACTTCTCTGCTAAGCTGTTCATGTTGCAGTTTACAAGCTGGGCTTGGCTGGGTGAAAAGGAAATTCTTTGCTTTTTAAAACTTCACTTCTAGTTCCCAGACTCTGCATGGACACTCGCCCCTGAGCAATGAAGTATATATAACTCTTCATCACGGCACGTGTCTCTACCTCAGGTTGGCTCCTTGTCCTATCCTGAGGAGATCCACGGCCTCACTGTCTTGCTGAGCAAAGATTTTGCAGGTTTGGCCTGACATCAGCGGCATAAATCATTCCGCTGGGAAGAGCCTCCGAAGCTGAGGGGATGGTCAGTACACCTCTCCCCTGAGAGGTCCAGGAAGCCCCACTGAGGAGAGAAAACACCTGGCCCATGCCCACAGGGATGGTCCCTGCTCCCGAAGGTGAAGAGCAGGGAGGTCAGGTCCTGCTAGAGCTAGTCATCCCACATCTTCGGAGCTGCAGGTAGGAATGGATCCCATTCCAGGAAGCAATTTTTTTTTAATTTTATTTATTTATTTTTAGAGAGGGAAGGGGGGGAGAAAGAGAGAAAGAGAGAGAGAGAAACATCAATGTGCGGTTGTTGGGGGTTATGGCCTGCAACCCAGGCATGTACCCTGGCTGGGAATCGAACGTGCAACACTTTGGTTCGCAGCCCAGGCTCAATCCACTGAGCTACGCCAGCCAGGGCTCCAGGAAGCAATTTTAATCCCATCCCACCCCATTACCCAGAGGGAAGCTGAACGAGGGAGCGAGAGACATTTGAAACGGACCACCCCAGCCAGAGTGGAGGAAAGGCAGTTAGGTCTCCCACCCCTTCCTGTTCTTCCTGGAACCCTCAGTTTCCCTCCCTCAAGCTCTAGGACCACATCCTTTCCTTTTCCATGAGCTCTGTTCTCAGAGGGTGTTTGACAGGTGTGATGACTGACTAGCTGAGAGTGAGTGGGACTTGGGGTGGAGGGACAATGTGTGGCCCACCAAACTGAATGAGGACACAGTGATGAGAAACAAAGCTGGTCTGGACAAGGGATGAGAAATGTCCAGACATTTTGGACTAAAGAGAGGAATGATGGGAAGGATGACTTTTCTAAAAGAAATATGGGCTTTTGATAGAGAAATAAAAATACAGACAACTCTTTTTTTCCCCTCTACACTTACTTTTTATTTTTTTTAAAGGTTTTACTTCTTTTTAGAGGAGAAGAGAGGAGAAAGAGAGGGAGAGAAACACTGATCAGTTGCCTCTGGCATGCCCCCAACCAAGGACCTGGCCCACAACCAGGGCATGTGCCCTGACAGAGAATCAAACCGGCAATCCTTTGGTTTGTAGGATGACGCCCAACCCACTGAGCCACACCAGTCAGGGCTACACTTACTTTTTAGTGTCCTTTAAGGACCCACAAAAAACACTTAGGTCGTTTAGGAACATAAAATGTGCTATGCATAACTTGGCTCATAAAATTGTCACCTTTGTTACACGGTTTTAGAGATGCAAAGGCCTGTTCAAAACGTGTTGTTAATGGAGAGTCTTTATTTTTCCCCAATATTTTTTAAAACCAAAAGACTCAGGGAGTTTGAATTTTGTTTTCACCCCTGGCCTTCACATCTACAGCCCGGACTCATCCTTTTGGCGTCTGTTTACACAGGAGCTTGCAGGACTCTCACACTGGAGACCCTCCACCCACCCCCCGCCCCCCCTACCCCGGCTCCCCGGGGCAGCCACATGGGGCCTGTGCTGAGAAGGGCCTGCGCTTGGTTTAATAGTCTGCAGTTGCCATGTTAAAAATTCTTCATTATCTTTTTTTTTTAATATTTTATTTATTTATTTTTAGAGAGGGAAGGGAGGGAGATAGAGAGAGAGAGAGAGAAACATCAATGTGCGGTTGCTGGGGGTTATGGCCTGCAACCCAGGAATGTACCCTGGCTGGGAATTGAACCTGGGACACTTTGGTTCCCAGCCCACGCTCAATCCACTGAGCTACGCCAGCCAGGGCTAAAATTCTTCATTATCTTTAAACACGGGGCCCACACTTTTATTTCACACTGGGTCCCACAAACTACCTAGGGAATTCTGCTTGCACCCTACCAGTCCCTCTGCCTAAGGCCAACGCTGACCTTCCTGCCCTGGACTCTGGAGGCCATTCGTTGCTGGTCCTTAACAGCACAGTCTCTCCAGGCCCCCTGGATGGCCTTGCCCTTTCTTAACTCTCCTTCTCTGCAGGTCTCTCCTTCCTCTCCTGACCCTCTTCTGTCCACCAGCCAACCCCCCCCCCCCCCCCCGGGCCCCCAGCTCATCAGCATCTCCTTCCTACATCCCCTTCAGGCTCTGGCGACCACCTGGAGCACGCAGCACCACTAAGCCCATTTCCAGTGTGGAGTCGGTTTGAGCGGCCCCGCTTGCTCCTTGCTCCCACTGGGGTTCCCCTCCAGAAGCTCCGTTCATGCAGAGCAGGAAACCTTCAAAGCAGTCATGCCTTCCTGGTTGTTCCTTTCGCATCCTGATCCAGTCTGAGGGTGTTTTTGCAGTTTCCCTGTCAGCTTGGTGGGAAAAGTTCAAAGAGACTCTGTCTTCCTTTCTGGCCTCCTTTCCAGATGGAGGAGCTTTCTCTCGGCTGCTCCCCTGCCTCACTTCTTGAGGAAATTGGTGTCTTTTGTCCTCCCTCCCCTGCCAAAAAAGGTCCATTCTCGAGCCTTATCCTGAAAGCAGGTGTGTGTGTGTGTGTGTGTGTGTGTGGAGAAGGGGCGGCATCTGAAGCGCAAGGCAGGTCGGAAGTCAGCCAACTGCCTGGCTTTAGGGTCTCTTTGCCAAGGCCCCCCTGTGGAGTTAGACTCTCAGAGGCCTGGGGAGGGCGAAGCAGGGGAAGAGAACTCCCGGGGCTAGGAGGACATTAGCAGCCTTCACTAGAGCACTTGCAACACCCATTCTGGAAGAAGGCGATGGACTGTTCACAATTTGCTTCTCCTGGACATACTTCCTCGTGGCCTGTGACAGACGGGGATATGCCCCACCTGCTGCCTCCTGTGAGGAAGTTGAGGCACTGAGGCTACTCACTGGAAAGAACCTTGGATCCCAGGGGTCTAAGCAGGGAGGGGCCTCTGCTTCCAGAATGTGTGGCAGTCATTCCCGATCCAAATTGGGAGTTTTCTAGTTCTCCCAAGGCATTAATATTGCTCAGCACTCTACTCCCTCAATTCTAACTGCCCCCCCCAATCTAGCATAGTGCTCAGGGAAGTGTGTGAACACGGTTGACGTCCCTGCTCTCCCTCCTTCCCATGCCAGCCATAACCACTCACTGCAGAAGAGCCTGCCAGGCCCAAGGACAAGCCCCTGGGCTTCAAGTCTACCTTTCAAGATAGCACTAAAGCCAGCCAGATCTGGGGACATCTCCCCAGACCTGGGGACTGGACTAAATAAGTGGGACTTGTAAGCAGGCCAGGAGGCCAGGGGAGCAGTAGACCAAGAGGCAGTAAGAACAGGCTCTGAACATTTAAATCCCCAAAGAATAGGTGGGCTGATTTCCAGAGAGACCCCTGTGGAGCAGATTCAGCTGGCAGAGGCGTATCTGTTTGGGGTCTGGAGAAAGGGGGAAGGGATCCAGGATGGGAGAAGGGCAGAGGAGCACTTGAGGGCAGTCAGCAAAAATTCCTTCTTCCCCCCAAAAGGGAACAGGAGTAAGGGTGGAAATTACCCTCTTAAGCAAGACTGCCAAGATGCTGGGTAAAAGTGGAAGAAAAAGACGTACACAGAGCAGGAAAATCACACGATTGGAATCAAAGTGATTCACTGAGTCTAGTGGTAAAAGAAGGAAGGGATTAGAGTGAGTGTTGAAATTTCAGCCATCTTAGCCCATCTTGTGACCAGGCACTGCCTGGGGCTTTCCCTGCAGAAGTTCTGCAAACGGACTCGGAATACCCTTTGAGGTCAGAGATGCTAACTGTGTACCAAGGAATGACGCCCTTCCCAGCCAGGTGAGGCTGGGAAGTGCCCGCCCAGCCAGGGACTATGTTTCCCAGTTTCCCTTGCAGTAAATGTGGTACTGTGTGACCAGTGCTCACTAACAGACAATGGATGGACATGGTATGTGTCATTTCCAAGCTGATGTGGCTAAGAAGCAGATGTGCCGCCCTGGCCAGGTGGCTCAGTTGTTTGGAGCATCCTCCTGTACACCGAAAGTTTGCAGGTTTGATCCCCGGTCAGGGCATATACCTGGGTTGCAATTCAATCCCTGGTCTGGGGCACATATGGGAGGCACCCAATCGATGTTTCTCTGCTTGTCCCTTCTTCTCTCTCTAAAACCAAGAAACATGTCCTCCGGTAAGGATGAAAAAAAAAGCTAAAAAATAAAAAAGCAGCACGTATGCCTTTTCCACATGCTCTTTCCCCAGCTGTAGTGGCTTTGGAAGGTCCATGTGAGGCTGACTGAATGACAGGCTAGAGAGAGCCCGGATCCTCGAACCACCACATCGAAAGCCACGCACCAAACACCCTCACTAGACAACAGTGTGAATGAGAAACAGACTCTTTTTTTTGTCTTAAACCGTTAAGGTTTTGGGGGGTTATGTAAAGGAGCAGCTAGTGTTCCTTATATCTCTGACCCAGAAATTGCACGTATAGGAATGTTTCCTAAAAAAATAATCAAAGATGCAAAGATTTATAGAGCCTAAGAACAATGAGCAAAACCTTAAATGGTTTTAGTCAGTGAGCACTGCACTGGGCTCTGAAATATGGGAATGGGAAGGGGGGAGAGAAAGCAGACTGGGCAACTGCATGGTAGTACAAATACTAATAGCTGTGATTGGGTTGAGAAGAAAATAAGAAAACTGGTCAAGCCCTGTGTTTAACACTTGTGTAAGCTGAACCATCTGTACAAACATTTTGGAAGAGGTTGGTGAATAGATCCTGGCATGGAAATACGTTGTTAATTGCAATCAGGGAGTAATCAGCATTTTGTTCCCTAAGAAATCCTTTGACACATGATTAAATTGTCAAGGTCTCTTTTACCTTTTATATCTGGATTTCTCTAGCAGAAGTACCCTCACATTAGTGTTTTCATAAATCTGAAGCCTTTTCTTCTTCCCTTTGTAAGTGATCCTCCTCACCATCCTCTCTGGCCCCAGGCGGTGATGGTAGTGATGATTGAGTAAGTACTAGTACTGATGTTTAAAATACACTATATTTATACATTGCTTACACTTTCAAATACATGTTCACTATTTTGCAGGATTGTTATTACCACTACAAATGGCATTTTTTGGAGTGACAACTTACATACACACCAGAAATGATTTTCACAGTTCTGTCATTTTGTATTTTTGAAATAGTGATTTCAAATATGAGCAGAAAGTGAAAAAAGAAAAAGGAGGGGAAAACTGTTCCCCTTTGGTCACTATGCATAGTCAGGATAGGCCAGGGTATGCTGTAGTAAAAAGTAACTCTGAAATTCCAGTGGACACAAAAAGGTTTTTTTCTCTCATAGGCTCTGTGTTCGTCCCAGATTGGCTCCACACAGTTCTTGGGGACCCAGGGTGACAGAAGTTACACCATGTCGTAGCTGCGTTATCTGGAACAACAGGCCTCCCTAATCACTGCAACAAGGGACGAGAGAGTCAAGAATGGCACGTGGGTATTTTCTGCACCAGCCTGGAAGTGACACATATCATTTCTGCTTGTATTGTATTGCTCAGAACTCATCACGTGGCCCACCTAACATGAAGGACTAAATACAATGTTTAGTGAGCACCACTGTCTCTGCCATAATTACTATGTCTTCTCTCATCCTGTCTACCATTTCCTCTCTGGAGCTGCCTGTTTTCTACTTATCTTAACCCACGTACAGCAATCTGACTTTCTGACATTGTACTAGGCCAGGGGACAAATGCATGTTGTCGTTTCCTCCTCCCCTGCCCTGCCGCCACTGTTCACTGGTCATGGCTCTCTTTTCTGTGAGTCCGAGAGGAAGCCTCAGGACCTTCCCCGACAAAGGTGGCTGCCAGTCTCTCAGGATCATCACTAGAGATGAAACACACTTGCTATTCTTTGCCTAAGGAGTCCCGCTGCCCCCTGGGACGTTAACTGGCTTACTCGACTCCACTCCTTTCTCCGGGATGGGACACGAGGCCAGCAGGCACTGGACCGTTTCTGTTGTCTGTGCCATGTACAAACACCTAACCTGGGGCCCCCATGTCACCCATGTTTTCTGGGCTCTGGTATTTTCCCTTCAACTTCTGCCACTTTGATCAGGGTAAGAACAATCAAAGGAAACTTGACTTCCTTCACAGCTAACATGGGCAAACACAAGAAAAGGAATCTTTAGGGGAAAAAACAGAAACACAAGTCTTTCTGACCCAGGACTTTGGAATGGAACAGTCCAGACCTGCTCTCCAGAAGCCTCTACGATTTCACAGGTCACTCCCCTAAACCGAGGAAGGGAATGTTTTGTTCCTACCCTCAGTGATGCAGAGCAAAGAGATATCCTTCAGTTAAAAAAATGTAGTAATGAATTTAAAGAGGAAAGGAAATATTCCTTTTCTTACAGGTTGAACAAAGTCGGATCTTAACAAGAAATCAGAATCCTCTCAGCTGTTAAAACTCTGCTCACCACTTTCTGTTTCTTGAGAGCTTTACCCTGAGCCTCTGGGGTCTCCGGTAAGAGACACTTTAGAAAATAGAGAAGTTGGGACAGGCTACTGGCTTCCTTGGGTTTTTTCCCTTTAAGTTGTTTCCCAAAACTTCTTAAAGTCCTCACGTTATATACAAAGTGAAGATTTGTTCTCTTATGCCAGTAGTCCAGAAGTCTCTCCCCACAGAAGTTTTCACTACTGTTGCTGTTTGGAATTGGCTCAGCAGACGTAAACAGGGTCATCTGGGGCCAAAGAGGGTGGGTGTTTAGTTTTCAAGTTCTGGGGTTAAGAGTGAAAGCATGTGACTCCAGCCTGGCCAGGAACAGAGAAGCCTTTGTGTGCCGGAGCGAGCGATTGGCAGTCCCGAGGCTAAACGCAGGGGGAGAAGGGAAGAGCGCTGACACAGGTTTCAAGGGTCTGACAGGACACCACTGGAGGGAGGTTAACTCTTTGTGTCAGGCTCAGAGGCTTCCGTGGGGAGCTTCTCTGCGGCTCATGCTAGAGCAAAGAACTTCAAAAAGAAAAAAAAAAAACCCCACAAAAACAAATGGAGCTTCCTTCGCTTGCAAAGGAATACTTGTACTCCTGTAGCCGATGTTGAGATGAGGCAGGCTAAATCAACTGGGAGCAAGAGCAGTGTCAGGGAGGAGCTGAGGGTTGATAGATAATCCAACAGAACTTCCTTGGAGTCCTAACATCTAAACACTGCAGGTGTCCCACTGCGAATGCTCCCCAGCTCCTCCCCCTTCTCCTGCTGGATGGCTAGGATGAACCGGAGAAGAGAGCAGGGCAGGCTGGACCACAGCTCCTCCTCACCGGCCCTCCTCAGCATGGTGGTTGGCAGAGCACTGCTAGAGGAAGGCTGGCAGGCTGCTGACTCGGCCCACGTGGCTCTCTGCCCCTAGGCACCAGCAGCCCACTGGCAGCATCACTCACCAAGGTGCTGGGGACCCACGGGCGCTTGGCAAGCTTGGGCTCTGCTCACGGTCAACACTGGGCGACGCAGGTGGCCCTCAGCCTGGCCCACCGTCCTACACTGCTCAGAGCCCACCTGCCCTAATGCCAATCAATGTGCCCTTTCCCTAATCCCACCTCGGCCCAGATATTGCTGCATTGAATATTTTTGAAGTGAGCAGGTCAAGTTTCCTAAAAGTCTGCAGAATCTGACTTTCAGACTTTGGCAGAGGGAGGAAAAAAAGAAAGTTCAATGAAATCCTGGGTCCCGGAGACTCCTCAGGAGGAGTTCAGAAATAAACGTGGCAGTGGGTGGCACACCGTGCCAAACGTCTCATCAGCACTCACCCCATTCATCCATCGTTACTCATCACTCCTCCCTTCCACAAAGATTTCTGAGCACGTGCAAGCGACAAGTCCTTTGCTGGATGGTAGGGATACAGTCGTGAATGAGACAGACTGGCTCCCGCCACAAGGAGCCGTGAGTCTACCGAGACACGTACACAGCCACACACACACACAAGTATGCACAGGGCCCCAGGCCCTGGCCGGCCAGCCCTGTTGGCTAGAACATGTCCCGACACACCGAGGTTAGGGCTCATGTAAGAATCACCCGTCTGGCCACAGTCATCAAGGGTATTAAAAGACTTAAGTGATTTCCAGAAAACATGTAGCAGATTCATAAAACTCTTAAGACCTAAATTCCTTCCCACTCAAAAATCTTAAACCATCTATTTTGTGTATAGGAGATGTTCAATGAAAGGAATCAATGTCTGTTAAACTAAAAAAAAAAAAAGAATCAATCAATGAATGTATAAATAAGTGGAACAACAAGTTAATGTTTTTCTCACTCTGTCAAAAATCAATCAATAACTTTTTTTAAATGGTGATGAGTGTACTGGGTAAATAAATGGTGACCGCCAGTGGTGAGAGGTTGTCCTGATGGAATGAAGTCTCGCCTTACCGGTGGACGCAGTTTTCCCAGTCTGTGAAGTGCCACCAGCCCCTCTCCACTTTCCCGGGAGGGGTCACTGCTGCCTGGCAATCAATCAGTGGCAGCACCGCCTCCGGTGCTTAGGCAGGAGCCTCACCGAGCCCAGGCCTGACTGACGTACCCAACGTGGGGCGGATGGAGTTTTCCGCAGTTGCTTTTAAGACAGTACCCAGTCCACCTGAATGTGTGTGTGTGTGTGTGCGTACAGTGCCTATGAAATTGGTGCTCAGTGCTCAAGGGCACTCGGCAAAATAAATGATGTGTTAGAAATGAGGTTGCCACCGGGCACTGAACCCTCTCCACTTCAAAGACAGAGTCACTGGGCAGAACCCAGGACTCGCTCGGGTGAAAAACAAGAACCTTTCATGAGAGCTGCCAGAGCGGCCACCTTTTTGCCCTTGACAGCTCCTTGGTCTCCCAGGGCCCCAGGCCACATGTCTTCAGCCTTCAGCTTTCAGCATCTGATCGCTTCCCATCAGTTCCTTCGGTGCCAATCCTGAGATGCCTGAGGAATGGCACCCAAGCTCACTGCCCACCAAAAGCTGGGTAAGACAGCAGGGCTGCGAGAGAACTGTGGCCACAAACACCTGTCTGTGTGGTGATGGGGCGTTCTCCCAAAGAACCAGACCATTGTCACCACTTCAGCCGGCGAGCGTGCTGAAGGAGAGCGTGCGTCTCTAGAGTCCGGAACGCAGTATAATATACACGGGCGCATCCAGAGAGCGCACTGCCCTCCTTCATGCTGCATCCAGAGGGTGGAGTGTCTAGGGTCAGAGGTAATGCCTTGTGGTATGAGCCAAGTTGGGAGCAGGAAGAGGAAAGAACTGGTTTTGGTTTCTAAGTTTTTGTACTACTTGGTCTTCATAGATACGCAGTCTGGCTCTACCCCACTTTGCAGGGGAGGACACCAAGGACCAGAGAGGTGAAGTCACTTCTTTGCCCGAAGTCCTTCAGCCACTTAGTGACAGAGTCAGCCTAAAAACCCAGTCTCCTCAACCCTCTTGGGTTTCTTTTAGGACACAAATCTGAGGGCAGGGATCCGTGGCCTGTTTCTTTAAACCCTGTGCATGGGTACAGGTGGTGTCTTGCTCATGGGAAGAGGCTCGGCTCAGCCAGTGCTGCTGACTCATTCAGTGGACCTCGTCTCTGCTCCTGGGCAGAGCCTGGCATTAATTCAAATGCTAGTGTCAAATCCACCTGCAAGGTAGCAGTAAGCCAGGGGACCCCTGAATGGCAGCAAAAGCACCAGCCAGAAAGGACATCATCGACTCTTACCCTCCCCTCAGGGCAGTTCCAATTCTGATTCCACTCTTGAGCCTTCCCATCAGGAGGACAGACACTTCTCCAGGGGAAGCAGGGGATTAAGGGCAGAGTGACTGGGTTTAGTGGTGCAATGGAGTCTCATTTTCCACAGGAACTGGTTCCAAGACCTCCTGTAAGGCAAAATCACATGACGTGAAAATTGCCCTTAAAAATCCTTTCAGACACCCATGAAATACAACAAGCAGACATATCACTTCTCAGGAAATCCCAGACAGCCAGCTCTTCCTCCAGCTTGGAAGACAGCTCTGTGGCCTCAGCTGAGCAGCAAAGAAAACCGCTGGCGCTCAGGGCCACCCTGGACCAGAGAAACTTGTCTCTGAGTGTGACACGATGCGGGTGTGACACGAGGCCAGGGAAGTGCTGTCGTGCATGTTCTCATGTCACACTCACTGCAGGCACCGCATGTCCACTGAGTGGAGGGCAGGGGACCACCTGCTACACTGCATCACCATGTACACCTCTCTCTCCCCCTGTACACGCCCCTGAACAGAGCTGGCACAGTGATCTCGTGCAGATGAATGGGCGCTCCAGGAATCTCCACCTTAACACCTGTCTCTCAACACACTGCCACTCCTTTGAATGCCTGACCCACAGAAACTGCAAGATAATGTTTGTGACTTTAAGCTGCTAAATTTTGGGACATTTTGTTACATAGGAGTGCAGAATTCCAACACAAGGGGATAGCTGGACAGGCAAGCTAAGGAATGTGAACTGGATTCAGGAAGGTGAGTTTTCCAGCAGAGAGCGACGGCATCGGGTCTGCCTGGCTGCAGAGAGCTCACTGTGGAAGGGGCAAGGCTGGCGAGGAGGCCAGTTAGGAGGCTCTACAGTTGTCTAGGCCAAAAAAAAAAAAAAGGCACATTAGGACAACACAACAGAGATAGAAAGTTATGAGACAGTTCCTAATAAGAATGGCCAGACCTTACTGATCAGCTGCCTACAAATAATTTTTAAATGAAAGTAATATTGGTTAACATAAATGGACATCTTAATATGTGCCAAGCACTGTTCTAAGTGCCTTACATATATTCACACATTTAATGCTCACAACACCCTTAACATACATACTACGGTCATCTCGTTTTACAGATGAGGAAGCTGAGGCACAGAAAAGCATGCAACCTGCCCAATGCCCTTCGGCAGGTGAGCAGCAGAGCCTGGGCTCAAACCTGGGCAGCTGTACCTTTAACTTCTCACTGGACTTCCTGGGGAGGGGTCAGAGAGAGAAAGGGAGGGGCAGGGCAGGCTGGGGGTGAGCTCTCAGGTTTCTAGTCTGGGCTGGGCCACCCAGTGCTCGCAGCCTTACCCAAAGTAGGAGCAGATGCCTTGACTTGAAAGAAAGACAGTACATCACCAATCACCTACTAATTCCCTGTGTACCCCATAGGAGCTGCTAATGGGCTCAACTACAATCCAGCACGTGAAATGTAGAATAACATCCGGACGTGGCACCAGGCTGCACTTCTACCACACTCCAGTAAAAATAAACCTCTCTGTCCAAATATAGAGTGGTTAGAAGTGCCATGTTTTACAGGAGAAGAGGCAGTTATTTGGCATTAAAAATAGACAAGTTTTGGCTTCCCTGCAGATCTGGGCAACGGCACTGCAAATTTCCAAGTGGAAACCCAGAAGGACGGGCTAGCCCCACCCCCCCAGACTGACTCAGCTATTTAAAATGCCCAATAGAAAACTGCATCCCTTTTCTAGGCCTCAGTTTACTCCCTCGTACAACGAAGAGGTTAGGCAACACGGGGCAGCGCCCCTTCAAGCCTCCACAGTCTATGAGGGCAGGCACTGGAGTCCAAAGCTGGTCCTCAGAGAGCCAACAGCTCCCCAAGGCACGGGCACAGCGGCTCGGTCCTTTGGCTCTCAGCTTACTGCTGACAGGACCAGGGGTGGTTTTCCCCAAGGATTTTGAGAACTCTGTCAAGAGCTTTAAATTACCCTCTTGAGTCAGACACATTGTTAATCCATAAAGAAATGCAAGCCAGGAAGTTCCCCTACAACTAGCCTACCTCCTAAAATGCCCCCTCCGCTTGACAGGTACAGGGCAGTGGGGGTATCGGCAGGTCCTTTGCACCCGGTCCCTCTAGTCCCTGGAGGCCGGTACAACTGTGTTTTACATATGGAAGAACTGACAGCTCAGAGGTTACATAACTTGCCTAAGATCATTCAGCTGTTGGAGGCTGAAACTGGTCCGGATTCAACGCCCGTGTCTTTCCACCTCATGGGGCCTCTGCTGTGCTGCTTACTGCGAGGTCAGAAGGCTCTTCTCCGCTCCAGCAGGGGAAGGGAAGTCCTAACAAGCCGGGAGCCCCAGGGGCAACTCAGGATGGCAGCTGAGATACAAGGTAGGAGTTTCACATTCCCTCATGGGTCCCCTTGCATTGATACCACACCTTGAAACAGAGCAGCTTTGCTTTAAATGGTTTTATTAAAAACTGTACCAATTGATGAAGGGAAGACACACACACACACACGCACACGCACACGCACGCATGTGAAGAACGAAAAGCCAAATACTCTGTACAGATTAAAAAATAATGGGTCCCTATTCCCCTCCCTCTTTCCCTGCGGCTTTCCCACAGGCGGAGTGCCTAGAACCCAGGGAAACTGATCCCAGCTGGACAACATGCTACATTCTCACTGGGTCTCCCCTGGCAGCCCTGTGGACCCAGGGATGGGGCCCCTCTGGGCGGTGCTCAGAGTGGGGAGAGAGGCACCGGCCACCTGCGCGCAGAGAGGGGCCATGTGAACCTGGGAGCCTGCACAGGCTCTGAGCACCTTCAGCTGCGCACCTCTGGAAGTGCTGGGCGTTCCCTGCCACTCCCTCGGGGCTCTGAGTCCTCGCTAGCCCCGAGGGGCTGCCTGCCCCCTGCCCAATGTCCCCAGGAGGCTTCACAGGCTGGTAAGTTAACCCTTTCCTGGGACAATTCTGGCCTAGGTGGCTTGCCACCAAGGGTCCCTGCCTACACACAGAGAGGTCCTAAGCTTCCTCCAGCTGGGGCCACAGCACTGATTCACAGAAGCCCTGAGGGCAGCGGCAATTTAAGTCTTCCTGCTTCTGCTGCTCTCTTCTCCCCACCCCGCTGCATCAAGTCTGCCCCCAAAGACAGGCATTCGCGGGGCAGTGCACTCCTTGCTGACCAGTACAGTCAAGTGGCTCCCCAGCCTCCTTCCCAGATGACTTCAGGCAGATGGAGGCCCTAGACGAGCCATCGCAATCAACATCCTCCCTGCCATGCCCAGTCAGAAGCCACCCTTGGGCAGGGCTTGGCCAATGGGGACAGTGAGACAAGACAGCTGGGCCTCTCAGACACTCTGAGCATGCCTGCCACATAAGCTCTGGAAACAGACCTACTCCCCTAGGGGGTTCGGGAGGTCACTGGGAGGTGATCTTTTTCTGCCTCAGATTGAGCAAGAGAAGGCCAAGGGGACAGCTCTCCAGCAGCCCGGACTTTGAAGCAGGCAAAGCAGGAGGCCAGGCCCAGTCCTCCAACCGGCTGGGGAAGAACAAAACGTCTGGCCTGGGGGGTTCCCTCCCCAGTTCTGTCCACAGGCTTCCAGAAACCCCTGCTCTGGGGTTCTGAGTTGGAAGGGCTGTTTTAACCCTGAATAGCAGGCTTCCCTTCCTCCAGGGCATTTCTACAACCAGGAGGGAGGTTGGTTTCCAGTCCCTCTCCCACCCCCAACTGTCAGCAAACCACAAAAGCTCTGCAGCAAAGTCTTCAGCTGGTTACAGGTCAGGACCCAGGTCAGACTCTCCCTCCCTCTAAATCTGATTCTCCACCCCCTCACTGGAGACAGCCAAGCCTCTGGGGGGCTGGGGGGGGGGGGCGGGGGGAGAGGGGGCCCAGGGGGAGGGACAAGACTCCTGAGGCTGGACTTGAGGAATGTTCAGACCAACTCACCAGGCAGAGGGGGAAGGGGCCCTGGGTCTAGATCACTAGGCCAATTAAAAACAGCAGCCAGGAGGAACCTCTCCCTCCTGGGGCTATTCTGCTTCTGTGAGTTACCTCCTGGGTTTTCTGGGGGAGGGGAAAGGAGGGAGGTTTTAGATTTGTCCCGGCTTGCTTAGGGTAGTTTAGTACTTGGCTTCACAGAAGATGGAGCCGGTGCAGTCAGACCACGCTCCACCCAGCCCCAGGCTCAGTGTTCAGATGGGCTTGTCCAACTCTGGGCTCAGTTCTGGGCACAGGCCCTCCTGGGCCTGGCGGGGTCCCTGAAGTGGGTGGCTTTGCCTCAGCACCAAAGTAGGGGCCATTTATTTGCTCTCTCACTCAGCTCAGATGGAAAGTCTGCCAAGAGGGGTTAAAAATGGTTGGTAGGAACAATCCTGGCTTTCTTGTGTGTTCCAGTCAAGCATATACCAGTGGCCTGCCTGTCACCGCCTCGGTCCAGGAGAGGGGAAAACACCACACGTCCTCTGCACATCCCAAATGGCCTGGCGATGCATGGAGAAAGCTGAATTTCCCAGCAGTCAGTGCATCCAGAGCCAGTCCTCATGCCTGTTCTCTGGGCTCCTTCTCGTAAGCAAGAACTCATCTTAGCAGACACACCATGGTATATACCCTGAGAATACAGTTCTGGCCACGAAGAGGTAATACCTCCAGAACATCTAAGTAGAATAAAACAAAGGCTTTTGCAGTTTGAGGTCCTTCTTCTTGGGGCCACTGTGAGCCCATATGGCACCTTTGTACAAATCAGGAAAGGTACCGGTTTTTCTGGGCAGACACAGCCCTATACAAGGGCAGACAACTTGGTGAGCAGAGCACAGGTTGGGTTTTAGTCTCTGCTGCAGTACCTTCCTCTGCAGGTGCCCTTGTGCAGTGAGCCTGCCTGACATCCAGAAGATCAACGCTTCTGCCTCCCACAGCACTGCAGACCTCCTCTTTGCAGCATGGGAGGTGCTGGGACTTGTGCAGATCTGAGAGTTTGCTCTGGACTGCTCCTGTTTCCTTGGGGAGCCCGGGGTCTTCTCTGCCCAGGAAAACCACCTTTCTTTGGGCCTGCTTCCCTGTTTAGCACCTCTTTTTACATATGCAAAAATTATCAGCTAATTTCTAGGTCTCTGGTTAGCAGGTCCTGTTTTTTCAGATCCCCTGTGTCTGCTGCTGTCAGAGCTGTCAGGCTGGCTGCTCTAAACTCTCTCCATTAGCACCACAGCAGGGAGAGAGGGGAAGTTCAGAGGCAGCTGTGATCCTGCTGCGTTCCAGAGCAGGTCCTTCTGGCCTAGCTGGAAACTGAAGGAAAACAGGCAATGTGGTACCCAGCTTTGACGGGCCTGCACTCTCACCGTTATCTGTTGCTCTAAAAGACACATTTCGGCTGACAAAGTCACTGTGCTGGCTTCTCCCTGTGTCATACTGCATGTGAAAA
Source organism: Phyllostomus discolor (assembly GCF_004126475.2). Taxonomy (NCBI): domain Eukaryota; kingdom Metazoa; phylum Chordata; class Mammalia; order Chiroptera; family Phyllostomidae; genus Phyllostomus; species Phyllostomus discolor. The sequence goes on from NC_040903.2 coordinate 153,924,250, forward strand.
AGGAATGGGGATAAGGAGGAGGAGGTATGTAGTTTCCAAGGAGACCAAGGGCTCTGGGTTCCTCTGGGACTGACTCCTGCAGGTGGGATGGCCCCATTCCCCAGGCCCACTGCAGGCCTGCCCCTTCCCGCCCTAGACTGCTGCTACTGGGGGTGGGACACAGGCTGTCGCCGGGTCTTTGGAAAGAAGAGCTGACAAAGGCACAAGCTGCTGGTGACAGCACGCTGATTGGCTATTTGGCTCATCCATGGCTGACACCCAGCCAGTTCCAGAAAGCCAGAGGTGGCAGTGGTTCTGTACCTCAGGACCAATCCTGGGGCTTCCAAGTGGGACCAAGTCAGATCTGAGGCCTGTGGAGAAGTTTGGTTCATTCTGCGGCATGTTTGAGGGGTCCTTGGAGAAACCCAGCCCTCCCTGAGGTCTGCTGGAGATGACAGGGGCTGGGCGAGAATCCCTGAGCCCTTGGGGCGGGCACCGGCTGGGCCACGTGAGAACCCAGATACAGGCGGACTGGCCTAGGGAGGCCGCTGTGCTCAGCTGGGAAGCCCCTGGCCGAGGCCACGGTGGGTTCATGTGGTGCGACTGTTCGGATCTCAGCCCCGTCCGCGGTGGAAGGCTGACAGGTTTGGTGGAACCAGGAGTGGAATCCGGACTCCTGTTGCTTAATTGTGTTCCTGTGGGTGAACCATGGTCCAGTCGTCAGAGCGTGTCACTGCCCCGCCATCTTTGACAGCTTCTGACTGAAGGGTCTGCGCATCAGAGCCCTTGGGAGGACCCCCGTCGGAGCCCCACCAGCCTCCGCTTCAACAGTGTTTGACAAAGGCCCCTATTCCTGGTCAAGGCCCTGAACAGGGAAAAAGGTCCCACTTGGGTATGTCTTATGTACACATAGAGATAAATTTTTAAAGATAAAAACAACAAAAAACAACTTCACAAGACACAGGGTCAGTCCTCGCCGATGTCCTTCAGTGGTGCCCCATTCGAAGAGGCAGCCCAGCCTCACCTGGGGCCCGCCCCGTTCCTGTTCTCATCTCCGTTCAGGGCCAGGTTGTGCAGGAAGAGGAGGATCTGCCACCACATGCGATTTCGGTTCTGCTGGTGCTGAAAGGAAAGAAGAATCAGTGTGACCCCTGAATGCAGCCTTAGATGACTCCTCATCATTTCCACCGGAGGTCCGGACCCACGGGCCTGGGGGCGGGGGGGGGGGGGGGGCGCGTCACGATAACCCTATCAGTACAACAAACCTGGTGGGGGGCGAGAGAAAGGGGCGAGAGAAAGTGGCGACGAGGGGGAGATAGACAGTTGAGTTCTCTGAAGACAATTGCAGCTTTAACATGAAAAAGACGAGCCCAAGCTCTTTATGCACTGTGCACAAGAGGATTAAACTTTTTCCCCTGCTTGCAGGATTTTCCAGAGTTTAGCCAAGTGCTGCTTTTAATCAGATTGGCTCCTGAGCCCCTCAAACCTCAGCTGCACGAACAACAAACTTTCTTCAGAAAGAAAGAGAAGTGCCCTCCTCCCTCCCCCCACTCCATAGTAACACAGAGAACAAGGGGGAGGAGGGGGGGCCTCCATCTGCAAGTGATTTGACACTGTGAAGGTCAAAGGGTTAATCTTCAATTTAAACCACACTGCTGAGGCAGCAAAAATCTGATTTCATCCAGTGCAAACACGCACACAGACAGACATACACACACACACACTTGCGCGCCCGCCCTCTCTCCCTTCCCAGCATCTCGGCTCAGCACTGCCCTTTTTATAGCTGCTCTTGACAGTAAGCCATAAATAACCCCTCTTGGAGCTCTTTCCTACTGACTGGAGCCAATTAAACGTTAAGCAAGAACATACTTGAAAACAAAACAAAAACAAAGAATGCACACTACTCTCTGGAGGTTATCCCAGGTCCTACTGTCAGGCAGGGAAGCTGGGGGCAAAGGTCAGGGGTCGGTGGCTCAGAGGGTTGTGGCTGGTGCCCCACCCACACAGGTACCATTTCCCTCAGGCCAGAAGAGGCCAGGAGGAGACTGAGGGGTGCTGGAAGAAGCGGTCTTTGTTCTCTCTTTGTCTGCCAAGGCAGGAAGACTGGGGCTGGGGCCCTCTCCACAGGGTTCTCAGTGGACAGGGAGATAAAATCCTAGTGTGCAGACAGAAAACCAGCACAGGGTTACTGCACAGGTCCAGGCAGCAGGCACGTTTGTGTCAAGGGTCTGGGCAGGGTGGGGTGGGCGAGGGTGGGGGGCTGGAGCCCTCTCTTGGGCTGTCTTTAACAACTGCCCTGGCCACCTCCAGGAGACCCCAAGTCAGACAGGATGAGGACAGGGCAAGTCAGAGGCAGAACTGGAAAGTGAGTCCAGGTCCCCTCACACCCAGAACTTCGCAAGTACCTGGCCCCGGACAAGCATGCAGGTTGCCGGCTTCCCTTTCACTCTGCCTTAGGCCACAAAGAGGTAAGAGGTGAGGCGCCAACGCAGGCTGACCTCAGAGCCTGCCAACCCAGAAGGGAATGCCCCATGCCTGTGGCAATAATATTCTTCTCTTCCCCGTGGAAGGGAGACTGGAAAACCCAGACAGGTGGAGGTACAGCTACTGCTGGGAGGGGCTGGGGAGACTGAGGGCTTCCTCGTGTTTTGTAAACACAGATGAGTAAAAAGAGGAAACACACACGGCTTAACAAAATCTGGTTACAGTAAAGCAGCGTGAAAATGGACTCAGGCCTGCAGACTCAGGCCTGCAGCAGCTGGGCAGAGCGCCCTCCCCTTCCCCTCCCCAGCTGCTGCCCAGGACAGGTGCAAAGGTCATGTGGTGGAACAGGAGGAGATTCCAGGAAAACGACTGGTCCCTGGAGAGGCCAGTCGGCTGGAATTCTCAGTCTCCTCAGGTGCGGGTTAGAAAAGGCCAAGGAACAATAACAGCCATGATCATAATGATAATAGTAACATTGAGTGCGCAGGGCTGTTTTGAGCGTTTTACATCTTTCCCTCTCAGAGTGTGGTCCACGAACTAGCAGCTTCAGCATCGTCTGGGAGAGCTTATTAGAAACGCAGATCTACTGAATTGGAATGTGAAGCTCTAACAGGATCTCCAGGTGACTCAAAGACACAGTATAGTATTAGAAGCACTGCTTTATAGACCCTGTACCTGAAACTCCTTTGGTCTTCCCAAAACCCCTGTGAGGGAGGTATTCTCTCATCATGCCCATTTCACAGATGAGATCAGTGAAAGAGGTAACTTGGCCACACAGCTGGTAAGTGCCAGGGACGGGACCAAATCCAAACTACTTTTGACCCCAGAGCAATGTCCTTCCCCTCTATGACTCTGAGTGCCACCACACATACCTTTCTTCACACCTGTTCCGGCACTCTGTTGTCCCCTTCTCTAAACCACCTCAGAACAGCACAACATCCAGGGAAGGGAGATCACAATTCTATTATTTGGGGCTGGCCAAACCCCATCTCTGTATGCCTCAGTTTCTCCCCAAATTCCCCTGACAGAGGCTACCTGCTGCCTGGGTAACTTCTTGAGCCTCAAGGTCTCCGGGAATAAGGCAAGGCAGCACCCTCACTCCCATCACTGGGGGTGCTGGGGACCCAAAAACCGCTCTGAGCCCGATGGTGCCGTCAGACGGGAAGGCTGAGGTCTCACTGGGAAACAGGCAGGCCTAGGCACAGGGGTGGGGGGAACCCTCTGGAAGGGTGTGGGTTCTGTGCAGCTGCCTGGGACAGACCTCGGGGATCATGAATTGGCAGGGAAGGTTCTGGGCCAGGGATAAGAGGACCTGGCTGTAGGCTGGGGTCTCCCACCAGCCTGTCGGGATCCTCACTCTCCCTGCAAGTGAAATGCAGGTTCCCAAACCCGACTGTGTCACAGAATCCAGAGGAGCTGGTATAAATACACAGTCCCCAGGTCTCACCTGGACCAACTGGGTCAGAACCTCTAGGGAGGGGGCCCAGGAATCTGTACATTGAACAAGCTCCTGGGTGATATTTTTTTAAATCAGAAGTTACATTTAGTGTATATTTTAGTCATAACAGTAAACATGTTAACAGCAGAAAATTGGAAAATACAAGAAATTACAGAGGAGAAAATAAAATCACTCACGATCCTACAGCCTAGAAGAAAACACATCTTGATTTGGTGTTTTCTTCACTCTCTTTCAACCTCTTCCCACCAGAGTGACGGCTTGGCCGAGCCAGAGGTAGACCCTGCCCAGGTGCTTCCACGGCAGCCAGGCCACAGACAGGCCTTTGGAAACCACTGAGGTGCTTTCCAACCCTAAGGTTTGGTGATTCGGAGTGTGTCACCCACAATTATCTTCAAGATTACAACTCAGAGCTCCAACAACTGAATCCGGTTAGCCGGGTGGAGGGTCTGGGTGGGCCTGCAGAACAGGCGGCCTCGTAAGGAGTTAAGTTGGCAGCTGCAGCAGCCGGGAGACCAGCAAGAGCGGGCCTGGGAAGCAGCCCACAGCCCCGGCAGCCCTTCCTCTAGGCAGGAGCGGATGCCAGACACACTCCACCTTGCCTTCTCCTGCACAGGGCAGCCCCCACAAGGCCCTTTTTGAAGGGAAACCAAGCTGCCTCCCATCAAGAGAATCAAAGAATACCCTGATTTTGAGGAGCAGCGAAAAATGTTTTTCAAAAAATTTACACAAAAGGCCCTGACTAGAAAGGAAAGAAAAAGGACTTGAAGAGAGGCCAGTGAGAAACTGTAAGAAGGAAGGAAATGAACACTCACCCAACAGGATGAGGTACACAAAGACACCAGAACACCAGAGAACATGGATCCTTCCAGAAGAGGGCGTGGAGAAGGGGAGGAGAAAGAGGGAACCAGGAAGGAGTGTGCGTGGCCTCCGACTCTCGGGACTTGGCACAGCACCCAGCGCGCCGTAATCTCAGATCAATGAGTGCGAGCCCTGGAGCAAGGCCCAGCCCTCTCCGACTCCACTCGCCCGAGCACCCCCAAGGGACGGGAACCTGCAGAGAGTGGGCGTTCCCACGCGCACAGCCAGGGTGCCATCAGGACTCAGGGCTGGGCTACAGGGCCTGGGAAGCCGTGGGAATTTGAGCTTACACCAGAAGCCCTGAAATTCGGAATCTAGAGGGTAGGACCACGGCGTGGAGGTAAAGAACAGAGGTGAATGCCCAAAGGAGAGTTCAAACGTGGTGGGTGAAGATCTCTTCAGTCAAGAGAGCACAAGCAGGCGTCACAGGCCTAAGGTTTTTCTTTGACACAGTCCCACTTTCTTGCTGTGGTCAGGGGATGCAGACAGTCAGACGACAAGCATTCCAGTCACCCCCACTATGTGCAAGGCACTGTGACTGAATGGGCGTTTATCCTGAGTAGCAGGGAACTTATAGGGACACACAGTCAGTACTCAACAGATACACACTGGACCAAATACAGAAAAGTTAGCCTCGCAAGATAACCTCCTTGTCTGAGGCCAGGGACGACCGATGTCTGGCCAGGTCTAAAGATGTACTTGATGTGATAGTATCAGCCTCTGGCTTGGGGAGAGGCCCAACTAGTAAAAGGTCTTTTCTTTCTTTTTTTTTTAAAGCTAGCTGTGGTGTCTGACATGGTTGGATTACACAAATCAAACTCTGTTTCATCCCACGTGGCCTCTGCCCTTAAGCACAAAGAGTGTTCCCTGCCCTCCCCAGATAAGAATCTCCCTCTGCCTCTCCCCTTCGGATCCAATTCACACCCGGGGGGCTGGGGGTGGGGGGACTTGTGTGTTACCAGTGTCCAGATGCTCCAGCAGGGGCCAATTCACCCCAAAGAACTAGAGAAAGCAAGGCTATGCTGTGGTTCTTCTACTTTAAAAGAACCCTGCAAATATACCAAACAGATAGCAATTTATTATATCTCATCCTTAGAACAGAGTACTTACTTATCTTTCCGTTTGCTCCTCACAACAATCTGGACACAGAAGGGCAGGTATTATCAGTCAGATGGGGAGGCAGAGGCTCAGAAAACTCACCCCAAGCAAACTAGTTGTGATGGGGGGTTATTCAGACCCCCGACTTCTCATTGCAGAGCCATGTTCTCTCACTAAAATACTACGGCGTGTTTATTCACATCATGGAAATAGTATTAACTTTTCAAAGCGAATCACAACTGAACTGCCTTCCCCAGTATGTTTAAAGACATTGTTTCCAGATCATTAAGTGTTTAGTAAGGATGCTGCGGACCAGAAAAAATAAACCTTTCAGGGCCAGAGCTAACTGCAGATCAAACAGAAATAAAGCTGAAACTGGTCTGAAATTATAACTTCAGATCATATTCTGAAACCATGCTTGGTTTCTTGAAAATGCAGGACTGTGCATGCTCTGCTTTATGGGGAGACACACACTCTGCAAAGTAACATTTCCCTGCCTTTTCCCTTTCCTCCATCCCACCCATCCCCACCCTGGCAGGGCTGGGGGAAAGAGGCTGGCTGTTGAGAAGCAGGAATGGAGAATGGGGAGACTTCAGGAAAATTCTGCCTGAAAAAAGGTGGGAAGATACTTTTGTCCAACTCAGCAAGCTTCTGTCGAACACCCAGCTGAGCGGAGGGTTATGAAGGATACAAAGATGAGCAATGTCAACTCTGTCCTCAGTTATTTTACAGTCGGAAGGGGAGATGAGCCAGACACCGACTATGTGCGACGGGAGGCAGAGCAGGCTCGGGCCAGGGGGTGGGCACTCCGTCATGATCCCGCTGTCCGGGGACGGCCGTGGCCTTAGTTAGGGTCAGTCAGATGTATATGGTTTCCTGCTCAGCCACTTAGAGTGTAACCTGGGCAGGTCATCTCACCTCTCTGAAGCTCACTTTCCTGTAGGATGGGACGGGAACATGGGGCCTGGGAGTACAAGGAGGCGTGGTGACCAAATGGCCGAAACCTATGTGACACAGAGGGCCTGGTGGCCGCACTGAACACGCTCACCTCTCCTGGCAAGCGCAAGGGGAACCTGGGCCTGCTCGGCACACTCTGTTCAATGTGCCCGTCTGGGAGTACTATCTTCTGAGCAGACTCCTCAAGTCCTGGGGAAATCCCTGACTTTTCACTCTGACACAGGCCTCAGCAGCCAGAGGCAACTGGGCTCAGAATTCCAGGCTGCCACGCTGAGCCAGACATTCTGTGCCCCACAGGGCAGCCCCTCGAGCCCGGTGGGCCCACTGTCCCAGGATGCTTCTGACCCAGATACCCAAGGAGCAAGCAACAGAATGGCAAAATGGAAAAGGAAATAATACTCCTTGCCAGAGCTCTCTCAGCTCAGCCAGCAGTGCTAACAGGACATTGAAGCCATAGGCCACCACCATGGCAAAGGGCAGCCCGGGGCCAGCGGGTTTTCAGGCAAAGACAGGAGGATTTCCTCTAAAGCAACTGGAGGCCACTGCGGGCTAGGGATGAGGCATAGGCTGTGGTGCCACCCAGGCCCCAGAGCCCTGCTTTGCACTTCCATGGCCTGGAGGCAGGAGCTGCTGAAGCCCTTAACTACCTTCCCCCTGGATGGTTCTGTGTTTCTGTTTCCCTCAGTCTGAGAACAGCTCCCTCAAACTATCAGGCAAACTGTTAAAGAGCTCAAAAAGAACTGTAGTCAGTGTGAGTGCTTTCTGGTCAAAGATGAGGGAGAGCGGGGACTGAGAAGGGGGCAGGTCTGCTGTGGGTCCACAAGGCTGTGTGGAAGGAACCCCAAGGTTCTGACTCCCAACTTGGGGCCTTTGCAGCTGGCTGTCCTTGTCCCCACCTGGGGCTGATTCCTTGGATGGGACAAGGCAAGCAGACCACAGAGGATGGCTGGACCCCCCTTCCCACAACTACACAGGGACTGTCCTCATTCTGGTGATGGAGCACGCCCTCTTGGTTGCCAGATGTGGATCAAAAGGCAAACTACACTTTTTGGTTCTTCTTTTTTAGTGCCTTCCCCAAGCCCCTCCCCTCATCGCCCCCTACCTTCAAGAAAAAAAGAAAGAAAAAAAAGCCAATTCCCATCCCCATGGTTTGCCTTGGTGAAGAGGCAGTAAACTGTCCCTAACTGCAAGACCCTTCTCCTAGAAGAGAGAGTAATCAGGTGCAGTTGTGTGGGGAACTCAGCCTCTAGTCAGCCGCGCTGATGACTCAGAAGCTAAATATAGTGAGCGATATAAACAGAGCCAGCCGCAGAGCAAACACAGGGCCTCCGAGCCCTTGCACTGGCTCTCACGCACAGCAGCTTTCCACGGCCCCTCCCCCAGCCTCACACTTCCAGGCACCATCCTAGGTGGACCTCCCACTCCAGGGGGGAGGGGGGTTGGCTTGTTGGGGTCCTTCTCATTTTAAGGCAAATCTCTGGGGCTCCCACCCAGGGCTATCCCATCTAAAGCCTGAACAACTTCACTAGCCACAGTCTGAGCTCCAGAAAATCATTTGATAACAAGGAGTATCTCAAAGGGTCAGACACCAGTCAGGGGCTCCCTGAACGAAGGGTCCAGGCTGCTGGCCAAGAAGCTGCTAGTCACTAAACCATGCCAAGGGCACCCGGGTTCACCTGCCCAAAGAGCTCCCAAGAACTAAAAAGGCAGGTCCTAGTGAAATCCTAAAATATTTTTCTTCCCCCACAGCATGAATAATTTTATGCTTTATTGTATTTCAAATCATCATGAAATAATTTAAGTAATTCTGGTCTCTTTACGTCCAGTTTTGGAATGGAGGAGCTGATGGCAATCAGCATTTGTCTACACACTTAGGGGCAAGAGCAAACTGGGGAGGGCAGCAACGCTCGGCTACAGTTGTTGGAGAAGCCCACTCAGGGCTGGACCAGTTCTTGGCTGTCAGCAGTCGCTACTTTTAATCAGGACAGATCATCAGCCATGGAACCGATTATCTTGAGTGGATCGCAGGACTGACCAATCGGAGGCCAGAAGGCTGGCGGGAGGCTCAGCTTCCGTTCAGGATCCAGGGCAGCACAGTGGGCTGGCAAAGTCTAGAGGTGGAACGGCTGGTTTCTTCGCTCCTGAAACCCCTTTTTTCCAAACCACCTAGATGCTTTCCTCAAACCAGGTAAATCATCTTTTGACACATTTCAAAAAGCGTGCAACCGTCCATTCCTTAGTAGTTAGTTATATGTCTTAGAATTCCCAAAGGGCTTTCATGTCAACTCTGCAAAGTAAGTCTTAGAAGCCAAGGCTCAGAGAAGAGAAATGATGTGCCTGTGAACGCAGTGCTTGTCAATGACAGAGACGGGACCTGAACCAGGATCTGCCTCGAAGTCCAGGACCCTTTCTGTGATATAGCAACTAAAGATGGTTTCAAACGAGTGGCTGCAATTTTTCTCAGATTTCATTTTCCAGAAAGGCTAATTACCATTCAGGGAATTTCCAAATCTGACCACTCTGAATGGAGCCACTCCTTGTCCAAGTGAAAAAGCCATTTCCAACACGAAAATTCCAACCCTCCTTTAGCTTTACTCAACAGTCTACAGTAGCTACTTTTTTTTGAGGATTCTTGGCTTCTTAAACATTGTCCAAAAATACCCCTACAAATTTAAAGATGGTGCCACTGGGACAGGAGACTTTCTCCAGGGGGAAAGATACAAGCTACTGTCCATTCTTAGGCCCATGCTGGAATGGAAGAAAGCTGGGACTAACTTCTTCTGACCAGACAGCCGTGAGCTCAGTGAGGAAGCAAACGTGTACCCCCTGTTCCCTGCAGGAGCTAGACGGAGGGCACCCTCACAGAGCCTGAGTCAAGGTAGGTCACAATCAACAGACCACAAGAGGCCACCTGCTCACAGAGGGGCAAAGAGAAGAGGGGACCCTTCAACTCCAGACCCAGCCTAAGGAAGGTGGAGTGTGTGACTAGGTTTGGGAAGGCTTTTGTTTCCCCTCACTCTGCCTCCAACTCTCTGAGTGCTTTGGAGACCCAAAGAGCCGAGAACAAGCACCTCACTGACACTGATCGGCCTCCAATCTCTTGCAGGTTGGTCCAGAGGAGCCACCCTGAACTGACCACTTGGGTGACCAGGCTAGACCTGCATGCTCTTTGGGAAATATGGTGGGAGAGCTTATAGCCAGCATAAACTGACACCTTTTCAATCTGGGGTCACGCTGATGAACTCAGTTTGCCACAGTGCCATCCCATAACACACTGCCCATCATCACACCCCTTCCCTCAGCTCCAAATCTCCTAGGGAGAAGGTTTCCCCTGATACAGAACAGGAATACCTGAGGTTCAAACCAGGGACAAAAGGCAGAACTCACACTCCCTACAGGACTCAGGGATCAATGGCCACTGTCTGGCTCTGGGACACCATCCCAGATAAAGGAGAAAGAAGATGCCCAGGCCCCCTCAATTTCTGACAGCTAAGGGTTGTCTTTCGTGTCTCCCCAAACTCAGCTGACAATGACGGGGAATGACCATTGCTCTCTGAGGAGAATGTACAAGGCCGAAGCCCACAGCTGAACAGCGTGGACGTGGATTTCTGTGGACACGGGCAGGCAGAGGGGAGCTCAGGAATCAGCATGACGGGTGGGGTGGGAAGTGTGAGGGCTGATCAGGATTATAAAGAGACAAAAGGAAACAAAGCATTAAAGAATACTTACTGTGCGCCTGGAATTTTCACAGGTATTATTATCTCACTTAAACTTCACAGTAAAACTCTGTGGTATTAACTCAAATTTACAGAAGAGAAAATAGGCTTTGCGAGGTCAAGTGACCTCCCGATGGCTACTAGGCATTAAAACTGGTGTTTAAACCTGAGATTTCTGACTTTATACTCAAAGCCTAAAGACTTAATCCCAAACCACTTGCTTCCTAGGGCCTCAGTTTCCCTACCTGCAATGATGAGGCAGGTGCGTAGGGAAAGAAGAGGAAGGATAAGAATGTAGGAGTGCCAACAGTACTTTTTAGATATGAAATATTAGACTGTAGTTTTAGTAAGAACCAAGTTCAGAAAATGACTCACTTAAAACTAGCTGCTAACAGGTCCTGGGCGGCTATTATTCCTAGCCCTTCCCCCAGGGCGAGCTCCTGATGAAGGTCTGTGAACAGGGTCAGTGGGGAGGAGGGGGTGTAAAGCAAGAGGATGACACAGACAAAAAGCCTAGTTCTTTGTAATGGAAAACTGGGGGAAACCAGCTCTGGGCTAGAAAGGCTTCCCTGGCCAGCCTGCTGATACTGCAGTAGGTAGCCGGCAGGTAGATGAGGAGCTCAGAGAACTCAGGAGCCAATAGATATGGGGTGAGGGGCAAGCAGGGGAGACTCTTTTCTGGTTAGTTCTCCCGCTCTACCCCTCCTCCTACTCGGCCGGGGTGGCTCTGGCTGAGAGGACAGTATCCTGCCTAGGGCTGAACCATGCCCTCAAAGAGGCAGCCCTAGATTGGGCTGGGGGAAGTGATGCCAAGCAGCGAAGAGCAGGGTTGGACTTTGGGATAAAGGTCGCCTCTCCTCCTGTTGAGGACTGTGTCAGGAAGAAAGGGCCCTGGGCTGTGGTTGAGCCCCATCCTCCAGCCTGCCCCTAAGCCTACGGGAGCTCACCAGCGGATGGGGGAATATCCTGGGAAACGCCTGTTGAGAGAGACAAGGTCTGTTGGAAATTTAAAAAGTTGCCTTCCAGACGGTCCTCTAGACAAGTCTAGGAGACCTGCAGGCACCGCATCCTCCGTCAGCTCCAGCACCAGGACTGGGAGCTGGACGCCGGAGCAGCCACAGGCTTGGACAACCAGGACAGAGTGAATGGGCAGGAAGGAGGCCAAGGGAAAGAAATCAAGAATCAGAGTGAGTCCACACATGGACTGAAAGGGAAACTCTAAGCCAAGTTTCCACAGAAAAATCAAAGGACAGACTAGAGACTGGGGTTTGGGGCCAGAAGAGAAGGCCAAGCTGCCTTATTATCTAAGCACAGGGCCACCCTCCCTTCCAGATCACCCAGGGGCTGGGAGAGCCTACCGGGACCCGTTCTAGACCCACATTTCCTTCAGAAGCCCTTGGCAGAAGGCACTCACCTTCTCTAACTCTTGATGGCCTCTTCTCAGGAGACCCAAAGTCAGTTTCTCTTCCCCCTGGTGCTGACAATGGTTTGGTCCCTGAGTCAAACCTACAACTACCAATGGCTCTCTCTCCCCCACTAACCTGAAGTGACCCATCGAACCTCATGGTCTTGCCCAATTGTGGTGTTATTTATTTTCCTGATTTCTAGACACACACACACACACACACACACACACACTCCTGCAGGCCAGAGACAATGTCCCAGGGGCAGGGAATGTGTTCATTTCCAGGTGTGTGCCTCTGCTTCAGCAGTGGTTGTACTAGCACAGATCAGCCTCGGGCTCCTCTCCCTGCCTTGGCAGCCCTCCAGAAAGTCAGCCCAGAGAGGAAGGGTTAAGTGCCTGGGGGGCGCCCAGACAGGGCTGCAGAGCAGGGCAGCCTCCAGCCCGTGGCACGACTGCTCCTCCAGCACGAGCCTGCCAGCCGCCGCCTTTGTTGACGGACTCTGCCACATGCTCGACTGACACGGACCGCCCCACCCTGGCGGGGCTGGTGCCAGGCTGCCGGCCAAGCACCCGGCCAAGCGCCCGGCCTCGGGTCTGGAGAGACTCTCTGAGGTACGCTCTCCAGAGTCCCAGGCCCCAGTTCCCAGACAGAGACAATGAGGAGCAGCCTCCCCAGCTGGAAAGTGTCAGGTTACAACCGGTTCCACCACTTTCCCCCACTCAGGCCCATCCCTCAGCCTCGGTTACTCAGTTCCCACTGCACCTCAGCCAGGCACCCCCAACTGTCCATTTTCACTGTGGCACCCTGAAAATCGTCCCCTTAGGTAAGCGACAATCTCCCCACCCTGGCCTCAAGAAGACACAGTTCGTCAAGCAAGGCTGCAAAAAGCCATCCCGTTTTCCAGGAAGGAGGGATGGTAGCATCCCCCTACAAACCACTCTTACAGAACCTGAGCTGAGAGTGGGCAGATAACAAACTGGGAGTTCAGAGACAGGGCCGGCATGCTCACCCAGTGGGGCCTACCCAGGCCTCAGGAGTCACAACAGTCAAGGCCCAAACTCTGAGACTATATCCTTGAGGTCTGGCAAAACAGAGTTGCAAAGGCAGGCCCCAGCCCCCCAGCCCCAGCAGACTGAAATCTCGCCCCCCACCCCACCCCAAGGCCCCATGCCTACTTGCTGCATATGAAGCCGATGAAACTGGTCTGCAATACACTGAAGCTTTCTGGCAATTTGTATCTCTGCACGATGTTGCCACTGTCCTTCGGGGGGCTGCTCACCAAGGGGCAAGCCTGCAGGGAAACTGGCAGGGAGAGGGAGCCGGTAGCCAGCATTGCCTGCAAAGACAGAGGGCCCACATCTCAGCATTCTCCACAATTGCCCCTTCCTCCCCATGCTTAACTCTCCTGGCAGAGGCCTGGGGCTGAGGCCTTATCAGGGCAGCCTGCCAAATCTGGACAACCTGCCTTGCTTGCTGCCTAATGTTTGTGCTGGGAGTATATAAATGTTGGTGCTGGGAGAACACAAGGGGATGTTTCCAGCCTTCCCTTCGGTTCTCCATTTGCCGGCAGTGCTACCACAAAGGCAGTGTGTGTGGGTGAACATGCCAACCTTCTGTCCTTCTTTACCAAGCTATGCTTGACCACAATTTATTATTTAGGTAGCAGCAGGTTGAAGTTCTTCTCTGGAAAAGCACTGGAGGCAGCTCTCCAGAGGTCCTGGGTTGAGCAAAGCAAGGCACACAGAAACAGAAAACCAAAATGTGTCATTTTTTAGTGTAGCAGAGGAAGATTGGTCTCAGGTCTTAAAGTTCTGGACAATGGTACAAAAATTAGGGAGAGAAGTCTCCTCAAACCCCTAGAATAGCCAAGTTGCTCTCTGGAGGCAGCCCCGGCAAGACCCGGAGATTCGCGATCCACACTTACTGAGTGCTGGCAATCAAGCTGCCGCTAGGGGCACCCGCCCGCCGGCCTCCTCCCTCCTTCCCCTCGTCCCGCCAGAACTGCTGTGCCAGTTACCCAACCGGTGAGCTCCCTCGGGGAATAACTGCAGCGTCCCCCCAAACTGTCCATCAGACCCAGCAAGAGAGCCTCTGAACCTTTCCCCTCCCTCCATGAGCTATTGTGCTAAAAGAAGAAAACAGTGTCTAACCTCGCCCTTTGGCCAGAAGAGGGCATATTGCTCACAAAACAAACCATTTAAGTCCACAAATGAAGGGGTCTTGTCCTACTGAGCCTTGGAAACAGCCCCTCTGCTGGCATGGAGCCTAGGCAGTCCCTACATCTTTTTCCAGTTCCCCTGCCAAGCACAGAAAGTCCCAAGTGACAACTGGGGGCCACCTTTTGCCTTCAGGAACCTTCTGTCCCAGAGCCAGCTGGGTTTTTCCCTTTGGTGTCAACAGCGAGTCACAGAACCCCCAACCTTCTCCAGAGCAACACCAGCTACTATATGGAAGGGACATCACAACCAGGACATGAAGGTGGGACCACTCTCTGGACCACAGGATGTAAAAACTGAGGCTCAGATACCCTCTCTCCAACCCAACAAGACACTATGGACCCAAGGATCCCTCCAGAAAGGGACAAAAGAACAGAAGCAATGGCAGGGCAACAAGCCCTTCTTGGTGCCCAAGGAGCACAGGTCAGGAGCAAGGACAAGCAGAAGCAAGGCAGCAGGTGAGAGCTAAGGAAATCAACAGCCCCTGCTGCTCACTTTGGGGAAGGAAATGGCAAAGGGCAGGTTAGGGGAGGGAAAGTCCCCTCTTTTCCCCAAGTCTCTATGGGAGGAGCCCTGAGGCTACGAGCACTCACCATAAAAGAGTCGCTGGGGTTCCTCGGTCACCCCACAAGGCAGCATGACACCCTGGCTCGGGGAGGCTGGACTGAGGGTCTGAGTGGCCTTGTCTTCCTGGCTGGTGGGTCGAAGCCCAGGGCCACAGCAGTGGGTGAGGGGGAAGAGCTGCAGGCGGCTGAGGGGGCAGTCCAGCGGGCTCTGGGCAAACAGGTCAGCAGAGGGCAAGTTCCCGGGCTGGGTCCCCAGCTCATCCTCTGGCTGAAACACATCATCCTCCAGCTCCTCCACACACTGAGGTGGATCCATCTCCCCTGTTAGGGCGTAATAAGGCATCCAGGATGCTATCCCTTCCAGGCCAACCCTGAAGGAGGGGCCCTAGTGGGGGGCCCTCCCCTCCCCTTCCTTCTTCCCGCGTCTCCCTTCCTATCTTGGGAAATGGGGACAGGTACTGATGACTGATAACCCTGGTGATGTAGTACTGCCAAGGGTGACACTTGTCCCCAAATGTGGACTGCCTCACTGTTCTGGGAATCTCTGTACCTCTGAGCCCAACCAGAGCCCAACCAGAGCCAACCTCCCCTCAGCCTCTTCTTCTGACCCAGCTGGTCACAGTCATGAAGTTTGACTGCTACGGGCTCTGAGCAATAGTAGGGGTATGATCCGCTACTACAAGCACTCAGAGTACCTGGGGAAATGTCAACAAGACTAGGACTCCGTGAGTGGCTGTGGGAGGGCAGAAGGGTGCTGTGACTGGCTGTACACACAGAGCTCACAACACTCTCTCACTCACTGCCCTGACAGTAACCAACCACCGAGTCTGAACTGAGCTCCAGGCTCAGCAATAAAAACAAAAGCTAGTCAGCAGTCTTAGAGCAGCCAGGTTCCCTCCAAACCTGCTAAGCCCCGCCCAGCTGCCCGTCTATTCTAGTCTCCACCCCCAGCTTGCTCAACACAACAAGCAGGCTCCCTGGTGTGGTAAGAGTGTGTCCTGGGAGAGAGAGGGAAGAAAAACCCAAATTAGTCATTGCAGCTGCCCTCTTAGTCCAGGAGAGCAGTCTGCCCACCACAGCTTGGCCTAGAGGGCAGGTCCAGCATCCAGCAAAGTGGCGGGCCTCCCCCAGCTCAGTCCACTAACTAGTTTCCATGACTTCAAATCTTTCCCCACAGCCTACCATTCCTGCCAGTGCTGAACCTGAGATTGGTACATCCTGCCTCACAGGAGGAAGTGAAATTTGGCCCTTTCTCTGTGACCTCACTCACTGCCTATACTACTCAGGTTGTTGACATGAGTTTCTTGGTAATAAAGAAGTTCCTCTGGCTTCACCTGATGACTCTTGGAAGTCTGACCTTGGAGCCACCTAGCATCTGGAGTTCCCAACCCAGACCCCTACACACACACTAGGAACCCCACAGAGCCCCTGGAGCAACCAGAAGCAACAACCACCCGAATGGTTAAGGATACAGAGAAACAATGTTTGTCACTGCCAGATTCAATTAGAGATCCCCTGGGAATTCTGCCTCCCAGTCTCCTGCTTTGAAGAACAAGCCAAATGGTCTGTGAGTTGATCAAGTACTTAAAGAAATCTCTATTAAATTCAGAAATCCTGGCTTTCCCAAATGCAAGCTGTCTCTCTGAGATGCTTGCTTCAAGCCTCCCTCCATCCCATCGAGCCCTGAAGCTATGGTCCTATCTCTCTGCCCTCTTCCCTGGAGAGTGATGAGATGCCCACTTGGATGGCAAAACAGGCACCTGGTGTTCTTTGAATAGGTCTTCCAAAGCGGGGGTGGGAGAACTCCAGCTTATCAGCACCAGGAAACAAAGTTTCCTGCTGAAAAGACCAAAGGCTGTCCTGCCAATCACCTGGCAAGGACTCCCCTCCTGCCCTTCAACCTCCTCTTGGCAAGCTGGCAATCCTAACCTAAGAAAGGGCCCTCCAAAGCCAATCACAAGCAGGACTCATTGTCTTGGTTCTTCCTTTGAAGCCCATTACCTCCCCCTCCCCCTCCCAGCAAAGCCCCAAAGTTCAACCCTTGCTTGGCCTGGATCCTGGGGGAGGTATAGCGAGAGGGTGTGGCTCTCCCAGCTGGGGGACCCTTCCCACTCTACAGAAACTTAAGGTGGAAGCCTCCGGGTGGGTGTTGGGCAAGGTCATGTATAAAGTGGGATACAGTGGAGAGACCCTCTTCTCCCTCTCCCCAGACCTGAAGAGGTGATGTCCAAACTGGTAGGAGGAACACTTCCTAAGAGCTTTGCTAGGGAAGGCTTTATTCCTAGCAAGGGTAACTAAAGCCGCTGTAGCCAACCCAGCCGCTACGGGCTCTAACAGGGATGCTGAACTTAGACTCCTCCTCCTAGGAGAAGGCGGTAGACAGACACTCTGAACCTCGTCAGGGTCTAAAATCTGGGAACGCTCACACACACTCACACTCACATTCACACAACACACAGCAGACCTGGGTGACTCCAGGAGAGAGTCTCAGCCTCCGAGTCGTGATGCCAGGGCTCCGCGCCAGGGTCCAGCGTGACGAGCACTCGGGGGCTTGGCGCCCGGACTCAATTGGGAAGGAGGGAAAAGCCCAGCTGTTAAGGAGAGGGGCCTTCAGACTCCGCAAGGAGACAGGACGCCCCACAACTCTCTGCCCTACCCCAAAGTAAGATCCAAGGACTGGGCGGCTCTCTGGCGACCAGGTCGACTAAGCAGTGCGCCGCAGGTTCCCCTGCCCACCTGGACTCAACTCCTTGGACTCTCAAATGCTGCAAACCCCAAATCGCCTCGTGGAGCAGCGCACACAGATGTGGATTCTGCACCCCGTGCCCGTAGCCCAGCGCCCCAGTCCTTCATGGGCACCCCAGACACCCGCAGCCCAACCCTTCCTGGGCCCCCACGCGCAGCGCGACTCCTCTCCCCACTTCCCCGAGGAGGTGCGATCCAACTCCGCCCGGCTCCCGGCCGCCCGGGCGCTCACCGGGCTGTTACGGGAGGCGGGAGGCGCAAGCAGGGGCGGCAGCGGGCGGGCGCGGAAAGAGGCCACTCTGCACCTCGCGGTATTGTTTCCAAAATACGCTCGCTCCGGGCATCCCGCAAACAGCTGATGAGGCCCCGCCTCCATCGCGTCACGCCGACGGCAGGCCAATGGTGAGTGGAACCTCAAGTCCCGGGCTGGGCGGCTGCCAGGGACAGTCAAGAATGTGCGAACCTTCCCTTGGAAATATTGCAAGGGGCCGAGCAAAATTCTGACCCACGCCAGAAACGCAATTGGTGCGTAGTCTTCCTCGCAGATTCCGTTCCTTGTGCAGCCTCAGGAAGCAGGGGAGCGTCCCTGAGCACTATTAGGATCGAGCGAGGGGGCGCCAGAGTGATTTTGGTCTTCTTTCTCAGGAATGGGCGGAATAGACTCGGCATCCAGACAGGGAGGGGCGGGGAGACAGAGAGCTTTTAGACGCGGCTGGCTGTGTCCAGTGGGTTCAGGTGCGGGTCCCTGTAGATCCCAGCCGGGTGGCAGGGCACCCTCCCACTTACCGAGTGAGTCAGGGGAAAACCCCAACCCCAAATCTGTGGGAATCCTGAGAACATGTGTCTAGTGCTGTTACTCAGTGACTTTCAGATTAAACACATCCAAAGGGATTCTCAGGTAGTCTTCATGACTGAGTGTGGACACTTACAAAATAAACATCTGACTGAGGAGAAGAGAAATAAAAAAATACAGGGACCACTTGGGTAATTAACACACATCCTGTTTATGACGGCATCCAGAGGTGGTGCTAGTGCTGCCAGGAGAGCAATGTGCCCTGCAGATGGTATACTATCAGTAAGGGAGTCTGTGGACTAATCCACAAACATTTATTGAGCACCTACATTGTACCAGGTACTGGGCTGGGTGCCAAAAACCTGGTGTCTTCCGTCAGGGAGCTTATAACCTACTGAGAGAGGTAGACCTGAAAATGATGGAAAACAGTATGAAATGTGTTCATCTCAGGAATAATGACTCCTGGGAGAGGCACAAAGCAAAGACTAGCAGAGGCTTCAGGGAGATGACTTTCAAGTTGGGCCTTGAAGGAAGGGGACATTTTTTCAATAAGGAAACTGTATCAAATAGCCCAGGCCTAGGGGCAGCAGAACAAAGTGAACTGGGGAATCTGGCCTGGGAGGAGGCTTGAGGAGGAGACCACTGGGTGCACACCGGGATTTAGGAAGGGTGGGCAAGGACAGGTAGATTCAAGTCAGAGTACATTGGTGTCCTTAGACTGCCAGGTGGTGGAATCTGTACTTTATTCTGGAGGCAAAAGGAAGCCAGCAAAGATTTATAGAAGACAGAGTGACTTGACCAAGCCAGAATTTTAGGAAAGATAAATGAAGAGTCCAGAAATGAGTGAGTGAGAGGGAGCCAGTCCCTGCGATAGACTAGATGATCCGTGAGGGGGCCTGATCACAGTGGTGGTGGTGACTGGCCGTCTTCTGACTACTGAGCTTCTTTCTCTGGGTTGTAAACTCAGATGGATTTAAGTTTAAGGAACTGGGACCCTTAGCTCAGAAGAGCCTGAAGTCATCTTATACCTGTTTTCCTACCCCTTCTTTCCCAACTCCCTCAAGTTACGTAGAAGAGAGCAAACCAGGCACACCGAGTGCTGTGGTTGCTGGAGTAAGAAAACACTATCCCAAAAGGACGGAGAGGAGGGAAAAGGGACAGAGGGGAGTGTCAAGGTTGGCCAGTAGCCCAGTCCCCTCAGGACTTGATGGACATCCAAAAAGAGGTACTGGAGCCAAAAGGAGGTATATTATTTGACCAGGACGCTGGGCCAAGGGGGGTATCAGAACCCATCAGGGTGGCCGTGCATGTGTGGGGAGATGAGGAGACCAAACCCAGCCTCTGTGCAGGGCTCTTGGGAGCCCTCGTCATGTTCACCACGCACAGATCTCCTTCCCCTCCTCCCTCCCATCCTTCTTACCGGCTTTCCTCCATGGCCAGTGATGACGACAGGAATTACTTAGGGTAAAGAGTGAAACTAAAGGATAAAGCAGCTCTGAATCTGTCCTCCGGGGCATCGTAGGCCCCAGGGGACAGAGGTCATCCTAATTCTCCTGACCCAAGCTGCTAAGGCTGTGTCTGCTTTGGGTCCACAGGGCCAGGGAGCTGGTAGAGCAGGGTGTTTACCTGAGATCTATGTATTTGCCAGACTTACAGGGTCTCCTCAGCAACTGCGAACTCCTGAATTTGGCTAAATTCCATGTGGGTTAACACAAACATTTTTGGAGGGGTGGCTCCATAGCTTATAACAGTTTCCCAAGGGGTCTGTGACCCTATAAAAGACTTAAAATCACTCTAGGGG
Source organism: Phyllostomus discolor (assembly GCF_004126475.2). Classification (NCBI taxonomy): domain Eukaryota; kingdom Metazoa; phylum Chordata; class Mammalia; order Chiroptera; family Phyllostomidae; genus Phyllostomus; species Phyllostomus discolor. Next base: position 153,944,328 of record NC_040903.2, read on the forward strand.
AGCAGAGGGGATCATCTTAGTGGGTCTGGGCCGTTTGCAAGATGAAGGGAGGGCCACGCCCTGTAGTGACATTTCTTCTAAGTCCTCTCTCCCAGGCTTTCCCAGGCTGTTCCCTCAGGCTAGTTCTAAAGGACACCTGGTGGCTTGGCCTCCTGGGCCCTCAGCCTCTAAGGTCAAGCAGCAGGGGCTGAGCCTTCTGAACCAGAGGGACCAGAAAAGACTGTCAGGGATAAAGGGGTCAGGGAGGTCAGGAGCCTCACTCCCCACCTCTCATCCCTGTCAAAGCAGACCCCGCCCCCCACCCCACCCTTTCTCCCCTGCCAGACTGGGCAGACTCTGCAGAGTTGGGACCAGCTGGGCTAGAGATCCGGGCTCTGAGCCCCTGTCCAAGAGCCGCACGCTAGTAACAGAGGAACCAGCCCTAGGCTTTTGATGGGCTTCAGAGCAAATGCATATTGCAGCCGCAGCAGCCTTTATTTCAGATAATTTCCTTTCTCTCTTTCTCTTCCCACCCCTCTCCCTAATTTGTTTTCTCTTCTGCCGACTGATCCTGGCTCTAAGAGGAGGGTCCCCAGAGAGGAAAGGCAAAGTTGCTCTGAACAGCATCAGTGTGCAGGCCTGAGAGGGAGGCAGACCTTCCCCCACAATCTGGGAGGGATGCGAAGAGTTAAGGGGAGCGCTTTCAACAGAAGAGAAAACCCAGCTCCCTGTGGACAGCAGGCAGGAGACCTCTCCATTGTTTCACCTGGCTATAGGATTTCTCTCCGAGACAAGGAATGGGCTCTAAAACTCCGGTAACTGGATCACTGGGAAGGGAGGTTTTTTAAAAACCAGCTGACAGCTGAATAATAGGAATTACCAGGCAGGCTGCCCTGGGGTTACTGAGGTTTGTAACTCAACCTCCAGGGAGGGGTTAGATTGGAAACTGATTTATGGGTAAGGTGGGGGTCTCGGTGGGGGAGCCCATAGTGCTTGACCCCCTTGCCTCTTAACTCCCTTGAGGACAGATCCTGAATGTAAGAAAGACCAAGAACCTGGAAGGCTTGGTGTCCCTTCCCTCTCTGGATTTGCTCTAACAGAGTGAATTTATCTCTCTGTGCATGATTCCATCTGCCTGCATAGGAATTAGTTCCTCTCTTCTGAGTTGCAGTGTGTGTGTGTGTGTGTGTGTGTGTGTGAGAGAGAGAGAGAGAGAGAGAGAGAGAGAGAGAGAGAGAGAGAGAGAGGAGAGAGGAGAGGAGTGGGAGACAATAGCAGAACAGACAGCAGACAGATTGACTTCTGTTAATTGGATAAACAAGTAGAGAGACTTGATTTCCCAGTCAATTGGCTCACCACATGCCAATCACTAGTTCAGTGGGACTAAAACAGAAAAAAAAACAGGCACTAGAGAGAAAACATTTGGGAATTCAGAAACCTGTACGTAAAGGGCAATGCAGAGACGGAAGCAGTCCTGCTAACACCCAGAGGAGCCTAGGAGATAGGGTGAAGTCCATGAGTTATCACATTCAGCGCATATTCAATTTTGTTTGGAGGGACATGCAATCAATATTTCCTGAGTAAGCAAAGGGATGAATTACATTTCCACATTTAAAAATATGAGTGTTAGGGAGTGGAAAAAAACCTCTGGTGGAGCATTTTCCATGAATGTCCTGTCTTACACTGTCTTTACCACTTGGGATGGTTGGTCTTACCTGAGTTTCTTTTCACCAGCAAAGCCTCAGAAGGCGAGGGTGATGCCATCAGCGCTTTGGTACCTTTAGACCACCCTCCCCAGGCTTGGCACATGACGGAACTACGTCTACAGAGGCCAATTTACAGAATAACTTCAAGCACGGCCCTCAGCATCGTGCCTCAGCCCCCCTTCCCCCCACTCAGCATGCCCAGCCTACGGGGAAAAAAGTTGGCCTAATCCTGGTAAGAGATGAAGAAATCCAATTAAAATACTCTTCCTTTAAATCTACTGCCCCCCGCATGCAGCCTCGTTCCTGGGCAAAGGTACATCAATACATCAGTACATATTTTCCTTGGGATTGCCAGGGAAACATCAGACATTTGCAGCTGAGGCCAGAGAATGATCAATTGTTATCAAGGAAATCTGCCACTCTAGAAGAGCTGGGCACCGGTCCCTCCTGGGCCTAGAGCCTCCCAAGTTTTGAATTTGGGGTTCAAGAGGATCTGAGCAGAGAAGATAAGTTGAATCAGCTGTTTCCCAGCCAACCCCTCAGCCCCCACTTTCCAGGAGTAGAAGAGGGTCCCCATCTGCCAGTGAGGGAGAAGATCGATCACCTAGGTATGAGTTCATTAAACATTAACTAAGCAGCTGCCACATGCTAGGCTCCTCTCCAAGGGCTAGAGATGCAGGCACAGTCCCTCGGGGGTCCTTGAGTATATCCACACCCTTTCTTCACAAACACGAACCTTCCTGCGCACGAGCTAAGGGAGAGATGGGGACAGGAGGAAGGTGTGGCAGAAGCAGCAACCGGACAAGCTAAGGGCAAACAGCCTTTCTGGGGGGCTGGGCTTTCCCGAGGTGACCTTGCCTTTCTCCTGGAAATGTCTGATGCCTCACTTCTTTCCTGCCCCCAAAGCCCACCTGTCATCAGATGGAGTAGAAAGAACCCCAGGCTAGATGTTAGGAGATCTGGGTTCAGTTCCCAGCTGTGCTATCAACAGGTGACCTTCCAATACTCACAATCATGTCTCTGCCCCAGCAGACCAGGGTTGGCATAACTTGGGTAAACTGTCTGGCTCAGCAGAGGTTAGGATTTGGGGCAACACCAGCCTCTTACCCAATCCTGCCTGAGGTCCTCCGACTATAATCCAAACAACTCCCAACTCCCACCTGCTGAGCACATACTGCATGCTACACCTGTGACAAAAGGTGTCTCATTATTTAATCCTCAACAACCCCAAGAGCAAGTCATCACCATCAGTGCCATTTTACACTCAAGGAAACTAACGTCATATTTCTAGACAGGCAGGCAGCGCCAGAACTATGACTGGAGGCCACATCTGTCTGGCACGAAAGCTGGTGCTACAGCCCCTACCTCTACCGCCTGAAAGGCACACCCAGTCCCTCCCCACAGACGGGAATTCACTTCCCTTCCCCCATCAATAACACAATGTCCCCTGTGCCCCCAGAACAGGAAGGCCAAGCCTGAGGCAGCCTAGCTAGGTGAATTCCAGCCTCTCTCAGTTGCAAACACTCCCACGGCTACCACCACCTGTGGCAGAAGAGATTGCATCACCCGCAGGAAGCGGTCCAGCAGCCCGGCATCAGCTCTGGGGCACGTTTTCAGTTCCTACTTCTATCCTTGCCTGCGATGAGCACACTGCCTTATCTTCTACGCTTGCCCCGGCCCTGTGGGTTTAGGCTAGTGTGCATGATTGGACAGGGACTGTGGTCTGTCGCTTGGATGAGACGTGTACAGGGCCAACTGGGATCCCTTATCCCTTTTCTGAACACTGCCGTGCGGGGGAAGGGAGGCCAGCCTGAAGGGGCTTTCCCTGCCAAGGACCAGAGATCATTCGGGCTCAGAGGAAAAGTCCTCTTGGATACAAGGAGACCAGTCCCCAGCAGCCACCATTACTTCACATCTGCCTTCAAGGATGAGTACTCGCATGTCTGGGCCATGTCCGGCTGTCAGGTGGGCCAGCAAGAGGAAGGTGCTGAAAAGCCTGCCAGCACAGCCAGAGTATCTCTGGTGCAGTGTCTGGAGCCCATTAGATTGCACTGGGCTTTGCTTCCCTTCCTACATCACCATGGAGTCTTCTGAAACTGAGGATAGATCCTTGCCCCTGGAGCTCCTCTTCTGCCAACCCTGGGCTTCTTGTCTCTCTCTGCCAGCTTCCTTTGCATGACTAAGCTAACTTACTCCTTGGTGGAGGTTAGGGCACCTGAGTCAGTGATTTGAACAAATACCAAGTTGCTCTTTTAGGACCAGCCCAGCTTTAACTTAACAATTCTTGTTACTCTGTTTTTAAAAATGTCAAAATGCAACGTGTAGCTGGGTAATTTCAGGCTGTCTCCTAAGGTTTCAGGGTCATCAAACCTGTTTAAGATGTAATAAACCTCTAAGGATTGAAGGGGAACTCCGAGGACTCTGAGCTCTTCCCCCAAATCAGACCGGGTTAAGGAGCCTATTCCAGGTTTCACGGCTTCCTAAGCATCCTCAGAGGCCATGTGAACTCATGATGAAGAAACCAATACTGGGATCACTCCTGGATTTCACAACCGGAGAAAAATATCAAAAATTCCTGGATGCTCCGGATTGAAATCATTGTTTCAATCCTGACCCCTCTCACAATGAGAGTGTAAAATAAACAAAGCTGACCTCTGCATAAGCCCTGGCATAAATTGTTATTGACCTTAACTAGAAACGACTTCCCCAGCTTAGTTTAGCTCTAAGACAGATCATGGACTATGACCTTCACTGTGCCCTTGGACTAGGTAAATGCTCAGAGGGGAGGGGAAAAAAATCTTGATGTGGCTTTGGTTTAGAATGCAGTTCTTCAGAAAGCATAACTAAAGTTTACTAGTTTCCTTGTGTGCAGGAAGGAAGTTTTGCTTAAATGTTTATTTCTCAGATACACCCTTGAGGCAGAGAGCTTCTGAATTCCATTTCTTTGGTACCTAAAGCAAAATTTGTGTCATTGTCTTTGCAATGTTATTTTAAGAAAGAATTTAATGTTATGTTTTGGGGACCTTGTTTCATTTTGGTTCTTTGGCAATGGGGGGGTGTCTATTCTTATTTCTATATATCCCTAATAGGATTAACTTCTCTTATGCATTTTATTCCTTCTCTGAAAACAAAACTATTTCCTTTAACTAAGTATTTATTGAACACATACTATATGCCCCAAACCATATCAGAAATGTTAAGGAGGCCATGAGGTATAAGACAGATCTGGCTGTCTTCCCACTGCCTGCCCTATTGTCTTTATTGAGATATAATTGAGCCCTAGATGGTGTGGCTCTGTGGATTGAGTGCCAGCCTATGAACCAAAGGGTTGCCATTTCAGGTTGCCAGTTCGATTGCCAGTTCGATTCCCAGTCGGGGCGCATGTCTGGGTTGCAGGCCAGGTCCCCAGTAGGGGGCATGCTATAGGCAACCACACATTGATGTTTCTCTCCCTCTTTCTCCTCCCCTTCCCTTCTCCCTAAAAATAAATAAATAAAATCTTTTAAAAAAGAGAGATATAACTGAGATATAATTCACCTACCATAAAATTCACCCATTTAAAGTGTATAATCTAATGGTTTTAAAATAGTTTCAGAGTTTTCTAACCACCATCACAATTTTAGAACATTTTCATCACCCCAAAAAGCCCAAAAAGAAATCCCATATGTCTTAGCAGTTAGTCTTCATTTCCTCCAACCCCTCCCAACCCAAATAACCATTAATCTACTTTCTGTCTCTGTAGATTTGCCTATTTTGGACAAATCATATAAATGGAATCATACACTATATTGTATTTTGTAACTGACTTCTTTCACTTAATGTTGTTGAGATTCATCCACGTGATAGCATGTATCAGTGCTTCATTTTTTTTATGGCTGAATAATGTCCCATTATACGAATACATGCCATTTTGTTTATCTGTTCATCAGTTGATGGACATTTGGGTTGTTTCCACCTCTTGGCTATTGTGAATAGTGCTGCTATGAACATTTGTGTGCAGGTTTTCATTAGAACACCTGTTTTTTGTTCTTTTGTGTATATGTCTTGGAGCGGAATTTCAAATGGTAACTCTGTGTCTAATCTTTTGAAGAATGGGGGGGGTGGTTTGCATTTACCTAATGACTGCTGCTGGTAAATTATCTTTTCATGGGCCTTTTGGCTATTTTTGTATCTTCTTTGGAGAACATTTATTTAAATCCTTTGCCCAGCCCTTATAGGGATGGCTCAGTTGTTTGGAGGGTCATCCCAAGTACATCAAAAGGTTGGGGTCGATTCCCGGTCAGGGCACAGACCTAGGCTGTGGATTGGGTCCCATGTTGGGGCACATTTGGGAGGCAACCAATCAACATTTCTCTCTCACATGAACGTTTCTCTCTCCCTCTCCCTTCCTCTCTCTCAAATCAATAAATGTTTTTAAAAATTCTTTGCCCATTTAAAAATTGGATTATATGTCTTTTTATTGTTGAGTTGTAAGAATTCTTTATATATTTTGGATACAAGTTTCTTATCAGGTACACGATTTGCAAATATTTTCTACTAGCTGTCTTTTTACCTGTTGTCTTGATGATGTCATCTGCAGCATGAAAGTTTATCATTTTAATGTAGTTCATTTTGCCTATGCTTTCTTACATTGTTTATGCTTTAAATGTCTTATCTAAGAAACCATGATCTAACCCAACACCACAAAGATTTACTCATATATTTTCTTCTAAGAGTTTTATAGTTTTAGCTCTTACACTTAGGCCTATGTGCCATTTTTAGCTAATTTTTGTGTATGGCATAAAGGGGTTCAAGTTTATTATTTTGTGTGTGGATATCTAGTGGCCAGAGTACCATTTGTTGAAAAGACTGTTCTTTGCCCCATTAAATGGTCTTGGAAGTCCTGTTAAAAATCAGTTTACCACATATGTGAGGGTTTATTCTGGACACTCGGTCCCGTGCATTTTGTCTGTATGTCTGTCCTTCATGCCAGTGCCGTGCTGTCTCAATTGCTATAGCTGTACAGGGACTTTTGAAAGTGGGAGGTGTGAGTCTTCCAACTTTGATTTTGTTTCTCAAGATCATTTGGATATTCTTGGTCCCTTGCATTTCCATGTGAATTTTAGGATTCGCTTTTAATTCCTGCCAAAAAAACCCCACCCCAGCTTCTAATTTATGAGCATGTCTTTCCATGTATTTAGACCTTCTTTAATTTCTCTCAACAATGTCTCATAGTTTCATTGTTTACATCTTGCACATCTTTTAAAAATGCATTCCTAAATATTTTATTCTTTTTTATGCTACTGTAAATATAATTGTTTTCTTAATTTTATTTTCAGATTGCTTATTGCTCCTGTATTGAAATACAATTAATTTTTGTATCTTGACCTGTTATTCTACAATCTTGCTGAATTCATTTACTAGTCAAATAGGTGTGTGTGTGTGCATGTGTGTTTCTTTTTTGAGGATTCCTAAGGCTTTTCTATGTACAAATTCAGGTCATCTGTAAATACAGTCTTACCTCTTCCCTTTCACTCTGCGTAGCTTTTTTTTTGAATCCTCACCTGAGGATATGTTTATCGATTTCTTTTTTAAGAGACAGAGGGAGAGAGAGAAAGAGAAACAAAAATGATGTGAAAGAGGAACACCAATCTGTTGTCTCCCTTATGCGTCCTTGACCAGTGATCGAACTTGCAACTTTTTGGTGTGTGGGACGGTGCTCCAACCGAGTCACCCGGCCAAGGCGGTCAACCCACCTTTTATTACTTTTTCTTGCCTGACTGCCCTAGCTAGAGCCTCCGGTGCAACGGTGCACAGAGTGACAAGAGTAAACATCCTTGTCTCGTTTCTGATCTTCGGGGAAAAGCTCTTGGTCTTTCACTATTAAATATGAAGCAAGCTGTGGGGTTTTGGTACGTGCCCTTTCTTGGGTTGACAAAAGTCCCTTCTATTCCTAGTTTATCGAGTGTTTTTATCTTGAAGACATGTTGGGTTTTGTCACATGTTTATTCTGTGTCTATTGAGATGATCATGCAATTTTTGTCCTTTATTTTATTGATATTGGGTACATATTGATTGATTTTATGTATTAAATGAGCCTTGCAATCTTGTGACAAATGGTACTTTCTGTATAAGGCTTTTTTATGTGTTTCTGATATCAATTTGACAATCTTTTGCTGTCTTCATCTTTTGAGAAGATACAATTTACACAAAAGAAGGAATAGAGGATATTTAATACAAACAGTATATAACCAAGAGCTACAATATAAGGTGCAATCAGCTCTAACTCTATTAAATGCAGGCATACCTCCTTTTACTGGGCTTTGCTTTATTGCCCTTCATAGATGCGTTTTTTATAAATTGAAGGCAAGACCATCCACCAACGAAAAAATTACACTTCGCTTTATCATGATGGTCTGGAACCAAGCCCACAATATCTCTAAGTACGCCTGTAAATATTTATTGTGTGTCAACTGTGTGCTGAGCATTGTGGTTTGGGAAGATAAAAGCTGTAGGGGCCAAGGGCCCATGGGAGCCAGCATCCCCAAAGTCGTGACCTGCCCACCCCTTTTCCATTTCTGCCACGCCCAGGGCCCATTGAAAAGGGAGCCAGGACTCGCTGAGGATTCAGTTAGATGGCCAGCAATTATACTGCGGCATAGTAAAGGAGCGAGAAAACAGGGTAAAAACAAGGCTTTGGAGTCAGACAAATGAGGATTAAAATCCTAGTATTGGCAGGATTTGCCAATACTAGGTGATAATGGGAAGAGTAAATTAACCTCTCTGAACTTAGTCACATCACCTGTCAAATGGAGGTAATACAGCACCCTCCTGCTGTGGTTGCGGGGGGGGGGGGGGGGGGGGGGGGGGGGGCAGTGGAAGTTGTAATAAACTATGCAAAAGAGCTTGTAGACTGCTCTGACACATAGTGAATGCTCAACAAATCACAGTTACTACTGTGTGTTCAGCACTGTGTGACAACCACAGGGCAGGGAAAGAAAGCCCAGGAGAAGAGTAGAAAAATCATTGGCCCTGTTTTCAGAAGGTGCATGTCGTAGTCAGGGAGTCAAGTCTAGCACATACAAAATAAATGTAGCATTATAAAAAACACCACATATTTTACTTAAAAGATCAAATTATACAGGTTATGAGAGGAATAAAGGAGACCATAATATGTAAAATCTTTGACACCAAAGTGCCTGACATACAGTAAGTGCTCGTATAATAGTAGTAAAAATCAGCAGTTCCCTTCACCTCCAGAGTCACTCTACAACGGTGGTTTTCAAAGCGTAGTGCCGGGTCCAGCAGTATCAGCATCACCAGAGCTTACTAGAAATGCAAATTCTTGCTCTCTTTGCCAGACCTACTGACTCAGAATCTCAGAGGGTGGGGCCCAGCAATCTGTGCCTTAGTAAGTCTGCCAGATGATTTAGATGCAGTGGTTCCAAACACTGGACACACATTACCTGGGGAGCTTAAAAAAATCCTGATACTGGTCCTGATCAGTGTGGCTCAGTTGGTTGGGTGTTGTCTTGCAACATGAAAGGTTGCCAGTTTGATTCCCAGTCAGGGCACATACCTGGGTTGTGGATTTGGTTCCTGGTTGGAGCGAATGCGAGAGGCAACTGATGATGTTTCTCTCTCACATCAATGTTTCGCTCTCTCCCTCCCTCCATTCTCCTCTATCTAGAAGTAAATAAATAAAATCTTTTTAAAAATCCTGATGCCCATGCTCCCCATAAGACCAATAAGAATCTCTAGGGATGGGATCTAAGCCTTAGAATTTTCAAAGCTCCCCAGGTTGTTCAAATGCACATCTGGGGTTTAGGTAAAGGCAAAGTTCTCTAGGTAGAACTTTGCCTTTACAAAAGGAAGAGAAGATTCAAACTTTAAAATTAATAAATTAATGTAGGTTATGAAAGAGGCCTTAAAATACCCATTTTCCATCTTATGCCTCTCCTCCCAAATCGGCCTATAGGAATAGAGACATGGGAGAAAGCAGCTGCTTTCCTGACCTGAGGCGGCGTGGCGCGGGGCGGCGCGGGGGGGGGGCCGTCCTGTTCCCTCCCCTTAGATGGACCGCCATCCCAGGGAACAGACTTTGAAAGCTGGAGCCTGGTGTTCATGTTCAGTTACCCAGTGTTCCATTCCCTCTGGAGAACAAGGAGACATCTGCCCTCAACACAGGAGGGTCTCGTGCCACCCAAATACTTTACTTACCCATGAAACAAGAACGACCCTTCAGCTGCCCAGTCGTGCATCGACCCAGCCTGTCCCCCAGCGCACTCTGGCTACACCCTGCCCAACCTGGCGTATCTATGGGGCCTTCCAAGGCCAGGATGATTTCTCAGAAAGAAAACTTGTTGTGGAGCTTAGCAGAGAATACAGTGAAATGAGGCCAGGAGCTAAGAGCGCCCAGGCCCTGCTGTATGAGTAGTTGTGCAAAACGACGCCTTTGGGAGCAGCGGATTTGGGCCTGCCCTCAGGGAGGACAGCCCCCGGGCTCCTGTTAGCCAGCGAAGCGGAGGCTCCCTCTGCTCCAGGCTGTTTTAGGGAAGTTAGCTAGCAGTGAAAGAAGGGTGGGGCGTAGAATCCTCAGACAAGGATAGAAATCTTGCTGTGTCCCTTGTAAATTACTAAACTTCTTTGAGTCCCAGTTTCCTCACTTGTTTATTAAAAATGCAGATTAAACCAGGTGACAACACGGGTAAACCCTGAGCATGGTGCCAACCACACAGATGCGCAGGCGGTGTTAGTTTCCCTTCCCTCTCCCAGAAAAGGGAAGGAGTGGCGGAGGGGTGATGGGCCAGCCGTCCAAGCCTTCCCTGTGACCCCCGCGCCGGAACCACCCGCGGCCCGGCCACTCAGTGTCTGTGTCTTTCAGAGCTGTTGCTAATTAGGAGCAGGGTAAGACATATGTGAAATATTCCGCTAACGATTCCCCAGCTACGGCTATAGCAGACTTGTGATTCCATCCAGTTTCAGTTACAATCTACGTTCCCAGTACATAGCTTTAAAACTCAAATAGCTGAACATAAATTTTACTTTAATTCTAAAATTATCGTTGTAGGAAAACTAGAAGACAGTCTCGTGCACCTGTTTCTTCACGGGGAGACAGCGCCTCACAGGCTGCACCCTTTCCCACGAGGGCTTGGGGCTTTCTTCCAGGCTCCCATTTTTGGGTTTGGGGTCACATTTCTTCATTCTCTCAGAGTCTAGGGCTGAATTTCTAAAAGAAAGAAGAAAACAAAGTAAGGGGGGGAAATGGGTTGTTTTATTTAAAAAGGAAGTGGTCCCAACCTTTAAATGACCCCAGCCCTCTGCAGTGCCCACATGAACCCCACAACCCCAGCCTGCGAATCGGAGCAAAAATAGTGCCAGGCCTCTTGGGATAGCAACAACGTTGTGATTATTTGCACACATTTGCATCCAGTCAGAAGCGAATGTGCACAGTGAATTAATTGGGATTCCCAGTGGTGACTGCAATCAACTCCCGTATTACAAGCCGGCCTGTGGGAAGCAGGTAGCATGACCTCAGGGCTGGACAGGGCACTGCTGCAGCCCAGAAGCAGCTTCTGCTCTGGGGCCTCCTCAAAGTGAGGGCCAGAAACCCAGTGTCACAGAGATGGAGTGTCTCCCTTGATCTCTCTGCCCTCCCAACTTCCTCTCCCCCCACCTTCAGATCCAGCTCCAACTGTCCTCCCGTCTCCTTCCAGATCCTGGGGAGGCTGTGGCTCAGTGAGTCAGGGCTTGCCTGAGCCCTACAATATTCTCAGACTGCAGAGAGCTCCCCAGTCTGGGAAACGGGGGCTCTCGGGGCACATACACTTTGGCAGTGCCCACCCCATGAGAGAAACTACATGGTAGCTGCAGTGGGGCGTGCTGGCAGCATGGAGACTTGTAAGGACAGCTCCAGGGAGGCAGGCAGAGGACCCGGGAGTATGGAGGAATTTGGCCCGGATCCATTACACCTGCCTTTGAAATACACTATTACAGTTTCATGCCGTTTGCTTCCCATATCTGTGGAACCCTTTGTTCTCTGGTCATCGCTGACTTTGTTCTCTGGTCATCGCTGACCAGCCTGACTCTAGGACAAAGCCAGACAGATTGTTCTAAGTTTGAATTTCAATTGGCTCTCTGCATCTAATGAGCTGTCACACAGAACTCTGTCTTAGAAACCAGCCAGTGCCTGGAGGAAGTGGGAGAAGACAGTATGCAGGGCAGTGTCCACAGCTGGGCCTGAGCCACCCTGGCGAGAGGGAAGTCTGGTTGCCCTGACCTCTGTCCCCAACTCCACTTCCAAGGAGCTCCATGCCCTTAAGCAAGGTCTCCAGATCCTGCATAACCCTCAGGCCAGAGCCACACTCGTGGCATTGCTACTGCTACCTTCTTTCTCCCCGAGATTGTCCCCACTTGGGCCAAGATGACAGCTGCCAAAATGAAATGGTGTGAGAAGGGCCCCCAGACTTCTGGATTTCCACAGCCTTCCCTGGGGCCTGCAGCACCCACAACTGTAAGCCCTCTTTTGGAATGTCCCGAAGACCCTGCTAAGATGCAGCTGTTGCCGGAAGAAAGCCCTGAAGGAGAGGCTGTCACTGCCCCTGAAGGAGGGGCTCATGCTTCTCTTTGGTAACACTCAGCCAAAACCTCCTCCCAGTGGGTTTTCCTTGTTGTGGTCTAATGGGAACAATAAAACAGGCCCACAGAACATGTCGTCTCAAAAGTGCTTCGCCTCTATCCATCCATACAGCATACCCACTTCCTGGCTCAAGCCAACATTGAAAGAGCCCTGTGCTGAATGCCTAGGACAGCGTTGCTCACACCTTAATGAATCACTGGAGATCTTATTATAATGTGAACCACACCTCGATTAGCAAGGTTGTAGAGGATTCAAAGATGAAAAAGAAAAGGTGCCTGGCTTTACTTTGCTTTACGTCCAGACACCACAGCAGGAAAGGGTGAGAAGCGCCATAACAGAGGCTCCTAAGAGAGCACAGCACAGAGAGGATTTCATTGGTTTCTTTTTTTTTTCTTTTTTTTTTTAAATCATTGTTCAAAGGATTTCATTGGTTTCAATCAAAAAGTGCTAGATTTTGGTAGATTTCAAACCTCAAACCCCTTGACAGATTTAATATCTAAGACTATTTGCCAAAGGAATGCGCTGGGGCAGACACAGAAACTCGGAGAAATATGCATGGAACCAGCGTCTGGAATATGCTATCGAAGTCCTCGGTTTTCCTCTCTCCTTGCTGATGGGAACTGCTGGAAGGGAAGAGACTGCCATCTCGTATTGGTCAGGGTAGATGTTTTCTCGTAGGCAAAGAAGGCCCTAGGTTGGCTGTGGGGAGCCTCTGAGAGATGGACTAGAAGAAGTGTATCGAAGGGAGGCACAGGAGGACCCAGACATGGACCGTTCTTGTGAAGGGAGAATGGAGCAAAGAGGACCAAGCAGCCAGAAAGGGTATAACTCACTGTGGGTTACTTTGAGTTCTTGTGATTTCTAAGCAGGAGCCCTGCTTGCTTCTTTCGCATCGGGCCTGCTCCGAAGGCCTGGTTTTGGTACAACCTCGGGCAGATTTTGGTGCAGCCTTAAATCTAACACCAGCCCTGGGGGCTACGGCTAATCAGCATCAGGCTTGTCACTCAGGATCTGGATGGGGCAGGAACCACCACAGAATCATGGGACTTTAGAGCTGGAAGTTCTGTCTTTGGACCCAACATCTTCTCTTTAAGCTAAAACAATGACAAACTCAAAGCCCGACCCAGTGCTGTCTGGAGCATCCCACCGCGCCTCCCTTGTCCTGGAGCTGAGATCCTCTACAAGGACGGATGGCTCCACAGTCCTCAGAGAATCCTGCCTGTGACCCTCGGCAAGGCACGGGAAATGAAGAGAAGGGAGGCACATCCCCAGCCTGGGGTGGAGGGTCGGAGGTGAGGAGGGCTGGTTTATCAGCTCTGGGGCCACCCTCAGAAACCAGAAGGCAGGGCTGTATGCTGGGTGACTCGGTCCCAAGAAGTAGAACCAGAAGGAGGGCCCACCACTTGGCTGCTGAAAACAGTGTAAGTTCACTTGGATTGTAACCCCCTGGTGTGATGGAGGGCCAGTGGGATGGGGCCCAATGGGTCCCTACCACCCTTAGAGTTGGGAAGGCCATGTGTCCAGGTTAGCCTATAACGGTCCCAGCATATAATATATGTCACCCAAGAATAATTATTAAAAGTTCCCCCTTTCACTACCCATCACTACTATTGTTTTACACAATTATTTCTTTTTTAAAAAAAATATTTTGCACTCTGATTATTTCTGTGCTTTTTTTGTTAAAGATTTTATTTATTTATTTTTAGAGAGGGGAAGGGAGGGAGAAAGAGAGAGAGAAACATCAATGTGTGGTTGCCTCTCACTTGGCCCCCACTGGGGACGTAGCCTGCAACCCAGGCATGTACCCTGACTGGGAGTCGAACCTGCGATGCTTTGGTTCCCAGCCCATGCTCAATCCACTGAGCTACGCCAGCCAGGGCACACAATTTCTATGGTCACTCTGGCATTGCTCCCAGTCTCTGACTGCAAAGGCTGAGGAGTGGGGTGGCTAAGCCCCTGCCTGGCCCCACAGGATATTCCTTCTCTGTTGCTGCTCTCCTCTGACGGCTCTGGATGCACCCCCAAGATCCAGCACAGCAAGAAGTAGGGGTCTGGGCTCAGGACTCTTTGGGGAGCCTGGGAGGCTCAGCCGGGTTTTGCAGCAGCTCTGGAAGGGTAGAGAGGGGGCCAGAAAGTACTCTGGGGCTGCCCCGAGATGGGAGATAGCCCTGCACCGCACCAAGCCCCAGCCAGGCTTGTTCTAAAGCTGACTCAGAGCCCCTCGCCCAAGAGGAGCAAGGCTTGGGACAGGACACGCACTTCCTAGATATCGGCACCAGGATGTTAGTCCTGGAAAGGGGGGGAAGGTGGGTGCTTGGGAGACAACAGACACCGTGAAGCCAGGACACTATGCCAAGACAAAGTAATCAATTACAATTAAAACTACAATCACACTATTCATCAATAGTTATATCATTGCAGGCTGTTCTCCTATACCCAAGGACTGGCTCTAGTGCAGTTCAGCTACAGGTCTCAAGGAGGTCACACTCTAAGGAATTACATGCCAGACTTCCCACGGGGCCCGACTCTGGGCCTTTGCCCCTGAAGAAGCCACATTTTCCTCCTGCCTCGGCAGCTGATTGCAGGCCCACCTCAACTCCTCCCTTCATCCACTACCACATTCTGCTCCCCAAGGTGGGAGGCAAACTTCATCCAAGCCCAAAACGTTCCTGGGACCAGGTGTCCGGAGGGTCTGTGGGCCTTGGGGAGGCCCCTCACCACAGCAGTCTGGATGGAGCCGGAGCTAAGAGGACTTGTTCTGGGTGAGGCCTGGGGCTGGTGCCTCTGCGCAGTTGAACAGTCCTTCATTTGGCTCCTGGCAGATAATTATATTATCCCTGGCAGGTAATTAACAAGAGGGCTGAGCTGCAGCTGACAGCCAAGCAGCCTGAGGCCCGCTGTCTCCTGAGGACTTGTGGAGCACAGCCACCATGCTGGGCATGGCCCACCTACCCCCAGACAGTCACTTAAAGAGAAACGGCCTCTGTCTTGTTGAAGCTATGGCCATTTTGAGTTTCCATTACCCACAGCTAAACCTAATATTTACTGATATAAGCGTGTTAAGACTTATTGTTCACACTCCACTTGTATCCAAAAATAATTTGAGACGTCATAGTAAGTGACCCAAAAATGATAGAATCATGCAAACAAGGATAAATGAATAAAAGGCATATAATAAAAATAGGGTGACAGTTTTTCCAGAAAAATATGCATTAAGGGTAATTATTGTAACTGCATGCAACTTTCACTTCTAACTTCCTGACAGCCAAGTCAAGTCAAGGCTACCCAGTGACTGAAGGGACCGTTCTTTGTCAGTGACTTGGGATGAGACTGTCACCTGATGTGTGCTGCATCGCCCAGTGGCACCTGGCATGCAGGCGTAAACGCTCAGGGAGGACCTGCTGGCCGAGCGGCTGACCACATAAAGGAGTGGGAGTCGGGCTGTGCTCTCAGCTGTACCCCTGCTATGCTGTGTGGCTGGGCAAATGACTTCTCTGAACCTTGGTTCTGTGTCTGTCACTTGAGAGGGTTGCACTAGGTAATCTGCAAGACCTCTTCTCATTCTGCCATTCAGTGATTTTTAACTCCCACCTCTGGAGTTATTTCTCTGAGTTGAGACACTAGCTATCCAAATATCCTTTGTTAAAACACACACATGCAACACATGGGGAGGTTAGCATAATAAAAAATCCATCAGCATCATTAAGGAAAAGTCTCTGATGTTTCTGAGTAGCTGGTCTCAGAGAGAAACGTCTTGTGGGAGGGGCATAGGAAAGTAACTTTGGATATGGACAGGAAAGAGTCTGAAGCAAGGTGCACTGTCCAGGTACTCTGGTTCTAGTTGAGATTTCGCAGGAAATAGAGAGCGGGCAGCATGCCTGGGTAAGTGGAAAATGGGGGACACAGGACAATGAGAAATTTGGGGGGCACAGAAAGTTGCCAGAGACAATGCCATCAATTAATTGCCCATGTCTGTCTAGCAGAGCAGCGAAGCGTGATGAGCCAGGCTGCAGATCGCAGAGGGGCAGGGGGACAGGGGTCGGGCAAGGGCCGGTGCCTTGTTCCAGGACGGCTGGCCAGGGGCCACATGGGAGGCCCCTCGGGGCAGCAGGTTGTCAAGATGTGACCTGTAGCCATTGGGACTGTGATACCCATGTATCTGTCCTCAGGGTCCCTGCATGGCTGAAACTGAACACAGAGGGAAGAGCCTGTTTCCCATGCCTCCAGGTGCCCCCTCCACTCTGCTCGTGCTACCAAAGAGTCAGATCCCAGGCAAGTGGCATTCTTCCCGAGGTGCCTACTTTTGTCTTTTCGTGTAGCCTGTCACGTTCTAGTCACTCACAGATGTATTTCGCCATAAGTATAATGGCATTGCTTTATTATTTGTCGATCACCCTGGGTAGTTCTGTTTGTTAACCCAGGGGTACTGGCTTAATCACAATCTGTGGCCGATAACCCTCTTTCTTCATTGATGCAGGCATGGTCTGCCTTTGTGTTTATTTATATTTAACTATTTATTTCAAAAGAATGTAAGAAACATGAAAACCCATTGCCAGAACTAAAACACGAGCCATGCCCACATCTACCTGTGTGCTTCTCCTACATCCTATCCCTCTCCCCACCACTCCACTCTCTCCTCTCCTCCATAGATTTTTAAAAAATTTAATCTCCAAGCCCTGACTGGCATGGCTCAGTGGGTTGAGCATCATTCTGCAAAGTGAAAGGTCGCTGGTGCAGTTCCCTGTCAGTGCACATGCCTGGGAACTGACCCCTGGCTGGGGTGTGTGTAAGGGGCAGGTGATCAGTGTTTCTCTCCTCTGTCTTCCTCCCTTCCCTTCTCTCTAAAAATAAGTGAATAAAATCTTTAAAAAATGTATTCGATCTTAGAGGCTGTGAAAGTCTAACACCTACCCCGAGAGTTTGGTACCCGAACCACAACCCAGTGCTTCTGATTTCTAACTCCCTCACCTGCTCCCACTCAGAGGGGCCCGAGCCTCAGTCAGTGACACATATTCACAGCAATTGTGGCTCCAGTCACCAACTTGCAATGAAGTCAGACTGCCCACAAATATATTTTGCATTGTTTTAAAGTTTTATCTAACCCAGGGTTTCTTAATCTTGGCACTACTGACATTTGGGCTGGACAGTGGTTTGCTGCGAAGGGGTGTCTCATCCTCTGTGGGATGTTCAGCACTATGTCCAGCCTCTGCCCACTGGATGCCAGTAGCACCCCTGCCTCTGCCCTCCTGGTTGTGAGAGTCAAAAGTGTCCCCTGGGGAAAGGGCAGAGTCACTCCTGGTCAAAACCCACCAGTCTAAGCAAATATTTGGCAATGTCTAGTTCAACAAATTCTACTGACAAAATGCCCCCAAATACATGCCCCTCCTAAAAGAAATATGCACAGCTGTGCTGCAAAACCTTGCTTCACACAGTGTGGTCCTGAGCCAGCGGCCTGAACAATACCTGGGAGCTCTTTAGGAATACAGAAGCTCGGGCCCCACCCCAGCCCTCCTGAGTTAGGATCTGCATTCTGACAAGCCCCCCAGGTGATTCAGGTACACAGGAAAGTTTGAGAAGCCCTGATATAGAGATTTACACAAATTGTACTTCTGTGAATAAAGTGGGCCCAGAAGCAGTGTTTCTCAACGGCGGAGGTTACGGCCACTTTCAGTGGGACAATCCGTTGTCCTGTGGGGTTGTCTCACTTTGCAGAGCATCCCTGACCCATCCTCATTAAACACCCATAGTGGTCCCTGGTCTCCAAGACAACCGGAAATACCCTCCCCCTCCAGGTGACCTTTGGGAAGCAGAAGCACCTGGGGTGCAACCCTCTGGACAGGAGTATTCTTGCAACATTCAGCAGGGCTGCCTCAGTCTGCAGATGGGTCCAGGAGGCAAGGAATAATTCAGAAGTTAAAACTTCACAGTGCCCTCTATCTTCAAGTGGGGAGGGGGTGGTGCCCAGTGATGAGTCCTGGCTGAGGAGGATCCACACCAGCTAATGGGAACGTGTCAGGGCTGGGGGCAGCAAGAAGTGGAGCAGGGGAGATATAGAAGCCCTCTGGGAGAGGCTTGTGCCTTTAAAAAATATTTATACCCCTGGTGTCTCGTACAGCACCCGACACAAAATATTTAATAAATGTTTGTTGAGTGAATGAATGACAGAAATCCTAGAATGCTTGGTCTGATAAGGTCGTGTGCCGGCTATTCTCTATTGTTCACTTCTGTCAGTTAGTCAGTTAACGGGTGTTTCCGGAGCGCCTGCCTTGGGCCAGGTCCTGGAATCCAGGAGCAGTGCGAACTGCCACGCCCTGCCTCAGGGCTCTGCACTCCAGTGAGGGATGTGGGCTGAAACGGTGGAACTTCGCAAAGCCTTTGCTGGGAGAGGCCTGCAGGTCCAATTTCTTTGCAGTGGAGGAGGAAACTGCAGCCCATGGATGGGAGGGATAAACCTCTCCTGAGCCTGTCTGTGTGGCAGGGTGTTCCCATGACAGCGCCGTAGGTACTCTGCCCAGCACACGTCAGAAGCCAGCCTCCCTGGTAACAAACAGGGGTCACAGCTGGCTACCCTCCCTGCCTCTTCCTTAGGATGCCCACCGCCGTCCCTGACTCATTACTAGGGGCATGGATGGAAAATCAGAAACAGGATCAGATGGGTTCCCTTCTGTCTTTGGCTTTCTAACTCTGCCTGTCTCTGGGTCCTCTTCTCCCTGCTTTGGTTTTGGAGCCTGTTCTGGAAGAAAGGCATAGAAACTTCCCAGAGACCATGTGCCCTGAAGACCTCCTTGAAGAAGAAGGGAAGCTTGTGTGGTTTTGTCCTGGCTTAAAAGACCAGAGTTCTTTTTGCTGGCCTGTTCAAGGTCAGGAGTGAGCCTGGGATTCTGAAATGTGAAGTGTTCCTCTGACATTGCTCTAGAAGGCTCCCAAATTCAGGTTTCCCCAGGTCCTCAGTTTCAGAACTGCTTTAAGACAAGAGGAATGTTGGTTAATCCTAGGGAAGACCCATTCCTCCAGGCAAGGCCAAAAAAAAAGAACAGCCTTTAGGGTGGAGGATAGAGGTGGGAACTGAGACCAAATGACTTGTCACCTCACTTAATTTTTCTCTGAATCATCTCACTTGTAGCCATGGTCAGCTTCCCACTGTGCCATGCAAACATCATGCTTGGCTCCCACACTCAGCCAGACTTCCGTGGTTTCCAATTGTCTCACCCTCTCCCAGCCTGGGGGCCTCTGACCTCTGGCTTTTCCTTGGAAAAGCAATGCAGAGTCCAGATCTGCAGGAGTACCTCTCACAGCTGGGCAGCTCAGAACGTCAGAAGCAAACTCTCCACAGTCTGCACCAGGCCCTAGGAGGCAGGGGAGAAGCGGGAGCCCAGATATACCCTCCCCGCAGACGCTCTACCCTCCTGTCAGCTCTCCCACACTGCCCGGCTCTGTCAAGAGCCATCCCAACTGCTGTTCCGTTATCACAGGATCACCACCTCCTTAAACAAGGACAGGCCAATGTGTAGCTCATTCCCTCAGGCTTCACCGCTATGGAGTCACAGGAACAGAGTAATGAAAAATTCCACTGGCTCTTCCACAGGATCTCCACAGTTAGCACGCGCAGCACTTTGTGTAAATTAGAAAAAGGAGGCCCTCTGGACAGATACATTTTGAAAGGCGCCTCCTCTTCTGAGTGAGCAAAGCAGGAAAAAGTGTCCTCATTTGTGCCTCTGGTCAAGCACTCTTAGGCACAGCCTAACTTGTGCAACTGTAATATACATGCAGCCCTGAGGCAAAGCCTCCTCGGGTCATCAGAGTGTTTTCCAGAGCTCCTATGCTCACCAACCAGTCCAGTCCCGGCAGTTCCCACCCAGCATCTGCCCTGCTCTTCCTCTCCTGCTCTGTCTCTGCGGGAGCTGGCTATGAGGGTGCTCATGTCCAGGCCCAGGTGTGGCCTGGCAGCGCTTTCCTGATCAGCAGGCTTTGAAATACTAGAGCCGGGTGTGCCCTCTGCACCTGGGCATGAGGGCGGCGTTGCTGGAGGCCAGCCTCACACCCAGCGGACTCCTGCAGCCCCTGCCCCAGGCCCTCTTCACGAGGCAGGAGTCCTCACGGCCAGGCTGAGGAGGGTCACTGTCCAAGTGGATATTACGTGGCCCTCTCCATTCCTGTTCCCCATAAGCCCATGGGCAACCCTCCTGCTTCCACCATTCCTCTTCCTCAAAGGCAAACAAGATTGCCTGCCAGTGGTCCCACCCGTCAGTTTTTGGGAAACATTTATCATGTTGGAGCGAGTGAAGGCTCCTTCTACATATGACCCTGGAAGACCCTGAATTCACTTTTCCCACAGAATGTGGCACCCAGAAGCTGAAGTTTATTAAACATTAGAACTGGTTGAATCCCTTAACTTAGAACTGCGGTGTGTGGCACCCGGGTACTAGGCTTGGGGTGGGAAGCTGGTGACATTCAGGTCCTACTCTCCTCTTCCTCAACGGGAAGTCTCATAGTCACTTTACTCATGTGCTAATTGAGCACAGTCATGAATATCATGAATATCTGGGAAATCCCAAGATTCTCCAAGCCTCCCTGTAGCACAAAACTCTGGTCAGGTTAACGCCAGGGCAAAATAGCCTAATTTTGCACTTCCTATTGGCTGAATAGGTTACTTAGCTCCATGTAGTACTTTGCTTCTTAACAGCCCTGCTTCTGTTCTCAGCTTATTTGTCCATTCTGACCTTTTGGTTCTTCTGTCAGATGTAGAAAAGTTGATAACTGGTATCTCTTTGTTCAGCATGTATATTTTTGCATGTATCAGTATGGAAATTCTGGGTCAGGCAACTTCTAATGAGTTGAGAAGGCCCATGAAAAGTAAGGTAGTTCTGCAGAAAAGCAGAAGCATAGTCCCAAAAGGAGTTCCCATGAAATTAGAGAGAGAAACTCAGCTCCTTGGATAGCGCCCTAATACCCTGTCAGTAAGAGCAACTGCAAGATGCAACTGGGCAGCAGCCAGTAGTCCCCAGCCCTGGGCTAATGTATCTTTTTACCCTTTACCTCCCTTCCTCCTGGCAACCCAAGATGGTTTGGATTATTATGCCTCTTTCTCATTGGTTCTTGTACCTCAAGACACCTCATCACTGGTAAATACAAGATGCAGATGCTGCTCTGATTGGCTGATCTGTTGCTGGGGCAAAGGCCAGCATGATGCTGCTGCTTTCCCAGATGTGGTCTCCTTCAGGCCCTGAACACACCCCCCCATTCTGTCTCTCTTGACCTTCCTCCCACCCCTGGGACAGTCCCTCCCTCCTGCTGTGGTTGCACAGTAAACAAGCAGTCCATCCAAGGGTTCCCTTGAGACCCAGAGGTTTTTATCTTTGCAGTTTAGCCTACTAAAGCTGGATTTTGTGTCATCCATGAAGGCAAAGTTGGGGGAGATCAGCCTTTGACAATCAAGAACACACACATCTCCACAAGGAAGAGATCACAGATTTTTCTAACAACTAAATCCCTGTAACAGCCACTAATGCAGATAAGTATGGCTTTGCATGTAAAGTAAATGAGTGAAAATGAGGGGCTTGCTAGTCCCCAACTGCTACCAGTTGCCACGGTGCCTGAAATTCCACCATTAAGATTTTTTAAAAATTGAGTTTAGAGAGATAGAGGAAGAGAGAAACATTGATTTGTTGTTCCACTTATTAATGCATTCATTGGTTGGTTCTTCTGTGTGCCCTGATGAGGACCAACCCTACAACCTTGGTGTATCAGAACAATGCTTTAACCAACTGAGCTACCTGGCCAAGGGCCTCTACCATAAAGATTTAATTCTTTATGCATTTTCTTCTCCTGGGCCTACTGTTAAAATACAAAGAATACAAAGAACCTAACCTCCATTCTGAAAGATGTTTGAGAAGGTTTCTTTAGCATCAAATAAGTTTGGAGATGCCAACATATTTCAGCACCCTCAGTGACAGGTAGAACAATGGCCCCCAATGATGTCCATGACCCAATCCATGGAACCTGTGCGTACATCATCTTATATAAGGAAAGGGACCTGGCAGATCTGATGAAGGTTCAGGACCTTGAGGTAGAAAGGTTATCTAGATCATCTGGATGGGCCCAATCTAATCACATGAGCCCTGAGAAGCAGGGAGATTTTCCTGATTGTGGTTGGAGAAAGAGATGTGGTGACAGAAACCAGAAAGCTGCTATGTTTCTGGTTTTGAAGATGGAGGAAGGGGCCACAGCCATGGAATGCCAGTGAATGCCTCTAAAAACTGGAAAAGAGGAAAGAAGTTCTTCCAAAGGGCCTCCAGAAATGCAGTCCTGCCAACACCTTTTTACCCCAAAGAGATCAAGACAGACTTTTGACATATCAAACTGTAAGATAACAAACTGGTATGGTTTTAAGCTACTGAGTTTATGGTACTTGTCACAGCAGCAATAGAAAACTGATACAGAGATTCGTGGTGCACTCTGGCATAGTAGGGGCTCTAGGGAACCTTTTAGTAAAGGCTTCAGAAACTTATTTGAACACCCAAAACTTAGTCCTCTGTAACATCAATTAACACCTTAGAAAATGACGTGGAAAATACTGCATTCAAACATTAACTGTTATATACATCTTAGTGTAATTTAGTCCATATGTTTTCAATGTGACAGCAGGTGAGAGAGAAGAGGCCAGAAGACAGGTAAGTTTCGATGGGCCAGTGTGGAGGTCTAAAGAAGGCAGGCTTGGGTGTGAGAATTCAGCGGAGAGGGTGGGGAATGGAGGGGAGGTGGGCGCATGCTACAGGGAAACTTCAGTTTCTAACTATATAACTTGTGTCATTGTGCTTAATAGTTCATGCCAAATCCTCCTGGCCCTTCAGGTTCACCACCTTCTCTGGGAAATTTCCTCTGACCTACTCTTCTCCCCAGGCCTAGGTTGGAGGCTCTTCTTATGTGCTTCCATGGCCCCCTGTGTTTATTTACCTCTAGCTGGGGCAGCAGTGTACTGAAATTGCTTGTTTGTTGTTGTTGTTGTTATTGTTCTGTTTTGGGTTTTTTTTTTTTTGCCTGTCTCTCCACTAGACTGAAGTTTCTAGAGGACAAAACTGTGTCTAGTTCACTGTTCGCATCTTTTGTGTCCCACCCATGCTTGGCATATTAAAGTCCTCAGCCTGAGCCTTTGTCTCATCCTCTTTGGACCATAAAGTGTAAGGGCTTAACCCTGACTTTCCTCACAATTGGTGGGTGCTGTTGAAGCCTGTATCACATCTGGGCCCCGTGCTGGCCACACAGCCGTAATTCAGCCTAACAGAACTCATGTTCCAAATAAGACCACAGAGCACCACCGCCATGCACTTTTTGTTTTGCCTATCTCCTTTTTTCTCCGGTCCAACCACAAAGGGTTTAACCTGAATATGTTCTGTATTGTACCACAGTTTATGGGGTATCTAACTAGACTACGAGAAAGACTGAGATCAAAGGAGCAAATGCTACACTTCTGAAATAGTTTATAGAAAGCAGTTGAAATTAAGGCATTGCAGATGTGAATGAGACACTCTGGGGAAAGGAAATGAGGGGCTAGGTCCGTACTGGTGTAAGGTAACAGATAGAATGAGCCAGAGAGAAAACCCCATACACCACATCTCCCACAGTCCAGGAAGTCTTCCTCAGTGCAAAGGGCTCGGAAGCAAAGCATAGAAACCAAAAGTTTCTATGGGGAACCAGGTGAAACACATAATTTGGGCCTGAACAATTAGAGCCCTGAATCCACTAACCCCAGTGATTGTGTGGGGGAAGGAGCTACTCGAAGTGACTTTGAGTCTGGATTTGAACCTGGAAGGATAAAGTCCTAAAATGTACTCAGTGGAGAATGGCAGTATACAACGTGAAGAAGAATGGAGGTGTGAAATGGGGAGGCCAGGTCCTGATGACACCCCTTGAGTGTAGGTTTAAGCCTTTTGCATATCAATCCGTAAATTATCTTTTCTCAGTAAGCTAATTTGAATTGAATTTCCATTCCATTGCAATCAAAAGAATCTCAAAAATCTAGAGGAAATGAAACTTTACATAGTAAAAATAAAGAGAAAAAACGTGGGAACCAAGACCCAAGGAATAGTGGACACCTACTCCCAGCTCCCCACTCTCGGAACTGCCATCTCTTCCACCATTCCCACGATCACAGAGGAGGACTCCCATGTACCTGGACTTGTTTGAAAGACTTCTCCCTTGGGCACAACTCAGTCCACCATAGTCACTTCCTCAAGAAATTGAAACAGGGCCTTGGAGTCCAGTGTCGGTGGAGGCGATCTCCTGAAGAGGAAAAGAGTGCAGACCTGGGGAGCTGTGACATAGCTGTGTTTTCCCCTGTGGACTGTGCAATAGAGAAGGCAGGGCAGTATCATCACAACATTATAGATGAAGAAACTTGAAGGTCAGAGAGATTATGTAGCAACCTAAGGTTGCAACTTTGGTACGATGATTACATTACTAGAATTCAGCTTTTCTTTTCTTTTTTAAGATCATTTCATTTCATTTCATTTATTATTTTAGAGAGAGGGGATGTGTGAAAGAAACATCAATCGGTTGCCTGTTGCACCTGCCTCAACCAGGGACCAGGCTCGCAACCCAGCCATGTGCCCTGACCACTAATGGAACTGGTGACCTTTGGCATTGCGGGACAACGCTCCACCCAACAGAGCAACGCCAGCGGGGGTCTTTTCTTTTTTTAAAATTTATTGATTTGAGGGGCGGGGGAGAGAGAGAGAGACAGAGACAGAGACAGAGACTTGTCCTACTTATTTATACATTCATTGCTTGTTTCTTGTATGGAACCTGCAATATTGGTGTATTGGGACAATGCTCTAACCCAGCCTTTTTGGCACCAGGAACCAGTGCCGTGGGAGACAATTTTTCCACGGACGGGGATGGGGTGGATGGTTTCGGGATATTTCAAGCGCATTACATTCCAGCTCTCCTCCTGTTTTGCGGCTGGTTCCTAACAGGCCATGGACCACAGGTACTGGTCTGTGGCCCCGGAGTTGGGGACCCCTGCTCTAACCAATTGAGTTACTCCACCAGGGGGGAATCCAGCTTTTCTGAATTTTAAAGACAGGCAGGAAACAGCTGGGACAAAGCAGCCTAAGAACTATGGGCACATGTGAGACTTGGGCGTGATCACATGAGAGCAGGGTGTGATCATACAGCCTGGCCAGCCACGGAGAAAAAAGTCAAGTCAAATGCGAGCAGTCAAAGATAACTCCCTATACTCAAGACATCAAAGAAATTCTGGTGCTGAAAATGTCTCTGGCTTGGCTCAGAGACTGGCCTTCCATGCGGACAACACCTGCAGGGAATTTATACCGCCTCGGCTTGCAGCACTTGGGCAGCCACCCAGGGTGGAAACTACAACTCCCACTATGCACCGCGACTGCGTGACCCAAACCCAGGATAAACTACAAGCCCCAGAACGCCTTAAGCAAAAGACGCGAGTGCCAGCGGAGGGACGTAGCTACGTCGTGCGGGACCGTTAAATTTGAAAGTTGGCGGCTGGTCTAGAGGTGGCTGGTTTGTGAGGGAGTTAGGTGCATGCTCTTCTTTTGTCCCGGATCCCCCTCTGGTCGCTTCGATACTTCTAATCTAAGGGCAGGTTGCAGAAGGAAACCCAGACGGTCTGCGTCTCCGAGGAAAGGCCCGCAGGAGGACGAGGTTCTGAGCCGGGAATGCAGGATGGAGGCGAAGAAGAAGGAAGGGGGTGCTCTGAGGTATGTACAGGAGCTGAGAGCTGGGCGTGCGAGACCCGAGGGTGTCTAACAGGTGACAGAGGCCACGCTAAGAACAGCCAGGGAGAGGAGCGGACGGTCAGTAGAAGAGCAAGCCAGGTCACAGCCTTCTTTCTGTTCGAGTCGGACGCAAGGGATGGAGGTGAAGACTCGGGGTAATCACTGACCTCATTGGGATGCAGGCACTGAGAATCCCGCTCCGTGCGGCTTCAACATAAAGGAGGCTGTGGGACCCCAGTATTACTAAGACTTTGGAATTTGTAGTGGGGTCTGCGTTTGTATCTCAGCTCAGCCATTTGCTAGCTCTTGGACCTTGGACTCGTCTTAATATGGAAAATACTGATTAATCTTACCTTACCAAGTTTTGGGAAAATTCAAAGTATTTGTAAAGTAAGGGCCTCCAAGTAACAGCTCAACAACGTGTAGGTGCTATAATTATGCCAGTGGCAGTTAGAAATCTAAAAAGCCCTTCTCTGCATACTTGCTGCTTTTCCATATGTAAATGTGTACCAGCTTTTCTAGGTTGGCATTCTCTATGTGTTTTCATTTTGGGCTACACAATACGAAAATGTCGTATCATGAGCTGTTTAATTCCATGCAACAAATATTTATTGACGACCTACTAAGTGCTAGGTGCAGCAAATAAAAGACAAAAATCTCTACCTTCCTGAAGCTTAGTTTCTGGGGTGGGATGAGGGTAGGGACAACAGACAATAAACACGATAGATAAGCTAAAAGTTTGGTGGTGGTCGCTACTTAAAAAAAACAGTGGGGAGAAGGGGGTTGGTACACTTTTAGATAGTTTGAACAGGAGTTCTCACTGGGAAGGTGTCATTTTGGTCAAAACTTGAAGGAAGCTGAAGGGCTAGTCTTGCATATATACAGGAAAAGTACAAAGGCTGGAGGGTGAGGGTTGGGGGAGGACCTGCACCTGACAAGTAGCTGGAGCAGAATGAACCGGAAGAGTAAAAAGGAAAGGGTGAGGATGCAGGCATTGTAAAGACTTGGCTTCTACTCTGATTGTAGTCACAAGTCATTGGAGAATTTTCAGCAGGAAAAAGACATGATCTGACATGGGTTTAAATGGGGTCACTTTGGCTGCAGTGTTGAAAAGGCTAAAGGCAGTAAAGAACTGGAAGCAAGGAGATCAGCTCAGAGGTTACTGAAATAATCCAGGCAAGAGAGGCAGGGGCTTGAGCCAAGCTGGGAGCAGTAGAGATGGTGAGAAGAGGTTGACGTCCAGATGTATTTCAGAGGTAGAGCCCGCAGGATTTGCTGAGTGACCAGGGAGATGTGAGAGGGGTGTCAAGGTTGGCGCTGAGACTTTTGACTTGAGCAACTGGAAAAATGAAGTTGTGATGAGGGAAGACCGTGGGAGGAGCAGGTCTGGGAGGAGGCAGGAGAAGGACAAAGCAAGGAAGTCCCAACTCAGTTTAGGACATTTAACTGAGATAATTTAATTGCTAGTTCAAGAGCAAGAGAAGAAATTCAGATGAACTCAAGTATTTATTCAGTGCTTACTAGTGTCAGATCCTGTTACTGGACCTGGGGTTACAAAAAAGTAAACGACTTGGCTGTTATAAGATTCACACAATATTAAACAAATGTGAGTAGTTACAACCTAAATTATTAATAACATTTTCTTTAAGTGTTTTTGCTCTCATCTAGATGGAGGTCACAGATAACTTTCACTCTATTTTGAAAGTTGGTGCCTAATCTGCCTCTAATTTAACCCAGAAGTAACTCCTGGCACCCAGAAGTAGGCTTTTATCTGACTGTGGCAGAGCTCTGAAGTTGAGAGTGAATACCCAATATGGTCATTGCCTCCAGAACACTTGTGGGGATTTCTCCCCAAAGGCTTGGTAGAATTGGGAAGTGGGGAGCAATTGAGACCAGTAAGCTATATTTTTGTCTGCTTCTGCTCTGGACCACCTATGTATATAAACTTTAGTTTTAAGTCATCAGTTGAAACATGGGGTGTTATTCTGACAAACACTTCACTGATTTTAAATTAAACTAGATGGTGTGTTCAGTGGTAGGCATAGAACTGCTTTTTGTTTACTTTGCCAAATTTATACTTTTTCCCCCTTCTTTCCTTAAACTTTATTCTTAAATTTAAATTTTTAAATGTATTTATTTGAGAGAGAGACAGACAGACAGATACAAACATTGATTTGCCATTCTACTTATTTATGCATTCATTGGTTGATTCTTGTATGTGCCCTGACCAGCAATCAAATCTGTAATCGAATCGTACTTGGTGTACGGGGATGATGCTATAACCAACTGAGCCAACCAGCCAGGGCTAAACTTTATTCCTGTAGTACTGTTCACAATTCCCTGCTACATTCTTTCTTCCATTAGGCATATACTACAGCCGTAAACTTGGGAACCAGGTCACAAATACTCAGGAGCTTAGAAGTGTAATAACGCAACTAATGTGTGTGCCCATGATATTCAATCCAGAAATCATGACTAATCACTTATCTGAGAACATTTTCAATACTCTAGTGATATAATAACTCACTATAGGTTGGTATAAAACTTACTTTTGTTTCCCTCTTCACAGTGAAGCCATGTCCCTGGAGGGAGATGAATGGGAGCTGAGTAAAGAAAATGTGCAACCCTTAAGGCAAGGGCGGAGCATATCCACACTTCAGGAAGTACTGGCGCAGCAAGAACTGGCCCGTAACACTACTCTACAGCAGCAGAAATGGTGTGTAGAACAGCTGGGGCTCAAGCTGTCATGATTCATCCCCAACTGTGGTAGATAATTTGTGTGGATCCATGCACAATGGTATAAGGAGTGCTCTTCAAGAATTGATAGTCCATGAATCTGTTGCTCACCTGCTTTCTCATCACATGGTGGCTATCTAAAGATCTCAGATATGATGAACAAGAGCTTTAGGATTTCATTTCATTGTGGAGCAGCCAAACTCTTATATAAATAGAAATGCATTTTATACAGGGGACAATGAGAAGCAAAGTAAAACAAGTATCATATTACAGTATTTCCTGAAAGTATTATCTCATTCGGAATCCCTAAACAGAGTTAACTCTTCTTTGACAGTAATCAATTAGAGGCATTTCTTCCTTGGATTCTGAGTCCTGAGGAAGAGTGAATCTGGTATCTTTTATGTGTATTCAATTATTAACTTTCTAGGAAAGTATTTTGATAATGTGCTGAAAAAAAATAGTGATCTCCGAAGAAAATGTAAACCTCAAAGAAACTGAATTTATACTAGAAAGTGTCTCAATAATGATTTAACAAACTCTGGATAAACAAAAGCTGAAAAATATGACAACATTATTCAAATAGACCTATGGAACTTGCTTTCTTTGAATAATACATGTTTTGATAAATATACTTTTGTCAAAGTATAGCTTCTACCCTTTATCTCTGACAAAATTCTTTTATCATTGGCAAATTATAATATTGTGTTATAATGAATATTCTTGTTCATCTCATTGGATCTTTAAAAGCATTGGGTTTTATTGTTTTGTTTCAGAGCTACTGGTACTGTATTCTGTTCTTACCCCTTCTTCCTGGTTTCTGTGACATTGTACTACTTTTTTTCCACTTCTCCACTTAGTCCTTGTCCTTGTTGATTTCCTGCTGTTTTACCTAAGTTTCTGTTCCTTGCCCTTTGCTCTCTTTCCATATTTAAGTTTTCTAGGACTGTAACTACTGTGTACATCTCTTGTCTTCTAAATGTCTTTTCATGTACCTGTAATGTATAATTAGATAAATGTCTCACTAATGTGTTAAATACTAAATCTTCTCTCATAAATAACCTTCCTTTTTCTTTTCTTAAAGATTTTTATTTATTTACTTTTAGAGAGAGGGGAAGGGAGGGAGAAAGAGAGGGAGAGAAACATCAGTGTGTGGTTGCCTCTCACGTGGCCCCCACCCGGGACCTGGCCCACAACCCAGGCCTGTGCCCTGACTGGGAACTGAAGCAGCGACCCTTTGGTTCATAGCTTGCGCTCAATCCACTGAACTACACCAGCCAGGGCTTTATTAGCATTTTAAAAAAACTGATTTGAGAAAGGGAAAGAGAGAGACAATCATCGATTTTGTTGTTCCACACATTTATGCATTCATTGGTAGCTTTTTGTATGTGCCCTGACCAGAGATAGAACCCACAACCTTGACTGGATCATGCATTAGCAACTGGGATACCCAGCCAGAGCTAGTACCATTTAATCTGCTTTGACAAGCATTTCAAGGCACATTTTTATTACCTCAAAAGTTCTTTCGTACCCCTTTCCAATCAGTGCAACCAGTGATCAGATTTCTTGCAACGTAGGTTATTTTTGCTTTATTCTAGAACTTTATATAAATGGAATTATACAGTTTTTTTACTCAGCATTTTTCTAGGCTTTTTCATGTTGCATGTATTAAATAGATTGTTCCTTTTTATTACTGAGTAGTAGTCCGTTTGTTTATCCATTCATCAATTGGTGGACATTTAGAGTTTTTCCAGTTTTGTGTGCTTATGAATAAAGCTGCTATGGACATTCTTATACAAGGCTTTCTCTGGATATAGATTTTCACTTCTCATGGAAAGGAATTGCTGAGTCATAGAATAAACATATGTTTAACTTTTTAAGAAACTGCCAGTTTTCCAAAGAGATTATCAAGTTTTATGCTTCTACAACTAATGTATGAGTCTATTTATTCCAAATCCAATCTAGTATTTGGGGGTCAATCTTTTTTGTTTTAGCCATCCTGGTGGATGTGTAATAGTGTCGCATGGTTTTACTTCCCATTTCTCTGGTGCATAATGATAGTGAATACTTTTTACACGGCCTTTTATATAATTCTTTTGTTGTGTATTAGTTAAATATTATGCCCAGTTTTAAAATTAGGTTGCAGGAGTTCTTTTTATAGTCTGTATACAAGTCCTTTATCAAATATATGTGTTATAGGTTCGATTCCCAGCCAGGGCACATGCCTGGGTTGCAGACCATGGCCCCCAGCAACTGCACATTGATGTTACTCTCTCTCTTCCTCCCCTCCTTCCCTCTCTAAAAATAAATAAGTCTTTGAAATATATATGTGTGTGTTATAATATTTCCCCCAGTCCATGGCTGTTTTCTTGCTGGTATTTTTTTTTTAACATTTCATTTATTTATTTTTAGAGAGAGGAGAAGGGAAGGAGAAAGAGAGGGAGAGAAGTATCAGTGTGTGGTTGCCTATTGCGTGCCCCCCACTGGACACCTGGCCCACAACCCAGGCATGTGCCCTGACTGGGAATCAAACCAGCAACCCCTTGGTTCACAGCCCGCGCTCAATCCACTGAGCTACACCGGCCAGGGCTCTTGCTGGTGTTTTTTGATAAAAAGTTTTTGATTTTCATGAAGCTTAAATCAGTGTTTTTTTTGTGTTTTTTCTATGGTTAGTTTTTTTTTTTTTTGTGGGTCTTCTCTGGGAGATTGTTACTACTCCGAAGTTGCAAAGATATTCTGTGTTTTCTTCTAGTAGGTTTATTGTTTTAGCTTTTATGTTTAGGTCTATGATTCATCTTAAATTTATCCTTGCTCTGACTGGTGTGGCTCAGTGGGTTGAGCATTGTCCTGCAAACTGAAAGGTGGCTCATTTCCTGCTGGGGCACATGGCTGGGTTGCAGGCCAGGTCCCTGGTTGTGGGCATGAGAGAAGTAACCAATGGATGTTTCTCTCTCACATCAGTATTTCTCTCTCTCTTTTCCTCCCTCCCTTCTACTCTCTCTAAAATTTAAAAAAAAAAATTAGCCCTGGCTGGCATAGCTCAGTGGATTGAGCACAGGCTGTGAACCAAAGTATCGCAGGTTCGATTCCCAGCCAGGGCACATGCCTGGGTTGCAGGCCACGGCCCCCAGCAACCGCACATTGATGTTTCTCTCTCTTTCTTTCTCCCTTCCTTCCCTCTCTAAAAATAAATAAATAAATAAATCTTTTTAAAAAATAAAAAAATAAAAATTATGCTTGTGTATAGTGTAAGGTTGGAGTAAAAGTACTTCCTTTCCCCTCTTGCCTGCCCCAATATGGATATCCAACTCTTCTGCTTCCACTTGTTGAAGAGATTTTTTTTTTTTTTTTTACTTGCCCCGTTGAATTGCTAGGGGCTCTTGTGGAAAACCCTGGCTGGTGTGGCTCAGCTGGTTGGAGCATCCTCCTGTAAACTGAGAGGTCCTGAGTTCCATTTCAGTTCTGGGCACATGCCTAGGTTACGGGTTGTCCCAGGTCAGGGCACTTAAGAGAGGCAACCCAGCAATGTTTCTTTCTCATGTCGATACTTTTTTTCTCTCTCTCTCCTTCCCTTCTGCTTTCTCTAAAATCAGTAAGCATGTCCTTGAGTGAGGATTAAAAAAACATAATTTGATTGTGTGAATTATTTCTGGACTCTTCTGTTTAATTGCTCTAATTGCCTATTCTTTCATCAATTATACATTGTCTTGATTAGCTTTATATGATAAATCTTAAAGTCAGGTAGAGTTTGTTCTCCAGTTTCATCGTTCTTTAAACATTTTTTTTGCTTAGTTTTGGTCCTTTGCATTTCTAAACAATTTTTAAAAACCATCTTGTTAATTTCTAGAAAAGAGCCTGCTGGGATTTTGGTTGAATTGCATTTAATCTATAGATTAATTTGGAGGATGACTGATTTTTCCAAGTAGTGTCTTGGATTTTAGTTTTTCACTGTTCTACAGATAATCCCCTCATTATCTCATACTTAAATCACCATATTAGCTTCATAATTGTGGCCCTTTTCAAATGGGCCTGTTCTTATAATGTTACTCGGTTAATCTTTTTAAAATCTTGTCATATTCAAGATACTAACCAATTGAAGAATTAAAGACCCAATAGTGACTCATGCCCTTTTTTTTTTAAGATTTTATTTATTTTATTTTTAGACAGAGGGGAAGGGAGAGAGGGAGAGAAACATCAATGTGTGGTTGCCTCTCGTGTGCCCCCAACTTGGGACCTGACCTGCACCCAGGCATGTGCCCTGACTGGGAATCAAACCGACAACCTCCCGGTTCACAGGCCCACACTCAATCCACTGAGTCACTCAGCCAGGGCTGAGGCTACTTCTTTGACTCCTTGAAACCATAACAATCCATTCTTGGCAATTGTAATATACTATACTGCTTTGTATTTTTAGTTAATTTTTTAATTTTATACTTTGTCTTATTAGAGTATAAATTCCTTTGTGTCAGGAACTATTTTACTCTTTTTTTTTTTAACAATGATGTTATTTATTTACTTTTAGAGAGAGGGGAAAGAGGGAGAGAAACATTAGTGTGTGAGAGATACAGCGGTTGGTTCCCTTTTGCACACCCCCAGCTGGTGAGCCTGGCCCGACACCCAGGCATGTGCCTTGGTCGGGAATCAAACTGGTGACCTTTCGGTTCAGAGGTGGGTGCTCGGTCCATGGAGCCACACCAGCCGGGTATTTTATTCTTTATATCAACGATAATGCCTTATACAGTTTTTGTTGATTTATCTAAATTGTAGTTTATTACCCAGTACTTCTCCTCTATTCTAACTGGTCAGTCTTAACTTAGTCTTAGCCCTCTGTCTTTTCTAAGCCTTTACAAAGTCATATTTTATACTTTCTTAAGGCACTTCCCAAATTTTATATGGTGTTATTCTTCTCTGACTAATATTGCCTATAGAATTTTTCTTTAAGAGATATGTGTGTGTCTGTTTCATTTGTTCAATACTGTTATACACATATAAGATGATAACTATAATTTATTGACTACTTGCTATGTCTAAACACTTTAAGACTAATCAACCTAATAAGGTAGATAGTATTACTATCCCCATTTTTCAGAAAAGGAAACTGAAAATAGAGTGTAAATAGCTTGTCCCGGGTCACCCAGTTAGTGACTCCTGGAGCTGCACTTGAACGTAGCGAGTCCTGCTCCAGGGCTTTAACTTGCTGTGTCACACTGCTCTCCTCCATGTTGTCTTGGAATGTGCTTCTCTAATTTGTACATGTTTTGTCCCTCTTGTTCTATTAACAGGCAGAATCCTAATTATTTCTATTCTTGTTCCTTCTGTTTAACAAACTCTCAAACTCCAGTGCAATTATCTAGATTGACATTAAACACTTAATAAATGAGTAAAAATGGAGGTGATACCTGTTCATTTGGCTATTTTCACTGTTGCTTATGCTGACATTTTCTGTTTAAATTTCAGGGCATTTGAATCTGAAATTCGATTTTACACTGGAAATGACCCTCTGGATGTTTGGGACAGGTGGGTCCTTCTATTTAATAAGGGCAGTAGAAACTTGACATATGAGTCCTTATGGTCATGCTTTTCAAATTGGGGTGTACAGAACAGTGTTCCAGAATGTAAAGTGGTCTTTTGGGGACACACAGAGAGAGTAGTCATAATGTCTCTTCCTGAGGTACTCAGGGTGTGGCATGGAGCTATGAGTTTCGCCCTTCTGTCCTCATGCCCATTATTTCCAACAAATACTTAACTGGAGATACTTAGAAAAGTTGAGGGGTACAGGCTTGGGGCATGTCATTGAGGACTTCAAGATAAACATACTTACAATATATTAGATATTTCTGCTTTAAAAAATTCCAGAATGGGTCTTGGAGCAAGAACAAAAGTTTAACATATTTCTGAAGTATTCTTTTCCTTTTCTTTCTGTTCAGGTATATTAACTGGACAGAGCAGAACTATCCTCAGGGAGGGAAGGAAAGTAATATGTCAACATTATTAGAAAGAGCTGTAGAAGCACTACAAGGGGAAAAAAGATATTATAATGATCCTCGATTTCTTAGTCTCTGGCTTAAACTGGTAAGTCTCAAATGCCATCTGAATTTAAAATATTAAACCAAGAGATTTTTTTCCAGAAGTACCTGGTACACCAAAAAATGGCAAAGCCTGAGCCATTTTGTAGATATTAAGCATTTAGTAAATATTCAATATTTGGTAAATTGGTTTTACTTTAAAGATGAATTTTAATATAAGGTTTTATACGCCTTTAAGTGATCATAAGGCTGGTATAGCTGTCTGTGGGAGTGGCTTACTTTGTTTGTTTTGAACATAACTGGGTCGCGCAGCGGTATTGGAGGAGGACGTAGAAGAGCAAACACAGGGCATTAGTGAAATTGGCAAAAAGCTCATAGATGATTCTGATATCCTTTTCTCCCTTTTTTGAGAATCATCATCAAAAAATGATGTTTAGTTCTTCATCTGTCTTTGGGCTTCTTTTATCTAGTTTATTGCTATATCAAAAATGTTTGCTGACTACATTGCACTATCTTACTTGACATGTAGTTCTCTTATTTCTAGAACACTCTTGAGGATTTTTTTATGAAAACATTTTCTTTGTAACAATGACCAAGGTTACTTAGATATTAATTTCATTGCTTTTATCCTAAAAGAGTTTAGAAAAAAGTAAATGATAAATATTTAGAATGGGACGTTAGGTAATGGATAATTAGATACTTTAAAATTTTAAATAAATTAAAAAATATATATATATATAAAATAGGTACCAAATTTTTTGGACTGTAAGATGCACCAGACCATAAGACACACCTAGGTTTTAGAGGAGGAAAATAGGAAAAAAAAATTTTGAAGCAAAAAATCTGGTAAAATATTTAATCACATAAATAACATAGGCTGTCCCCCGCCAACCACAGTGATCCAGGCAAGCTACATTCAGACTATGAGACGCACCCCCATTTCTCCCCAAATTTGGGGGGTGCCTTATAGTCTGAAAAATATGGTAATTAGGTATTAGATTAGATCTAAATAATAGAATATTTATAATAACTTGTAATTTGATGAAATATTGACATTTGAAATGGATAAAATTTTTGGCCTGAATATATCTCTTGAGGAGGGCTTGTCTTTTTTATTTTTATGTTTCAATTAAAGTTTACATTCAATGTTATTTTGTATCAGTCTCAGATGTACAACATGACAATGATATTCTTTACAAAGTGTTCTCCTGATATTCCCAGGACCCACCTGGCCCCATGCATAGTTATTGCAATATTGTTGACTATATTCCCTGTGCTGTACTTTACGTCTCATGACTGTTTTGTAACTACCAAGTTGTACTTCTCAGTCTCTTCACCTTTTTCACCCAGTACCCCAACCCTCTCTTCCCCCTGGCAACCATCAGTCTATTCTCTATCTATGAGTCTGTTTCTGTTTTTATTTGTTCATTTATTCTGTTCTTTAGATTCTACATGTA
Source organism: Phyllostomus discolor (assembly GCF_004126475.2). Classification (NCBI taxonomy): domain Eukaryota; kingdom Metazoa; phylum Chordata; class Mammalia; order Chiroptera; family Phyllostomidae; genus Phyllostomus; species Phyllostomus discolor. Next base: position 153,980,595 of record NC_040903.2, read on the forward strand.
AGTGAAATCATAGGGTATTTGTCTTTCTCTAACTTGATTTATTTCACTGAGCATAATACCATCTAGGTCCATCCATGCTGTTGCAAGTGGTAAGATTTCATTCTTTTTTATGACTGAATAATATGCCACTGAATATATGTGCCACAGTTTTTTAGCCACGTGTCTATTGATGGTCACTTGTGGTGCTTCCATATTTTGGCTATTGTAAACAATGCTGCATTGACCATAAGGGTACATATATTCTTTCAAAATCGTGTTTGGGTTTCTTCAGATATATATCCAGAAGTGGAGTCACTGGGTCATGAGGCAATTACGTTTTTAATTTTTTGAGGACCCTCCATACTGTTTTCCATAGTGGCTTCACCCATCTGCATTCCCACCAACAGTGCATGAAGATTCCCTTTTCCATGTCATTGCCAGCGTGTTTGTTGATTTATTGACTATAGGCATTCTGACCTGTATGAAGTGATATCTCTTTGTGGTTTTTAATTTGCATTTCTTTGATGATTAGTGACATTGAGCATCTTTTCATATGTCTATCGGCTATCTATATGCCCTCTTTGGAGCAGTGTCTATTCAGGTCCTCTGCCAATTTTTTAATTGGATGATTTGGTTTTTTGGTGTTGAGTTGTATGAGTTCTTTATAAATTTTGTATGTTAACCTCTTATCAAATGTATCATTGGTGAATATGTTCCTCTATTTATTAGGTTGTCTTTTTGTTTTGCTGATGGTTTCCTCCACTGTGGAAAAGCTTTTTAATTTGATATAGTCCCATTTGTTTATTTCGTTTGTTTCCCTTGCTTCAAAAAATTTTTTGCTAAGAGAAATGTCAGAGATTTTACTGCCTATGTTTTTTTCTAGGATTTTTATGGTTTCGAGTCTTACATTTAAATCTTTAATTCATTTTGAGTTTATTCTTGTATATGGTGTAAGAAGGTGGTCTAGTTTCATTTTTTTTTTGCATTGATCTATATGTCTGTTTTTATGCCAATATAATGCTGTTTTGATTACTATCGGCCTCATAGGGTAGTTGGAGATCAGGTAGCGTGATACCTCCAACTTGTTCTTCTTTTTCTAGATCGCTGTACCTATTCAGGATCTTCTATGGTTCCTTATCAATTTTTAGATTTTTTGTTTTAGTTCTGTGAAATATGACATTGGTAATTTCCTAGACATTGCATCGAATCTATAGATTGCTTTGGGTAGTGTGGACATTTTAATGATGTTAGTTCTTTCTATTCATAAGCATAGTGTATACTTCTGTTTATTTGTATCTTCTTCAATTTCTTTCTTTAGTATCTTATAATTTTCCAAATACAGTTCTTTTACCTTCTTGCTTGAATTTATTCCTAGGTAATTTATTTTCTTTTTTAAAATTTTTTCTTTATTTTTCTTTATTTTTTATTTTTAGAAAGAGGGGAAGGGAAGGAGAAAGAAAGGAAGAGAAACATCATGTGTGGTTGCCTCTCACATGGCCCCCACTAGGGACCTGGCCTGCAACCCAGGCATGTGCCCCAACCGGGAATCGAACCAGTGACCCTTTGGTTCACAGCCCGCACTCAATCCACTGAGCTACACACGAGCCAGGGCCTAGGTCCTGATACTTCATTATTAGTATATAAGTCTGCAACCTATTTCTGAATTTTCATTGTATCCTGCTACTTTACTGAATTCATTGATCAGTTCTAGTAGTTTTTGGTGGAATTTTTAGGGTTCTCTATATACAGTATCATGTCATCCACACATAATGAGTTTTACTTCTTCCTTTCCAATTTGGATGCCTTTATTTCTTTTACTTGTCTCATTGCTGTGTCTAGGACTTTTAGTACTGTGTTGAGTAACAGGGGTGAAAGGGGACATCCTTGTCTTGTTCCTGATCTTAAAGGAAATGCTCTTAGTTTTTCCCCACTGAGAATGATGATTACTCTGGGTTTGTCATGTACAGCTTTTATTATGTTTAGGTATGTTCCCTCTATTTTCACTTGGCTGAGTTTTTATCATAAATGGGTGCTGGATTTTGTCCAGTGCTTTTTCTGTATGTATTGATAAGAGTATATGATTTTTACTCTTCATTTTGTTTATGTGGTATATAATGTTGTTGATTTGCAGATTGTGTCATCCTTTAATCCCAGGAATAAATCCCACTTGATCGTGGTTAATGATCACTTTAATGTATTGCTGAACTCGGTTTCCTAATATGTTGTTGAGGATTTTTGCATCGATGTTCATCATGACTACTGGCCTATGGTTTTCTTTCTTTGTAGTCTTTTTATTTGGTTTTGGAATTAAGGTAATGCTGTCCTCATAGAAAGAGCCTGGGAGTCTTTCTTCCTCTTGAATTTTTTTGGAATGGTTTGAGTATAGGTGTTACTTCTTGAATGTTTGGTAAAATTCACTTGTGAAGCCTTCCAGTCCAGGACTTTTTTATGTTAGGAGTTTGGTTATTGCTTAGATTTTATTAGTTATAATCAGTCTGTTCAGGTTTTCTGTCTCTTTTTGTTTTGGTTTGGAAGATTGTATGTTTCTAGGAATTTATTCATTTCGTTCAGATGTCCAATTTGTTGACATATAATTCTTCATAATATTTCCTTATAATCCTTCATATTTCTGTGGTGTCAGTTGTACTTCTATGTCACTTCCGATTTTATTTCTTTTGGTCCTCTCAAAGAACCATTTCTTGGTTTCATTAATCTTTTGTGTTGTGTTTTAGGCTCTATTTTGTTTATTTCCACTCTGATCTTTATTATTTCCTTCCTTCTACTTACTTTGGGCTTTGATGTTCTTTTTCAAGTTCCTTTAGTTGTAAGTTTAGATTGTTTATTTGATACTTACCTGGAAGAGGAGATACCACGATCATGAAGGTGGTTTTCCCAGGGCGAGGCTTGTGCATTGCACTCTGGATGTGCTGGCCCATGTGATTTCCCCTAATGTGGGAAACTCGACTACATGATTTGTGGTAGAGGGGGACTGCATTCGCACTCTCCCCTGGGGGAAAAACAGGAAAAAAAAGATTGTTTATTTGAGATTTTTCTTATTTTTTGAGGTATGCCTCCAATGCTATGAAATTCCCTTTTAGGACTGCTTTTGCTGTGTGCTGTAGATTTTGTGTTATTGTGGTTTCATTTTCATTTGTCTCAAAGTATCTTATTTTTTATAATATATTTTATTGATTAAGTTATTACAGTTATCCCTTTGGCATTTTAATTATGATGTGTATTGGTGTGATCCTCTTTGGGTTCAACTTGTTTGGGACTCTATGCTTCTGGAACTTGTATGTCTATTTCCTTCACCAAATTAGGGAAGTTTTCTTTCATTATTTTTTTCAAATAAGTTTTCAATTTCTTGTTCTTCTTCTTCTCCTTCTGGCACCCCTATGATTTGGATGTTGGTACGTTTGGAGATTGGTTTTTTTTTTTTTTTTTTTTGAATTATTTTTTTCTTCTTGCTGTTCTAACTGAATGCTTATTTCTTTTTTATGTTCCAAATCATTGATTTGAATCCTGGCTTCCTCCTCTCCACTGGTGGTTCCCTGTAGGTTTTTCTTTACTTCACTTAGTGTAACCCTCATTTCTTCCTTTATGTTGTTGCTGTTCTCAGTGAGTTCTTTGAGCATCCTGATCACCAGTGTTTTGAGCTCTGCATCTGATAGGTTGTTTATCTCCATTTTGTTTAGTGTTTAGGGTTCTGTTCTGTTGTTTCATTTGGGCCATATTTGTTTGTCTCCTCAATGGGGCGGCCTACCTGTGTTTGTTTCTGTGTACTAGGTAGAGCTGCTTTGACTCACTGTCTTAGTACCATGACTTATTGTAGAAAAAGCACCTGTAAATTATGTGGGGCAAAGCCTTAGGTGATTGCCAGGGCAGGGCAACCTGTTTCACTACTTTGTGGCTCCGTGTGTGGGAAGAGGTTAGAAAGGGGACAGTACCACTGCTGGCCTCTGGAGGTTTGCTGGCACTCACCCCATTTCCAGTCATTTCACCCACTTCCCGTATGTGACTGGTGCCCTTCCAGCTGTTGCCCTGGTGCTGAATCCCAGAGTGGGTGGGTTTCTGTATGTTCTAAGTCCACCTGAGCCCTTTAAGTGGAGTCTCTTGAAAATCCAGCAGTTTTTCCACTGTCCCAACTCCCACTGGTTTTTACAGCCAGAAGTTAATGGGGATTTATCTCCCTGGTGTTGGAACCCTGGGCTACATGGTCTGTCCTGGAGCTGGAATTGCTGGCTCCCAAGGTATCCCTCCTGATTTTTATCCACCACATGTGAATATGGCACCAACCATTCTGCCGCCTCTCTGCACCACATGGTGTCTCAGTGCCTCTCCACCAGTCTCTGCAACTCTTCCCTTCCTACCCATCTGGATGACTGTGGCTTGTTTAAATCCTTGGTTGTCAGACTTCCATCTAGCTCAATTTTCTAATAGTTCTGGGTGTTACTTGTTTTGAGATCTAGTTGTAGTTCTTTCTGTGGTTGTGTGAGAGTCAAAGTGTGTCTATCTATGCCTCCATCCTGACTGGAAGTCTCAAAGTACCTTTTGATTTTGTCCTTGATCTCATTGTTAACCATGCATTGTTTAGTAACAGGTTATTTAGCCTCTGTGTGTTCGTGTGTATGTTTAAGTTTTTTTCTTATAGTTGATTTCAAGTTTCTTTTCTTTTTTTTAAAGATTGTATTTACTTATTTTTAGAGAGAGGGGCAGGGAGGGAGAAAGAGAGGGAGAGAAACATCAACGTGTGGTTGCCTCTTGTGTGCACCCTACTGGGGATCTGGCCTGCAACCCAGGCATGTGCCCTGACTGGGAATTGAACCTGCAGCCCTTTAGTTCACAGAGCAGTGCTCAATCCACTGAGCTACATCAGCCAGCACAATAGATTTTTAGTTTCATACCATTGTAGACAGAGAAGATACTTCATATTATTTCAATCTTAAATTTTTTGAGACTTGTTTTGTGTCCTAACATGTGGTCTATTTTAGAAAATGTCCCATGTACACTTGAAAAGAATGTATATTCTGCTGCTTTGGAGTAAAATGCTCTGAAAATTTCATCTGATCTGGTGTGTCATATTAAGTGTTGTTTCCTTGTTGATTTTACATCTAGAAGACATAAATGTTTATAAGGGTTATCTCCTTTTGTTATCTTGATCCCTTTATTTTTATGTAATGTCCGTTATCTCTTATAGTCTTTATTTTAAAGTCTATTTTGTCTGATGTAAGTATAGCTATCCCAGTTTTTTTTTTCATTTCCATTTGCATTAAATAAAAATTTCCAGCTATTTACTTTCAGTCTATGTGTGTCTTTAAGTATGAAGTAAGTCTCTTGTAGACAGCATAGGTAAGGGTCTTATTTTTTTATCCTTTCACCCAATGTATGCCTTTTTTTTTTAAGATTTTATTTATTTTAGAGAGGAGGGAAGGGAGGGAAAGAGAGAGGGAAACATCAATGTGAGAGAAAAACATCGATCAGTTGCCTCTTGCATGTGCCCTGACTAGGGACCAAACCCACAACCCAGGCAGTGCCCTGATGGGGAATTGAACCGGCAACTTTTCACTTTGTGGAATGACCCAACCAACCAAGCCATACCTGTCAGTTATGGCTTTTGATTGGAGCATTGAATCCATTTGCATTTGAAATAATTATTGATATATATTTATACCCATTATATTATTCATATTTTTAACCTTTTGTCTTCTTCATAAAGAAGTCTCATTAACATTTCTTTGTCTGGGAAGCTCTTATCTGTCCTTCAATTCTGAATAATAACTTTACTGGGTATAGTAATCTTGGATGTAGATCCTTGGTTTTCATCACCTTGAATATTTCATGCCAATCCCTTCTAGCCTGCAAAGTTTCTGTTGAAAAATCAGCTGACAGTCTCATGGGAATTCCCTTGTAGGTAAATAACTGCTATTCTCTTGATGCTTTTAAGATTCTCTTTGTTGACCTATAACCGACATGGAGGATTAGCTAGGGACCCACCCCACAGAACAGATCTTACTTCAGCATAGCTGGTGCCCACTGAATCTTCCCTTGAGTGTATTGGTCATGGAGGTGGTTGGGTGGTGGCGCTTTGACATGGTCTGAAGCTGTCCACTGGGTGCACTGGCCTTGGGGCCTTTTGGGAGGTGCAGGCCAAGTTAAGCTGCCACCTGTGTTCTGCCTGGGGTCGCCAGTGGTAGCTTCAAAGCCATCTGCAGATGATACTTTTTGTGCTGGGCTTAGAGGTGCCCATGTGAAGCCAAGCTGTACCTAGGTGGCCTGCTGTTAGTGCTGGGCCTGGGGCACTTAGCAAGAGGTACAGGGCACACTGAGGCCAGATGCTGCTTGTTTGAGAGCTTTTAGGAAAATCTGAGGTATGAGTCAACACACACAAATCTTGTGGAAAAGCACTGGGAACAGCCTAGGTGGGTCCAAAATTTGGGTGAGGTAGTATCTCAAGGAATCACCAGGGTAGAGCAAACAGTGTGAGCCAGGCTGATGGAGACTCAGATATGGTGCCAGCCTGCCTGTTCTGTGTGTGATGGACTTATCAAAGGAACAATGGCCTCTAGCAGCATTTCTGTCTGGGAGAAAGCTGCACCCTCAGCTCAGGCCTTGATGCCATGCAGTTCAATTCCTCCCTGTATGTTTCTAGTGATTTTCAAGCTGCTGCTTCAGTGCTGAAGCTTAGAGGGAGTGAGTATGAGTAAGTCTCTGTATGGGTACTTTAACAGGAACTACTGGGACTCCAGAAACTCTCTGTCTCCCTCAGCCTCCATGCATGGTGATTTTTTCTAATCTTCACCAGAGGACATGCTTATTGATTTTAGAAAGAGAGAAAGGGAGGCTGAGGGAGAAACATCAATCCCCTGTTGGGTGCATACCAGGAGACTTCCATTGGTTCTTTTCCTTTGTGTTTCTGTCTATTGTTTTTGTTTGGTGCTATTCCACACTTGTTTCCTCTTTTTCTGAGCTGTGTGTCTCAGTTTTGTGTGTGTGTGGGTGTGTGGATGTGTGTGTGGTTACCATTAGATTTATGAAAAAGAAAGTTTCATATATAGAGTAGTCCTTTTTATTTTGAGTGCATCAGACTTCCATTTTCCTTTGCAAATTTAGACCCTTTCTCCCTTTCTTTTTATGTTTTATTGTCACAAATTATCCCTGTTTATGCTGTAAGTTTGTTGGTGATCTTACTTGTAGATTTGTGACCTTTTGTTCTTTGTTTCAGGTAGAATAACCCCTTGATAAACTTCCTCTGCTGCTCTATGTCTGGAAGAGTCTTCATTTCTCCTTCATCTTTAAAGGATAATTCTGCTGGATATATTACTCTTGGCTGATCATTTCTCTCTTTCAGTAATTTGAATTGTTTTTTTCTTTTTAACCCTCAACCGAGTGTATGTTCACCCAAGAATATGTTTTGTTTTTTAATTGATTTTAGAAAGAGAGGAAGGGAGAAAGAAGGAGAGAGAAATATCGATGCCTCCTGTGCATGCCCTGACTGGGGATAGGACCTGCAACCTAGGTATGTGCTCTGACTGGGAATTGAACCCGCAGCCTTTGGGTGTACAGGTCAACGCTGCAACCAACTGAGCCACCTGGCCAGGGCAGTAGTTTATTTGTTTCCACTCTCTTCTGGCCTGTAGAGTTCCTGCTGAGAAGATGATAATGGGCTTTCCTTTATAGGTTACTTTCTTCTTTTCCCTGGCTGCCTTGAGAATTCTTCCTTTGTCATTCTTTTTTGACAGTTTTAATACAATATGCCTTGGAGAAGGCCTCTTTAGATTGAGATAAGTAGGTGTTCTGTTTGATTTTTGGATTCAAGGATCTAGCTCTTTACAGAAGTTTGGAAAGTTCTCATCAACTATTTGTTTCAATATGCCCTTTTTTTCCATTCTCCCTCTCTTCTAACTGGTATGTCTGTTATTCTTATGTTGTTCTTTCTGATGGAGTCAGATAGCTCTTGTAGAGTTCTTTGACTTTTTTTAATGTTCAAGTTTCTCTCTTTTCCCCTCTCTGTCAGTTCTGGATTTTTTTCTTTGATAATCACTGATCTTTTACTCCATTTGGTTTGCTCATTTTCCTGTGTTGCTAGTTCATACTTGTCTCTTTGATTGAGTTGTTCTTCTCCAGAATTTCCATTTTGTTCTTTATTAAAGTTTCAGTCTCTTTGAAGGACTTGTGTTGTTTATTTTTTGAGCTTGCTAAATTGCCTATCTGTATTTTCTCACATGTTGAGTGTTTCTGGAACTGCAGACTTTTGTTTTTCTAAAATTTTTAAAATTTACCTTTAGAGAGAGGGGAAGAGAGGAAGCAAGGGAGAGAAACACTAGTGTACAAGAGATACAATTATTGGTTGCCTCTCACACACCCCCAAGTGGGGACCTGGTCTGCACCTCAGGCACGTGCCCTGACTAGGAATCAAACCAGTGACCTTTCTGTTCACAGGCTGGCACTCAATCTACTGAGCCACACCAGCCAGGACAAGAAATACAGTCTTGAATTGTCTGTCATTTATGTCACATATTTCCATGTCTTTAAGTTTTTTTCTGAAGATTTTTCATTTTCTTTCTAAGCTGCCTCTGTACCATGGTTATTCATGATATTTGTCTACCTTGGGTGTTCATATTTGATGGATTCCTTCTCTGTCTAGGCATCAGTGTGAGAGTGTCATATCTCTAGCAGATTAATGTGAAGAGGTCTTTCCATTCTTTTTCAATAGGTGGTACTGAATTACAAGGGTATCTTGTTTATCTGTTTTGTTTTGTTTTTGTTTTTAGCTCTGTGAAATCCCAGTGTTGTCCATCAGAGCTAGACACTATGGTCAGTGTAGCTGCAGTGCATGGAGTTTGGGAGGGCTGGGAGAACCTGCCAGCTTCTTTGCTGTTTTGTTCCCCCTGCGACCAGACTCTGGGATTGGTTAGAGTATGTATACTCTTTGTTTAGGGGAAAAGATGATGCTGTAGTACTAGTTCTCAGGTTTGCAGATAATGAATTCTACAACCCAACAGCAAGGACAAAGGGAATCAAGTCCTGGGAAGTTAAGGTGAGGTGGCCAGGCTCTGTAGCTTTGTTTCTCTGTCTGAATTGCTAACCACCCAATAACCACAGTCATGCTCCTGTGCTGTGTCCTATCCCAGGAATGTCAGCTCAGCTGCAGCTCTTACTGTGCATTCCTGTAGGAGTGACCACTGGGTCTTTTTGCCCCTCCCGGCTAAAGAGCGTGTCAGCTACAACCAGCTTCCTCCCTTCTCCGAGCTGAGCCCTACTGTGAGCTCTCAGCTGCCGAGCTGCATCCCTGGGTCCTATCAGCTTCTCTTCCTTTTCTCTTCTCCCTTTTGCTCCACTAGCCCACCTTGAGAACTTTCTTTTTTTTTTTTTTTTTAATATTTTATTTATTTATTTTTAGAGAGGGAAGGGAGGGAGGGGGAGAGGGGGAAATTGTGGACACTTCAAGGGGAGAGACCAAAAGGATCTCTCACTCTGCCTTTCCTCTGATGTCATTCTTTCTCCCAATTTTTATCTTCCACACATGGGTGTGGGACCAACCATTTCAGGTCTTTGGCCCTTCTACTAGTCTCCACGTGGCTTCTTCTCTAACTCCCTAGTTGTAAGACTTCCTTTCAGCCAGATTTCAGGCGGTTCTGAATGATGTTCTGTAGTTAGTTGTAATTTTCATGTGGTTGTTGGAGGAGTTGAATACCATGTTTATCTATGTGATTTATTAAAAGGTAGACTAGGCAAACATCTAAAATGACTTAATCCCAGGATTCTATGGTTATATTTTGTTGGTACTATTAAGAGAAACAGGTAATTGGAATAGTTTTTCTGTTCATTTATGTTAACATGGCATTGCTACTGAAGAACAATGACATTTTTATAAACTAGTGTTACTGAAAGAATGGTCTACAGACTGTTCGAGGTAAGTATAAAAATTTAGAATAATCTCTTAGAAATTTTGTTAAACATTTGACATTGTCACAACATCCAACTGCATTATCATTTATCTAGTAACTTCTGTTTTTATTGTGTTGTATTGTATTGTATTGTATTTTTAAAAAGATTTTATTTATTTGTTTTTAGAGAGGGGATGGGAAGGAGAAAGAGAGGGACAGAAACATCAGTGTGGGGTTGCTTCTTGAGCACCTTCCTACTGGGGACCTGGCCCGCAACCCAGGCATGTACCCTGACTGGGAATCGAACTGGCAACCCTTTGGTTCACAGTCAGGTGCCCAATCCACTGAGCCATACCAGCCAGGGCTGTTTCTATTGTATTTTTTAAAAAATATCAGTCCACAATGGAGTGGAAATTTTTATACAACACACACACACCCCCCAAAACTGGCCCCTGAGGTAATCTGAGAAGCATTGATCTGGACAACCCTCAAATTCAAATGATCAACTCTAAATGATCAGCAATAATCTTAATTTTGGGTTTTTTTTTCCGTAAAGTATATTGTATTGATTCTGCTAATACAGTTGTCCCATTTTTTTTTCTCCTATATATCCCCCTCCACCCTGCACCTACCTCCCTTCCTTCAGCATTACCCCGCCTTAGTTCATGTCCGTGGGTTGTACATTTAAGGTTTTTGTCTTCTCCATTTCCTATACTACTCTTAACCTTCCCTGTCTATTATGTGCCTACCAATTATGCTTCTCATTCCCTGTACCTTTTCCCCCCATTCTCCCACTTCCTCTTCCCCACTGATAACCCTCCATGTGATCTCCATTTCTGTGATTCTGAAACAGGAAAAGCTGGTGTTCGTGCTGCTGGTTACCTACCAGACCCAATGAACAGAGGCAGGGTTTAAATCTTTAGGCGTGCTTTATTCAGATGGCCTGTGATCTGAGAAGACAGTGGGTTTGTACTCTAACAGACCATCTTAAATTCCATTTTGAAGTGGCTTTTTACAAGGAGAACAAAGTGTAGGTAAGGGGGTTGGAATTCAGGGAAAACTTAATTGGATTAAAGAACTGCAGCATTCTTGCCCTGGGTGGTGGCCATCCCACTCTGGAGTACAAGGGCTCAGATATCTTGGATTGCTTGCAGTCCCCCCCAGGCACAAAGGTGGAACTGCTTGTGGTCTCCTGGAGTCAGGGTGGGTCTTACCTTCAGTTCCTGAAACAACGGCTTTTACCTGCATTGATTACTAAGCCTATTAGCTATTGCTTAAACTAAGTCCTCCATCAGTTCTGTCCCTGTTCTAGTTGTTTGCTTAGTATTTGTTTTTTAGGTTCAGTTGTTGATAGTTTGAGTTTGTTGTCATTTTACTGTTCATATTTTTTATCTTCTGTTAGAAAAGTCCCTTTAACATTTCATATAATAAGGGCTTGGTGATGATGAACTCCTTTAACTTGACCTTATCTGGGAGGCACTTTTTCTGCCCTTCCATTCTAAATGATAGCTTTGCTGGATAGAGTAATCTTGGATAGAGAGGTCCTTGCCTTTCATGACTTGGAATACTTCTTTCCAGCCCCTTCTTGCCTGTAAGGTTTCTTTTGAGAAATCAGCTGATAGTCTTATGGGAACTCCTTTGCAGGTAACTGTCTCCTTTTCTCTTGCTGCTTTTAAGATTCTCTCCTTACCTTTAATCTTGGGTAATTTAATTATGACATGTCTTGGTGTGTTTCTTCTTAGATCCAACTTCTTTGGGACTCTCTGGGCTTCCTGTACTTCTATGTCTAGTTCCTTGGCCAGATTAGGAAGGCTTTCCTTCATTATTTGTTTAAATAAGTTTTCAATTTCTTGCTCTTCCTCTTCTTCTTCTGACACCCCTATGATTTGGATGTTGGAACGTTTAAAGTTGTCCCAGAGGTTCCTAAGCCTCTACTCATTTTTTCAAATTCTTATTTCTTCATTCTGTTCCAGTTGGATGTTTATTTCTTTCTTTTTTTCCAAATTGCTGATTCAAGTCCTGGTTTCCTTCCCTTCAATGTTGGTTCTCTGTATATTTTTCTTTATTTCACTTTGTATAGCCTTCACTTCCTTTATTTTGCAACCTTACTCAGTCATTTCTGTGAGCATCCTGATTGCCAGTGTTTTGAACTCTGCATCTGATAGATTGGCTGTCTCGTTGTTGCTAAGTTCTTTTTCTGGAGTTTTGATCTGTTCTTTCATTTGGGCCATATTTCTTTATCTTGGTTCACCTGTTATATTGTAAGGAGTGGAGTCTTAAGTATTCACCAAGGCTGAGCAGCCCACTTCATTGAATCGTGGCACTGCATGTGGGGGAGGGCCAGAGAGGGAACAGTGCTGCTTGCTTGGCTCTCACCCCACTTTTTACGTCACTTCCCTCCCTTCTCACAAGCAGATTGTGCTCTTTCAGGTGCTGATTCCTGGGTGGGTGGGCTTGTGTACATTCTAGGATCCATGGGTCTCTCCAACCAACTCTCCTGTGAGACTGGGAGTTCCTCCAGCCACCACAACCCCCACAGATTTTACAGCCAGAGGTTTTGAGGCTTTAATTTCTGGCTCTGGAACCCTGGGCTGCTCCCCAGTTGTTCCTCCTGGTTTATCTGCACACGAATGTGGGACCACCCACTCTGTTAGCTGCCACCTTGCTTGCCCCAGTTAGCCAGCCACTGCTGCCTTGTTGCAAGTCCTCTCTGCCTTGGTTTCTCATCTCTACCTCTCCTACCAGTCTGGATGAATGTTTCTTTAGTTCCTTGGTTGTCGGACTTCCATACAGTTTGATTTTCTGGCAATTCTGGTTTTTTGTTTTTAAATTGGTTGTTATCCTTCTTTTGGTTGTGTGAGGAAGTAAAGCATGTCTACCTACTCCTCCATCTTGGCCGGAAGTCCTCTACTCATAATCTTAACTTTGTACGTGGGTAACAAGGTGCATATTAAACTATTTTGCTATTTTTAAAAAAATAGAATAGGAGGAGTAACAGATGGTTTTCTCACTATTTTCATTTGCACGAAGATGTCTCCAGTCAGTTATTTTTATAAGGGATAATTACAGTCTAGCTAAGGAAATGTTTGTTCTTAGAAATATCCAGTATTTTTAGTTAAAAGGGTAATATTGTTTTAGTTTGGCTTTTTGGGGGTTACCAAAAAGACTTGTTTAACTTTTGGATCTATTACTCCGAGCATGTTGTCCCTTTATTTGTGTTTTCTGAAGTGATCTCGTTTAGCCTCTGGAATAACCATAGGACAGCCAGCCTTTATTGGCCGTTTCATTGTGCACTAGAGCTATTCACAAAGTTGTTAAAGTGAAGTTAATGTTAGGACTGGGTCTTATACTGATAAAGAGTTAAAACTTTTCTTCAAATACTCTAACATATTGGAAAACATCACTAATATGGGTAAGCAGAAAACAACCATTTACTGAGTTACTGCAAAATTAAACTACAAAATAGTAACTTTTTTTGTCAGATATAAATGGAGCATTTCATTTATTCAACCTTTTTCTACCAGACCCTGGCTAGGGTCTGAGATATAGTAAATTGCAATGTTTTCTGCATTTGCAGAGCTTACTTTATTGGGGAAGACAGATGTTAAGCAATTAATTGTAACAAAAAAGAAAGAGGGAAAGTATTGAGTCGTGTGGGTGTACATATGATGAAGACTTATCTTAGGCTAGACAATTAGGAAAAGGTGGGTATGCGAGAAAATACATCTAATAAATAAACAGGAGAAAATGTTAGCCTACCTGATGGTAAAATAACTAATTAGAATACTGAAATGCCATTTTTATATGAAATTAAGGAGTTTTAAAATTAAGTATTTCCTGTGAATTAGTATTTGGGAATTATTACTATCATTTTAAAGTCACATAACTTTTAAAAAACAATTTTTAACTTTTTAATATAACCCTACTATGGACTTTTTAAGGAATTAAGGAATTTTTATTAAGGCGGTAATGCAAAATGTGAATATCCAAAAATAGGTGAACAGTTAATTGATGTAAGATCTACAAATGGAACATTGATCTATTTAAAAATAATAGTGAAGAGTAAGCAGCAGCATGGAAAAATGAATAATACACTAATTGGAATATAAATAATTTTTATCATTAAAACTTTATAAAATTATAAAAATCGTCTTATCCTGTATAAGATGAAAGAAAGCACATCAAACTGTTAATGGTGTGGAGTTTTAGTGATTTCCACCTGCATTCCCCCCAACCCTTTCTAGCTACCAGAATCATCTACATTGTATCTGGTCTTGTAAGGTCCCTTCTGAAATACAGATTTGACTATGTCTTTGTTGTTGCTCTTGCTGCTTATAGCTCTCCCACGTCATCACACTTACATTGACTATCAGGTAAATTCAAAATTATTGCCTTAACATTCAAGACCTGTCATACCTTTTTTCTCAAACTCCTATTTTCCCTTTCCCGCAGCAAACTATTCTCCTTGTCCTGCCCTTCCTTTCCCATTCTCTAGCTCATGTAAGTCTATTCCTCTTTCAGGGCCACAAGTAAGTATTATACTTCCTTGAAGTCTTTCCTCCCCATCCCTTTTTCTCACAAATTAATCTGTTATTTTTGTCTGTTTCTTAGGTCCTCTCAGTGTAGTCCTTACAACATTGTATTATTATAGATATATATATTTTTTCCAACACGGAAACTACGGATAGTATGTCACCAGTGATTGTTTGGCACGCAACAGACAGTAAGTAAGTAGAAATTGGTTAACTGTCAGTGCTTTTAATCTGTTGCAGGGGCATTTATGTAATGAGCCTTTGGATATGTACAGTTATTTACACAACCAAGGGATTGGCATTTCACTTGCTCAGTTCTACATTTCATGGGCTGAAGAATATGAAGCCAGGGAAAACTTTAAGAAAGCAGATATGATATTTCAGGAAGGGATTCAACAGAAGGCTGAACCACTGGAAAGACTGCAGTCCCGGCACCGGTAAGCTGCTTCTCTGGAGCTTGTTTAAACTCTTTGAAACTAGTGGCTATAAATGGTCGTTTTTACATCTAATAAAGTGCTCTCCATGGATTGGTAGGTTTACTCAGTTACTACTCAGTTTTTTAAATGGCATATTTAACTTTTTAATTTAACATACAGTAAAATTCATTCTATGGTATACGGTTTACAAGTTCTCACAGATGAAAAGAGACACGTAACAATTATGATGACTGTGATAGAGACTAGTTCCATCACTCCATGGAATTCTAGAATGCTGAACCCTTCGTGGTCAACACTGACTCTCACTCCCAGCCTCTGGCATCAGCTGATGTATTCTCTAGCCCCATAGTTTTGCCTTTCCATAATGTCATAGACGGACTGATACAATATGCAGTCTTTTGAGTCTGGCTTTTTTCATTTAGCATCATGCATTTGAGGTGTAAGTGTTCTTTATGTATTCCGATACAGGTCTTTTGTCAAATAAGTGATTTGTAAACTTCTCGCAGCTTAAGTCTGGTCTATTCATTTTTTAAACAATATCTTTTATGGAATAAAAGTTGTTAATCTGAAGAAGCCTAACATTGAGTATTTCTTATGGATGATTTTGGTATATCTGAGAATTTTGTCTCAGCAAAGGTCACAAAGATTTTCTCCATTGTTCTCATCTTGAAGTTTTATCGTTTCACTTTGTACATTTAGATCTGTGATCCATTTTGGGTTAATTGTTTTAGAGGGTTTGGGCCAAGGTTCTTTTTCTGTAGATGAGCCTCTATTTGTTTCTATGCCACTTGTTGAAAAGACTTCCTCCATAAATTACCTTTGCACATTTGTCAGAAATCAGTTTCAGTTTGATCATTTTTGTGTAGGTGTATTTCTTTTATTCTATTTTGTTCTATTGGCCTGTGTATTCATTTGTGTATACCACGTTATCTAGATTACTGTAGCTTTATAGTAAATCTGGAAGTCAGGTAACATGAATTCTCTAACTTTGTTCTTTTTATCTCTTCTAATTCCTTTGACTGTAATGTCTTGATTTTTCTCTGGGTTTATTTAAGATTTTTTTCTTTAACACTGATTTTTAGCAGTTTGATTGTGATGTATCTAGATGTGATTAACTTTGCATTTAATCCATTTGGAGTTTAATGAGCTTTTTGAATTTATAAATATATGCCATTCACAAAATTTGTAAAGTTTTCAGCCATGATTTAAAAATGTTCTTCTGCACCTCTATCTCTTTCTTCTTCTGGGACTTCAGTTTCACATATGTTAGATCTTTTGATATTGTCCTACAGGTCCCTGAACCTTACTTCCTGTTTTAAAAAATTTTATATCTTCTTTCTGTTCTTCAGAACGGCCAGTTGTTACTGATTTGTCTTCAGGTTTGTTTATTCTTTCATCAGCCCTCTTCATTTTGATACTGAGTCCATCCAGTAAATGTTTTATTTTAGATACTGAGTTTTTCAGATCTAAAGTTTCCATTTGATTCTTTTAATATATTCTGTATCTCTGCTAAGAATTTTTATCTTTCTACTCATTTCAGATGTTTCTACCTTTATCTCATGGAGCATAGTTATAATGGCTGCTTTAAAATCTCTGAAAACTTTTCATACCTGGGTCATCTTGATGTTGTGTCTCTTGGTTATCTTTTCATTTGAGAATTAGTCACATTCTCCTGGTTCTTTGTATGTCAGTAATTTTGGATTTTATCCTGGCCATTTATACCGATAACATATTATTACACTCTGGGTCCTGTTGGTTGATATTCTGTGGAGAATGTTGATGATTTTGTTTCAGCAGGTAACCAACATTCATATGGTACAAGTTCTTTATCGTTTTATGTGGGTAGTGTGTTGTATCAGTTCAGTTTTCAAGACCTTTGGGTTTGTGCTGGGATATTCTGGGACTTGGGCAGTGGTTTATATTAGAGCTCAGTTCTCACGACCTTTTTTGTGCTGCCTTGGTTCTGCCCTGTGCGTGCACAGCTGAGGAGTGAGTGAGTCCAGGGTTTGTGCCAGTTCAGGTACAGAATTAGGAGGTCCTCTTCTTCAGCTGACCTGCTCCCATATTTGTCCCATACCCATTGGCCCTCAGAGTTCCTCTTTCCCAGGCCTTTGGCCACAAAGATGAGATTTCTCTAGGAGTTTTAGCTTTCCACACCACCATTGCAACAATTCAGAACCACAAGAGAGCCCTGGCTGGTGTGGCTCAGTTGGTTGGAGCATCCATCTAGTAACTGGAAGGTTGTAGGTTCAGTTCCTAGTCTGGACACATACCTAGGATGAGGGTTTGATCCCCAATCCTGGTGCGATCAGGAGACAGCCAATCAATGCTTCTCTCTCCCTTCCTCTCTCTCTAAAGCCAATGAAAAAATGTCCTCGGGTAAGGATCAAAAACAAAAACAAACAAAAAAACCCCCCACAAAAAACCACAAGAAAAAAATAGAAGAAGGGAAAAAAAATAGAAGGGAAAAAAAAGAGGAAACAACCCTGTGTGGGTTGTTTCTTCAAGTTTGACTCGTCTCCACAGTCCACTTGCTTTTGTTTACTTTTCAGAGTTGCTTTTTTGTGTTATCTCGAGAGATTTTAATTCTAACCAGTGAGGGGGGTGCTATCATGGGCTTACTCCATGTTGGCCGGCATTTGCAGTTTATTTTTTGTTTTTGTTTGTTTTTACCCTTTTGTTAATACTTAAAACTTTGGCAGCAGCACAACTTTAGTCTTCAAACTTCTGCCAGTTTTGCTAAAGTGAAATGTTATGCTGAATGCAAATTTATTTCACATGATTCCAGAAAAAGGGTGAGTTGTGGGGGCGCTCTATGGAGAGGGAAAGAGACACATAAAAGACAGTGATAAAATAATGTGACAAGAAGTTAACAACTGATAAATCTACATGAAAGGTATTTGGGTGCTTATTTACCTTCATCAACTATAAGTTTAAAAAGTTTTATAATAAAACTCTGACATTAATAAATTCTGTAACCTTAGTCACCCTGATCTTATCCTCAGACCATCCTAATGGTGATCTTCAGAGGATTTTTAATTGGTCACACTTAGACATTTAAAGGGAGAAGCTTAAGCATTCTAGCCCAAACCTCTCATCCCAAGGTGGCTTCTTTATGCCTGAGAAAATAAACACTTTATTTGGGCTATTTCTGTATATTTCTTCCCTCATCCTACCCTTCTCTCTTGTTTTAACAAATTAGAAATTTGAATCTGGTGAGTAGTGTTTATCTCACTAAAAGTTAATTGTTCATTCTTTTCCTTTAGACAATTCCAGGCTCGAGTGACTCGGCAAACTGTGTTGGCACTTGAGAAAGAAGAAGAGGAGGAAGTTTTTGGATCCTCTGTACCACAACGAAGTACACTGGCGGAACTTAAAAGCAAAGGGAAAAAGACAGCGAGAGCTCCAATCAGCCGTGTAGGAGGTGCTCTGAAGGGTAAGTTTGTTCAATGTTATGGGAATCTCTTAGTCTCAAGTGGTAGGCAGATTATGTAAAGAGATAATGTATATGTAGACATTGTCCTAGTTTTCTGAGTACTAGGTAGCAAAAAGAAGGAGAGCTGAGATCACAGTGTGCACAAAAAACAAAATGTGCCAGCAATTTTGTGTCTTCATTAAGAAAAACCTAATATAGGAAGCATGAAGTGTTTCTATTTAAGTGTTATTAGTTGAAAAAAGATATATATTGTCAAAGTTTATATAATTAAAGTCTACACCTACCAAAACCTCAGAGAATGTATTAATTAACATAGTCTTCAGTCTTTTGGGGCTAGAAATTGGTCTGTCTTTGTACACCTAAAGATGAACAGTAAGCTATTTTTATTTCACTATTTTTTAGGGAAATTTTAGGTTCACAACAACATTGAGCAAAAGGTACAGAGAGCAATAAATTTTTATTAACAAAATTTGTAGCATTAGGCATGTAAATAAGAATATTTTTTAAAAATCTCTTATCCCTTCTTTGGTATCAACTTACAATATTTAGACTGTTTCTTGGAGATCCTAGAATGAGAGTATAAAGGAGTAGATGGTCCTAAAGAACATTTCATTCCGTTAACGGTGAAGCTTGATTGTAACAAGCAGCCCTATGTCAGAGGACAGCCTAGTAAATGGGCTAATTGTAGTTTGTCTTCTCTAGATTTGGTACAACTGATCCGATTTCCACTGACAGAAAAATTTGAATTGAAAAATGATGATTTAGGTTAGGTTCGTCTCGATAGAAGTAGACATTGTTAGAATGATGACTGAAGGAAGATGTAGTACTTGGGCTTTTATACCTGTGAACAGAGGATTGTAGAAGAGGGAAAGGGAGAGTGTAAGTAACAACACACAGTGGACTAAAAAGGTAACTAATTATTTTTTAAACTCTCTTTGATTCCATGGTAGTAGAAGTAACCTTCTCTGGCTTCTGAGTGGGATAATTAAAGATTTTACATGGTTTTAATGTTTTTCTCCTAGCTCCAAACCAGAACAGAGGACTCCAAAATCCACTTCCTCAGCCAGTGCAAAGTAATTCTAGAATCAGTATTTTTGATGAAAATGCTGATGAGGCTTCTATAGCAGAGCTGTCTAAGCCTGCAGCGCAGCCATGGACAGCACCCCCTTTGCCCAGGGCCAAAGAAAACGAGCTACAAGCAGGCCCTTGGAACACGGGCAGGCCTTTGGAACACAGGGTAAGGACTCAGATCCAGTGTACTTGACAATGTAACAAAAACTTCAGGTTTAGGGTAAGAGGAATATTTTTAGCACCTTTAAAAAAATTCCTCTTGAATAATTAGGCATGGTCTGCATCTTTTGTGTCAGAATGTAAAACTATGGTAATTTTGGTTGTCTTCTTCATCACCAGCATCATGGCAGCACAGCTTCTGTGACAGCTGTACCCTCTACGCTTCCCAGCTTTACTCCATATGTGGAAGAGACTGCACAACAACCTGTTATGTGAGTTTGATTTCCAGATTTTCTGAGGCGGGAATTATTAAGTGTGGGTAGAGGCACTTACCCTAGTTCCCAAAGGCATTTTCTTCTTTAGGGATATGAAGGAACCAGACGAAGTTTTGTGTTTCCTTTATGTCTGTGTTCCTTTGGGTATGTTAGGGTTCAGAGACTATTTGGTAATATTCTAATTGAGGAGTAAGCTTAATTGGTTTATATTTACATTTCTGTAAGTCAAAGTTAATCACTGTGATTTAAGTGAGATGTTCTACCTTTATTATTGACAGGAATTAGAAATTATGATAATTTTTTCTCTGATCCTGCCCCTTCAGATGTCTTTTGCTTTTTCTTCCTAATCCTTAGTGTTTCTGTTTATAAGAGAATGATAGATGATGACTAGTTAATCAGGCAGCCTGAGATTTGGTCTAGTACATGACCTTGTGGAATTCTAGTGCTAGACCGTATTCTGTCTCCCAGTGCAAGTCTCCTCATAACTAACCTGTAACCTGCGCTATGTGCTAGGTAGTACGACAGTGTAGAAATAGATACGATTTTTTTTTAATATATTTTATTGATTATGCTATTACAGTTGTCCCATTTCCCCCTTCACTCCCCTCCACCCTGTGCCCCCTCTCCCACCCACCTTCCCCCCCTTTAGTCCATGTCCATATGTCATACTTATGAGTTCTTTAGCTTCTACATTTCCCGTACTATTCTTGCCCTCCCCCTATCTATTTTCAACCTACATTCTATGCTACTTATTCTCTATACCTTTTCCCCCTCTCTCCTCCTCCCACCCCTACTGCTAGCCCCCCCTTGTGCCCTCTATTTCTGTGGTTCTGTTCCTATTCTAGTTGTTTACTTAGTTTCTTTTGGTTTTGCTTTAGGTGTGGTTGTTAATAATTGTGAGTTTGCTGTCCTTTTACTATACATGTCTTTTCTTTATCTTCTTTTCTTAGATAAGTCCCTTTAGCATTTCATAAAGTAAGGGCTTGGTGATGATGAACTCCTTTAATTTGACCTTATCTGAAAAGCACTTTATCTTCTCTTCCATTCTAAATGAGAGCTTTGCTGGATAGAGCAATCTGGGATGTAGGTCCTTGTCTTTCATGACTTGGAATATTTCTTTCCAGCCCCTTCTTGCCTGTAAGGTCTCTTTGGAGAAATCAGCTGACAGTCTGATGGGAACTCCTTTGTAGGTTACTGTCCCCTTATCTCTTGTTGCTTCTAGGATTCTCTCCTTCATTTTTACCTTGGCTAATGTAATTATGATGTGCCTTGGTGTGTTTCTTCTTGGGTCCAACTTCTTTGGGGCTCTCTGCACTCCTTGGATTTCTTGGAAGACTGTTCCCTTTGCCAGTTTGGGGAAGTTCTCCTTTATTATTTGTTCAAATAACTTTTCCACTTGTTGGTCTTCCCCTTCTGGTACCCCTATAATTCGGATGTTGGAACGTTTAAAGGTGTCCTCGATGGTCTTAAGCTTTTCTTCGATTTTTTGAATTCTTATTTCATCATGCTCTCCTGCTTGGTTGATTCTATCTCCCTTCTGGTCCACTGTGTTGTTTTGAGACTCAGATTCCTTCCTTTCACAATTGGCTCTTCTCCGTGTGTCTTCCTGCATCCCTTTTATGGTAATCTGCATTTTTTCATGTAATTTGGATCCAAAATGCACCAGTTCCGTGAGCTTCCTGATCACCAGTGTTTTGAACTGTGCATCTGATAGATTGGCTATTTCTTGGTCACTCAAAAGGATGAGTCCTGGGGGTCTGATCTGTTCTGCTGGAAACATGTCTTACGTCTTTCCCTGTCTCTCCTATTATTTTATTTATTTATTTATTTATTCTTCGGTCTGGTCGCTCTTGTTATGGTAGGGGGCGGAGCCTTAGGTGTTCACCGGTGCTGGGCACCCCAGTCACTAGATTGTGACGTTATATGTGGGGGCAGGGGCGGGAGCGGGGACAGGAGGGATCAATGGCGACCCTTGCGTTCTCCTGGAGCCAGACACTTCCCTGGGCTTCTGGGCCGTGAGCTCTGCCCTGGTCCCGAGTCGCTGCCCCACTGATTCCCCCAGCCACCGCTTGCGTACTCAGGGATCACCGCTACACCGCTGCGCTCCTGCGTCCCGGATTGCTGTCGCGCTGTCGCGCCGATTTTGCGCCAAATTTCCCCCGACCTACGCGCGCCTGCGACCGGCGCCAGCCCCGCGCCCGCTCGCTCGGCTCGTAGTCCCCTACCAGTCTGGATGTACGGGTCTACTTCAACTTCTAGGCTGTCCGACTTCCATTTAGATAAATCCTCTGACAGTTCTGATATTATGACTGCAAATCATTGTTGTAAATTATTGTTGTTCTGTTCTTGGTTGTGCGAGGAGGTATGGTGCACCCACCTATTCCTCCATCTTGCCGGAAGTCATAGATACGATTTAAAGCAGAACTTCTGTCTGATAAGAACTAAACACAAGGGAGATTATTCTTAAGAAAATCATATGAGCCCTTACAAAGGATCACCTGAAGAAATTGATATGTACACACTTATGGATGTTTAATTTTCTTAATGTTTCAAATCACTTTGTAGACACAATTATGTGAGACTAAGTGTGGTATAGAAGATGTTCAACTTTATTTTCATTTCTGCTCAAAATTTTCTATGGCTGTCTTATTTGACCTCTCTGTAACATTTTTCTCTAGTTTGTGTTTCTCTTAATGTGTCCCAGGGACTTTTCATAGATTAAGAAAACCAGCTAACATCTGTAATAGGAGTTGCAAATATGTTCCCCAGTTTGCCCCTTATCTTTTGATGTCACACAGCAAATATTGGGTTGGCCAAAAAGTCCATGTGACTTTTTCCATAAAATAAAAGACACATTTTTCGTGTTCACCAATAACTTTATTGATTTGAATACTTTGAGTATGTCGGCTATCTCCTGCATGGTATGATGTTCATTGTTCTCAATTAATGTCTCGATTTGATTGCTATCAACTTCATCTGGTCTACCTGACCATGGAGTGTTGTCCAGTGAAAACTCTCCAGCACGAAACTTCGCAAACCGCTTTGACACATTTGATTAGTCACAGTACCTTCTCCATACACTGCACAAATTTTTTTTGTGTTTCAGTTGCATTGTTACCTTTCTTAAAAAAATAAAACATAATATTCCAGGGCCCAGATGCCCTTGGGTGAAACAAAATCAAGGGCCGAAGCAGCACTGTATCTCACAGAGAAAAATGAAGGGGGAGACCTGTAAGGGAGCATCCACGTGCAGTATATTCACAGGACCAGATGGCCCCTGGAAGGGTGAGAGAATGGAGGGGTAGAAGACATATTCTGGGCAAGTCCTAGCAACGTAGGGGAAGATGAGAGGAAAAATTTCTCCTGAAAGAACACTGGTCCCTTTCTTACAGACCCATGTAAGAAAGGCCCTTCCTTACACACATAGGTATCACACTGCTCTCCTTTGGGGGCAAAATCAGAAAGGCCTGGCAGCACAGGCCCAAGTCTATCACACGCAGCTCTCCTTGCCCCTCCCCAACCTGCCCTTAGACGGGGGCCAAACGAGGACCCACTGGGCCCCTCCCCAATCATACAGAAAGTCCAAATAGTCTAATTTTTGCCTTCTGACAAGGTTTCCTGTCCAGTTCAGACATTATTTCATTTCTTAAAAATAAAGATATCCACTCTCCCTCCCCGCAAAAGCTATTTTATACAGCCCATCCCATGCACCCCAAACCAGGCATTGCTTCTTTGGCACAAGGTAAACTTAAAACTTTGCTGCATCCTCACAGCATCTAAGGGGCTGCTCATTACAACCACCTCAAACTCAGTCTGCAGAGGAGGGGATAGCAGAGGGCAGGGAGGCTTGCCAAGCACCCTGCCCCTTCACAAGGAAAAGGAAAAGACAAATCGAGAACAGAGTTTTCTTCCCCTGCTCCACCGTCAGACTGGGGTCCTGGGCCTGGGCTCTGCTGGGCTCATGAGGTCTCATGACTTCAAGATTCTAGTGTGTACCAGCCTGTCTTCTCCTGGGCTAGGTCTTGCTGTCACAGGCAGATGTGCACCTAGTCAAGGAGAATATTCCCTGCATTCTTGCTCCCTCAACATTAAGCTGTAGCTCTCGCTGCTGCAGGTTGCCCTTGAGGATCCCATCATATGCATTTCACTGTAGGTGGGATTGTTTCCCAGGCTGCTTTTGTTTTCTTCTTGGTTTTCTGAAAGTCAGGCAGTAGATAAGTCTTCACTTAGGGGTCAGGGTCATTCCCATCCTGGAGCAGTTGCATGGTCTGAATATGCATCACTATGATGAAGAGTTTGTTATTTTTGTAGGGGGTGGACAGCTTTACCTCTCCTCCCATCTTCCCAATGTGGTCAGGCTGGTGCTTGCAGCCTTTTCATCCTGGGGCAGGGAGTAGAAGAAGGTATATACCAAATCACTCTTGCCACCTCCATAGTAGCATGGATCAAATTCATTCCTCTTTATGATTTCTGTGTCTGTCATTTTTTGCTGGGATTGCTGCAGCCTAATTAATCTCCCTACCTCTACTTTACTCAGCCCATGCATTCTTCATGCTGTCACAGCTGCAGTGCCAATCTGATCATGTGTTTTCCCGATCAGAGTCCCTCGCTAGTTCTCCTTAACCTATGTGATGAGACCCAAACTCCTTAACATAAATTATAAAACCATTTATGATTTGGCCTCTGCTAATATCTTCAGTTTTCTTACACTATACTGTTTGCAAGAGTAGCCACTCTTTGGACATTTGGGTTGTTTCTTTCTGCATTTTGGCTGTTATGGATAATGCTTCTGTGTGTATATATTTTTGTGTAGACTTATGTTTTCGATTCTTTTGGGTATATGAGTATAGCTAGAAGGGAGCTGCAGAGTTGTATAGTAACTCCACGTTTGACATTTCGAGGAACCGTTAAACTGTTTTCCAAAGAGGCTGCTCCATTTTATATTTCTACAATACCTCAGTGAAGATTCTGATTTCTCCACATCGTAACCAACACTTCTTATTTTTGCTCTGTTTTGTTATTGCCGTCAGGGTTTTTAATTTGCATTTTCCTGATCACTAGTGATGCTGAGCATCTTTTCATGGGCTTACTGGCCACTTGTATATCTTATTTGGAAAAATGTCTACTCAAATCCTTTGTTTATTTTTCTTTTTTATTCCTCTTAACAATGTGACTTCTCTCTTTTCATCTTCACCAGAGGGTATGTTTATTTACTTTAGAGAGAGAAGGGAGAGGAAGAGAGAGGGAGAAACATCAACATGAGATAGAAACATCAATCAGTTGCCTATTGTGTGTGTCCTGACTGGGGAGCAAACCTGCATCCTTTCAGTTTACAGGATGACCACTCCAACCAGCTGAACCATACCAGCCAGAGCCAAATCCTGTGTCTGTTTTTCAGTTGGATTATTTGTCTTATTGTTGAATTCTTAATATATAAGAACTCTTAGCCCTGGCTGGCGTAGCTCAGTGGACTGAGCACCGGCTGGGAACCAAAGTGTCGCAGGTTCAATTCCCAGTCAGGGTACATGCCTGGGTTGCAGGCCATGACCTCCGGCAACCGCACATTGATGTTTTTCTCTCTCTCTATCTCCCTCCCTTCCCTCTCTAAAAATAAATAAATAAACTCTTTTAAAAAAACTTCTATATAATATATATGTTATCATATATATTATCACGAGATTGGGTGCATTCAGAGTGGTATGGCCGTAAACTGAGTTCATACATTCTGGATAACAGTCCCTTCTTTTGTTTCTTGTGCTTTTGGCATTGTATCTAAGAAGGCTTTGCCTAACCCAAAGTCATGAAGATTTACTCCTATGATTTCTTCCAAGAGTTTTATAGTTTTTAGCTCTTACATGTCTGTGATACATTTTTAGCTAATGTTTGTGTATAGTGTAAGGAGGGAGTCCAATCTCATTTTTCCACATGTAGATACTAGTTATTCCAACAATATTTGTTGAAAAAAAACTTCCTTCCCTATTGAATAGTCTTTGTATCCTGTTGAAAATCAGTTGACCATAATATATGGATTTATTTCTGGACACTTAATTCTATTCCATTGATGTATATGTTTATCCTTATGCCAATACCAAGCAGTCTTGATTACTGTAAATTTATGGTAACTTGAAATCTAGAAGTGTGGGTCCAACTCTGTTCTTTTTAAAGATTGTTTTAAGCATGTAGTCCCCTTGAAATTCCATATGAATTTTAGCATCAGCTTGTCAATGTCTGCAAAATAGCCAGCTGGGATTTTGATACAGATTGTGTTGAATCTGTAGATCAATTTAATGAATATTGCTGTCTTATCAATATCAAATCTTCTGATCCATGAACATGAGTTGTCTTTCCATCTAGTTATATCTTTATGTTTTAATTAAAATTTTTAAAAGTTTATTGAATTTTAGAGAGGAAGAGAGATAGAGACCCATCAATTTTGTTCTATTTATTTATACATTTATTGGTTGATTTTTTTTAATGTATGCTAGACACTATGCTGCCTCATTTTTTTTAAAGATTTTATTTATTTACTTTTAGAGAGAGGGGAAGGGAGTGAGAAAGAGAAGGAAAGAGACATCAGAGTGTGAGAGATACATCAATTGGTTGCTCTCACACTCCCCCAGCTGAGGACCTGGCCTGCAACCCAGGCATGTGCCCCGAATGGAAATTGAACCGGTGACCTTTCAGTTCGCAGGCCAGCACTCAATCCACTGAGCCACACCAGCCAGGGCTCATTGGTTGATTCTTGTCTGTGTCCTGACCAAGAGTCCTCCATAATCTTGGTAAATAGGGATGACGTTCTAACTAACTGAGCTACCTGGCCAGGGCCTAGTTATATCTTCTCTCATTTCTTTCAACAGTGTTTTATAGATTTCAGGATACAAGTTATGCACTCTTTTTAAAAATCAGTAGACTTTATTTTTTAGAGTAGTTTTAGGTTTACAGAAAAATTGTGCAGAAAGTACAGAGTTCCCATATACTCCCTCCACCTCTCATTCAATTGTCCCTATTTTTTTAAACCCACTATTTTATTTTGCTATTCAGTAGAGCATTTTGAAGATTTTATAGAAAGGGAGAGAAACATTGATGTATGAGAGATACATTAATCAGCTGCTCTTGCATGCCCCCATCTGGGGACCTGGCCTGCCTGGGCATGTGCCCTGACTGGGAATTGATCCAACAACCTTTTGGTTCACAGACTGGCACTCAATCCACTGAGCCACCACACCAGCCAGGGCAATTGTGCCTATTATTAACATCTTGCATTAGTGTGGTATATTTGTTAGGAATTAATCCATTATTGATAAATTATTATTAATTAAAGTTCATAGTTTACATTAGGGTTCACTCTAATGTATTTTACATTTCTATGGGCTTTGACAAATGAATGTCATGCATCTATTATTACAGTATCCTACAGAATATTTTCACTGACCTAAAAATTCCCTCTACCTTATTTATTTATCCATCTCTCTACTGAATTCCTAGCAACCAGTAATCTTTATGTTGGCTTTATAGTTTTGCCCTTTAAAAAAATTATTCTGAAGTATTTTATTCTTTTCGATGCTATTAATAAACAGAATTATTTCCTTAATGTTATTTTCAGATTGTTCATCAAAGGTATATGAAATACTATTGATTTTTATATATTACTCGTTTGCTGAACTTATTTATTAGTTCTAATAGTTTTTAAGTGGATTCTTAGGATTTTCTATATATAAGATTAAGTCATTTGCAAATAGAGATTACTTTACTTGGTTCCTTTCCCATCTTGTTGCTTTTTATTTATTTTTCTTGCCTCATTGCCTTGGTTAGAACTTCCAGTACAATGTGTAGCAAGAATGGACATTCTCATATTGTTCCTGATCTTAACTGGGGAAACATTCTATCTTTTATCATTAAATATGATGTTCTTTACCAGGCTAAGCAAGTTGAGGAAGCCTTTTAAGTATGTAGATGCTTAGATCCTACCATTGAAGGCTCTGAGTTAGTGGACCTGGGGTAAGGACCAAGTATCTTTAGTTGTAAGAAGGTATATAAGAAAATAAAAGGTATATAAGTCATTCTGATCCATAGCCAGGATTCATCTAACACCTGTCCTGTCTTGATTGAGGTACTTTATGCTTCATTCTTTTCAACCTATATTATCTCTCTCTTTCTTCTTCAGCTGAGAACATTGAACTTCATACCATCAGTTCCCTAAATGCTGTATTCCTAATTCTAATTCTTTTGAGTGCTAAAATGTGGGAAATGGGCTGTATTACATATGGGTTTGATTAAGAAATTATATTATGATATTTTTCTCCTGTAAGGAATATAAGTTATTTGATGACCCTAACTTATGGTTAATTTCCTTCCTCGTAATAACAAAGTAGTACTTAGAACATAACTGTCAATGACTCACCTAAATCATTTTTAGTCTCTTTTCTCAACCTTATTTGTTTTTGTTTTTTTAATCAATCATATATAGTCTTGCTGCTAATGTTGTCCCTGTGTTATCAAAACATGTTTCTGAAAAACAGTTTATTTGGCCTGTATTGTGAATAATAATTATTTTGCTTCTTTTAGGACACCATGCAAAATTGAACCCAGTATAAACCATATTCTAAGCACAAGAAAGCCTGGAAAGGAAGAAGGTGATCTCCTGCAAAGAGTTCAAAGCCATCAGCAAGTATCTGAGGAGAAGAAAGAGAAGATGATGTACTGCAAGGAGAAGATTTATGCAGGAGTGGGAGAGTTCTCCTTCGAAGAGATCCGGGCTGAAGTTTTCCGGAAGAAATTAAAAGAGAAAAGGGAAGGTATGAGTATTGATCTAGTTCAAATTTGTCAAAATAACTTAGTTGTAGGAAGGTTGAGTTAATATTAAGTCTGAGGAAATTTCCCCATTGTATATTTATGTGATCCTTCTATGGTTTCTACTATTTCTCTCTATTTAAGCTGAATTCCCATTGCTGCTTTCCATGGAGACCCGTGGGTAGAAAAACTAAGCAACTCAGTCTGTTCAAAAAGGAGAAGAAGCTCTGAACTACAGGAAGAATTCATCTTCACTGATGCAATAGGCAGATGGCTGTGACCCCTGACATGCACACATGCACATGCCATGCCTCCCCATTAAGTACTTCCCTCAGGTTGCCTGAAATATTTCACTCGACTTTTGATAGTCTACCCGGAATTTCTCCCAGGGCTTATTTAGGTTAACATACCCAGTCACACTTCAGTCACTTAGATGATACTTATTTGTATCATTTTGTTAAAGACATTATCTTCTTTCTAATTTAAGGGAAGTTTCACTGTAAATTGAGAAATTTAGAATTTTGGGAAAATGGGAAGCCGTTCTGTTCTGGAGCCTGGGGTACTAGGGGCGAGGTGGTATAGAATGGGCTGAAAACTACTGAAGTATAGTATTTGGAGCTTAAGGCATTAGAAGATGAGGGACAGGACAATACAGGAAAGGAGGTGTGGGGCAGGGTCCAAAAATAAGTTTAATCCATTTAGATGTTTTGACTATAATCTATACTGAGAAAGAAGAAAGAAATATTTCTACACATATATCAAGAATAACTTACTAACATAACTCAGCTCACTTAACAGAATATGGTAAACAGAGTCTGTCCAGAAGGTATCCAGCTATGTAATATGAAAATAGAGACATTTATTTATTTATTTTAAAGATTTTATTTATTTACTTTTAGAGAGGGAATGGAGGGAGAAAGAGAGAGAGAGAGAGAGAGAAACATCAATGTGCGGTTGCTGGGGGTCATGGCCTGCAACCCAGGCATGTGCCCTGACTGGGAATCGAACCTGCGACACTTGAGACATTTATTAAAGAAGATACAAGAAACATTGTATATAGGACAATGACACCTCTGTCCCCTTCAAAGTAGACACCTTGGGACCTCACACAGTTCTCCCAGTCACCATCAGCTACCCTGTCGAATTTTTCTGAATTTCATCAACGGTCTGAAATCTCTTCCGTTCAAAGGTGATTTTAGTTTTAGGAAAAGCCAGAAGCCTCAGGGCACCAAATCTGGGCTGTAGGGGGGCTGAGTCACCTTGGGTGATTTGGTGTTTCGCTAAAAAACTCTGAACGAGACATGATACATGAGTGGGCACTTTGTCATGATGAAGTTGCCCTTCACCCATTGCCCATAGCTGTGGCCTTCTGAATCATCTGAATAAAAAAGTTCAAGTTTAACACAAAATTTGATGTAGGTTTGTTGCTCTACTCACTCAGTCATTTTGAATGCAACAGCCCCGCAGCACACATGCTCACTCAACGACATCTACCACACCAAGTGATGAATACAGTGAAGTCCTCATTGTTCATGCATGAACATTCCAGTCCACTCTCCTTGGCTGCCAGGTTACATCGATGTTGCACAAACCATTCTCGTTATATTAACAATGGCTGGACTTTTTCCTGACGGACTTCATATGTAAGGCAAGCTAGGAAACTTAACCATTACTTATAATTTATTTAAGGAAGAATCATTTCTGAGCTCCAAGTGACAGGTTAGAAGCAAGCTTCTATAAAGCAGACTTATTAGTAAGTTTGGCATTGCCTTCATTCGTTGTATCAATTAGTGCCTTCCAAGACTGACAAAGGTGCTCTAGGCTCAAATAATGTATTGAAAAATGGAACCTATGTATCTAGGTAGGAGAGGAGTAATGGTTAGGAAGCAAGGAAATAGTTGAGCAAGGCTTTTAAAAGATAGGAACTACCCAGGGTCCTGGTTGGATAGCTGAGTAGGTTCAAGTGTCATCTCCATGTGCCAAGGTTGCAGGTTGAACCCCTAGTCAAGGCCCATATAAGGATCAACCAATGAACACATAAATAAGTGGAACAACATGTCGATGTCTTTCTCGGTCTGTCTCTCTCTCTCCTTCCCTCTCCCCCCATCCCTTTGTCTTTCTTTCTCTAAATTCAATAAATTAAAAAAAATTAAAAATGGAAACCACCATAACAAAGAAGTAGGCTGGGAGGGTAGGCAAATAGGAGCTGGGAAAGGAACTAGGTGCTTAGATAAAAAACTAGTGTTTCCGAGCCCTGACTGGCGTAGCTCAGTGGATTGAGCGTGGGCTGCAAACCAAAGTGTTGCAGGTTCAATTCCCAGTCAGGGCACATGCCTGGGTTACAGGGCACATGCCTGGGTTGCAGGCCACAGCCCCCAGCAACTGCACATTGATGTTTTTCTCTCTCTCTCTTTCTCCCCTCCTTCCCTCTCTAAAAAAATAAATAAATAAAATCTTGAAAAAAAACAAACTAGTGTTTCCTTCAACCTGAGTGTTTATCGATAGATGAATGGATAAAGAAAATGGAATATAGAAATGGATAAAGAAAAGGAACAAAAAAGAATGAAATCTTGCCATTTGTAATAACATGGATGGACTTTGAGGGCATTATGCTAAGTGAAATAAGACAGAAAGACAAATTCTGTATGATCTCACATGTGGAATCTTAAAACAAGCAAACTTGTATACAGGGAACAGTTCAGTTGTCAGAAGTGGGAGATGGAAGAAGGTGGGCAAAATGAGTTGAAAGGAGTCATCAAATACGAACTTCTATTTCTACAGTAAGTCACGGGGATGTAATGAACAGCATGGCAACTATAGTTAATGCTGTGTTGCATAGTTGAAAGTTGCTAAGAGAGTAAATCTTGAAAGCTTTATCACAAGAAATTTTTTGCAACTGTATGTGGTGACAGATGGTACCTAGATTTATTGTGGTGATCATTTTGCAATATATACAAATATAGAATAATTATGTTGTATACCTGAAACTAACATTGTGTGGCAATTATACTTCAAAATTTTAAATAAATAAAACAGCATTAAAAAAAAAGAAAACTGTTTTCTTAAGGGAAAGATCTAGCTTACATCAGGCATATAGTTGTAAGATGATAGTACATTTTATTCTCAGCAAGCCAGAAAAGGACCTGTGTTAGGGTTAGATGGGATTTGAATAGGTAAAAAGACCTCTGGATTTTTAATTCTACTTCCTAAGCCAGTCTCTGAATCTAGTTTATGAACATGTAATTTCCCTGCTGTGTATAGTTTGCATTCTTATAAATCCTCATGCCTATAATAAAGTGGTTTCTGGTCAGTGTTAGAAACTGGCCTCAAAGACTACCACTGATTGCTCACCGTCAGGTAGGAATACTGGAAGTGAGGGGGCCATGGGCAGGGCCTGGAGAGAAACAAGGTTGTTTTTCTTTCTTTCCATTGCTACTTCCAAATCATCATTTTCTCCTCCTTCAAAACTTCTCATTTCTTTCACATTTGTGTCCTTTGTTTGTTTGTTTGTTTGTTTTTTTAAACCTACTTCCTGAGGCTCCTTAGTCTTCTCACCTCAGACTTTTTGATCACTCCCCATTATTCATTAATTGACTAAGCACCTAGCTCTGTATCTTCCCTCCACCCCTCCCCCTCCCAGTGCTATGGCTTCTCAGTTTTATGGCCAACATACCTCCTGTGATCTCTTCCTCAGCCCTGCTCACTGCCTCCTCCCTGGTCTTACTGTTGACCTTATCACTCAGGAACTCTTTTGAAATTTCTTTTGACTACTACCTTCTCCTCTAGCTTACTTGCTTTAGGACTCTGTTTTTGGAATTCTTTTTTTTTTTTTAAGATTTTATTTATTTATTTTTAGAGAGGAAAGGGAGGGAGAGAGAGAGAAACATCAATGTGCGGTTGCTGGGAGTTATGGCCTGCAACCCAGGCATGTACCCTGGCTGGGAACTGAACCTGCGACACTTTGGTTCGCAGCCCACGCTCAATCCACTGAGCTACGCCAGCCAGGGCTTGGAATTCTTTAGCCTTATTGAGATTGCTAATCCATCCCTACCAATTTTATTTTGTACTATTTATTATCATCCTTATGTCCTGATTTCCTTTCTTCCCAGCTCAGAGTCAGTGATTCATCATTATGATCACTCCCTTGTAAATACCCTTTTACCTGTTTAACTTTCTATCTCTATATTGTATTTGCCTGGCAAAACCTCAACCCTGGTTAAATTAACCTGTCTGCTCACAGTTTGTCTCTGCATCCAAGTAGTTTAAAAATAGCTGGAGAAAAATGCAACTGTGTGTACAAGTCTCACTTTAAATTCATGACCACAGGTCTCAAATTGGTATTCACCAGTGCTTAGCAGTCTTACTACAGTTTCCTGGTAGGTGAATTTCTGCTAAACAACTAATTTAATATTTTTCATATTTTTAAATCTTCTATATTGCTGATCTTCCTTAGCTATGATCTTGCATCATACTTCACTGGGAAAGTGAAAGGAATATAATGGTAACTCCATTTTCTTCTACCACATCTACCATATCCCATAATTCATATCTATGCACCTTAACATTCTTTCTGTTAAAACTAATATTTTTCTCTTCCTATCAGAGGAGTAGCTCTTTTTTCCTCCCAGCACTTTTTTCTAAATCATTCTCACCATTAAAACAAAGATACTTTTAATGTTTCTAGTTCTTTTTATTTTTTAAATTTCCTCAATTATCCTTATTCTTCTCCAGCTATTACTACCCAATTTTCTCCCTTCACGGCAAAATTTCTTGGGAATTGTAATCATCTTCACTGCCTATTATTTCCTCAAGCACCCCTCTGTTCCGGTGAAGTAGTCTGATCATGGCCACCAGAAAACTCCTTTCAGCCAAACCCGCGGGCTTTTTCTGTCCTGATTTTGGCCTCATTAGGCAGTTGATTAAAACTTCTTTATGAAATGCTTCTCTTGGTTTCTTTGTTGATATGTATTACTTCTCAGTTTCCTTTATTGCTGTTCTTATTTAGGACCTCTTCCTGAGGCCCAGGATAAAGTTCTGGAATATTCCAATTTTCTTTCTACAGCTATCTCTAGGTAATGAACTAAATACTGTTTATAAGCTATAGACTCCCAAATTTATCTGCCCAGCCCTGTCATTTCACCTGAACTCCAGACTTATATCTATTGTTGATACTAATAAAAATTTTAAACTCAACATAGCCAAAACTGAATTACTGATTTCTGTCACAAACCACACCCCAGCACACACACGTACCAGCAGCTCCCCATTTCAATGAAAGATATCACTGTGCACCCTGGCTATTTAAGCAAAAAAATCCAGAAGCCATTTTTGATCACTATTTTCTTACTATTTCCCACAACTAGTGAATAAGCCCATTAACTTTTCCATCCCAAAATTCTCCAAATCTTTCATTTATCCCATTCCCATTATTACCTTAATCCAAAGCACAATCTTTTATCTAGACTATTGTATCTGGACTTTCAACACTCTTTCTTACCACAGTCTGTTTTGCTCACAGTAAATGATCTTTTTTAAAAATCAGATCATGTTACTTCTTTACTCAAAATTCCCCAGTGTTTTTCATTGTCTAGAATGTAATATAAACTCTTTACCCCCACGTGACTTGGCCTCTGCCTACTTCTCCAACCTCATCTTTTACTTTCCTCCCTCTTACTGTGCTTCATCACTCCATGCCGGCCTTCACTGGAACACAGTGTGATCCCTGAACACCGCAATCTTGTTCCTGAGTCAGGGCCTTTGTGCCAGCTCATCCCTTCACCAATTATCTTTCCCTGGATCCGTATGGGACTGGCCTCTAGTCATTCAGATTATAGCTATATAAAGTTTCTTTCTTAAATGATCTTCTCTTATCACTGGTCTTAAATAGCCCCTGACCCCGTCTCCCAACCCAGTCATACATTCTCATATCACCTGTTTTACTTTATTTTTAACATTGCTTTTTCTTGTTACTGTATATGTGTGTATGTTTGCCTCCCCCAAATTGAATGTTAACATCACATGACCAAGGACTTTGTATTATGCACCACCGAAACCTAAATGCTCAGAGTTGTGCTTGGCATGTGGTATATACTCTATTTTTTATTGACTGAAGAAATAAGAGACCTCAGTTTGAGGATTCTGGACCACTTATATCATTCTTAGCTGTAATATGAACATATATGCTGAGGACAGGAGCCCCAGAGATGGTTTTTGACAGAAGGAACTGCTATAAGAAGTAAATGCCTCAGCCAACTTTATTGTTTCTAGCTGAGCTACTGACC
The DNA here is from genome assembly GCF_004126475.2 of Phyllostomus discolor. Lineage (NCBI taxonomy): Eukaryota > Metazoa > Chordata > Mammalia > Chiroptera > Phyllostomidae > Phyllostomus > Phyllostomus discolor. Next base: position 154,015,442 of record NC_040903.2, read on the forward strand.
AGTGCAGAGAAGAGAGCAGAAATGCAGAAGCAAATTGAAGAGATGGAGAAGAAACTAAAACAAATTCAAACTACTCAGCAAGGAAGAACGGTTGATCAGGTTATTCCTCTTTTTTAATACATAAGATTCTAAAGCGTATTGAAACAAATTTAAGAAATGTAAAAGAATAGAAAAAGTCCTTTCCTCCACCATTTTGAGTTTTCTTTAGTTTCTTATCTATTAATTAATAGCAGCAAAATTGAGCAAGAAAGTAATTTAACAGGTGATTTCAAATGGAATTTATGGTATGTGATATAATTTATTGACTTCTTAGTTATATTCTAAACCATTGTTTTGTTACCTGTAACATTAGCTCTTTACTCTAGTCATTTTCCATTAAAATGGGGTTAACTAAGGAAATTCCATATATGGTTGGCACTGCTCAGTTGATTACAACAGTTCCAGTTTATACTAGGAACATAAATTATTGGAAGGAACTTTTGGGGAACAGACATTTTATCTTGTTAGTAGGTATCCAGGGGGATAGTATGAAAAAGCTAATTTGGAACTAAAGATTGAATATAGGTAACATTTTCTAGACATGGGGATAAATTGATTTTGTTTATTTAATGCACATAGCAAGAAGAAAAGATGCCTACAAAGGAGAGAGCTGATCTGCGGATTGCTTCTGCGCCTCAGGAAATACCAGGAATGACTCTGTCCAATTCTGTTTGTCCAGTAAATTTTTGTGCCAGGTAGGACCACATTAATGGAAAGAATGATGCTTCTGGGAGGGCATTTAGAACCAACCTTTGACTCTCTAGTGGCTTGAAGCCTCCTTGACTTCTGTAGTATTAAGACATGATTTTTGCAGGTCTCTGTCACAACGTAAACTCTGATGTTGATGAGGCAGGCTAGGGTACTGACTTTTTTCCATTAAAAAAATACAAGCAATCAAATAGCCATAATTCTTTAAAAGACAAAACCAGCCCTGGATGGGGTGGCTCAGTGGGTTGGGTGTCTTCCCATAAGCCAAGGGGTCAAGGGTTCAATTCCTAATTAGGGCACTTGCCTGGGTTGTGAGCCAGGTCCCTGGTAGGGGGTGTTCGAGAGGCAGCCACACGTTGATGTTTCTCTCCTTTCTCCCTTCCCCTCTCTAAAAGTAAATCAATAAAATAAATAAATAAATAAATAAATAAATAAATAAAATTTAAAAAGGCAAAACCATTTATGTCTACCACCAAGAGATGAGTGCTATTAACATGGTATATCTCTCTTTATGTGTTCTATTCTTGCTTTGTTATATAAAAATGAGAGTTTACCATTTTGTAATCTACTTTAATCTACTTATACTGTTAATGTAACTTAACATCTACTATCTAACGTATTTCTACAACAATTTTAATGACTAAAGTTTCCATCTTATTAAAGTATTTGGATTTACAATACTAGAATATTTTCTTTATCTCAAAGTGAAGATTATATTTAATAAAAAGCCTCTTAGACTTTTAAGAATTAAACAATTCTGTGGATACTAAGCATATATTTTAAAACAAGTTTCTTTACAGGGAAACTTCACTTGCAGAAAACGTTTGGCAAGAACAACCTCACGCTAAAGGTGAGTTGTATTTTACAATATCATGAAGAACTTGCTGATAACCCATGCATTATGTGACATGTGGTAAATATATTTCTTAATTACTGTAAAGGGGGTTGAAAGAAGGCAGAGAGAGGACTAAGGTTCTTACTGTATCTTTAAATCATGGAATTCAGTTATAAGCATGTGATTCAAGATAAGATAGACATTTGAAAGACTTTTTGTAAGATTCCTCAGGGTTTTGAAATAATTGGTTTAAATGTAAATTTAAATTTATGCTGACTACCAAATAATCTTCCACTTTAGTTAGTGTACACTAAGCTAAGCATATCTATAGTATCCAGCAGCTAAGACTGGAAAGTGGTTTTTGGAACAAAGAAAAGAAACTTAAAACTAATATTATTTTATATTCAAATTTGTTCTCTTTCGTTTAGTAACATGTTAAGTGATAACATGAATATCCACTATAAGTAGTTTTTAAAAAAAAACATTGAATTGAATCTGATTAAACCTCTAATTCCAACCATCAAATTATAGGAAACAAAATCATAGAAGAACAGGTTAAACAACACAGATGGGTGTGGTTGGCAAAAAAAATCAGCATTATGGGGCAAACAACTCAGTTTCTTCAACAAAAAATTATTTTAAAAAGAATTCAATGGAATAAAAGCTATATCAGAGACATTTTTATCAGCACAGTACATGAATTTTACTCTCCATCCCCAGTTCAAACTTTCTAAAAAATTATGGTAAAATGGGAATTTGGCTGCCTGGATATTGGATATTCAGAAATTATTAATCCTATAGGTATGATTACATTTTGAGATTATGCTTTTTTAAAGAGCCTCTCTTATGGCAATATATACTGAAGTATTTATAGATGAAATTATAGTGTCTTGGATTTGCATCAAAATAATCTGGAGTTGGGCTCCGTTTCGAGAGTAATGGTGATGGGGAATAAAGACACGCAAGATCCTCCATGGTTAGATAATTATCATTAAATGGCCTTTACCTTTATACATTTGCAATTATTCATTATAAGAAACAAACAAATTGCCTTTCTGCTTTCAAACAATACAAAATATTAATTGACCTAGTTGTTTTGAAGAATAGAGCATTTACTCTTAAGAGTATAAATCTAATCTTTTTTTTCTATAGGTTCCAGTATACCTTTTTCCATTTTTGATGAGTTTCTTTCAGAAAAAAAGAATATCAGGTCTGAATTTTTTGTTTTGTTTTGAACTTGAAAGTTTTCTGTTTTTGTAAATGAGAGATTACTGTTATCTGTGTCAATAGAAGAAAATTTGCTAAATGGAATGTGTCTGTTTCCAGTCCTCCTGCAGATCCCTCACGGGTTTTAGTCCAACGAAGACCCCTTGCAGTCCTCAAAACTTCAGACAGCATCACCTCAAGTGAAGATGTATCTCCAGATGTTTGTGTAAGGAGGAACAGTATTCCTAAGTTAATATAATAGACTAGTGGGTTGTTTCATTCGATTCTCAAAATAGTTTAGGGTTCAAATGAACATTATTAACTTGAAATAAGCACATGAAAAGATGCTCGACACCATTAGTCATCAGACTAATGCAAATCAAAACTACAGTGAGGTACTACTTCACAGACATTAGGATGGCTGTAATCAAAAAGACAGAAAATAACAAGTGTTGGTGAGGATATTGAGAAATTAGTACCCTTATGCACTGCTGGTAGGAATATAAAATGGTGCAGCCACTTTGGAGAACAGTTTGGCAGTTCTTCAAAATGTTAAACACAGAGTAACCATACAGCCAGAAAATTCCTCCTAGATTTATATCCAAGAGAATTAAAAACATAAGTTCACACAAAAAAATTTGTACATGAATATTCATAGCATTATTCATAATAACCAAAGAGTGGGAACAACCCAATCTCTATCAACTGGTACATGGTTGAGTAAAATGTTATATATCCATACAGTGAAATATTACTCGGGCATAAAATTGAAAGAGATACTGATACATCTTACCACTTGGATGAACCTTGGAAACACTGCTAAGAGAACGAAGCTAACCACCAAAGACCACATAGTATATGGTTCCATTTTCAGGAAATGTCCAGAAAAGGCAAATCCATAAAAATGGAAACTAGATTAGGGATTTTCAGGAGGTTAGAGATTGTAAAAGTTAGAGACTGACTGCTAATGGGTATGGATTTTTTGCCGGGGGGTGGGGGGGTGGGGGGTGTGTGGCTACATTCTGGAGTTAGATAGTGGTGGTGATTGTACAACCTTGTGAGTGTGCTAAAAACCACTGAAACGTTCACTTTCAAAAGGCAAGTTTTTTGAAAGTTTGAATTATATAATTATATCTCAAAATTTTTTAAGGTTTTATTTCTGTTTAGAGATAGGGGAAGGGAGGGAGAAACACAGGGAGAGAAACACCAATATGTGAGAGATACACCAATAGGTTGCCTCCTGCAGGACCAGGGACCTGGCCCACAACCCAGGCCTGTGCCCTGACTGGGAATCCAACTGGTGACCCTTCGGTTTGCAGGCCAGCACTCAGTCCACTGAGCACCACCAGCCAGGGCTCTCAATTTTTTAAGTGGGGAAAAAAATCACTGTCTTAAAAGTCTTTAGCACTTTTTCTTTTTAAACTAACATAATAGAGAATCATTGTTCTTTTTACATAAGATGCTTTTTGTGGCAAAGGAAGAGTAATGTGGACCAGCCATTTGACTTTAGTAATGTTCTATTGAAAAATTTCTTTTAAGATTTTACTTATTTATTTTTAGAGAGAGGGGAAGGGAGGGAGAAAGAGGAAGAGAAACACTAATATGTGAGAGAAATATCGATCAGTTGCCTCTTGCAGGTGCTCAACCAGGGATGACCCGCAACCCAGGCATGTGCCATGACTGGGAATCGAACCAATGACCCTTTGGTTCAAAGTCCACTTAGTCAATCCATTGAGCCACACCAGCCAGGGCAATGTTCTATTTTAACCACTGTGGACAAATGACATAATAATGCTTAGGGTAAAAAGGCCTCACATAACAATTCAAGTCTTGAAGTTTTAAGGAAGGAGTTATCATTCTCTTTAAGCCAGCATCTGGAAATCTGTTGTGAGGTTGAAGAACATGGAATACAAGGTCTGTCCAGAAGATATCCAGCCATGTAATATGAAAATAGAGACATTTATTAAAGAAGATATAAGAAACACTGTACATAGGACAATGACACCTTGGGACTTCACACAGTTCTCCCAATTGCCATCAGCTGCCCTGCCCATTTTCCTGAATCTCATCAACAGTCTGAAATATCTTCCCTTTCAAAGGTGATTTTAGTTTTAGGAAAAGTCAGAAGTCTCAGGGCACCAAATCTGGTCTGTAGGGGGGCTGAGTCACCTGGGTGATTTGATGTTTCACCAAAAACTCTGGACAAGACATGATGCATGAGTGGGCATGTTATTTTGATAAAGCTGCTAATCACCCATTACCCATAGCTGTGGCCTTCTGAATCATCAGAATAGTTTCCTTGGAGGAATGTTCAAACTTAATGCAAAATTGATGCAGATTCATTGCACTCACTTAGTTGTTTTGAATGGAAACGGCCACATAACACACATGCTCACTCAACGGTGTGTATCTTCCCCACTGACTAGTACAGTGAAGTCATCATTGTTCATGCATGCACATTCCAGTCCATTCTCCTTGGCTGCCAGGTTACATCAATGTTGCACAAACCATTCTCATTATATTAACAATGGCTGGACTTTTTCCAGACAGACCTTGTGTTTTACATCCGGTAGACTGCAAATTTAATTGTCCGGCTACATGAGATTTTACGTGTGTGAATATCCGTGCAATCTCCATCTAGATCAAGATTAGAAAATTTTCAGTAACCAGAAGAACCTAGGGAGCCAACTATAGGTGTTCAGGCCACATTCTAGCTATACTGAATTATAATGTCCAGGGGTGATATCCAAGCATTTATTTTTTGAAAAATAATTTTTATTAAATTTATTGGGGTGACAATACAAGCATGTATTGTTGTTTTAAATACTTTACCAGATAATTCTGCTAGTCCACTGACTGTTTTGAGAAGATAATGTTGAAGGGTAATTAATTACATACTGTATTCTTGAGAATACCACCAGAAAACATAATGATCATCTAGATTTTGAGGTAGTAGTTCTATGTTCAGGTGTTCAAAAATGGGTTGAATTATTAAAAGAGTCCATCTTAGTTTAGTTTTTTGGTTTTAAAACATTTTACTTTAATTTTGTTAATAGGTACTTATCAGAATTTTTCCCCCTAAAAAAAATCATATTTCAAATGGCTAAAGTGCCATAAGTAGTATTTGCATAAAATGTATTCCTAGACAATAGATATCTATTTTACTTTAATTTTATAATTTTTAGCCACATTAATTATTTCTTCTAGATGTACCTCTTACCTCTACTTACTAATGTTGTCAGATTTAAAGTATATGTCAAATCAATAATCTAGAAAATTAATATCTAGTATGCATAAGGGTTAAATGAAATAGGCACTTTTGTATACAACAGGTAAATGTTTAAAGAGGTACAGTCACCCTGAGGGCAACCAGGCAATATGTATAAAGAACCTTAGTATTCACAACCTTTTTTTTTTTTTTTTTTAAGATTTTATTTATTTTTTAGAGAAGGGTAGGGAGAGAGAAAGAGAGGGAGAGAAACATCAATGTGTGGTTGCCTCTTGTGCCCCCCCCCCTACTGGTGACCTGGCTCAAAACCCAGGCATGTGTCCTGACTGGGAATTGAACCAGTGACCTTTTGATTTGCAGGCCAGCACTCAACCACTTAGCCACACCATCCAGGGCAGCATTCATAACCTTTTGACCTGGTAATTCTACTTGTAGGAATTATTCTTAAGAAATTAAGGGATAATTTCCTTAATTTATTAATTTCCTTAATTCCTTAGGATTCCTGAGATATTCCCAAAGATGTAAATGTACAAAGATATTTAAAATAAAAAATGGAATGACCTAAAAAAATAAAAAAGTTAGTTGACTTCTGATACATCCTTACTGTGACCATGTTGTTTTTAAAGAATTTTTAATAGCACAGAAAAATATGCTAAAAATAGGAGAAAGACTAATACATACAGTTGACCCTAGAACGACATGGGTTTGAACTGCGTGGGTCCACTTATACGTGGACTTCTTTGCAATGTACTGTGGCCCTTCCAATTCCCCAGGTTTCACATTCATGATTCGACCAACCGAACAGTAATTTTCATCTGTGGTTGGGAATCTGCAGATCGGGAGGACCAAGTGTGTGCATTGTTCTGTGCCGTTTTACATAAGGGATTTGAGCTTCCAGCAGGGGACTCCTGGATCAAATCCCACACAATACTAGAGGACAACTTGTAAGTTAAGTTTTGGAGGAGTCAAAAGTTATCTAAGGATTTTCAACTGTGCAGGGGGAGGAAGTTGGCTCCCTAAACCCTGAGTTGTTCAAAGGTCAACTGTAGTAGCGTATATTGCACTTGTTTTAAGATACCTTTTTTAACGCATAGAATATGCTTGTTCATGTATCATACCAGATATGTATATATGGCAACAGTAGTTGCCTCTAGGAGTGATAATTGAAGGGGAGATGAGGGGTCAAGTGCAAGAGGGAGAGTTTTTCACTATGTGTCCTTTTAAACTAGTTGATTTTTTTTAAACCATGCATATGTATTACTTTTACTTTTTTAATCTTCATTGATTGATTTTAGAGAGAGAGGGAAGAAGGGAGGGAGAGAGAAGAAAACATGGATTTGTTGTTCCACTTATTCATGCACTCATTGGCTGACTCTTACATGTGCTCTGACCAGGGTTGAACCTGCCACAATGGTGTATCAGGGTGATGCTCTAACCAACTGAGCTACCTGATCAGGGCTGTATGTATTATTACTTTTTAAGACAAAGGCATATTTTAAATTTTTTTATACATTATATTTTGTTTTACATATTTTCTACCATGATTGTGAATTACCTGTAAGAAATGAAATAAAGCTCTGGCTGGTTTGGCTGCGTGCTGTCCTGCGAACCAAAGGGCTGCCAATTTGATTCCCAGTCAGGGCATGTGCCTGGGTTGTGAGCCAGGTCCCCAATTTGGGGGCGTGTGAGAGGAAACCACACATTGATGTTTCTCTCCCTCTCTTTCTCCTACCCTTTCTCTAAAGATAAGTAAATAAGATCTTTCTTAAAAAAATGAAATAAAAATTAAATATTTGGTATAGAAGATGACTTAAAAGGTAGGAGGATAGCAGATTATCAGAATGTTTTCTAGGCCAAAACAAGATGAAAAATATTAGTCCTCTAGTTCTTAAATGAAATTGTTGTGAAAAAGACATTGTTCACTATTTTTCCTTTGTGTAGAGAATCCTCACAATGTAATTTTGATGAAACGTAGTTTTGCTGCTTTCATGATACAAAACCTTGTTCCTCAAATATTATGATAATGCTTTTAAAAAGTGTATCTCCTTAGAGATTCTGATATGCTTCTTCTGTACCCTGTTTTAAAAATCACTTAGTTAACATATGTCTCTAAGTAAAAAAGATAGGGCATCCATATTCTTATTGAAATATTGCAGCTAAATTTTACATGGTTTTAATTTCAGGATGAATTTACAGGAATTGAGCCCTTGAGTGAAGATGCTATTATCACAGGTTTCAGGAATGTAACTATTTGTCCTAACCCAGAAGACACTTGTGACTTTGCTCGAGCTGCTCGTTTTGTATCAACTCCTTTTCATGAGATAATAACCTTAAAGGATCCTTCTGATCCAGAGAGACTGTTGCAGGAAGAGGATCTCGATGGGAAGACCTCTGAGGACCAGCCAACTGTTTGTGGCACTGTCTACAATCCAACTCTCAGCACCAAGAAGCTGAGGTGACTGGTGATTATAGGTTGCACAAACCAGATTGTTTAAATGCTCTTCCTGCATGTGCTTATCAGTTGTAGCAATTAATTATCAAGCTCTTACTACCTGCCAGGTACTGTGCTAAGTGCTTTACATGACAGTAGGGCTGCCCCGGGTAAAATGTCAATGGAATTTAGTAATTGATTTGAATATGATGTTTAGAAAAGTACATTTTGATGGTTATGGGATTAAGAGGCCCAGGAGGATTATGATGTAGACCTGACTGGGAGAGAGAAAGCATTTATTTTTCCTTTAATATAAATTTAAAATGATGGTAAAATAACTTAATACTATTTTCAGTTAGGCAACTACAAAGTATTTTTGATAAAGAGTTGGAAATGAAGAAAAAGTAGGTATGAAGGAATCGCATAGAGAGCCAGAGACCAAGCGTTATGATATCTAGCCATATTTAAAAGCCAGCTAATTTAAACAAACTTATTCCAGCTTGAGGAATATTCTTAAGTTTGCTAATTTGTGCTTTTAAACTGCATTTTCAAACTCTTTCCAACCAACTTTTTATCACATTTGTTAGCGTGCGCTCACTTTGAGTGATGTTGGTGCCCCCTTTCTTTTTTGACCCTTTCTTACTGCAGAGTGCGAGGTTCAGAGAAGGGATAAACAGGAAGAAGGTTAGTGTCTTAGTTTCTTAATAGTTTAGTATAGATGAAGAATTGGCATTTACTATAGATTAGGTAAATAAGTCATAAGTTGAGAAATTTAATGCTAGGTATTGCTTGTCAGTCAGGGTAAATAAAGGTACCTGGATTCTGATTATGAGTCTATTTCTGTTATAGGAAAATAATGGCCTTTGAAAATGAGACTGTTAAATATTAAATAAAATCACAACAGGTAAATTGATGGGACTGACTTATTTGTTATTCTCCTAGCCCAATTATTGAAGACAGCGGTGAGGCCACACACTCCTCTGGGTTGTCTGGATCTTCTGCCTCGGGTATAAGCACCTCCTCCATCAAATGTCTTCAAATTCCCGAGAAACTGGAGCTTACTAATGAGGCCACAGGTGAGTGCCTACGTACCACTGACTGGTAAGCAGACATCTGCATCCATGTCTGGTGAACACTCATTTATCTCAGCAAACCAAGCTATGTTTTCCTTTTCTAGAAAAGTTCCCATAAACTGTGAAATTTCTAAAATGTATTAGTACTAAATGGGCATAATATCATAGAGGCCTGAGGTGGATAAGTGTTGTTAGGTTATCGGTATTAATCATGTAATCTTGTTTTTATCCCCTCTGTTATAGTACTCCTTTTAGGTTTTCTGGGTGATGTTTTGTCTGTTTGTTTTTTTACAACTGCCCCTCCCCCTCCAGAAAACCCCATTCAGTCACCCTGGTGTTCACAGTATCGTAGACAACTACTAAGATCCCAACCAGAGCTGAGTGCTTCTGCAGAGTTTTTTGTAGAAGATAGATCAATGCCTGAACTGGAAATAGAGAAGGAAATTGAGTTAGGTAAGTACCACTAAATGCATGTCTTTTTGTGTGTGACAGTGTACAAAGTGATTATTTGTACTTAAGGTTAACGCTTTTGGTCAATAAATATTTCTAGATTGTAAGAAATAGAATCATAGAAGTTGACACATTGATAAGTTCTTGTCCCAGTAACAATAGGAATTATGTGTTCTTTCAGTGTTTAACAAGTGATTTTGAAAAATATTCTAGCTGCTACTAACTAGCAAATATGTAGTGCTGTTAGCCCTTGAACCAGGGAGTAGAAGCGAGGGGCCTATACATATTCCAGTGGTTTTTAAATGGAGTCAAATCTTCCCAACAGGTAATGAGGATTATTGCGTTAAACAAGAATACCTAATATGTGAAGATTACAAATTGTTCTGGGTGACACCAAGAAACTCTGCAGAATTAACCTTAATAAAGGTGGGACTGATTTCTTGTCATTACAGTTACCTTGTCAGTAATGTGTGTTGAAGCAATAACTCTGGCTCCATAGTACCATCAGGTCCTTTGAACAGGCTATAAGCTTCTTATAGAAAGTCACTGATGCTTCAAGAAATCACTCATCATTATGTGCCAGGATCAGATAACAGAAATAAGAAGCAATTGTATAGGTTTCTTAATGCGTCCATACATACTAACTATTCCTATAATTTTATCTTTTTGAGGGAATCTGAAATTTTCTGGCTTACTCCAGTATGGACCGATTACATTCTAGCCTTCAGTTGCGTGCACGCGCGCACGCACACACACACACACACACACACACACAGAGTATTATTTTGAAAATTTCATTTACTGCCATCCTAGAGATTCACGTTACCTCTCTTATATTGGATGTCTAGTTATATTGGATTCCATTTTTTTCTTCTTTCTTGGTTTAAGCCTTTGTGTTTTAGTAGCTTCCTGAGAAGGGGTGCAGGAGATGTAAGTTTTTTGAAATCTTTCATCCAGAAAATTCCTTATTCCACACTTTACTTGATTAGTAGTTTGATCGGATGTTAGAATTCAAGGTTTAAAATGCTTTTTACTTAGACTTTTGAAGATGAGTGCTATTATCTTTTGACTTCTGATCTTGCTCTTAAAGTCTTGCCATTCTTTGTGAGAGATTATTTTTCCCCTCTCTGGGTTCTTGTAGGACCTTTTGTCCCTAGTCTTCCAGAGTTTCACAATTACATGCTTTGGTACAGTCTTTTGTTACCCATATGCTAGGCACCTGATGGCCATTTCAATCTGAACTCCTCAGTTCTGAGAAATTTTCTTCAAAGAATGAAATTTTTCTTCCCCTCAGTCTTCGTTCTCTCATTTAAGAACTCCGTTTATTAGGATATGAGATCTCCTGGACAGATCTTTAAAAATCTTATCTTCTTTCTCCTATTTTCTATCTCTGTCTTTTTTACTTTCTGGAATGTTTTGTCAACTTTATTTTCAGTCTTTTTACCGTGTTTTTTGTTTCTTCATGTATTTAGTTTGCAAGAGCTCTTTTATTCTCAGAATTTTCTTTGTAGCATTCTCTTCATTTCAAAGGTGGCATATTCCTTATCTCTCTGGGTGTATTAATGATGCTTTAATTTTTTCCTCCTTTGTTGCCTATTTCCTTTTGTCTGTTTTGATCTCTGGCTTCCAAGTCTCAGGTGCTCTATTCCTATTTCAGTGTGGGCTCTGAAAGCCAATGGAAAGCTCTGTGTATGGAAGGGACCTTGACAGCTGTGGGGCTCTCTGTAGCATGATCTTGCTTGGCCATTTTCTATTCTACCTATTAGATCTTTAGATCTTTTCTGTTGAACTGATCAGATCCCTCAGAGAAAACTTCTCTAATTTCCTCCCTGGAGCACATAATCCTGGCTGCTATTTCTGGAAAGCTGAGTGGGGAAATTAGTCTGGAGAGCAGAGGAGAAGGAAGTCATCTTAATGTTTGATATGTAAACTTATTTCTCTTGTCCATGTGGTATTCCCAGCCTCAAGAGTGCCTGGTATCCTCTAACCCAGAGCCTTTCTGTTTTGCCCTCTAGGAACAAACTTCTGGTGTTCTGGGGGAGAAGCAGTTGCTAGGCCAGGTTATAAGAGGAGGAGGGAGAATCGGGGATCTAACTTCCTCTTTAGCAGTTCAGCCCCTCCTGGTGTAGCTCTGCCTTCACCCTCCTATAGCTAATTGGCTAATTGGCCGCCAGTTTTATACTATAGGGAGGCGGTCTTTTATCATAAGTGTGGTTGCTCTCAGCTTGCTCCGTTGCTAGAATCGGCCTTCCTTGGGTCTGCCAAGTGGATTGTTATCTCTTATCGTTCTCTTTTCAGCTTCCAGAATTTGCTGATGCTGTGTCGTTCATTAGACATTTATACTTTAAAAAATATCCCTTTACTATTATTTCTGTTGGAGTATTGGAGAGGCTGGAGGGAATGTTTTTAATCTGCCAACCATAACCATAGATTCTAACTGCTCTTATTTTAAAACATAATTTCTTACAGGTGTCTCCTCAAACTGTCCCATGGGACTTTTATATCAACCTGAAGTTGAAAGAACGTTTGAATGAAGAGTGTGATCATCTGTGCAGCTACTATCAGTACCAGGATGGCTGTATTGTTTGGCACCAGTACACAGACTGCTTCACCCTTCAGGTCTGCAATCATCTAAAAATATAATTTCAAATCCTCGGGTAGAGAGATTTGTGCTTCATTTAGCAAAAGGACTTAGAACAAAATTCTTGCTAATCTTCTAGAAATAGACCAATTCATTATAAATGAAAAGCATCGATCATTTTCTTTTCCCAAGTTATTTTTACCAAGAATCTCTTTTAACTTTTTATGATGTCGGTGTTCAGACATATACAGAAGTTGGTAACAGCACAGTGACCCAGTCATCTGGGATCATCATCAGCTCATGGTCCCTCTGGTTTTAAAACTCCTGGTCAGATAATTCCCACTTCCCTGCCACGTCTGGTTTTGATGCTTGGTCTGTCTCACTAAATTTTGTTTTTTGCCTTTCAGTATTCCTTGTAATTTTTTTCTTGGTAGCCGGACACAATGTACTTGGTAAAAGGAACTGCTATAAGTAGACCCTTTATAATGTAGTGATAAGGTGTGAGGGGAGAGGAAGCATTATATAGTCCTGCGATTTATGTTCTTTTTTAGTGAGCCTGTGCCTCTGGACTGTGAACTTCATAAGGGTTTCTTAGCCCCCTCCTCCAGCCCCCCTCATGTGGAACAGGATAGCTAGAACCAGCTGGAGCTGTTGGGGGTTTCTTTTCCCCAGGTCAGGTAGAACCTGTTTAACCAGTTTTCCCTGAGGACAGATCCTGTTAAGAACAGCGTACTGGCCCTGGCTGGTGTGCTCAGTGGATTTGAGTGCTGGCCTGTGAACTAAAGGGTTGCTGGTTCGATTCCCAGTCAGGGCACATGCCTGGGTTGTGGGCCAGGTCCCCAGTAGGGGGTGTGTGAGAGAGACAAACACACATTGATATTCCCCCCCTCTCTTTCTCCTTCCCTTCCCTCCCTCTTAAAGAAAAAATAATAAAATGAAATCTTCCCATAAAAGAAAGAAAAGAATGCCGTAGACTATTTCAAAATGGTTTCTTTTCTCCTCCTCCTGCCAGAAGCAGGAGAGGAAATTTTTCCCAATATTTACTGTGAGAACCTGGTATATAGCTCTTACAGGTAAAAAAAAGCTCACAAAAGTGTGGATCTACGCTTCCAGATCCCAGAAGAGTTACTAAGTTTTTTACTTGATGAGACAGAATGGCAACTTCCAAACTCCTTTTGTAAGGAATGGGAACCAGAGGTTAAAAGGACTATTTTTGCCACTCTTATTTTATCTATACTACCCCCCACTGGGTTATTTTTAGACCCCAAAGACAATACAACATTTTATTTGGAATGTTCTTAAGAAGGTTTTTGCTGAATATTTTGATTGTAATATGAATTCTCTAAAATGGTTGGAATAGGGGTATTTGAAAGCTACCATTTATAGAGCACATTCTATGGGCCAGGTCCATCCGGGATGCTCACCATCCATTGTTTCCTGAAATCCTCACAAAGAATCTCACAGAAGAGCAGTGTTGTTCAAACTGAGGCGAAGGCCCAGCCTGCAAAGGAGCCTACATTCTGCTAGAGAACTACAAGGAAGAGTAGAAAGCAGCAGTAAGCAAGGTGTTGAGTGTAAGTGCAGTCACTCTAACTTAAGAAATAGTGAGTTTGTTTGTCCTTCTATCTGCAGGATCTTTTTCAACACAGTGAATTTATTACCCGTGAAATAACAGTGCTGATTGTTTATAACCTTTTGACAATAGTGGAGAAACTACACAAAGCAGAGATAGTCCATGGTGACTTGAGTCCAAGGAGTCTGATTTTTCGAAACAGGTTGGTCCTTTCATTCTTTTAATGTTTCTCTTAGCTTTCTCTTAAAACACGGATAGTTGTCATTTTCTTCTACCTTTTGACAAATGCCACATTGACCAACTAGTGTGTTAAGAGAATATTTGCTACCTAAAAGGCAATAACACTGGGAATAGTTTAAAAGAATTCAAAGAAAAAGACATTTTGGAAATATATTAATTCAGAAAAAAGGATTACCCACTCAGTATTGAGGTGATTCCTGTCAGGAAGAAATGTAAAATAAGAATGTTGGGGGAAGGTAGACAGTCTGACCCGTCTTCGAGTGGACCGGGGCAGATCTGGCGGGACAGAGGCACCGCTTAGTTTCACAGACCAAAGCTTCAGTCAGGCCAGATGAAGGTAGTTGTGGGAGGAATGGGTGAAACCAAAGTACAGGTGCAAGCTATGCCAAGGAAAGGGGCTTACTGTTCAAATTAAACCCAGCTTAGCCATCGGATTCAGGAGGTAAGCACAGAGCAGGAAATAAGAAAGCCCAAATATTTAAGAACTGAGAACATATAGAACACATTAAGGCATGTACACTTACACAGTGCAATACTACTCGGCCCCAAAAAGGAAATTTTACCTTTTACAACAGCGTGGATGGACCTAGAGATTATTATGCTAGATCAAAGAAGCCAATCAGAGAGAACAAATACCATATGCTCTCACTTACATGTGGAATCTAATGAACAAAATAAACTGATCAACAAAATAGAAGCAGAGGTATGGACACAGGAAATAGACTGACAGTGTCAGAGGGGAAGGGTGGAGGGGCTGGATGAAAGAAGGTGAAAGGATTAAGGAAGAAAAACAACAACTGTAGTATAACTCATAGACAAAGAGAACAGTGTGGTGATAGCCAGAGGGAAAGGGGATTGAGGGGCGGGGTGGGTAAGCTGGCCAAAGTGGGAAAAATGGGGGTGGGAAGAGACTTTGCTTGGGGTGACAGATGCACAATGCGGTGTGCAGGTGATGTTTTATTGACTTGTACACTTGAAACCTGGATGGATTTGTGAATCAATGTCACACCAATAAATTGAATAAAAAACAGTAAAATAAATTATTTTTTAAAAGAAGAACAAATTAAAGCATGGCCAAGGAAGGCATAGCCCACAGTTTTTGTTTCATGAAAAGGAATGGAGGACCATCACACCCTTGTAGCAGCTGCTGGTCTCATAGTGTTTGAGTACAGCTGTCCAGTGTAAAGCGTCTGTCTGCCCCAGCTTCCAGTGACCAGTTAGCTCTCTCTGAAGTCAATGATGTGTACAAGAAGCTTCCGTCATTCTTTATGTTTCCCTTGATTACTTAATCTGTAAGAGAAGACTGAATTATAGTTGGTGTGGAAATCAAAGGAACCCTCAATGTATTTCTGCAATTATAACCAAAAGAACTGGAGCATCCCACCTTCTTTCCTGAGAAAGCAGAATTCTTCCACCTTCCCCGGGCATAATGCAGCAGCACTTCTCATCTGGGGCAGCAGAGGTATTTTAGATGAGACGATTCTTTGTGCAGGTCTGTTCCAGGCATGTTGGGGATGTTTTATATCTCTGTTCCACCCAGTTAAATGGATTCCCCCAGCCATTGTGACCACCAGAAATCCTGCCACGTGTTTTCAAATGTGAGAACCTGGGTATAGTTTTTATTTTCACTGTGTTTCACACCACTGAAACTTTAGAGGGTAGTGCTAGAGTTCTGAAGATGGTGGAGATTTTAAGCAAAGGGGTGTTCTAACTAAGCCTTTTAAGGGTTGAGCATTTCCGTGCTGTGTCTTTAGATATCCCTTCTCTCAGTCACCAGTGACTCCAGAAAAGCACATAGTGTTAAGGGGGCATTGCCTTTTTGTCAGTGCCTAGCAAATTTGGTAGGAAATTTCAGATAGATTCAAAAAGAATTAAAAGAACTTTTCAAAGTCATTTAATGAAGTTTTTATATATTTTTTGTGAGGAAAATAAAATTTAAAAAATGGATGCCTTGCCCATGGCAATGGTGAGTGGCCAGTTCGAGAGCGAAGAGACCTACCTGCTTCTTTTCATTAACCTAAGAAACATTTCCCTGCCTCTTTCAAGTTTAAAAATATCTGAGAATTATAGTTTTGTGATGGCCAAAAGAGCGGTCACAACTTTTACCAAGGAAAAATGGGAGTAGACATAAATTTTGAAGTAAAATAGATCACTTGGTGCTTTGTATCATGGGGTTAGTCAGAGCCTGTGCTTAGGAATAGGACTTGCCAGCAGTGTTGGCCAGGGACTTGAGGAGAGTAACTGGGAGAAGCATGGAGACAAAGAAACACAAAACTAGCCCACTGCTTCTCTCACATAAGTAGTTCCTGCATTTCTGTGAGTGTAATAGCTTTATGGCATGGAATAAACCCGAGGAAAATAAAATCAATTAATAGTGAATTAGTGTTACATAGTTGTGTTTTTGTTTGTTTTTTTTTGTTTTTTGTTTTGTTTTTTCAGGAAGTAAGAGTTGAAATAAGAGCAAGGGAGAATTTTGTATTAGTTTAATAGGGACAGTATAGTTTACATTTCAATGTAGGTAGCACTTTACAAAAAAAGAGCTTTATGTTGTTTTCAGTTAAACTCTGGGAGGGAGGAATCTGAATGAAAATGGAAACTTGGAATGTCTAATTTATAATAGTAAACAAGAACGACTAGGACACCTAGTTTCTCTATCATAATTCTTACCAGTATGTATAATCATTGCTTTTATATGTACAGTGTAAGGCAGAGGCATGCACTCCACTTCCAATACTTCCTTTATATAATGTGGAAACTTATAAATGTTCTGTGGTGACCATGGACTGTATTTTAGATATACAGTAAGTACTTTGTGTCACTAAACTATAATCTTGACATTCCTTTCTTGGTCGGATGGACACTGCCACTGCTCTTACAGGTGCATTTCAAAAACTAACCACTGGAGGGAGCTGTTGTCATAGCTAAGACACCTACAGAACCTCTTTTTCTTCTTTTTTTTTTTTTTTTTAAGACCATCTATGCAGCTTCTTTCATGGCCTATTTTATTATCCCTCTCTCTTTAATTTTGGTTTAGAATCTACGATCTCTATGATTGTGAGAAGAACAATCAAGCTTTGAACATAGTGGACTTTTCCTACAGCGTTGACCTGAGAGCACAGCTGGATGTTTTCACCCTCAGTGGCTTTCGGACGGTGCAGACCCTGGAAGGACAAAAGATCCTGGCCAGCTGCTCTTCCCCCTTCCAGGTGAGTGTGAGCACGCCTGAGCACGTGCGGAGGGTTTCCTGGTCGCTTTCTTTTCCAGAGAAGCTATGGGAGCTACTGTTTACTGATATTTTCTCTCCTGGAATAGATGACCTAGTTTTCAAATATCATCAACTCAAGCAAAATGTGCCATTTTTTGTCTCAACACTAAAGAATAGACACACACATGCAGACCCTTGACTAACTCAGTAGCCGGGGTGTCGGGGCCAATTCTGCCACTTATCCAGGCAGTCTTGTATAAGTCATTTTCTGTGATCTTCTCTGTAAAATAAGGATAACAGTCTGCTCTGTATTCATCAGAATCGTTGACTATTAAGTCAAATAATGTAATATGAAAATAACATCAGGACAAATATAGAGTGTTTTTTATGTTATTTGCACAAATGCTTTCTGACTCAGCTCTGGACATACGGCATTTGCTGACTGAATGTGTAGCATGAGCCTGAATTAATCATGTGGACCACGTTTAGATCACAGCTGGAGTCCACTCAAATGCAGTAGGTCCACAAATATGAATTCGACGGTCCAGATATTTTTGTTACCTTTTGTTCTTAAGGGTGATTCCTAGAGTTGGCTCAACTGATCACTTCTTAAGGAGCTTTTCCTTTACTGTAAGGGTAAGGAATGGTCTACTAAAGTAATATATCGTAAAATAAACTTAATCACTATAGTATCTCTCAACTTCCTACATAAATAAATTACCATGATAGTAGCAGAGAATTATTTTAGCTGACAATACTTTTTGTGATTCCAGGTAGATCTGTTGGGTATAGCAGATTTAGCACATTTACTGTTGTTCAAGGAGCACCTACAGGTCTTCTGGGATGGGTCCCTCTGGAGACTTAGCCAAAATATTTCTGAGTAAGTATTAGTGATTTCAGGGTCTCTGCCTGTTCAAATAATCTTCGCTTTCTCTTGGGTGCTCTCTCTGCTTTGGCAGCCTTAGTTTTTTTAGTCCCAATGCCATGATTCCATTCGTTTCAACCAGTGTTTCTTAGGAGTGTCAGCGGAGCACCTAGTGCAAGACAGGGGAGTTGGTAATTAAAAATAAGAAACAATTCAAACTTTAAGACATCATTCTGGACCTAGATTTATCATACAGACTGCAAAACATTTCATGAGAATAATTTTCTAACCAATTGGTCTTAGTCTCCCCGCCCCCCCCCCCCCCCCAAAAGATTTTATTGTCATAAAGGCCAGGGCTGGTCTTAAGTCTTATACCCCTCTTTCATAGCTGTTGTTATGAAAGGTGAAGCATCTCTTGAAGAGAGTTAAATTTTTAAATTATATACTAACTGTAGGCTATTATTTATTTAAATGAATGGATGGAACCAAAACAGAGAACTGAATCTCCTTGGTGAAGAAGTAAATGGTCTCTTAATGAGAGCCGCTTGGTCTCAGAACTTTAGTACTTCCTCAAGCCTGCTCATTCACCTTGTTACATATTCCATATTCTTCCTCAGTTTATCAGAGCTAATAACTTCTCAGAACAAGGTTACCAATCTAATGCTTATTGATAAGTTCTCTTTTTTTAAGATTTATTTATTTTCTTTATTTAAAAAAATTTTTTTAGAGATTTTATTTATTTATTTTTAGACAGAGGGAAAGGGAAGGAGAAAGAGAGGGAGAGAAACATCAATATGTGGTTGCCTCTCATACACCCTACCAGGGACCTGACCTGGCTGCAACCCAGGCATGTGTCCTAGACTGGGATTTGAACCAGTGACCCTTTGGTTCGCAGGCTGGCACTGAATCCACTGAGCCGCACCAGCCAGGGCTAAGATTTATTTATTTTCTAGAAGTGGGAAGGGAGGGAGAAAAAGAGGGAGGAAAATATCCATGTGCAAGAGAAACACTAATTGGTTGCCTCTTGCACGCCCCCAACTAGGAACCTGGACCGCAACCCAGGCATGTGCCCAGACTGGGAATTGAACCAGTGACCTTTCAGTTTACAGGGCAGCTGTCAATCCACTGAGCCACACCAGCCAGGGCTGTTCTTTGGTTTAAAAAAAAAAAAATCAGTGTTGAAGATTTAACACCTCTTCTCCTCCATTTCCCCCTCCCAACAATTGAATAACATTTTTTTCTTTATTTGATTCAGAGTTTGGCCAGTCTTGTTTGTCTCTAACATGTACTTTAAAAATAGGTTTAAAATATCATGTAGTTACTTCAGTCAAGCTTCGTATTCTCCGAGGATCGTGGAGATAGCAAACCACTGGGTGGGTAGAGAAGGGCTGCGGTCTCCAGTGACCTGGACTTTAGGAAAGTCAGAGTAGAGGAGACGACGTTCATGTTTCTTCTATTTGTACAAGGGAAAGGCTGCATCTTAGTACAACGGAAATGTGTAGATTCAGATGAGAGAATTTTTTCCCCCTTTTTGTGCATTGTATTATGGCTTTTCCCACTGTGGTCAGTCTTTTTTTTTTTTCTAAAGTTTCACCTTGGACTTTCAAAGGACTACTTGAATGATCTCTAACCCTAGAGTTCTGGGCATTGCCTTAAATCATCTTGATGCATAAATGTACTTCTTGAGTTAAACACAGAAAGAATTTTAACTTTTATATGCCTAATCTTGATGGAAATGGTTTTATATATTTTTAGGCTAAAAGATGGTGAATTGTGGAATAAATTCTTTGTGCGGATTCTGAATACCAGTGATGAGTCCACAGTGTCTGTTCTGAGGGAACTCGCAGCAGAAATGAATGGGGTGTTTGACACCACATTCCAAAGTCACCTGAACAAAGCTTTATGGAAGGTAGGGAAGCTGATTGGTCCTGGGGCTTTGCTCTTCCAGCAAGATAGGCAGCCAAGTGTCTCTCAGATGCCTGCCTGAAGCCACTGGTTCTGTCGTAGGACCCCGACCTGTGTGTGCTGTCATCTACTTAGGGCACATTTAGATGCACCGCCAACACTCTTCTACTTTTTGGTAGCGGTATACTTCTAGGTAACTGGCACTTTTTTACACAGCAATGTACCTACTCTTGTTCTTGTCTAACTAACAAAGAACTGTTCTATTCTACATGCTCTCCATGTGAATGGGTACCTTGTTGTCTAATGCATTTGTCTCTACTTTCCCCTGTACTTTTCCTTTTTGTAATTTGTGAGGTGTACCCTTACAATCACTGTGTATTTTAGTAAATAATAAAATAGCATTTGTTAAATTTGTGCTTCTACCATCCTTTCTACTTCTTGCCAACTAAGATGATAAATAGCCTGATTTTTGTAGACAGGAACCATGGTGCCATGGAAACGTACATAGTCTAGATTTGGGACTGTTACGATAGGGTCATGACGGAGCAGCTGTTTCTTCAGGTGTTCCTGACCTTCAACTAAGTTGTCTGGATTGAAAAGTAGATAAAACGATTTATACAAGGCCAAATTTTCTTAAATTTCAAGTGGCAATACATTGAGAACATATATATGTTCTCAATGTATTTTAATGTTTTTTTATTTTTTATCCACCAAGTTCCTTGGTCTATTTATATAATGTAGTGGTTCTGTTGCTACTGGGTCTCTGATTATGTCAGTGGCTGTTAGAAAGGAAAAGAAAAGGTTTGAATGGGGTTTAGCAACCCTTTAGAAATGGGCTGATGACCTCTGTGTTCCACACGGAATGACTTGGTGGAGACGTGAAGGAATAGAAAGGGGTCTTGTTATTTGGAAGATCTGAAGATGTGGAAGGTCAGAATAAAGAAATAACTCTGAAGTGTGGAGTAACTTGCAAGAGTAGGTCTAGATGAAGTATTTAGGCCCCCACATGGAAGCATGAACTACCCCTGGCCTTGGGGATAGGAAAGGAAATTGGTATAAAGGGACACTGAAAATTATTTACTTCATATCTAAATATCAGAATCATCATATATGGCCCTGGCTGCTGTGGCTCAGTGGATTGAGCACAGACCTGCACACCATAGGGTCGCTGGTTCCATTCCCAGTCAGGACGCGTGCCTGGGCTGCTGGCTGGGTCCCCAGTAGGGGGCACTCAAGAGGCAACCACACATTGGTGTTTCTCTCCCTCTCTTTCTCCCTCCCTTCCCCTTTCTCTAAAAATAAGTAAATAAAACCTTTTTTTTTTTAATTATCATATATGTCTCCATTCTGGTGCCTGATTTTTTTTAAGCTCTAGCTGTCACTGTTACTGCTCTAAGATTTCTGGAAAGCAGAAAATTCTAAATATGTCTCAACTAAAAATATTTAAGCATATATAGTTGAAGCGCCGAGTCAGAAATTCTTGCTCTTAACTAAAATATGACTCCTCAAACATTTTCATGCTTCTTCTCATACAACTGAAGATGTAAAACAATGTATTTGTATCTTCTAGTGATTGAGCCCTTCAGCCCCCCTGCTCTCCTCATTTTTCCATCTATTGCTTAACACAAAGGCATTACTCTGAGGCTGGGCAATAAATTTAGATTCTTTCTTACATAAACTTAGCTGCCATCTAGTGAATTCTTCAGCAGCCTTGACAGCAAGGCTGACCAACCAGTGGGCATGGGGAGAGATTAATTTCTGAAAGTCCACTCTGAGGAAAGGGAAGAGAATCTGAGGAAGCTACTCATTTGAGAACTTGCAACTGTTTTGCCGCCTCTCCCCCTATTTCCCCTCCCCTCCAACTGCAGGCCTTTGTCAGGGGGCAGGAGCAGTGCCTGACCAATTGGGACCTGTGATGCCTTCATCTTCTCTTTGCCGAAGCATAAAACCACATGCTGGCACATTCGTATTTCTCTTATCTCTTATGCTTGTTTGTCTTGGGAGAAAGAAGCCTCTGATTTTTTACTGAAGTTTTAAATGATTCTTAATTCTTTTCTCACTGAGGCAGAGTAGCATGATGATGGACCTAGAAGGAAGAAAAATCAAAAAGCTGAAAAGGCAGGATTCTCACTTCCGTTTGAAAGAGACCATGGAGCACAGAGTGCCCTCACTAATCTGCAGTGGCTCTGAAGCCCCGCCCCCCTGTGATGGCCGGCGTGGAAGAGCCCTCTCCCCGGGGAAAAGAGCGCTCTAACCAGTGCCGAGCCTGAACCTAGAAGCACAGGGTTTTCCTGTAACAGCAGGACGTCAAACTGTTAGTGGAGCTGTTACCTCAAGATAGATAAGAAAGCCTTTCAGAGGCTTAGCGCAGGACTCTGAAATGAATCTTACTGTGTTTAGGGTAAAGTTTTTAAGCAAAGACAGCAAAGAAATGATTCTCGCCTGTTGCATCAGAAAATGAGAGGTTATTTATCCAACTTCACCAACTCTTTCTAATATGTTAAAATTTGCTTCCAATCTGCCTCCTAAAATTAAAGGTTCCCTTTGTAAGGAAGGTACATTAAAGAAAAGTTTTTTTTAATAAGACAAACTTCAACCTTTGAGGTTCATGGCTCCACCAAAGACCCATGAAGCCATGAATTGAATATGATAAAGGTGGCGTTTCAAGTTAATGTGGGGAAAGACGTGTTATTCAATGACTGCCGTGGAGACAGTGGGTTAGAGGTGGATCTCTACCACCAGTGCCACCACTGGTCTGCGCTGCACGTTTGTACCGGTTGGAGAGAGGCCCGCCCTCTGGTGTACGCAGTGCCCCACCACGCACCATTGCCTGGCCGGGTTTTGGTCCTTCTCAGCCTGGTGCTCTTGTGCGATGGATAAATGTCATAGCCATGTGTTTTAATGCTTATGCACAAAACAATTTCAGATAGGTCAAAAATGTTAATACAAAAAAAGAATATAAAATATTAGTTTACTTTGTAATTTCTTGTCTATGTGACATTAAACCAAGATATAAACAGAAGATTGCTATATTAGTATAATAAACAAAATCTAACATGGCCACTTATCTCTCCTGTCAAAAAACAAAACAAAGTAGGAAAAATTACTTACAAATACATATGAGGTGGGACCCAAAAAACCCAGATTTTAATTATTGAATATAAAAAATGATGTATTTATTCTTACATGTTTAAACTTCAGTCACCTTCAAAGTACTCTCCATTTAATGCAGTATACCTATCAAGATGTTTTTTTCCACTGCTCAAAACATTTTTTTAAAGATTTTATTTTTAGAGAGGGGAAGGGAGGGACAGAGTGAAGAGAAACACCAATATGTGGTTGCCTCTTTAGTGTCCCCTACTGGGCACCTGGCCTGCAACCCAGACATGTGCCCTGACTGGGAATTGAACCACTGACCCTTTGGTTTGCAGGCTGGCACTTGATCCACTGAGCCACACAAGCCAGGGCTCAAAACAGTGTTTGAACTTGTCAATTTCGATGCCTTTTAGTACTTCTGCCATTTTTTGTCTCACTTCTTCTACATTGGGCAAAACATTTCCCTTTGAAGCCTTTTTTTTTTTCCAAGATTATTTTAATTTTTTTTAGAAAGAAGGGAAGAAAAGGAGAAGGAGAGGGAGAGAAACATGAATGTGAGATACATCCATCCTCTCCCAAGCCCCCAACTAGGGACCTGGCCCACAACCCAGGCATGTGACCTGACAGGGAATCAATTGATGACCTTTTTGTGAGCAGGCCACTCTCAATCCACTGAGCCACACCAGCCAGAGCTCCCTTTGAGGACTTTTTTCATCCCAGGAAACAAAAATGTCACCGGGGCAAGATTGGGTGAATAGGGAGGTTGGGGCATGGTAGTCATGCCGGGTTTTTTTGGTCAAAAGCTGTTGAACACTCAGCACAGTGTGGGCAGGTGTGCTCATAAATCACCCATCTTGAAATGGGCAAATGTGTGGAAAGTCTTCCCAAAAAATTCACTGAAGCCAAACAGAGACAACAATGCCAACTGGTACACTGACACAGAAGGGTTTCTAGAACACTCATCTAGTGGGGGAAGTCTGTATACCACAAGAGGCCCACCCTCCAGAAGACAATTCCAGTTTTGAGGGGTTCCCCCTCATACTTGCATCATCTTTCACTTGGATTGCCTCAGTTCTCACAACTGTCTCTGCTCTCCTCTCCCTCTTCCAGGCACGTACGAGCCCTCCTGTGGCCTCCCATCTCACGCAGCACAGCATCTAAGACCTGACCCGACTACTCCTGACCTCTCCCTGACTCCTCCTTCCCTTGCTCACCCCACTCTGGCACTCTCATCTGCCCACCTCCTCGTGCCCCTCAAACATGGCGACTAGTTTCTCTCTTTACAGCCTGTTCGCTTTGCCCTTTCTCCTGCCTGGAATGTCCTTTCCTGGGTTTCACGTGGATTACTCCCTTACTGCTCTTCAGGTGTCTGCTCAAATAGCCATCTCATCAGACAGGCCTTCCTGGCCATTCTGTGCAAAATAGCTGCCCCACACACACTGCTATTACTTTCTCTCCTCTTTACCCTGCCTTATTTTCTCTCTGGCACCTATCAACCACCTCATGTGTGTGTGAGTGTGAGTGTGTGTGAGGGTGAGCATTGTCCTGTTTACTCTTTTCAAAATTAAATTTTTTCCAAGTTTATTTAATCAAAATGTTTATTTCCCACATGTGTTTAATTGAGCCTCACAGTCATTTGAAAGTGTGTGTGTGTGTGTGTGTGTGTGTGTCCTACTACCAGAATTTAAGCTCCTAAGGGCAGGGATTTGCTTTGTTTCCTGTAAAAAATGCAACATAAACCTGAAGTTTTCATCACTCACGTAGTAGTTGAAAGTTGTGTTTGAGGATAAGGGAGGCAAGCACTCATTATTAGCTGGAATGCAAATTTAGTGCATTATTAGGTGATTTGGCAATTTTTATTAAATTTAAATACTCATTTCTTTCTGTTGATCAAGTCTCCTACTATTTACCTTAAAGAAATATTGACACTGGTGGGCGGAGATAAAGCGCTGTTTGTAACCGTCCTCCCTGCTTCCAAGGCTCCTTATGTCCGAGAGAACAGTCTGACCCTGGGAACGCAGGGTCCTGGCACTAAGCGGAGGTGACATCAGACCACTTTTGTAGACAGGGGTGGGGTGCCTTGGCATTGCTGCTGAAGGCCCGTCTTCCAGTCTGGCAGGAGCCTTCCAGATGGCAGAACCTGAGTTAGGCTTTGAAAGACGAGTTGCCCACATGTTCAGCTTCTGTCAAAAAGGACGAAGTGATTGCCTGTGGGGAGAGGGTATAATGGTGGGGAGAGGAAAGAACGAAGGCTTTTACTTGTTAATTTGTACATTTCTGATATGTAGGGGCATTACTTTCTTACGTCCACAGGATAATCTAGGCTAAGAATTACGGGCCGTGGTTTGTCATCTTCTCCCTTATCTACATTTAAAAAAGTAAAAAGCTTAATACATGTTAGTTGTTTTTCTAATGCGAAATGTAGGTTAATTTGGAAATAAAATGTGAGCCCGAAAATAATTTTAAATCGTTGAGGATAATATATCTAAACTTCTATTTTTAGTATGCTAAAAATTCATGTGCTCAAATGTTTTGTCATGTTTCTATTCAAGATATGCTTTCTCAAACTACCATCTTCCTACTGTTACAACTTCCTATGTCTGTGAACAAGGGATTGAATTATATAAAACTCAACTTGCTCAAAATAAATATATTTTATGGCTTTTGTATTAAAAACTTGAGTTTCCAGAAACTGACATTGTGTGATTGGGAAAGGACCACACAGTGATGAACTTAGGCTGAACCTCTGTAAACACCTCCCTTTCCCCCATCGGAGCACAGCACTTCCGGTAACCTCGCTCTGCTAGAGGCTCCGGCGGCGGCAAACTCCGCTGTTGAGCGTTATTGTCCCGTAAGTTCAGATTTCTCTCCGTGGGGAACAGTGGTTGCCCAATCAAACTGCTAGTTTTCAAACCTCATATGAGCAAAGGACTATGTGTCTACTTACTTTATATGCTCCCAGAAATTAGCACATAGTTCTCAAAAAATAAGGGAATTAAAATGTTGGAAAGGAGCAGCCATGAGTTTCAAAAAACAAGTTGCAGGAGAGCCTCAGCGAGGGGGAGGAGCCTGTCCTGCGCTGCGCGTGCCCGGCGCAGAAACCCGCTCCCCTGTCTGTCCGTGTCCCTGCATGCGCGTTTCTTTAGCCTGCTGTTGTGACTGGCTGCTGACCTTGCATCGTGCTATTACACTTCATTGTTGTGTGTATTCTTTTCAAAATTAAATGTTATTTTTACAGGTTTATTTATTCCATCACAATGTGTGCTTTATTTCCCACCTGTGTTTAAATCAGCCTCACATTCACTTGAAACAGTTACGTGAATAAGTGTGTGCGGCAGTTTCAAAGTAGTTTAATCTTACCGGCCTGCTCACGTGGTGTATTTTATTTAGTTATTTCAGTCCTGCAATTAGCCAAGTGAGGATGAAATTTCATAAAAACAAATACCCATTAAAATGATATGAGTATCCATTTACTTGTTTGATGTTGCTTTTTTTTTAAGATTTTATTTATTTATTTTTAGAGAGGGAAGGGAGGGAGAAAGAGAGAGAGAAACATCAATGTGCAGTTGCTGGGGACCGTGGCCTGCAACCCAGGCATGTGCCCCGACTGGGAATCAAACCTGCGATGCTTTTGTTTGCAGCCCTTGCTCAATCCATTGAGCTACGCCAGCCAGGGCTGTGTTGCATTTTTTAAACAAAATTGAAAAAGAAATGTGGTAACACTAGAATAAAGTAATAAAATGATGAAAAGGATGACACGTGAAGTGTCAGTGAAACTGGACCATTTAGGAAACTGGACAGTGGAGGGTGAGTGTGTGTGGTACAGTGGGTCAGGGAGTCCCCGTGAGCCCAGTGGGTTGGATGGGCAGAGACATACGCTGGGCAGAGCAGACAGAAGTTAACCAGCATTGCTGGGAGGGACTTTACTGGTCAGCTGGACCCGTCGTTAGACGGACAAAGAAGCCATTTGCCTAGAACTCACCCAGTCAGGCACATCCAGGATCCAACCCTGTGGACCAGTGGTCAAGATTCTGTGGTGTATCGACCGCTGGGGGCAGCCCATCGCTCCTGCCCATACCAGTCCCCTGCTATGTTATTAGTTGCCTAGGACAGGTGCACATGTACATGCCTTACCTTAACTCAGATGAGCTCTCTGGGATAAGGTGTATGTCTCTTATACCCTAGATATAATTTGCATGTAGTGCTCATACTACAGGGCATCAACCTCACAGGCCCAGAACCTCCTCAGTATTGAGGAGGCTCCCTGCCTGTGGCACCACACCAAACGCCAGCATGGTTGTTAGAAATGCTCTCTCTAGAAACCAGAGTGCCTGGGCTTGACTCCTGGCGGTGTGGCACTGGACACGTTACTCTAAGCCAGGGCCTTCCTCCACAGCATGAGGACACTCTGGGTGCCTACTTTGCGGAGTACTGAGAACTAAAGCTTTTAGTACAGATACTCTTAGATGCTTGTACTGATTTAGTTCTAAATGTCATTTAAATGGTCTAAATTTCTCTGGAAACTTCTCAAGTACATTGGGATCCCAGCTACTTGACTGGAGTCTCAGTCTTGGATTAATTTACAGTCCAGAGTAGAGCTAAGTCTGTAGCATAATTAAGGTGAGTGAAAGAAGTGTGGTGTTCCATAAGCTAAAGGATAAGGCAAAACGGTGTGTTTCTGTTGGGAGTGACCTTCAGGCAACAAAATATACTTAAAGAAGACAGTCTCAAGATCAGCCAAGAAGCAAGCACCAAGCTATCATGAAGGTCCATCTGGTCCCCAGTCTTTAGTCTCAAGGTCATTTAAACGCAAAGGGCCTCCTGTGGTTTACAGCCAGCTGCAGCTGCCCTGCCGAGGTCAGAGCACAGCCGTCTAAAGGTCGGGCTCCGGTCCCGTTGGCTGTGCCGGGTCAGGCCGGGTCTTCCTGCTCACGTCAGCGGGAAGCAGGGTGCAGATCCCTTCTCTGCCACCCACACTCGTCCTCACTCCTCTCCCTCACCAGAGACATTTCTGCCTCAGGGGGCAGGGCCCACTCAACCTGTTTAAATCCTAGACATTTTGTGACTTCCTGAGACTTCTTTGTAGAGGCTTCCGGAACTATTTCTGTTTTATGCTTTGCTACATCCCTATCCCTGTCCTGAGCCAGTGGATAAAAGGTGACCACTGTTTAATAGGAAAAAGGAAAGGGGAAGCATAGGAAGCCCTAAGAACTGGATTGAAGAACTAGAAAACCCAGGCTCATACCCCATGTCTGCTCCTTACCAGCTGCTTGATCACGGCAGGTCAGTCTGCCAATATGGAAACTAGTGCTGACAGTTCCTACCCCAAAGGGCATTGTGAGAACTAACAACACAGTATGGTTGCCAAGCATGAACGTTTCTTGGCTCGTAGCAAGCGGTAGATTCCTGTCTCCGCAGCAGCCGGCTCAGAGACGGGTGGGGCTGGTGCGACCGCTGCGTCCACTTAGGCCTCCAGCTGCAACCTGCTGCCTCCTGTTTTACTTTAATTTTTCTTATTTTTAAGGTGATTTATTTTTAGACAGAAGGGAGAGAGACAGAGAAACATCAATGTGTGGTTGCCTCTCACATGCCCCCCACTGGGGATCTGGCCCGCACCCAGGCATGTTCCCTGACTGGGAATTGAACCAGTGACCCTTTGGTTCACAGGCCAGCACTCAGTTCACTGAGCCACACCAGCCAGGGCCTCCTATTTTGCTTTAAACGTGTTCTTTTACCTGCTCCAGGACAGGAAATAATCTCTTGAAATGTGTTGAAGATTAGCTAATAAATATATAGAGGGCTCTACAGGGGCTCCAGTAGGATAGAGAGACATAAGGCATGCTGACTCCCTTCAGGGAATTTATAACTTAGCTCAACAAACAGGATGTTACGGGTTAAAATCCAAGACAATATGCAGGGCAGTCAGTCAAAGGACATCTCACAGTGAGCCATGACCAGAAGCCAAAGGTGTGTTAGGACACATGGCGGACGTGAGGGCCACCCTGGGCTGGGGTGTCCCGGAAGCCGTCATGGTATGACGGATTGGAGCTGGCTTGTATAAGGTAGTTTTCACCTACAAAAGTAACCACACAACAATGAAGAATACTGGGAGGGGTAAGAAGGTCTGCTGTCTCACAGGACACCAGCCTGGTGTTGGACTCCTTGCGCAGGACCCAGTCCCAGGTCTGGGCTCTGCCGTCCTCAGCGTGCTGGCTTTGTCCTCCAGCTGGTCTCCTGGGCAACGCAGATGGCTCCCACAGCTCCCAGCTCAACAACCTGGAGCAGCACAAGAAAACTTGCCCAAAACCCTCCCGGCAAACTTCCCCTCTTATTTTTTGGTCATTCTGTCACATGCCCTCCCTGGGCTCCCACACTGATCCCTGGCAAAAGGAAGGGCCTTGCTGAAACTGGTCCAAACCAGGAGTCATCCCTGGGACTGGTGTTGGGGGAGGGGCCCTCCCCCACCACACGGGAAGGGGGAGAGCGCACATCCACATACATACTCGGGGTTTCTTCCAGCCAGTGAGAAGAGAGGTGAGATGGCTTTAGAGAGGCAACCAGCAGTGTCTGCTGCACGGGTGGTGTTGGATTTGGTAGCAAAATCGCATCCTGGACCAGAAACATCACCCGGTTGTCAGCCCCTGTCCTGTCAGTGACCGAGCAAGGGAGTTGACTTCAGGAGGCCTTCGTCTTCTCATTTCTGAAATGGGATAAGGGTTCTGGCCTAGGTCACAAGTTACATGAGGACAGGGACTTGAGCTTTGTACCCAGCAAGTACTCAATGGATATTTATTGAATGGATTCATTAATTGGATTATTTGAGGATTTAAGGAGTTAATGTATAGTAAGCACAGTACATGGCCTATAATGTGTGCTCAGGAAAATTAGCTTTTAGCCACAGTCACTGTCGGGGCATTAGGAACCCTCCGCCTATCTCCTTTTCCCGCTTTGTATCACGTGGACGGCCAGACACGTCCGCAGTCCTTGCCCCTGCAGAGGCTGGGACGTGTGGAAGGCTCTGCTCCTGGCAGACTGGGGCGGGGATGGCAGAGGCCCGTCGCGTCTCCGCTGAAAAGAGGGCACACGTGTGGAGTCTAGTACTTGGGGCTCAGCAGTTTGTAACCGCTCTGACCTGTTTCTGAGCCGGCCCTCACCTTACCGTTAACTCCTCAGGGTCCACCCCCTGAAGTGCCCCTGGGACCAGCCCAGTGGGGAGGGATGCCCACAGAGGGCTTTTCTTTTTCATTGTCTCTGTGAAGGCCCAGCCTGTTTCTGCTAGTCCCGCCTCGTCCGTGCTCTGACAGAGCCTGGCCAGCCCCCCCTCCCCCCATGAGGCTGCTCCCAGGAAAATGCGGCCGCTGCTGGGCCTGCTGCCAGCCACCGAACTTCCGAGGACTGAGTGCTGACTCCCTCCTGAAGTCTCGAGGCCCTGTCCTCCGTCCCGCAGAGATGAAAGCCAGCCAGAGGCAGCTCATCCCTCTCTGCAGCACTCCCGGCTCGGGATGTGGCCAGACCCCGGCTGAGCAGCTCCCTTCAGCCATCTGCGCAGTGTCACCCAGAAACAGTCGGGCCAGAGCCGCCCCAGGGGATTCCCGCCCCGGCCACGGGGTCACAGTGAGAGTCAGGGCAACACTCCGAGCCGCAGATCCCTCCTCTGTACAAATCTGGGTAATAACATCGACATTTTGGTGTTTTGAAGATTCAATGAACTAACAGCTGGAAAGATCCAGCCTGTGCTGACACCTGCCAAATACACGATTAAAATGTTTTCAGCTGCTGCCACACCACCTCAAAAAACCAAGTATTTTCACAATTCCACACACCCCTGGAAAACGTGTTCCATTCCCTTGCAGCGCAGTTTCTCCCAAGGGGAAACTCCTGGATGTCCCTAGCCCTGGTCACCACTAATCCCGAAGAGATTCTGGTCTGTGCTCCTCTCCCTCTCGCCCCCTATGGCACTGTAATGGACTGGGTAGGACAGGGGTGCCGTCCAGAACGGTGCCTCTGGCCAGCTGCTGACACTGCCCTCTCCTCCGGGTGTGTGTCTCTGCTGACCGTCCCCGTCACTCTCTCTTCTGGCTTCCCCGGTTGCCCCCGAGGCGTGGGGGATGCCAAACCAGCTTCTTGGGGAATAATTCCTGTTTTCTGTCAGACGCCACTGTGGTCCCTCTGCCTCCTGCCCACTTCACTGCCCCTCGGTGTCCAGGCAGATTCTGCAGCCCACGCTGGGCTGCTGGAAGGCCTCCACTCTTCACTTCCAGGCCGAGAGCCAGTCTTGGGCCTTCTGCTCAAGGCCAGAGTGGCAGTGGCCAGGGAGCAGGGCTCTCGGTAGTGACTCCTGGGCTTTTCCGATCTGCTTTATTTGTAGTGGAGAGTTGCTGGAGAAATCCCCTGCTCTGCAGCCCAGCAGGCACTCCTGTTGAATGGAGCGGGACTAGGAAAAGTGCCCCCCGCCGCCCCCCCCAGCCCTCCCAACACCTCGCCCTGCCCCCAGGGTACTTCATCACCCTGGGCTCCCTACCCCCACCCCAAACGCACCAGAGGGGCACAGAAGGTACCCAGAGTACCCCCATTTGACAAGGTCCTTAAGCATCCTTCCTACTGAGGACCCCCAGGACCTGACCTGGTCATCCTCCTTTTTGCAGCCATACCTGAGAGGGCAGGCAGTGCCCTGGAGGCATCTGCTCCCCAGGCACCCCACCTGCCATGCAGGAGGCCATTTGGGAAAATCTCCTGGAGGTGAGGCCCCTGCGTCTGCCCTGGCTCTCCTGGAGGCCCAGGGCTGAGGGACACTGCTGAGGTAACTGCAGCCCCACCTGGGGTGCAGGACACAGGCCTCCAGTGACAGCACCTGCTCATTAATCCAAGGCTTCCTCTCTGGAGCCTGCCCTGGCCCGGGACGGGGGTAGGGGAAGGCGGCGGTAGGGGAAGGCGAGCGGGATCCGTTCCTCCCTTCCTGGCCCTGAGGTGCGAGGTGCTGACGAGTGTAGGCAGGTACAGACAGGCCCGCGCAGCCATCAAAAAGGCCTGTGTAAAGCGTCCTCTCTGCATGCAGCGGGAGGAGGTGGGGGAGTGTGTGGAAGAATCGGGAGATCTAGAAAAATTTGGCAGTGAAAGGGAATTCTTCCCACATGCTAGAACACTACGCTTGTTTCTGAAACGTCAGTCTCTGGGAAAGTTCAGGACTTCACTGTCACAGGGCCTTTCTAAGCACAACTCCAAATGCTTCTCTTCGAACCACGCAGCGGCACTGTTGACACAGGCGACCGTTCCAGCTGAACCTGACTCACCAAAATGGTGCAGATGAGGCAAGTTGCTTTTGAGACTCTTTGTACACGTCCATTTTCAAGAACAAAAGAGCTTCAGGTGGAAGACGTTATTAAGAAACTGTAAGGACACCATCTTGGCTGGTTTGCACACTGCAGCCCTGAGAGCCAAGATTCAAAGGCAGAAATGCCCGTGGTGACAGCACTCCCACTGCCTCTGACCAGATCACGGACACAGCGCACTCGGGGCCAAGCGAGAACGGGCCTGCATGGACAGCATGGGGAACCACAGAGGCCTGCGAGGAGGGGGAGCCACATTCCAGCCCTGCCGTGCCCCCCCCCCCCCATTTCCTGTGTGGCTTTGCTGAGTCACTTGATCTCTGGGCTGCAGCTTTTTCACCTGTAAAAGCAGGGGTGGGGCCGATGATTCTAGAATCCCTCTCAACTCCGTGATTCACCATATTCCAACTAAGGGAGGCCAGAGCACGGAAGCCCTGCGGGTGTTTATTCATTCATTCAACAAAGTTTGCATGAGCATCTACTGCGTGCCCAGCACCATGCCCGGACTCCTGCCGCGGACAACTCTGCCTCCTGGGGTTAGCAGAGAGGCAACTACCCCGGGAGCAAGGGCAGAGGGCACGCCGCTGGCCCAGGAGCGGAGGCTTCTGCAAGCCTGCCCCTGCGACAGGCCGCCAAGCTTTGCGGCGTTTCCTCAACGGGCTGGCAGGTCCCTCCCACCCCCACCCCACACCCCACCCTTTCTACAACCTGTGAAAGAAATGGATCTAAGTTTGCCGATATTTTCACCAAGTCAAGCAGTCACGCAACGTGATAGAGCAGGGGATGAGTCTGCTCGTGCAGGCCATCCCTTTTCAGGCCATCCGTTTTACAAGAACAGAAGAATCAACAATGACCAGTGATCACACTCAGCAATTTAAAATGATTAGAAAAAGTGCCAAAGATGCCGCGGTGACCAACGGCCGGTTTGGGGCCTCAGGCACCCTTTCCTTCAGTACGAGCGCCCTGGTCTCCACCGCATCGTGTCTGGTGACGGGAGCACTGTGCCCAGGCTACCGTCGCCCTACTGCAGCCAGAGGTGGACACGTGGCCTGAGCTCACTGACCCCACGCTGCTCTCTGCTCTCGGCTCCCAGGTGTGGAGGTGTGACAGGCAGGGTGTGCGTGGGGAGGACCTTCCGTCCAGGTCAGTCCAGATGCCCGGAGACCTTGGGGCTGCACCGGCTGCTGTCCTGAACTTGATGCCCCAGACTTCTCATCCATGCTAGGAATTAGTTACCTGGTGGCCATCAAAAAACTTTCTTTCCTGCTCAAGGTGGAGCTAGGGTGAGTTCCATGGCTGGTAGCTGGAGGACCTGACTAATTGAAGTTTTTATGGTTAATGCCATGTGGGCTAATAATACTTTGCAGTTCAATCGAAATGTCTATGTGTTCAGCTTGAGCCCTTTGCACAGGAGGTGGCTGGGGTCACGGTTTTGAAAGACCAGCCTGCCCCCTGTTGGTAAGTGGGTAAGAATGAGCGACAGCTGCAGTCATTCCAGCTGAAAACTTAGAAGGAAATTCATGTTTGTTGAGCTCTCAGAATGAGCCATCCCTGTGCCAGGAGCTTTGTTCGTCTGATTCCCACAATCCTGGAAGTCAGGTGAAATAATCCCCATTTTATGGATGAGGGAATTGAGTTCAGTTGGTAAATGACATGCCAAAGATCACTTGGCTGATGACCAGCAGAGCAGGTACTTGAAGTCAGAGCCTGGGCTTTTAACCAAACACCACACTGCTCACTGTGGAAGAAAACATACGAAAGAGTTTTCAAAAACAATGAGCAGCGTAGTGCCACCTTGGTTGTAGGGGGCTGGGGAGAGGGAAGAGTCAGGCCCTTTCCATCTGCGGGCAGCACTGGGCACTGGGAGCGGGAGCTGGCCAGTCACGGCGGCACCTGCAGCGGAGCAGCAGGACGTTGGGCTCCAGGGTGAGCATTGCCAGGTCTATGGTCAAAGCCACGGAGAGGACAGTGTTTCAACCGAATGTGGGTAACGGTGGGGAGAGAGGGGTGGGGAGCCAAAACTTGGGCACCCCACAGCGGGATAACCGGGAGAAGTAAAGGAAACAGTGAAGGAGGCAGAGAGGCTCAGAGAGCGGAGGGCACTGTAGAAGGTCGGGCTCCACCTGGAGCGCTCAGGAGAGGGGGCCGATGGGCGCATGCGCAAAGGAGCTCGAACTACCTACCTGCAAATGCCCCCGTTTCTGACCAGGGGCAATGATACCTTGGGGGCGGGTTGAGTGGCGGCCTTCTGCTTCCTGCAAACCCAGGACGCCAGCGTTCACGCTGCCCAGCACCCCCTGTGTGCTGCTCACATTAAAACCAGCTGAGACCCGGAAAGGGAGCTCAGCCCGGCTGTGGTCCAGGGCCGGCCAGGTCTGAATCTCGCAGCTCCGCGGGGGGCGGGGAGCCTGGGAGGTCCGGCCTCTGGGGGGCTGGGGGAGGCTCCCGCTGATCCCGGCAGGCAGCCCTTCCTCTCCCTCCCCCTCAGTAAAGGAAGGCAGGGAAAAACGTGTTTTTATAAATAGCTCCAGCCCCAGCTGATTTGTAAATTCAGTGGGTTTTTTGTGTCAGTGACATCACCCTCTTCCCCATGGCAACCCTCGACGATATCAAAATTGCCAAGCAACGTTGGAGCAGGTCGTTGCCTGAGGATTTAATGGAGAAATCCCAAAGTGAGCCGCGGTGCGCGGTGGAGGAGGGGCACGCCGAGGCGGGGAAGGACGCTGGAGCCGCTGTTGCCGCCTGCCAGGCAGCCAAGGGCCAGCTGGGGCTCCTCGGGCCACGTTCCCTTTGGTAGCCCTGCTGTGGTCCGCAGGTGGGGGAGGGCACTGCTCCCCTGCCTGACATTCCAGGAGCCTCGAGCAGTCATCTAGGTGACTAAGCTGGCCCACTGACACTGAGTCACCCGCTGGCTTGGAGGTTCCTTTTTTCCCTTTTGCATCTGATTATTTTGGGAACCGGAAACTTGGAGCTGCACCTGAGTCTCACCCCTTCTAGCCTCCCCTCCCTACCTTGGGCACCGTGGACGATGGGACCTGCTGAGAGTCTGCCGCCACTTCTTAAGGACATGGAAGACGCTGCAGGGGCCCGAGGTGCCGTGGGAAAGACTCCCGCCAACAAAGTGCAATAGCAGATATGGTGATCAGGCTGCTGTGTCCTCTAGAGGTGTCTGGAGAGAAGGGGAGTCTGGCCCATGCTGACTGGAATCCTCCCGGGCTGGCTTTGAACTCAGCTCCCATGAGGTATTTCTGTAAATGAGTGTCTTCTAGGGTCAGCGTGGCATTTGAAGAGTGAGGCTGGACTGGCTTAGGCTGGCCTGGGCAGGTAGGTGGCTCTGTGCTGGGTGTGGCCCCACGTGTGTGCGAGTGTGTGTGCTGCCTGTGCTGAGGACAGCAGGGGGCATCCGCAGAGAGCTGGCGATGGGGGATTTGGCAGCAGCTCACCCTCACTGGTGCTGGACCAGCCCAGGTTCTGAGATGGGCGCTGTGGAAAAGGGAGCTAAGCACCTGGCCCGTGCAGGGTGAGGAGCAGCTCCAGCTCAGACAAGCCCGGGCCCTCTCTGAGTCCACAGCACAGACACACGGCGGAATGCCGGGGCAGGGAGTGGTCCGGGGAGGCAGGCCCAGGATGGAAGCCAGCCCGCCAGTGGGCTGGACAGCACAGGGGCTGCTCCCTCTTCTGACAGCCCTGGGCACTGAGGAGACAGCTTTCTACCAAGGAATTCTGTCGCTCGCCCATGCGGTGCCGGTCAGCGTCTGTGCGTGCTCTCTGCCCAGCTCCCAGGGGTGTGTTTCCTGAGAAGAGTGCCGGCCGGGGCTCAGCCTCCCCGTGCTCAGGACCCCACTGGGGGCCGCTGCTTGGCCTGGCACTCAGGCCAGAGCCCCTGGCCCCCACGGGGCATGTTCCGCTGTGTGTCAGGCAGAGGGGCGTGGGCCCCCTCCCTCCCCCACACAGCTGGCAGCTTCACGGGCACACCGGTGAGTAAGCTGCCGAGGGAGGAGGCTCTGTGCCCACAGAGGCAGGACGACACCAACCAGGAGCCTTTGGGAAAAGCGGCTGAGCGAGAAAAACACTGAGGTTTTCTTTTTCTTTTTCTTTTTCTTTTCCTTTCCTTTTTTTTTTTTTTTCTTTTTGCCTGAAGGGAGTGGTGCTTCCTGGGCTAGAGACAAGCACCAGCCTGCACTGGGGAGCTCAAGGCCCAGCTGCCTGGAGGAGCGGCTACGGTAAGGTCCCTGCTACCAACTTGGACATGGGCTCAGGCTTCCCAGGCCAGGGTGGAGTGCAGAGGTGTCCAGGCTACTTGCTATGTGGGACAGGGGAGCAGCTCTGGATTCCTGTGGGCCCTGTCCAACCTGCCACTCCCTTTCCAGATGGATTTTGAAATAGCCCAGTCCAACCTGGCCTCTGGTGTCCTTATTTCTGCTATTCCTGCCTGTACCTTCCTCTCCTCCTAGGCCAAGCCAGTGCCACCTCTCCTGGATGCCCTCTTCCCCTCCCACCTCTGGGACACTCCCCTCTTGTATTCACCCCACAAATATTTATGGAGCATCGCTGGGACCCAGGCTATAGGCCATGCCTTATGGGGAGGGCTTGACCTGGGACAGAGTCTGACCCCGAAACTCACTGGCAGGCAGGGTTCAGGGGTGCCTGGCTAAGTGTCACTCCTCCTCACAGGCCTGGGGCTCCTCACTGCAGCTGCAGGTGAGCGACCTGGTTTGTTCCAGGGGTGTCAGGCACAATGAGCTTGGGGTGTTAAAGTGCTGGGGCCCCACCAAGAAGCAAGGCCAATACGGTGTAATTTGTTGTTTTGCTGGTGTCATACACCAAGGTTGGGGGGCCCTGCTTGGGTTCTTTTCCTAAGCTGGTTCTGGTAGGAACCAGGCTCTAAGTGTTGAGGATGAGCTCTCTGGGCTGCCTGGCCCTTGGGCTCCACAGAAGCTCGTCTAGGAGCTGGGAATAAGGCCTTTGGGCCAAGTAAGGGGTCCTCTCCACGGATCAGGAGTGGCAAACCTGGGAACCCTCGGGCCTAGTCAGGAGTGGCTGTGCACCAGGAGCAAAGCTTTAGGAAACACTTGATTTTGGGGAAGCTTTGTGCCCGTGAGTAGCCGCAAGGTGGGAGTGTGGGGGCTGCCTGGGCTTCCTGGTCCCCCAAGAACAGACCAATTCTTTGTGAGCTGAGCTCTCTACGAAGTGCCAGGCACAGGGAAGGTGCAGGCAGGGGGAGCCCATGGGACCAGAGTCAGGATGAACCCCTAAGTGTCTCCTTCTCAACTAACCCCCACACCTGGCTCCAGGATGAAGAAATCCTGCCTCCCCACAAAAAGTGACTCCAAGCCCGGGTCCCCTTGTGTCCAAGCCCAGGGGTCCCCTGTGTGTGCAGAGCTGAGCAGCAGCTGCTGTCCAGCTGGGTCAGCGTGGCAGAGGGTGTGGAGTGCCAGACAAACAGCAGGCAAGCAGGGTGGCATCTGGTGGAGCCAGGAGGGAGCAGAGGTGAAAGGCCAGATACAGGGGCAGGAGAGGGAGAGGCTGCCTGAAGTTTAAGGACGGCTTCGGGAGGGCTCTGGACACTGGTTTTCTTATACCTGCCCGCCTCTGTGGGATGGCCCGGCAGGGGGTCGGTGGAAACGCCGAGACTGTACTCCTTACACACGTGGCCCCAGAGGGAAGTCCAGCACTCTGTCTGGGTTGTGGAAGGCCGAGGGACTCGTGGGAACCTGTCCTGTGGCCTAAAGCAGAGCCCTCCTCGTAGGACGCCCTCTGCTCCATGAGTGGGAAGGTGCAGGGCCCAGGAGCAGTGTCTGAGACTGGGAAGTAGAAAGGGTGCTGGCAAGCCTCATCCACAGGCATTCTGCAGCCTGCCCCCACGAGGGCGCGGAGAAGAGAGTTCATTCCTGCGCACCTGCTTTGGGGGAAGGAAGCGGGCGGCTACCAGGCTGGAGTAGAGCATGGGAAGGTGAAAGCCTGGGGGCAGAAACAGCTCCCCACCTCCTGAGGCCCCACCAGCCCTCCTGCCCGGGAGAGCGCGCTGACTGGAAGCCCCCTTCTGAGCTCAGCCCTAGGGCCCACTCAGGGCTAAGGTGAGATTGTGGGGTGTGCGATAAAGGGAAACTTGTCTTGGCAGGATGCGGGCTCCAGGCAGCACTTGGGAGATGGCAACTGGTGCCTTGTTCTGGCTCGCTTGCAGGCAGGATCCAGCTATTGCCTGACTCCCAAGTACAAATCACTGGTGGCAGAAACAGAGGGTGGCGGAAGTGCCAAGAAAGGAACAGGACGGGGCCCTTGCCCCGGGAGCTCACAGCCCTCGGCAGAGGAGGGAAAGGGAAGCTGAGCGCGGGGCTGACCCCACCGGAAGCCAGCTGAGCTGCAGTGCGACGGGGGCGCTGCCTTCTGCTCGCTCTGGGCTCCCTAGTCATCTCTGAAAATATCCGTCATGACCCACTCAGTCTGGATAATTTATAAATTTAGACCAATATCAGGAGGTGGTTCTTAACATAGAACTTTATGAAGGTAGACTTAAAAAAAAAAAAAAAAAGATTAGCTGAGAATGCAAACACAAAGGAAGAAGCGGCTTCTGCTGGTATGGGCGGAAGACGGGTTCTCAGGGGCCAGAGAAGGCAGAATGGTGGAGGGTTAACAGCAAGAGTCAGCAGGTGAGTGTCAGGCCCCGGGCAGCCGGTTCCTGCCAGGTGACCTCAGATGAATTACCTCATCTCGCTAGGTCTTAATTTCCTGTCCTGTCCAATGGAGATAATTATAGGACCTATGAGACGGGGTTGTTGAGAGGATTATTAGGCACCGTGCAAACACTCTCAGCCACACGGCGGGCACAGGAGCGCTCCGCAGCCCGGCTGCTATTGGGGTGACTGTTAGTTTCGGAGAAACAAAGCGCTGGGAGGCAGCGAGCTCCCTGGGGTCTTCAGGGGAGTTGGAAAAGGCTTCATGGAGGAGGCGGCTTTGGAAGAACTCCTCCGTCTAGAAAAGTTGAAGCACTCAGAATGCTGAGAGAGCCATGCCTGATAATGTTGGAAGAAACGCAACACCAGGTCCATTTTTTTTTCCCAAATAGCAAACTGCTTTTCCACTGAAGTTCTCTAAAGAATAATTTGAGACTGTTAAGAGTTCCTTCTTTTTCTGGGGGTGTAGAGTGTGACGTCTTGAGACCTTGGCATGGACTGCACGTAGTGAAGGAATCTAGCAGCCTGGTCTGACTCTGGTCACGTTCTTCTCTGGGCCTGGAGTCTCGTCACAGGGCGGCCCCGCCTCCTTGAAGAACTGTGTCCACACCTGGAGGAGGTGTGTTGTGCAGCAGGGCCAGACTGGCGACCACAGCGATCTCTGGGACTGCTGTGGCAGGGGACTTGGAAATGCCCAGGATTCATAAGGCTCAGAGGCAGAGACATTTTTCTTTTCCTACCCGAGGGTTATTGCTCTATGAATTTAGGAAAGAGAATCCCAGGTTCTGTTCATCTGAAAGAACAAGGCAAACCCAGAACACGAAAGACTTTCGTATGCTGGGGGAATTAGCATGTAAAAAAGGGGGGGTTTCCTCGTAACTACATGGGGCCACATCAGCCCTGGCAAAGGGACGCCCATTCCGACCAGCATTTTCTGTACAGTCTTGTTATGATACATCAGGCAGCGCAAGACCCACACGTCCTCACAGAGAGACAGTGATGGCCTTGCTTATCCACCCGCAGGTTCTCTGTGGCAGCTCCCCCCTGAGAGTGCTGCATTGTCAGCCAATGCTGGCATCTTCTGGTTGGCTCTGGTTTGCCCAAGACACAAAGCATGCAGGCCCCTGGGCCTCTGGCTAAGGGGGCGGAGGCAGGGCTGTGTCCTGCATGCTCAGGCTGCCCAGGACCAGGGGTGGGGGCCTCTGGGTGCTCGGAAAAGCAGGTCCAGAAAGCTCAGGTCATCTGAGGCACTGTTCTGTTCTCTGCTCCCAGGGTGGCAGCTCACCCCAAGGCAAATAGCGAGGAACCAGTGACCGTGCTCAAGGCCCCCTGCTGCCAACCTGTGGGTCCCAGCTCCCGAAGGCTGCAGCAACAACAGGGTTAAAACCGGAAGGACTGGTTCTCTGGTTCAGCTTCCTGGCCTGGAGCCTCCAGTCTCCATTTTCTTTCTTTCAGCTTCAGGTGAGGCTTCAAGTGGAGTTATGCAAAAAGGCACAGAGGGTGGAGGAAGCCAGGGGACCCACTGGTGACAGCCTCCTTGCAGGTCCAGAGCACAGTCCCAGGTCGGTGAGGAGAAGCTCACAGGTGGAAAGGGCTGCCCCAGGGAGGAGCCGGCTGCCTTGGATGGCTGTAGCCCATTCAGAAGGAGTCCCTAGGAATATTTAATCCAGCCATCGTGATTTTAGAGAGGGAAGAAGAGGCCCAGAGAAGGGAAGTGGGTCCTGAGGCCACGCAGCTAACTGGCAGTTCAGGCCTGAGGGTTCCCGCCTCCCAGCCCCGTACGCCCACCACTCAGGCTGCCTTTCCACAGGCAGCAGCCTCGAAGGCACCCCAAGCAGGGGCGGGCACCTGTAGCTGCCTGGTAACTTGATGGGTTGAGAGCAGTGGTCCGACAAAGTAGGAGGGTGGACAGGTCCCAGCCCTCCTCTGTGGCTCCTGCCCTAATGGTCCTGGTCCCACCCCCACCCCCTCCCACACCACCAATCTTGCTCCTCATAGAAGCCCAGTTTAGCTCCTGCCTGCTCAGCACAGCCCTGCATAAAGAGGCTCTGCCCACCCCACCCAGGCCACTGAGTGTAAATGGATTGACTCAAGTTCTGCTTGTCCCAGGAGGCAGTTTACATTATAGCCAGAAGGCTGTCGATGTCTTAAGCCCAGGGGGATGATGATGAGAGTGTCTAGGAATGAAAGAGAAACTGGGGCAGGGGTTGCGGGTTGACATACGGGAGGCCCTTTACCTCGGGTGGATTTCTCCACAGTATATATACTCTGGCCCCTGGCAGGAATTTACATGTCCAATGGTTACCATCAGAGGTCAGATCTCAGAAGCAGGAGGCCTGTCATCTGTCACCCTGTCACCAGGCCCAGGCTGGACAAGAAGACTTCAGTATTATACTATTGAGGGTCTTGCTGGAGATGGTGCATCTGGAATTGAGGAAGGTGGAGGTCTCAACCCTGGCGAGGCATGGAGCCAAGCCCAGGGGCGAGGATGCAAGGTCCGGGAGTGAGCAAGGGCACAGGCTCCTGCGGAGGAGGGGCGGTCAGGACAGGAGGAGGAGCTGCCTCCCGAGGGTCCATCTTGCCAGCCACCAGAGAGGGTGTGGCAGTGCACACCAGGCCCTTGCCACACCAGCATTCACCTGGAGGTCCCAAGGCTGCCACCCCTGGGGCAGTCAAGGGGTGGGCCAGGGACTAAGGAAGGAAAGACCCTGAGAAGGGTGGGCAGCAGCTGCCTGGGCTCCTCCAGGACCCTCTCAGCCCAGCCCAGCCCAGCACAGCGGCAGTTACACAGGCCATGCATCTCTCACCAGCCCAGGGCAGAAACGGAGGCAGAGTTCCTCAAGCTCTATAGGTGGGGGGTCAGCGCTCCCCGGAGACCACACAGCCCACAGCCTGTGAACCTCGTGCATTTAGAGCTCAGGCGTTGTAGCCGGAGGGCTGTGTGGGGGCTCGGACAGCCGGCATCGCGCTTCCTCAGGCTCTTCCCTTCCTCTGGCCGGAGTGCTCACCTGGTCACAAGCCTTCTACTCCCCCCACTCACCTGTCCTTCCTTCAAGTCAGGCCCTGGGCACCAGGGCTTGGGTGCCGGTCATAGCCCTGCCCCAGCCTCAGACTGGGGTGGCCACCAGAGGCTCAGGAGAGGGAGGAAAGGACAGTGAAGGCACTGGGGCAGTGAAGGGTTTCCATTCAAGGAGGCTTCCCACCGTTAGTTCTGCCAGCCAGAGCGCCAGCCAGAGAGCTAACCGCCAGCAACAGACATTTGGGTGGAACTTTGAAGCCCATTAAGAGCAGGGGCTGCAAAGTGATTGCAGTGAGAGGATATTAAATGAATTCATCATGTCTCTAAGATGTGTGTTCTCAGCACAGAAGTGACTCTTCCCAGCCCTCCCCAGGGCAGCTTGTAACCTCTGTCCTGAAAACGGTGCCGCAGCCTGCACTGCCCCAGCCTCAGCCCCTTGAAGGGGCGGACGGTGGCCCCCGCATCTGAGTGGCTCGTCCAGGTCAACAGGCTTCTTTGGGACAGTCAGGCAAGTGTGGCCCCCAGTGTCAGTTTGCATTTGGGGAGGACCGGCCTTGTGTGTTCGCTTTGGCATAGGGAGCCTAGTGCAGATACAAGCTGGAGAAACAGCACAGAGAGGCTGAGAGAGAGAGAGAGGCTTCTGGGTGTGGGAGTTGCCTCTGCAGAGGTTTGAGGCAGCGGGCTGTGTCTGTCCGGTAGCCAGGCGGGGGGCCCCGTGGACTTCTCCCAAATACCTCACTGGGCCCAGACTGTGCTGCCCCTGGGCTGGGTTCTCTCTCCGGGGTCTGGAGGGGATAGAGCTGTGGGGTGGATTCCTTAGCAAGTTCTGCTGGAAGAGCCCTGGCATACATACGCCCCTGTGGCACACCAGACTGGGCTCTGCCGCTCGCTGTGGCAGCTATGTGCATGTGCAGCACGGGAGAGGGTTTTCTCCTCTGTCCCTCACCCAGGGTCAGGAACCTTCCACCCTGGTCTACATCTCATCACTCCATGCCCTTCTGCAGGGCGGGCCACACCCCCTCCCCCATTACACACATGAAGAGACAGAGACGTGCTGGAAGTCTAGGGAGGCAGGAAGGCCCTGGTCCTGCAAGAACCCGTGCTCTCTGCAGCGGGGCTCTGCCTCTCTCCTGCTCCAGGACCCCAGGGGCTTGGCAGTGTCTACCCACTCAACTCACACCCCCAGGCCCTCAGAGGTGGGCACCTGCCTCTCAGCCCCATCAACAGAGAGAGATGTGGTGCCATCAGAGTGAGCGGCACTGGCCCAGGCCACCCCAAGAGCAGGAAGGGATGGGTGTTGGACAGCCTGGAAGAGAAGGAGAGGAAGAGACCTACTCCAAAGACTGCCTCCCTCCCAGGCCCCAGCGGCTGCCTCCAGCCAAGGAGCAGGCAGGCGTGCCGGGCCCACCTTGCCGGCAGTGCCTGCATGTGGGCCTCATGGTCCTGGGCCCATTCCAAGTTTGTGAAGGACAGATGGCTTGATGCAGGGACTTCCGACAGGATGCTGGCTCACAGCTGGGGGAATCTAGCACCTGATTCCTAGCAGAGGACTCAGTGACAGGGTGGGAGAAAATGCAGCGCATCTGCCCCTCACCCCCATGCCTGTGTAGGGGTCCTCATTTCCTTGTCAGAAACTGGGGAGAAATCAGTGTCACGTGACTTACCCATACAGGGTGGCAGTGTTGGCACAAGGAGGCAAGGGACTGGTGCCCCCCCCACCAGTTGTTCCCAGGACCATGACCTGTCATGGTCAAGTCATATTGGGCAGTGCTCGGAGCTGGGGCCTCGGAGCTGCACAGAGCTGAGACAGCCATCAGGCGGTGCACGTGGGTGGAAACTTGGGCCCCGCCATTCAGCAACTACCAGACCTGGAGCTGGTTCCTTAACCACCCGGGTCTCAGTCTCTTCACCTGTAAAGTGAGATGATGGGACCATCATTCTGTGCCAAGGTTGTGGCGAAGCCTGGAGTGAGATGATACGTGTGGATGGCTGAGCATGGGGCCTGGCCCGTCGGAAGCGTTTAATAATTGGCAGGAAT
Organism: Phyllostomus discolor; assembly: GCF_004126475.2. Lineage (NCBI taxonomy): Eukaryota > Metazoa > Chordata > Mammalia > Chiroptera > Phyllostomidae > Phyllostomus > Phyllostomus discolor. The sequence goes on from NC_040903.2 coordinate 154,059,935, forward strand.
TGTTACTAGTATTATTAGAGGAGGGCAGAGTCATCCAGAGGAAGGAGCCCTAGCAGTGAGCGAGCTTGTCAACAGAGTTCCCGATCCCCAGGCGGCGTTTCAAGTCATGCCGCAGAAAGGCGCAGGGAAAGGATAATGTGTTTGTGTTTCTAAACCACAAGCCAATCGTATCTTCCCTCTTTGGTCCTAGCCCAGGCTCCCAGCCCTCGCTGTAGGTGCTCAGACGTTGCAGCAGGCCCCAACAGACCCAGGCCGAGAAGGAGCCAGCAAGTGCCCGCCCCGCCCAGTGCGCCTTCTCACATGGTTCTGGTTGGCCAGTGCCCTGGTGCTGGCAGGGCTCCCAGACCCATCGCCCAGGGTGAAATGTCAGTTCTCTGCCCCTGCTCAGAGCTCCTGCCCAGTCTGCAGAGCGGCAGTGCATGGACAGCTCCCTCGACCTGAAGGCCTCTGCGGGGCCAGGGTTCTCCAGAGGAGGTGGTCCCTGGTCCCTGTACCTGGCCAGGCGCAGCGCCGTGGGAACAGGGCCAGAGGCGGGCGCGTGGGTGCTGGAGGGGCTGCTGTCCTCCAGACTGTCCCTGTCTCTCCCTGCACTGGAGTTCTGCCCTGTCCTCCTGGGCAGGCTGAGCTGGGCATGGCTCAGAGGACAACAGAGAAGGGGAGGAGTCACCCACAGGAGTTAATCAGTCAGGACCTATGTTGCACATCCCAGCCACCCTAACTTGCAGACAGTCGTCCAAGCCAGTGCCGCTGACCCACCCATAGATGCGACCAAAAGTGCCGAAACGTGGGGCTGTGAGGGCCCTGAGCGGGGCCCTGGTCAAGCCTGGCATCCAGCATGGAGCTTTTCTCTAGCACACCTGAGGCCTTCAGTGACGACAGGTTCATTACCTCCATAGTCAGTCTTATTTGGGGGTCTCTACCTCTCCCCAAACCCCATCAAAGTTCCCAAAGGTGGGGGGACCTCAGGGTTCCCGTGACTCACTGCTTGCAGGGTGAGGATGGGACTTGGCTGGTAGCCTCTCTGGAATACCCAAGCCTGGATTCAAACCATATTAAATAACAAATTGACTTCTGATAATATTCTAGTGTTTACACCTTGTCATAGTTCAACGGTTCAAAAGTACTGCTCAGAGCTATCATTTTGGTATATAAGGTATTTTCTTGTATGAAGAGAATTCATGTGTGCATTTGCTTGTCAGTAAAATATAATTTAGGGTGCTGATTCTAGGTTCAGTGATGTTATGCATTTCATTCTAGCTTTGGCTCATGGCTCATTTCAAATCCTCAGCAACCAACTCCCCCTGCAAGCCCCCTTCCCCACCCACCCAGCACAACCCACTTCCCACAGCCAGTGCTGCTATGTAACTAATCTGTGGAGGAAGCCATATTTGTACCACGTTGCCCCTTTGTCCTCTGCTCAGCAGGCAGCTTCCTGGGGGGCTGCCGGAGGTCAGAGGTTGGCTAACAGAGTTGGGCCTATGGTGTAGCCTGAGCAAAGACAAAGAATTTTGGGGGGAAGACACGGAGAAGAGGAGGGAGACAGGGTAAGGAGCAGAGCAGAGACCTGCCTGCGACCACCCCAGCTTCCACACTGCGCTCCGGCCCACAGGGCCAGCATCTCCAGCAGACACCGCCACGCTTCCCCACACAGGCTGAGGGCGCTGCGGCAGCTGGACAGGAGGCAGGCCTGCCTGGGGCTGGCGAATTCCCACTCACCAGCTTAACTAAGCTCGGTGGGAGTCTGGAGTACACTGTGCGTAAGCAATACAGCCCATATGCAATTGCTTTATCTGTAAATTGCAGTGATGTAGCTAAAGAATTCGTGAAGAAAAATGATACATGACAATAGTAACCTCAATTAATAACCAAAGTTTGAGGTGCCCAACACCTCTGCATTGCCCTGGGTCCCCTTGTAGTCATACTACTGGTCACCCAGCCCCCACTTGCAGGCAGCCAGTTGGGTCGCAGGTGTACTGAATTTCCAAGCCAGAATCCCCTCACCACTCAGTTGGACACAGCTCCTTCTGGGGGCCAAGTCTAAAACAGCAAGGATATTCTCACTTCTTTATTGGGGAAGGGACAGATGGCCTCTGCCCCTCCCCCACAACATTATTACACAGGAGAAATCACCCTCTGAATCAAAAGAACTAGGGCAGAGGGCAGTCAGGAGTGAGCTACTTGGAAAAGCCATGCTGGTCCTAAGCCAGGCCACTGAGGGTACAACCAGGAGGTGCTGGCTGTGGAAACGAGCCCCATCCTCTGTTTGGGGGTGCAGGGCCCCTGAAAGCTTTCTTTCCCCCAGAGGTCCCCTACCTGAGGCCAGAGAGTTGTTAGAACTGAGCAAGGTCTGGCAAGGAAACTGGAATCTCTTTTAATCCCAGCTTTCCTGCCCAGGACAATTGTGGAGTCCTCCCAGATGGAGAGACAGGCCAAGGTGGCAGGTGGCAGGACTCCCGCTGGGACTCTCGGAGATGTGTGGGAGGTGACCGCAGCACCTCTAGGATCTGGGAGGAGGCAGCCCAGAGCATCTACAATGCAAATTGACGAGTTAATTACACCAAGAGAGGCTCAGCAGATAATCCAGGTCAGGCGGGCCTCTACGCAGAGGCCCTGGGACCTGGTGGCCACTGGCAGATCACAGCGGGCCAGGCCGGGATCAGGGTTCCAAGGTGATGGGCCAGAGGAAGCCCGGGCCCAAGGGTTTAAGGGAAAGGGTTGCGTAGGGAGGCACCGCTAGCGCAGAGAGGCTCCTGGTCACGTCCCCCCTTGGCATTTTTTTTCCTGGGCAAACCCGGGCCCGGGCTCTGTGTTCCCCGCCGAGTCCTCCCTGGGGCCACACCCTGAAATCAAACTCGCGGCCAGGTGAAGCGGGCGTTGTACCAACTTGTAAGCGCGGCCTCCCCTCGCAGTTCCTGGCGCCCAGGTCCTTCCCGCAGAGGGCGGGCCGACTCCCGCGCCCTCTCTGAGTGCTCCGGGGGCTTCCTGATCGCAGGTGGGTGTCCCAGCCACCCCTGGAAGCTGACTAACCTCCCCGGGCTGGGGCCGGGACCAGGGGACAAGCTTCCCTGTACGCATGGCCCCCTTTCCCAGTTTCTCACTCCCTGAAGTTCAGAGCCGCCGGTGCCTGAGCGCAGGGACTGAGAGCTCCGGCGCTGCGGTCGCGGATTTACCTCCAGGGTGCGCCGGGGTCGCTGAGAGATTCCCGCCCCATTTGGGCCTGGGGGGCGGGGAAGGGGGCGCTGTGGCCGCTGTGGGTCAGGAAGCGGCAGGAAGAAGGGTGGGAAGGGCTGCTGCACACTGCCCCCTTGCAACCTGTGAGTTTCCCTCCGCCTCCCTTTGCACCTGAGAAAGTGGCTCAGCGGGCAGGCTGGCATGGGGCTGTTCAGAACGCTCTGGATTCCAGCCATTAGCAAAATCCGTGGGGACACTTGACATATTTGTCACAATGGCTCTCTGGTCTCTTCCCATCTAGGCCTCACAGGACTGACCCGCAAGGTGCTTAGTGTTCCCTCACCGGGTGCCTGAGAGCTCTGCCCACCGAAGGGTGAGGAATCAGGAAGAAGAGGACACGAGGGAGGCAGCCGGCCAGAGGTGAGTGAGGGGCCTCCATCCCCGGTAGGGTGTCCAGGAGGAGCCTTCGGAGACCAGCATGAGGACAGATTGGAAGGGACAGTGAGCAGCCAGGTGGCTCTCCTAGGCTGGCCCGTTCTTGGTCCTGTTAGGCAGCAGCTGTCATCCCTTTTAGGTGCCATTTCTCAATCCTTAGTGTAGATGCATTGTTACTTCCACCACCTCAGCCCACAGCAGGCTGCTGGGCTTCGAATGCCCCGCCCTGCCCCCGGCCCAGTCTCTGCCTGTCATCAGGCACGATGCCCGTCTGGGGCAAGGCAGCGTCTCCACAGCTGTGCACAAGAAGTCAACCGCAGGCCCAGCGCCGGTGCCAAGCAGCCCAGGAGGCAGTCCCAGGCAGAGGTGCTGCTCTGCACACCCCAGCCTGACAACTTGCTCCCTGGATCTCCAACCTGCTGAAATTGCTCTGGCTTTTCTGGTACCCAGTGTGCAGCATGCATCCTGGGATGGAGATGCTGCTGGGGACACTAAGCGCTAAGACATAAGGAGTTCCCAGGGTATAGCTGTGCTTTCTGTGCCTTGCCCCCTTCTGGTGTTCTTTTAGGGTCTCCTTGTTTTTGTAGGTGGGGGAGTTGAGGAGGCTTGGGTCTGTGTTCAGGTCTTTTGTGGCCGTCACAGCATTTATTGAAATGCTGTGAGCTCCCCATATGCCATGTGTGGGACAGTGACTGAGAACACATTCGGAACAAAGAAGAGCTGGGTTCGAATCCTGGCCTTGCCTTTGATTCCATAGGCAAGTCGCTTTACTTCTTTCCAAACTTGAATGTTCTCGGCTATAAAATGGGGAGGATCGTGCCCTCCTTGCAGGATAGTTGTGAGGAGTCACCGTGGGAAATGAGAACAGCCCAGCAGAGGACCACATCTCTCACCTCCACTTGTTAGTGTTGGAAAAGGTGAAGCTACCTGAGCTCTCCTCGCTTGGAGAACGTTGAGAATGGTTTGGCTCTGTGGCAGGAGACTCTGGAGCTTGTTAGAGCGAAGCCCCGGGAAGACAGCAAAGGCAGAAGAGGGTCCGTGGGGTGAGGGCAGGGCCCATTTCTGGAAGGGGGTATGAGTTTGGAGGCAGAAACAGTGGCATACTCTGTGTGTGTTCGTGGTGACACTCCACACAGGTGTTGCCTGGGGTAGAGGGAGCCTCTGGCTTGAGGCTTTCGGTCTCATGTCTAAGTAGCTCTGGGATCTGAGGTGGGTCGTTTACCTTCTCTGGGAACAGAGGAGCTTGGAGTTGGAGAGACTGGGATTGGATCCCAGCTCCACACTTACCATCTCAAACAATAGCTTCTCTTCAAGCCCCGGTTTCTTTAGTTGTAACAGAGCACGTAGTGTCTACCACGTAGAGTTGTAACCATCGAATGCACTAATAATAAAAAGCACCGGCGCTGTGCCTAGCGTGTTCTGGGTACTTGGTACATGTACTTGTGTGCATTCCCTTTCTCGTCTCCTCCTTCCTCTCCCCAGCCTCCTGTCGTCTTTAAACTGTACCCAGCAAAGCAGATTTGGCTCAAGTCACAGTGGTACTGTAAGCATAGAGTGAGGAGGTAAATGAAATAGAGAAAGTTAAGGGCTGTGAAAACACAATCTGTGTGTGTGTGTGCGTGATTGGGGACCTGATCTTGTGAGTGGACGACTCTGGAAGTTCCCTCTGGCGAGGCACTGAGGACTCTGTGATGGGGACCCAGGCCTCTGCATGCTGAAGCTGTTGCAAATCCGGGCTGGTGAGACAGAGCCTGGCCTGCAGTGCCCCCAGGCAGGCCATGCTTCTCTCTTCTCTTGGAGATAACCCCATGCCCAGGAAAGTGCAGTCCTGGGGACTGGGGAGGGGTTAGGATTCTCAGCACAGTGAGCAGAGGTCGGAGGGCTGGTCCGCCCTGAGCTGCCACCGCTGGGCTGCAGCAGAGTGTGCCGCTGGAGCCGGGCCTGAGAGGCGAGCCTGAGTCAATATTGACCTGCTCTGGCTGGCCAGCCTGGCTCTTTGGCCTCTTATTCAACTGGAGTGTTGACACAAGTGATTGAATGAGCTTTATTATCATATTCTTTTCAACAACAGCCCCATTATCTCTCCCCTGGGGATTCACTGGGACCTATAGTGTGGGAATGATGATGAGGGCGGGGAGCCCAGACATGCAGGCTTGTTCTGTGTGCAGTGCCCTCTGCCCTGCACACACCGAGTCTCTCTGGGCCACTCCAGTGGGACGACAGGACCTGAGTACTACTCAGCGTCCTGGGGACACTCTGCACTGCAGCACAGTGGCCTCAGGCGGATCTTACGGAACCCTCAGACAGTGGCCGTGAGGGCCAAGGCCTGGGTCTAGGACCCACCTACCCTGCTGGTGACAGCTGGGCAGAAAAGCAAATGAAATTCTCTTCAGGCCCTTCCCCCTGGTATGTATTTGGGGGCCAGGAAACGGTGCTGGGGTGCCACCTTGCCTGACTCTCACGTCCTATAAAGAAGGGCGGATGGTAGTCCTGGACACCCAGTGGAGGCTGAGAAAGGACAGAGCTGAGCCCCACACAAAGGATGAGTAGCAAGGGGACCGAGGGACAGAGGGCAGGGGCCTCGGGAAGGGGGAGGGGCTCCCCACCACCGAACTCATCAGAGCAGTGCGTGAGCAGGAGACAGGCAAGAGGGACTGCGGTTTGGGCAGGGCCAAAGGGGAGGCCAGACCCCCGAGTGAGGCATCACCGTCTCCTCTGGTGGGAGGTGAGCTCAGGAGGGTGACCAGTGACATCTGTTTGGAAAGGCAAGCTAACTCCACGGGGGAAAGGGCTCCTTTTGCTCACTGTGGTCCCAGATCCCAGAGCAGAGTAAGTACACAATAAGTACTTTCAAATAAATTAATGAATAATATAATTTTATATTTAAACGAACTCCAGGAAGTAAAGTTTGAGAAAACTTCTCTGGCCAATGAGGATTCCCTGATGGGAGGCTGGCTGTGGCCCACGCTCTTCTCATCCGGGGGCTGCGAGGCACCTGCTCCTCAGGACAGGTGTGCGGGAAGCCGCAGACTCTGGGTGAGAGGGCCGGCTCTGGAGGTGACGTGACAGCGTCCTCTGTGGGCCACTCTGTGCCCGGATGGTGGCAGTAGGAGGGGTGCCTGTCTAATTGCTGTGGAACTCAGGGTCATACTTCTGTCTCAGTGCCGCGATTCTAGAACAGTTCTTCCCCCAAGCAGCACCCTGGGTGGGCCGAGAACTGCGCCTTGTGGGCGGAGGGAGGCGGCAGCTGACGGCAGCCATGTCCCCCTATCAGGGCCTGGGACAGACAGACAGGCTCTGCCCTGTCTTTGCTCTTTGACTTGGGAAAATCACTTAATTTCTCTGAGCGTCGGTTTCCTCATCTGCATGATGGGACAGTAACAATCTCACCTCACGGGCTCGTGGTGAGGACACTGCACGTGAAGCGCTCGGCCCATGACCCGGCGCTTACACCAGGCCCTCCCTGAGTCACGGTGACTGGGAATGCCCAGAATGGGGCCTCGAGCTAGAACACATGCTGTTCTTCTTCCCACTCCGCCACACAGGAGAGGCTGGCAGAGGCGAAGGAGTCCACTCGTTGGGCACCACCTGAAAGGCTGAGGCCTTGAAAGGACAGTAGGCCAAGGCCACAAGCTGGAACTCAGGAACCGCGTTCCCTGGGGCCACCCTGAGCCAGAGCTCAGCTCTGATTAGCAGGTGCCGAGCCTCCGGCAGAGGAAGCGGTGCTGTGCCCCCACTCTCGCTCCCCGGCACTCAGGGCAGGGCGCTGGGTGCAGCTGCCTCCGTGCCCCACCCCCCCCCCCCCGTCTTCCAGCTGCATTCCCAGCACACAGTTAACCAGCACCCCAGAATGCAACAGACCAGGCCCCGCCCCCTTCAGAGTAGCTGCACACTTCTTTGGCTCGGTCTCTGGAAGCTACCTTCCCAGCCTGTGGTGTGTTCCTGTGAATCCCTCCCAGGGGCTAGGTGTCCCTTCCTTGAAAGGAATTCAATGTGTGGAAATAGCCAAAACCCACTGGAAGCCAGGCCTGGAGGGTAAGGTGGGCGACCAGGTCAGACACCACCACTTCCGGTGAAAGCAGACTTGGCGGGTTCAGAGAACACTCGGTGTTGGTTCAAGATGGGCCCCAAAGGTGGTTTCCAAAGAGGACTTCTGGAAGTACTGGAGCCTGTTTAGAGCAGTCGGAGTCACTCCCAACGGCCGCCCCCAGGGGCCGCACTCATCGGGATGTCAGAGCTGTGGTCCGTCTGAGGTCCAGACGCAGGCTCATTTCACTATAGTCCTGCCTGGGGCTTATGGGACCTGGAAGCTTGGTAGCCCTCGCACCCCAGGCCCTGGCCCTGGAGGAGGAGCAGTTTGGGAGGGTGAGCCCCGCGCCTTGGCTGCTCTGCTTACCCCTGTATGACCTCTAGGCCAGCCACGCCACAGCGCCCTGCTCTGAGGGCTGCCACCCAAACCCTGTGTGGTCAGGGAACTGTAGCAGCAGCCACAAAGTTCTGCCTACCACTGCTCGAGCCAAGCCTGTGGGCTGCCTGCCTTCAGACCGAGACCCTGTGGAGGCGGCCTGACCTACTGGAGAGAACGCACCCCTGCTGCTTCTGTGGCTTTTTTGTACGTGCCAGGCCCTGACATCACAGCCACCAACATGAGCTGTTTGGAATATTTCACCCACACCTCACAAGGCAAAAAGAAACCTGGTTTCAGATAAAGTGAGGGTCCGCCTGCAAGTCAGGGCAGCCCCAGCCCCCCTGGCTTCTGACTCACAGATCAGCCCGGAAAGAACCTAGCAATCTTGGTCTATGGAGCTGGCCCTGGCCCACTCGCTCCTACATGTTGCCGTGAGCTCACTCAAGCTGCTCAGTCTGGCTGTGTTCACAGAGACCCCAGGAAGGAGACTAACAGCAACCCAAGGCCCTCAGAGTAGGCCCGGTGGGTGGAGCAGGGGCTGTGGAACCCCATCTAGGGCCCAACCCCAAACCCCGGTTCTGTGACCTTGAGCAAGTTATTTAACCTCTCTGAGCCCGTCTGGATTTGTGAATAATTATAATTCCTACCCCCTAGCGTTGTTGTGATTAAATGAGTTGATCCTTGGAAAGGGCCTACCACATAGCAGGTGCTCAAGAACAGTAACTTCCCTTTCTGTCTCGAGTCCCTTCCAGCATGACAGTCCCCCCCCATCAGTGACCCCATTCTGTGGTTCCCCGAACTCTCCCAGCAGCTCTGCCCTCGGGTGCACTGGGTGTGGCAGCACTTCCTCCAGAGACTCTTCCAGGAACTGATGGGCTCCTCTGCCGGCTCCTGCTGGAGGAAGCAGCCTCCCAGGGAGCTTCCTTCTCCGACTGGTTTGGGCCGAGCTCTTCCCTGCCAGCACTGGCATCCCCTCTGGTCCAGTCTCGGTCCAGCCAGCTGGAAAGCAGCATCTGCAGACATTCCGAAGAGGAAAGTTCAAAGCATTCCTCTGTCACAGCGATGCACCCCAGCCTGGGGAAGAATCCCCCTGCCCTGTGCTGGGGAGAGGTGTCAGACAGACAGGAGGCCACCCTGAGTCTGAGCTGGCGCCCTGCCTCTGTCCATGTCTCCTGCAGAGTCTGAGGCCCACAGCACTTCCAAGTCAGAAGGAAAGGTAGACTGGCTCTCTGAAGAAAAATCATCTTCCTTCCTCCTCAGGGTCCCGTCTTTGAGGAAAGTGCCTCTACTAGATGAATTGAGTGTGGATGCAGAGGTGAGAATCTGGGGATGGCAACTGGAAGGGCTGGCGCTGGCATGGCCTCTTTGTGTTAACACTACGCCCTCAGGGCTGGTGCAGCAGCGCCCTCCCTGGGGCGGGGGGGGGGGGGGGGGGAGGTAGGGTGGAAGATGGAGAACTAGAACCGGCACCTTGAGGGCCCCTGTCTGGGCAGGCAGGTGTGCTCCCAGGGCTCGGGCTCTGTGGTGGGAAGGAAGCAGGATGTTCGTGTCTCAGGTGTTTCACTCCCAATGACTCGGCAGCATTAGATACCTGAGTGGGTGAGTGGCTCTTCGGGGCTCAGTCATCATGGATCGCCCTTTTCTTTAGAGAAGCAGTTTGTTGGCTTTGAGGAAAATTGAGAAGAGTAGAAAGATGGGGTTCCCCTGGCTGATGTGGCTCAGCTGGTTGGGCATCGTCCCCCAGAGTGAGAGGTTCCTATTTGGTTCCTGGTCAGGGCACGTGGCTGGGTGGGGGTTGGTCTCGGTCAGGGCGCAGAGCACGTATGAGAGGCAACTGATCAACTTGATCAATGTTTCTCTCCCTCACTTTCTCCCTCCCTTCCCCTCTCTCTCTCAAAAAATAAAAAAAAAAGAAAGAAAGAAAAGAAAAGAAAAGAAAAAAAAGAAGGGGTAGGAGGAAATCACCTGTAGTCCACCAGTCAAACTCAACAATAATGAATACTTTGCTGTATTTCCTTCAACCGCCATTGCATTCACACTACATATACAAATCAATCTTGGTGAAATCTTTAGAAAGAAGCCCTGCTCCTAACCTGTGACCTCAATCATTCTGCGTTGGTGCAGAAGAGAAAGGGGTTCTGTGGAAAGTACCCTCACAGGGCGCCCTGACTAGAAACCCTAACTGGGCAGGAGGTGGTGGGCAGCAGTCCCGCCCCAGCACACACCTCCTTTAGCAAAAGGGCCTTAGGCAGGCCCTGTGCATTGTTTCTGGGCGCCCTGGTCGGCACAGCTCTGAAACACCCCCTTTCAGCCCCTCCTTCTGATCTCAACTGTCCTGTAACACAATCCCCTGGTCTGTGTTCTCCCACCTTCCCGAAACTGTTCTGAAGTTCCCTCCTTAATTTCAAATGCACAGAAGCAACCACAAAACTGCTGTTCTCAGCGTCCTCTGAGATCTTCTCCCTGGTGTATGTTGTCAGTTTGGATCAAGTAAACCCTTACAAACATTAAAAAAAAATTATGCATTGGAAAACTAAAACCAGGTAGTTTAATTTACCTCTGGGACCCCTGGGTGTGGACGGGTTTCGGCCCCAGCAGGTCAGAGGCTTCAGGAGACGCCCCCCCCAAAACACTTAGGCTCTGCACAGTCACTCGCAGGGGCCCCCGGGCAGGGATGGCCAGACACTGGGTCCCCCTCCACTGGCCCCACCACCACCACTCCCTCCAGCTTTATTATTTCATCCTTCACATTTAGATCCAATTAATTTTGAGGGGTGATATGAATTCATTTTTCAGGATTCCTTTTTTTATGTGGCTATCTAATTGCTCCACTGCATTTATGGAAAAGGTCATCCATTCCCACCGTCTGCAGTGTCACCTTTGTCATGAGTTGAGTGACCTGATATGACTGAGTCTATTTCTAGATTCTCTCTTCTATTCCACTGGTCTGTTCATCAGTCTTTGTGCCGGCCTCATATGTATTAATTAATACAGCTTTACAGTAACCTCGATATCTAGTAGCATAATCCTCCAACTCTGTTCTTCAAGGTTGTCTTGGCTATTCCTGATTCTTTATGTTTCTCTGTGAATTTTAAAATCAATTTGTCAATTTCCACGAAAAGAAATACATTGAGATTTTGATTGAACTAAATCTATAAATTAATTGAATAATTGACATCTTGACAATATTGAGTCTTTCAGTTCATGAACATTCTTTAATATCTTTAATTATTTTATACTTTTTAATGTAGAAACACATTTTTGATTAGATTAATTTGTAGGTATTTGATATATTTATTGTAAAATGGTAAATGGTATCTGAGGATTCTTTTTCCTGGTAACTTCTGACATCAAATGAGAGAGTTTTTTCTTCCCGAGGCCATTGCTCCAGCTCGGACACTAACTGGGTGTTCAACCATTCAGTTCAGTTCAGCTCTGGCACTGACTTCCTGGGGGACGCACAGACCCCGTGGGGTGGGGCTCGGTCTCCCAACCTGCCCCCACTTCAGATTCCAGTTGCCAGTCGTGGGCCACCTGTCTTTCTGACCAAATGGCCATAAAAACAGGGGTTCCCCTGACCTCCTCCTCAGGTTCAGTAATTTGTGAGAATAGCTCATGGAACTACTTACTTACTTGTACCGGCTCATTATGAAAGATACAACCCAGGAGCAGCCAGAAGGGAGAGATGCGTGGTGTAGGGATGTGGCCAGGAGCATGGAGCTGCCACGCCCTTTCCAGACGCCTCACCCTCCCGCACCTGGGTGGGCTCACCAACTCAGAAGCTCCCTGAGCATTGCCACTCAGGAGTTTTTATGGAGGCTTCATTACACAGGCGTGATTGATTAAATCACTGACCACTGGTGATTCACTCAGTCTCCAGCCCTTCTCCCCTCCCCACAGGTGGGGGCAGGGGAGGCTGAGAGCTCGACGTTCTTGTCACCCTGGGGAAATCCAAGGGTTCAGGAGCTGTGCACCAGCAACAAGGGGCCATGACCAGATTTCTATTTCCCACTATATCACAGAAACTGTTTTAAAATTTCATTTTCTATTTGTTGCAAGTATGTCAAAATACAATTGATTTCTCTTTTTTTAATCCTCACCTAAAGATATGTTTATTGATTTTAGAGAGCAAGGAGACAGGGGAGCGAAAGAGAGAAACATCTATCAATTACCTCCTATAAGTGTCTCACCTGGGGATTGAACCTGCAGCCTAGATACGTCCCCTGACCAGAGGTCAAACCGGCAACCATTTGGTGCACGGGGTGACACTCCAACCAACTGACCCACCCAGCCAGGGTTACAGTTGATTTTTTTATATTGACCTTGAATTAGAGGCCTTCTCAGTTTACTTACGTAAGCCCAAGGGTTTGTAGGTAGAGCTTTGCCCCCAGACTTTCTGTGTACATAATCATATCATCCCAGCAGCGCCGACTCCGCCACACTTTGGAAGAGTGCTGGCAGGCTCCCGGTAGGTGTGGGCTGCCCACTAGCTAAGTGACTGGCTCTGACCTCTAACTGCCCGTCCCAGCCCGTAGCCTGAGCTCCGTCATTGCTTCCACCGGCTCCCGCCCTCACCTCCACAACACCTGACCATCTTTATTTTCCCCCAGCCTTGCTTGCTGCCTCTGTGAAGAGTGTTCTGAAACCACTGTTGGGGGAGCCTCAGGGACCCTAGAGTTGTTCAGATGATCTGCTAAAGATGCCGTCCCCTGCAAAACCCGGGCCCTCAGTGGGGCAGGGGCTAGGGGAGAGGGATGTCCTGGGGGGAAGAAGTATTAGCCAGCTCGTCTTTAACTCTAGGGCATGTCCCTGCATCTGCAGGGAAGTTAATAGGGTGGGGGAGCAAGACGAAACCTTCCGCTCAGCTAAGCTAAACCCAGGATAGAGGGTCTATCTACCTCAGATGCTGTGAGGACAGACGGAGGGATGAACTCGTTATAGCCAAGGGCTGAGAGGGAGGAGGTTAGGTTTTACCAAACCATCAAGAATTAACAGTGAAGAGGTGTCGAGGGCCTGAGGTCCCAGAAGGCAGGCCTGGCCCTTTGACAGGGGAATCTGAGGCTGAAGTTTAGTGTCGCTCCCAGGCTAGTATCTGCTCACGTGCCCCATATGTAGGGCCTGAGCTTAGGAGCAGGGACCCAGAGAAGCGGCCCAGCAATCTGCTCACGTAATGCTCCCCGAACCCTGTGACCTCACAGGGTCTCCCATTAACCCCATTTTACCAATGAAGGACGCCACGGCTCAGACCATCCAGGTAACTTGCTCCAAGTCTCCCAGATTAGTTGGGGACCCCCACAGCTCACCTGCACCTCAGACAGGTGTATGTCACTCCGAGTCCTTGGTCCTCGGGGGTCCTGCACAGGGTGCTTTTGCTTGGAGGGGGTGTTTGGTGAACTCCTGAACCGCAAGGCCCTGGAGAGTAGCTGACATTCCAAGGGGTAGGACGTGGGTTCAGACTGACCCACACTGGGTGAACTCCAGCCGGGAAGCTGTGGCTATTCAAGCCCATGGCTGTCCTGAGTGGGTGCCAGCTGCTTCCTGGATCTGCGACCTTCTTCAGAACCTGCTGAAGTGCCCAGGAAAATGCTGTTTCCAGAGCAGGATCCAAAAGACAACACCCCAGTATCCAAAGGTCCCCCAGATCTATGGACAGATGAATGACGTGAGCATTCAAGAAACATATTTTTTTAAACCCAGAAGTGACCTTTTCAGGTGACATAAGAACCCACTAAGTGTATTTTATTTACCACACTAAAGAAAAAGATTTTAAAAATCCATTGAGCTATTCTGAGCCACTCCAGACACAGAGTGACCCTGTGACCCTGATCTCCATCACATGTGGTCCTGTCAGGGCCTTCCTGAAGGTGAGGCCGGAGCAGCACTTGGGAGGAGTCACCTGACCTCCTGTGTTTCTGTCTCCCTCTCTCAATCCGCGTGCCAGGGCCACCTGGAGGAGGGAGCGCACCGGGGCCTCGGCTAGACCCCAAACCGCAGGGAAAGGGAGGCAGGTTTGACTGGATGTTTTGTGAGCCAGTGTTCTGAGACCCAGAGAACGGGCCCCAGGGGGGCGGGGCTCTCTCCCCCGGAGAGCTTCACCCCTGAGACGGCTGCCCCTCCGGCTTCTCAGGGTCTGGGCAGAGCACCTGGTAGCTAACACCAGGGTCCCAGACCGGCAGCAGGTCCGCGACTGAGGGGCTGGCTTTCGTGAAGGTTGTGCGCCTCATCCACAGGCCTTCTGTGGTCAAGCCGTGCCGGGGCAACCCGAGCCAATCACAGTAAAACAGAAGACAACAACAAAAACTTAACATACTATTGGATTCAACTTCTTAGTTTAGTTTAGGACTTTCACATTCATGTTCCTGAGTGAGATTGGTGCATATTTTCCTTTTCTTCTACTTTCTTATCTGGTCGAAAAATCAGCGTCATACGCACTTCATAACATGCATCTGCCAGCTCTCCTCCCGCTTTGCCCCGTTTTTAGTTCTTGGACAGTGGGCGATGTTTGTAATGGGCTTTGGGTCTCATAAGGAGGCACCCCGGAGCCTGCCTGCTCGACAGGGGGCCTGGCACAGACCAGCGGACAGGCACCTGTTTCCTTCGTTGATTGCCTGTGTTGGCTTATATGGCGCTTTTGTTGTTTCTGGGACCCCTCTGCTGGGAGCTGGCCGTTTTCCTGAGGAAGCGGGGTGGGGGGGTGCGGGGAAGCCCTGGGCCCAGGCAGGGAAGACGTGCTCCCAGGGAGGGAAAGCGCCCAGAGCCTGGTGCCCCAGCACCCCCTGCAGCTGCCCCTGCTCCCCGGGGCCGGCCCCGGTGAAGCCCCCCGCCGGAGCTCAGCCTGACCCTCCCCACACAGGCACCATGTTCCGCAAGAAAAAGAAGAAACGCCCTGAGATCTCAGCCCCACAGAACTTCCAGCACCGCGTCCACACCTCCTTTGACCCTAAAGAAGGGAAGTTTGTGGGCCTCCCCCCTCAATGGCAGAACATCCTGGACACGCTCCGGCGGCCCAAGCCCGTGGTGGACCCTTCACGCATCACTCGGGTGCAGCTCCAGCCCATGAAGGTGAGGTGGGGGGCGGGGATGGGGAGACCAAGTTCAGCTTCTCCTGCTCCACCCATGCCTGGGCCTGGCCAAGCCACAAAGACACCTGGAGGACCCACCCAGTCACCAGCTATCACTTAGCCACCATTTATTCCCTGTCAACCAAGCCTCTCATTCGCTCCCCGGGTGACCCAGGGAGGGAGACCCTGGGGAGTCCTCTAAAGGGAAGGGTTGCCAGATATGGCAAATAAAAATACTGAATGCCCAAGAACATTTGAATTTCAGAGAACAACAAATAATCTTTTAGTAGGAAGGATGCCCACGCAGTACTTGGACCTGCAGCCCCTGTGGGACTAGGGGATTGAGTTGTGTGGGTCAAGAAGGGTAGAGCCAGGAGCCTGGGAGGGGCTGGGTCAGGATTTGGAGGTCACAAAGCCAGTGAGTGCGGAGGAGAGTCCGGAACGGTCCCTGCCTCCTTGGAGAGCTCCGCACATCTTCCTGAAGGCCACAGGTAGAGCTAGCGGATGGCAGGGTGCCCCGTCCCCGCTGGTTCCCCTCAGCTCCCTAAGCTCAGCTGCCCACACCATTCGGCGTGCTGGATTGTAGCCTGTGGTTCCTCACCTGTGTGCCCTGCTGGACTGCGAGCCCCATGGAAATGGGCCTTTTCCCTTTATTTCTGCTGTATCACAGGCCTGACCCACCACAGGCCCAGGTAAGTGGCTGAAAAATCGAGGAGTGGATGGATAACACAGCAGGCCAGGTCCTTAGGTGTTCCTCCTCGAGGACCCCAGGAGGCCCCCCCGGCCTGGCCCCAGGCCGCTCCTCGCTGCCAGAGCAGGCCTCTCACCCCTGCTCTTCTGCCCCCCTGCAGACCGTGGTGCGGGGCAGCTCCGTGCCCATGGACGGCTACATCTCGGGGCTGCTCAACGACATCCAGAAGCTGTCAGCCATCAGCTCCAACACCCTGCGTGGGCGCAGCCCCACCAGCCGACGGCGGGCACAGTCGCTGGGGCTGTTAGGGGAGGAGCCTTGGGCTGCCGACCCGGACATGTACCTGCAGAGCCCCCAGTCTGAGCGCACTGACCCCCACGGCCTCTACCTCAGCTGCAATGGGGGCGCACCGGCAGGCCGCCAGCAGATGCCGTGGCCAGAACCTCAGAGCCCGCGGGTCCTGCCCAATGGGCTGGCCACCAAGGCACAGTCCCTGGGCCCCACCGAGTTCCAGGGTGCCACGCAGCGCTGCCTGCAACTGGGCGCCTGCCTGCAGAGCTCCCCGCCCGGCACCTCACCCCCTGCAGCCGCCGGAAGGCGTGGAACCAAGGCGGCCAGGCATGGCCCCGAGGAGGCCCGGCCGCAGTCCTGCCTGGTGGGCTCAGCGGGCAGGCCGGGTGGGGAGGGCAGCCCCAGCCCCAAGACCCAGGAGAGCAGCCTGAAGCACAGGCTGTTCCGGAGCATGTTCCTGTCGACTCCTGCCACGGCCCCTCCGAGCAGCAGCAAGCCCGGCCCCCTGCCACAGAGCAAGGTATGTCGGGGGCTGCCCTCTGGGGCCCCTCTCGGCAGGGCTGGGGGTTGGCCTGGGTGATGTATGTCAGGGACTCGGGCCCTGCTTGGCCTTCCCTGTTTACCAGGTTGGGTTGGGGACAGCCTGAGGGGATGAAATAATCAAGAAATCAGCTCAGCCTCCACTGAGGGTTCTTTCCTGAACTGGCTCAGCCCTCCTCCTCCAGAGGTTTCACACATGTGAGTCAGAGGTTGTACGCCAGGTCGTTTTCCAGGGGTGCTTCTGAGGGGCTTGTGGTGCAAGCAGCTCACACCCCTGTCCTCTGGGGTGTGTCTAGGCGGACCTCACGGGCTGGCAGACACCCCCTGAAAAAGCAGCATCTTTAACCACAGAAGCCCAGACTTTCGCCTGTCCCGGGTGCCCAGCAGCCCCCACCCAGGCCGCAGCAGAGATGGGGGCTCCGGCCCTGGGCAGGGCGAGGCCTCTCTGCCTCCCTCTTCTCGGACCTTCTTGCCACCCCCATCCCTCACTTGCCCCAGAGGCCCCGCACTGCCTCTCCCCACCAGCATTCGGTAGTGTTCCCGGCCCTTGTGAGGATGCCTGCCTGCCCTTTGTTCAGTGGTGGTGGTTTTGTTTAATATTTCTGTAGTGATTAATTTCAAGTTTGTGCGTGGTATGAAAAGCTAGAGGATTGAATCTGCCTGGGTCCAGAGGGACCCGGAGAACTGACTTTTGACCTGTGCAACAGTCTCAGATGCACATATTTTTCTTATAAAACAGGAAACAGTGAAGGGGGACCTCATGGTGACATTTCTGGGCAGGCCGAGGAGAACCATTTGGCTTCTTATGTGCCGTGTGGCATCCTGCCTGCGGTGGCAGTAACGTCCTTTCTCCTTTGGCCTCGGAGAAGACTGACTCAGAGGGGTGAGGCAGCCCCCAGGTGTCACTCTCGAGTCAGGGAAGGAAGGCTTCGCTGGCTCTCTAGCTCCTTCCTGAGGGATAGGCAGAAGAAATGAGCGTAGGCAGCAGCCCGAGGGTTCAATGTCAGAACTAAGAAACTGGTAGCTCGGTGACGGAGGCTCCCTCCCCCGGGGGAGGGCAAGCCTGGTCCCCGCCCCGCAGTGCTGGCACTGTCCGGGGCCTGAGTGTGGGTGGGGCGTGGGGGGAGGGGCCTGGACCTCCGCCTCTCAGTCACTGCTGCAGCACCCAGGGAAGGCTCTGGGCCTTGTGCCCTCCAGCCCTGCACTGGGACAGTGGGCCATCTCCCCTGCGGAGTAGAGGCCTGGGAACAAAGAGATGAGAAGTGGATTGACGTATCCTGTGTGAGGAACGAGAGTCTGTGAGCGGAGGGGTCTGGGAGTCTGTGCCCCTGGGGGGACATTCCCTAGAAAACCGAGGCTGGAGCAGCACAGCGCACCCTGCTGGTGTGTAAGGGGGCTTGATTGCCCCCCCCCCCCCCCCACCTTGGGAGTCCTTCGGGAGGGCTGCAGGGACTTGGGGGGAGGGGGTGTCAGCACTGGGCTGGGCACCGACATGCGTGTTTCTGGGATCCTGGCAGCACCCCACAGCCAGGTGAGGGCTGCCCGCCCAGCCTGCCGGTCGGCCCATGCCCTCACACTGCACTGGGCGCCCACCACCAGCCCTGCTGCCGGTGTGCAGGGCTGGCCGCACACCCGTGGAGGGAAGTGGTGGTTGTCTTGGGCTTGGAGACACCACGGTTCTGATTTCGGGGGAGTGCTTTCCTTCTCCGCACTCTGGACCTGGGCGCAAGTTTCTACGTAAATACCCTAAGCCGGGCCTCTGAGGCAGGGCTGAGACCTCCTCCGGGTGGCTGGGAGCCAGAGCCTCTCAACCCTGCACTGTAGGCATTTGGATCATCCTTTGTCACAGGGGCTGTCCTGTGCATTGTAGGACATTTAGTAGCATCTCTGGTCTCTGCCCCCTAGACTGCAGCAGCACCCTGCTGATGGGACCACCAAAATCCTTCCAGATACGGCCAAACTTCCCTTGAGTGGCAGTCACTCCCAGTCGAGAACACTGCTTCAGGCAAATCACCACACGGGTGGGAGGCATCCAGCTTGCTCCTCCCTCGCAGCCCCAGGAGCCCCTGGCTGAGCCTGCAGCCAGCCCCGCACACTCAGCCCGTGCAGGCCTGCAGGCCCGCAGTAGTGCCTGCAGCAGCAGTGCTGCAAGGGCCGGGGGAGGCCAGGCTGCCGGTGGCCAATGCTGGCTGCGAGTGGCTACAGGAGCACCTGTGGCATTAGGGCTCACGGGCTTGGCCCAGGCAGCTTGGCCTGTGGTCACTCACTTTGGCTAAAGAGCAATAGAAGACCTCGAGTGGGGGCGGGGAGGACAAAGAGACAGGACAGTTATAAATCTGGGGATTTAGAAGTGGTTCCGCTTAGAGGCAGAAAGGCCACGTCAGAAGACCTCAATAATCAGCAAACATCGGTTAGGTGCCTACTATGTACTGGGCACTCCATTGCATGCCAATGATACACGACACCAGTAGGACCTTGCATAGGGGCCAGGGGTTGGGCTGACCGGAGCTGAAGTCTGCCTTGCCCCTCACTACTCAGTGACTCTGGGCAAGGTACTTAGCCTTTCTGACCCCGTTTCCTCATCTACAAGTGTGATAATAAGAGTGCCCATGGGATAATAAAACAGCCCACAGGGTTGTGGGAATCAAATGAGATAATGCATTTAAGGCCCTTGTCCAAGTGTTAAACCTGCAATGAATGGCTTTATTATTTTTTGAATATTATGCCATGGCCTCTGCCTTTGGGGCACTTACAGTGCAGCCCCAGACCCACAGCCGGGGAGCCCAGTGCTGCTACCATGGCCGGGAAGGCAGCATGAGCACCGCTGTAACTCTGCCCATGACTCTGCTTGCGGGTCCCTGCCGGAGAAGAGGTCTCAGGCACACAAGGAACTCCGGAATTAATCCAGAGCCTATAACAAAATTCCTTAATTTTGTATTTGTCTCCTTTCCCTTTCCTGGTGTGGTTTAGCAAATTTCATCTGGTCCCCTCCTGTGGTGACATTGAGTAAAAGCTCCCTCCTTGTGGAGACAGGCAGCAGGGCCAGCGGAGGGACACTTGGACCTGTCCCTGCGGAGGTGAAGACCAAGTCTGGCCGCACCACCCCTGTGCCCCACGTCCCCGGCCACGGCAGTGCTGGGCTCTCAGCTCTCTGCAGGCAGAGACACCTGCTCAGCCCTAGACAAGGCCGGGGACTGTGGTGGGGTGGGGACCCCAAAGCCTGGGGAGGGGTGCTGCAGAGGCTGGAAAGGCTCTGGCTGAGCCCAGGGGACCCAGGGCCCAGACTTGGGGCTCCTGAGCAAGCAGCTCAGCCCAAGCTCACTGCTTGAGAAGGCTTCCTGAAAGTGGCGGCAGCTGCAGGAACCGGGGCGGGTAGCCAGCACCACCGAGACAACCGCCTGCGGTGGGCTTCGAGGAGCCCTGAGAGGGCCTCTCTGCGGCCCGAAGGCCCCTGTTGGGTTGCTTAGGGCCCTCTCCCCGTGCCCTTCTTAAAAACACATAATTCATATCATGTTGCACACCACCAGCTGCATAGGGAGCCCCCGAGGTTGGGGGTCATTTCCTGGCAGGACTGGTGGGAGACTCCGGGCCTAGAAAGGCGGGGAGCCTCAAAGGCTTCCAGGGGTGGGCTGCGCAGGGCTCACAGTGGGGTGGGGAGCAGCCTGTCTGTCTCTCAGCTCCAGCTCCCCTCCCTTCCCACATGGACACGGACAGGCCCTGCCATCCCTTGCTTGTGGGCGGTCCCCAGCCAGGAGTTTTGTGCTTGAGAGCAAGTGGAGGGGCTCCTCTGGGGAGCCCTCAGAAAACTTCCCCAGGATCCCCAAGGGCTGGGTTTGGCTGACCTACCCTCCTGATCCCAGTTCTCTCTGGCACCATATCTCAGCCCGGGGCGGGGGTCGGGGGGACCCGAAAGCCCAGAGAGGGAAGCACGGCCCTGCGGTCCTCTGTGGGGGACGCAGCGGCGCTTCCACGTGAGTGGGCCCCTGGGTGGGGAGCCGCAGGAGCACCGCCTCTGACCCAGAACCCTGCGCAGCCCGCTGCAGAGGGAGCACTGCCTCCCAGTGGTCTCTCAGGGCTCTGGCTGTCAAGTCCTCAGGAAGAAACACCTAGCTAGCACAAGGACGCCACGCCCCAGGGACTCTGCTTTCTTTGTCTTCCCAGGAGCAGGCAAGTGGATGTAGAGAGCTCTTGTGTGGTCTGCTCACCTGGGAGCAGTGGGGGTTGGTTTCCCAAGCAGGACTGTCGTTTGGCTTCTGCTCCGTTTGAAAAGCTTTGCTTGCGGCACCGCCCCAACTTGGCCCAATGCCCTGGTGATTAACCTTGCCCGTGTCCGGGTGTCACGGCAGCCACCCTCTGCTGCGGGACGTTTGCTCTAGACATCCCCACGGCCAGACCTCTTTCTGTTTCTCTTCCCTGCAGCCCAGCTCCTCATTCCGACCACCACAAGCCTGTGGCCAAGGCTCCCCCACAAGCCTGGTGGCCAAGGCCCAGTCCTTGCCCTCAGACCAGCCCACGGGGACCTTCAGCCCTCTGACCACCTCAGATACCAGCAGCCCCCAGAAGTCCCTCCGCACAGCTCCCGCCGCTGGCCCTCCTCCAGGCCGGTCTTCTCCTGCTGGCTCCCCACGAACCCGGCACACCCAGATCAGCACCAGCAACCTGTACCTGCCCCAGGACCCCACGGTAGCCAAGGGTGCCTTGGCTGGTGAGGACACGGGCATCGTGACGCACGAGCAGTTCAAGGCTGCACTCAGGATGGTGGTGGACCAGGGTGACCCCCGGCTGCTGCTGGACAGCTACGTGAAGATTGGCGAGGGCTCCACGGGCATTGTCTGCCTGGCCCGGGAGAAGCACTCGGGCCGCCAGGTGGCCGTCAAGATGATGGACCTCAGGAAGCAGCAGCGCAGGGAGCTGCTCTTTAATGAGGTGGGAGGAGAAGGTGGATGTGGGCGGGCATCTGGGATGGGCAGTGAGCTCCGAGCCAGGAGCCAGGCCGGACAGGTGCGAGCAGGGCCGTGGGGTCTGCCCGGCACTCAGGCATCCCCGCCCGCCCCCAGGTGGTGATCATGCGGGACTACCAGCACCTCAACGTGGTGGAGATGTACAAGAGCTACCTGGTGGGCGAGGAGCTGTGGGTGCTTATGGAGTTCCTGCAGGGCGGGGCCCTCACCGACATCATCTCCCAAGTCAGGTGGGCAGCTGGGGGCTGGGCCCCGAGTGCTGGTGGCTGCCCCACCATTGCCCTGGCAGGGATGTCAGGCAGCTGGGGGCCCAGCAGACTTGGGGAACTCTCAGATCGCCCCCAGTGCCCCCATCTGTTCGGGTTAAGAGGACCCAAAGACCCAGGGCAGTGGGAGGGCAAGGGGGTATCCAGCCCAGGCCCAGGCCCACTTCCTCCAGGGTTCCCTCCTAACAGGGCTCCCGCACACGCCGCCCAGGAACTGTGGGGCCTGTGGGGCGCCTGCTCTCTCAGCCCATCTGTCCTGTAGCCCAGCCAAAGCTAACATTGTCTTCTGATGGTGGCCCTGCCTTCCCTGTCCAGGCTGAACGAGGAGCAGATTGCCACTGTGTGTGAGGCCGTGCTGCAGGCCCTGGCTTATCTGCATGCCCAGGGTGTCATACACCGGGACATCAAGAGTGACTCCATCCTGCTGACCCTTGATGGCAGGGTAGGGACCTCCCCACCCTGGCACCCCCACACCCCCACTTCCCTGTTCCCCCAGCATGGCCCTTCCTAGTTCACCACTCCCCTTTTTCCCTCCTGCCTGACCCCCAGGTGAAACTGTCAGACTTCGGGTTCTGCGCTCAGATCAGCAAAGATGTCCCTAAGAGGAAGTCCCTGGTGGGAACTCCCTACTGGATGGCCCCGGAAGTGATCTCCAGGTCTCCGTATGCCACCGAGGTAACCGATCCCTCCATCCCCCAGCCCGCCCAGAAATCGCTGGGAAATTTTCCGCTTTGGGTCCCCTCCCACCAAAAATAGCCCTGGTTCTCAGGTCCCCACTTACTCAAGACCCTACCGCACTGCCTACTGTCCCTTCTTGGATGGGTCTACTCTTGCCTGTGACTTTGTTGCCACAAACTGGTCCCCAAATGCTTGTCCCCAGCTCAAGGTCAAGGTGGGATATGGCCAGGCTTCCCCATATGTGATAATCTTTCTCAGAGAGTGTCCCTGGTCAAGGTCACTCATGCAGGAAGTAACTGCTCACAGGGCAAGTGTCCAGGAAGGAGGCTAACTCACTACAGAGAACTGGGAGCAGCTGCCCCCCGCCCCGCAGCGTGCTGCTACCCAGGGTCAGGCTCTGGCCAGCGGAGTCAGCGACATTCTCCTCCTGCAGGTGGATATCTGGTCTCTGGGCATCATGGTGATTGAGATGGTGGATGGGGAGCCACCCTACTTCAGTGACTCCCCAGTGCAAGCCATGAAAAGGCTCCGGGACAGCTCCCCACCCAAGCTGAGAAATTCTCATAAGGTTAGTGGGTGCATAAGGCATGACCCCACAGACCCCATTCTCCCTGAAGTTTAGAGGACCAGAGCCTGGGCTCCCAGGCCCAGCCTCTCCCTTTCACAGAAGCCAGAGTCTGGGTTCCTGGAAAAGACTCCTCCTCCTCCACACAACGCCCGAACCTAGGCATGGAGCCACATCTGTATACGGACTCCCACGGTCCCTCCGGCAAGTTTCTACCTGCGGGAGATTGACAGGAGCCGAAGAGAAGGGAGAGCAAAGCTGCCAGGAATCCCTGATCTGGGGAGGGATCCAGAGACGAGAGCTGAGCGGGAACCCTTCAGCCCCAGCTGTCGTGGGAGCTAAGCCTCGGCATGGCCCTCCCCAGTCTGTCGCAGTGAATTGGCTTGTCCTCCATCACTGCACATCCTGACCACATCTGAGCCACAGTTTTCCCCTTAAAACCTGTGTGTGTGTGCACGCGCGTGTGTAACCCTTTTCTACCAAATCCACCCAAACCAGCAGGCCTCACCTGTAGACACCTGTCTGGTGGCCAGGTCAGCACAGGGCTGCAAAGTGTCTCTGCCATCTGGTGGCCAGAGTGAGAAGTGTCCCAGAGGGTTGAAGTCCTGTGGCTCCAACACAGCTGGATGGGAAACACCTCTGAGACAGCAGGTTTTAGGGGACCACTGCTGACCCCATCATTAGCAGATAGGGGACATTTCCAGTTGACTAGTTACCCAGAGCAGGGAGCCTTCTCTAACAGCCCAAGCAAGACTTACCTCACCTCAAGGTACTGGCTCAAAAGTAACCAAGGTAAGTCCTTGACTTGACTCTAAGGCTTAGAGCAACAAAGAAATCTTCCTTTTCAGGGCCCACCTTGTTCTTTTCTATTTTTCAGAAACACTTCTTCATCCCTAACCTCTTTTTTTATCCTCACTAAAGCCCTTTGTGGCAGACAGAACAAGCACGATTTATTATTAGCCCATTTTGCAGATGAGAAAACTGAGGTCTAGAGAAAATTACAGCTTCCTGGAGGTTAGGGATAAACACAGGGCTGTATCACTGATACCGATCCCGTGCCCCTTTCCACAGGACCTGAACGCGGAGAGGGCCCAGAGAAAGGGGGTGTGGGATGGGCTGTATTTAGAGCTGGGCTGTATTCAGAGCTCCCCTCCCCAGGGCTCCAGGCGTCCTAAGTTTGTTGCTCAGCAGCACCCCCTAGAGGCAAACTGGCCGCTCTTTCTGGACTGATACTGATTTTCTATGCCTACCGGATAATCCCAGAAGTGCTAAACCTGGGAGGCAGCAGGAAGAAAAGAGAATTTAAGACTTTCAGATGATGGTGGGGCCAGGTGTATGGTCGCCCCAACATGACTACAGATCGTAGCTTTTCCTCACTGCCCTGTCTCCACAGGTTTCCCCAGTGCTGCGAGACTTCCTGGAACGGATGCTGGTGCGGGACCCCCAGGAGAGAGCCACGGCCCAGGAGCTCCTGGACCATCCCTTCCTGCTGCAGACTGGGCTCCCCGAGTGCCTGGTACCCCTGATCCAGCTCTACCGCAAGCAGACCTCCACCTGCTGAGCCCACTCCTAGGGTGCACCTGCCACCTGTGCCCACAGGCAGGGGACATTGGGCAACCAGCTTGCTGGCAGGGCCTGCTTGCCTCACTCTCTCAGTATTCTCTCCAAAGATTGAATGTGAAACCCCACCCCCACCCTCCTGCCCTTCAGCCCACTGGGCCAGGCCGGACCTGCCCCTCAGTCTCTCTCCCCTCACAAGAGAGTCCCCAGTTGCCTTTGGGATGATGGAGACCCCTTTTTCAGAATGACCCTTTGTTATTTGCACAGGGATATTTCTAAGACACACGGAGACCAGCATTTCTGGACATTGCAGCCAACACAGCAGAAAAGGCTGCTGCAATTTTTTTAAAGGCAATTGTATACTGGCATCCCAGGCCACCCAAGAGGGCAGAGTGCCTGTCTTCACTGGGATACTCGCTGTTCTCAGCTCCAGTTCCAAACCCTGGTGTCTGGAGAGGGTCACAGGGAAGGCTTTTATTACCTGCACCCATCGTCTTCCCTTGATCTGCCTTCCTAAAGGCACAGCCCCACCTGCACCTGCTTCCAGACCCTGCACTGCGCCCTCGTGCACAGCCGCTCCCAGCTGTGGGCAGCCCATTCACAGGCCATAGGAGGGGAAGGAACATTTTCCGGGTGAAAGAGAAATACTGGGACCAGTGGCCAAGGTGGTGTCACTTCACGGGGTGCGGGTGCTCACGTGTGCCCGTTTGTGTGTGAGTGGAGGAAGGCCACCCCCACAGCCTGGTCCCTTCAGTTAGGCATCCTCGTCCTCTTCCCCACTAAGTTCTGCTCTGAGGGGACCGGCTCTCCTGGTCTGGTTTCCCACCCCCAAAAGTCCTGTGTCTCTACCCAAACAGTGAAGAGGTCCATGTGGAGACGAACTCGTCTCGTGGGCTGCGCGGGGCTCCAGTTTCCTCCGCGCGGTGGAGCCTGAGGGCCCGAGTGTGCGAGGTCGAGGAAACAAACTCTGTTTTACCTGTGAGCTTCATCTCAACAACCAAGACATCAGGGACTCTTTCTTTCCAAAATCCTGGTCTGGGGCAGAGGTGAACCAGCTCCTGGGGCCCCATCATGTCCAGAGAATGGGCACCCCATTTGTGCAAACCCTCCGCCCCTCACTGCCTCCTCAGGCACCTGTCTCCTTGTGCTCCTCCTACTTCCAGGGCTATTGTGAGACAGGGAAGAACACCGGGAGCCCGGACCCTATCTAGATCGTATTTTTAGATTCCTCTGCTCCCTAGTGGCCTGCTTTGGGGCAAAAAAGAAACAAGGGGAAAAAAAAAGGATTTTTTTTAAGGGTCAGAGTTTTGAAAACAAAAGCATCTTCCCTAGAAACTTTTGTGAATTGTTTGCACTTGTGCCTGTTTTAAATTAAACTGAGTGTTCAAAACCTCTGGACTTCCTCTTGTCTCTGGGAGCGAGCGTTCTGTAGTAGGTGTCTAGTGTGGCCCTCTCCTCCCCAACATGAGCTTTCCACTGGCCACTCTAGTCCACAGAAAACCCAATCCTCCTGGTGGTGTGTGGACCCAAAATGAGCGCAGAGAGTGAGGGAAACAGGAAGTGAAATACCCCTGAGACTGCAAGAGCTGAGAAATAGACAGGCTCCTTCCCAGGGGAGAGGGGCCCAGCCAGGAAAGCCAGGGCCGTGCATCTTGCTTGCTGGCTCCACAGGGGCTCTGGGGGCAGCCACTAAGGCTAATGACCGCTTTCTGCAGCAGCTTCTCCCTTCCCCTATTTGCTTCTCATCCCTGGAAAGTGAAAAGCTACTGTCTTTCAGCTGTCCATAGGAAGGGGCCTGAAACTGCTCCCAGTGAGAAAGCGGTCTCTGTTTGGGCTCTCAGAACTGAGGGACTTAGGAGTTGTGAAAGAGCTGTGCAGTGGCTGGAAATCAAGAAAGCGGGCTTTGAGTTGTGGGGGTGGGGTGGGTGGAAGAAATTATCTTAAAACTTCCAGCTCTAAAACTGATTCCAGTACTTCATTTCTGAGAGCTCATTCTACCCCCTAACCCAGGGCTCACTGAAACCTCTTAATCAGGAGCAAGGAGCCATGCAGACCATGGCCTGCTCCCCACAGCATTCACACCTAGATAGCTGCCCTGGTCCAGGGCTCCAGGCCCACCAGCTCTGCCAGAAATAGCACCTGAGTCTTACCTCCTGGAGGCAGCCATAGTGGGACGGGCAGAGATGGGGCCAAGTGCACCCTTCCGCCTCTCCAAAACAAGCCTGCAGTCAGGAGCGGTTGGTAAGGCAGAGAGGCCAGCTCTCCCAACTGAACAATACGGGATTTATTAACTATTCTTTGAGTCCTGACAGTCCTTCCCCCACACCATGTCATTCCAAAAGAGTGTGTGTAAGTCATTCCACCTCACTCAGACCAGTTCTGAGTTTGATCTCAGTCCTGGATTCCAGCGGCATGGGTACGTTTTCACAATGACGAAAGCAACAAGAGTTGGCAAAGCAAAATGTTTAGAAAGTCTCTTCTAAAGTGGAGAGAGCTAGAGAGGACCCCAGCCCCCAATGCCCTTGGGGCTGACAATGAGAGGAAGTTCAGGACAGCAAAATGTGGTGAAACATTTAAGTTTTGCACTGAGCTGGGCCTGGTAAGAAACCTGCAAGAACAGCAAGTCAGTCAGACACACAGTTCAGTTCAGACAGGAAAGATCAGCTGTGGTTTTTTTAGAAACATCACTTTCAACTACCCAGCCCTTGGCAACTCCACAGAGAGGGGCCCTTGTGGTTATTTACCCAATAAAGAGGGCACAGGTGACATTCAACCAGAAAGCCCCATGTCAGTGACACTTGAAAGATACAGAACTTTCAACACAATGTGCAACTCAGACCTCAGGGTGTTTTGAAGAAGCCAAAATACTTGTATTTTTATACCATTAGAAACTTCATGAAAATTAAACACAGTTGGAAAGGGAGTGAGCAAGCAAGGGGATATAGTGATCAGGAAAAAAAGGAGTTTGCACTTGGGGTGACTAACCACCCCCATCCTACCCCAGATCCCCTCCTTCTGGCTTTTCAGGAGCTTCTGTATTGTTTACCCCACCACCCAGACAGTGGGCTAAGGGAGGCAGATGTTTGAGGGGAAAGGAGTGGGGGAAGGGCAAAGCACCCCAGAAACAAAAGCAGGGCTCATCAGAAGAAAACAGTGCGTGATCAGCAGGTCCCACGGTTCAGAAATCACGAAGAAGAGGTTGGAAGCTCCAGTTTTTCAGAAGACGGCAGGACCTCTGAAGACAGAGACTTAGACTGGAAGATCTTGGGGTCTTTAGTGAAGGGTCTGCGCTCCCGTTACTCCAAATGCGATTTTTTTTGTTCATTGTCCCTTACTTCACTGCTGTGAAATGACTTCAAGTATCAGGATTTAATATACTACAAGAGTTTGAAGATTTTATGGGCAAATGCACACAGAGGAAGAAGTAAACAGCAGAGGTGATCTCAGATAAAACCAAAAGTCCGAACTCCGAGCCAGGACACAGTGAGACTGCAGTGCTGCCACCAGAGGTCACCAGAGATCACGTCCCGTGTAGGGCGCCCCCCCCCCACCAACGCCCCCCCGTACCTCCCGCTCCCCGCGGCCTCGGGCCTGGAAGGGTGGGCGGGTTAGGGAGTCGTCTGATACCTACCTCCGCAGGGCCCACTCCTGATCAGCCACCCGTCACCCCGAGACCTGACTTCCCAGCACAGGTCATTCTCCCTCTTGGCAGTTCCCTTAGAGCTACTGGTGAGAAACCTTTCGTTCTGCAAAGACGAACAGATGGACGTCTTGAAAAGACCCCTCCGCCGGTGAGTAAGTGGGTGCACACTCAACCTTCGGGGTTCACAGAAAGAGCTCCACGCGCCGCCGCCTGGCGGGCTGGGTGCACAGACGCGTGCTAGTACTTCCGCACGGCCTGGGGGCGTGAGATTCGCCAGGCCCTCTTAGTTCCCCCCTGGCTAGGCCGGCACAAAGAAGGGGGCGGGGAGGGAGGGAACGAAGGCCAGGCCGGGAAAGGGCCTTTTACCACCTCTCTGCGGTTGCCTCTGACTCACTAATCTGCCCAGTAATGAAGCGGGGGCCGGACCTGCGTCCCACGCGTTGGGGCAGAGGCAGGGGTCCTTGGTCTCGACCCCTTGCATCCATCATCCGCTCTGCCCTCCATTAACGGCCCAGCAAGAAGCAGGAGCCGTTTAACAGCCCCCTCCCAGCTCTCGCTGGAGTTTGATGTAATTTAAACCCGGACCTGCAGCTCGTGTGGGCTTCTGACTCCCGCGCGCCGTCGTTTAACGTGGCAAACACTTCAGTCAATTATCCCCCTCGCGGAGCTTCTATTTAAAGAGACATTGTCAGGTTCTTAAGCCTCAGATCAGACCTGCTGCTTTCTGCTTCATATACAAAGACTCAAAACACGGGTTCTTTGAGGATTGGGAGAAACACAATGAAGCAAAATGCCTTCGCAACAGTTCCACCCTGCAGGAGCACCCACGTGTGGGATGGGGGAGCTGGGAGGAGGTGGGGGTGGGAGAAGTGCTTTCCATTTCAGGCCTCTTAGAGTGAGAGGAAATAAGGCTGGGCCACGAGGGATGAGACCCCAAAGATGGAACTCAAATGCAGCTGAGCCTGGGGGTGGCGTTGGCAGGGGCCACACTGTCAATGAGGTTGAATTCTGGGTGGGCCTGGGGAAGAGAAAGAGGGGACTGGAATTCCCAAAAGCTGGTTCAAAGGACAATTAGCATTCAACACCAGAGGTTCTGTCACTTGCAAAACAGGCTTTCATTGTCTTGAAGCAGGAGATCCTCCCTAGAAAAACTTAACCTCTAGAAGATTCCTTCCTAATCAGCCCTCTTACCCAAAAGTCTCTGAGGCCCATCTCCATGCTCCCTGTCTCCAACACTTAAGGGGAAGGGGCCTTAGGTCGAGTATGGCATTATTGTCAGCATCACCGGGAGGGAGAGGACTAGACCCTGGTTGTACAGGTCCACTCTTCTGCTGCATACTCGCTGCTTTGGTGTGGGGAAACCTGGCCCCCCACCAAAGGAGGGGAAGGAGACCAAGCAAGAGCCAGCCAGACTCAGGACTGAGCCTCAGGGTGCAGGGAAGGGGGTCCACCTTCCTGGAAGGCTGTAGCCCATGGAACCAGTCTTCTACTCCTCCCCTTCCAGGACAGGAAAGACAGGCTGCGGAGAAAGTGAGACTTAGGCAGGGAATACCAAAAATACCAACAAGCACAAAAAAGAAATAATAGGGGTCCCTTTCAGAGAGAAGGCCACTTATCTTGGCAGTGGGGACAGGTGCTGGGATCACAGATGGGAGGGAAACTGCCAGGAAAGTGAGGACGTGGAGCAGAGGCAGGCAGGTGCAGGGAACAGGGCTGGTCCTCGACGCTGTTTACTGTTGAGCGTGCAACACCACGGCCTCCGTGCCTGCCTGCCACGCCTGGGGTCCAGGCATCGAGTGCGGCACAGCGTTGGCCTCTAACTCCGGGCCGCTCTCGGGCCCTGGTGCCTCCCCGACCAGGCTGGGGATGTCTGGAGCTGTGGAGCGTCGGCGCAAACCCAAGCGGCCGGAGGAGCCGGGGCCGCCCTCGGGGTGGGGGCTAAGGCCAATGGGGGCTTGCGCTAAAGTTGGGGGCGCTCCCTCCAGCACTTCATGCGAATGCCACCGCCCGGTCCCCGAAGACTGGGGCGAGTGTGGTCGGGCCATCAGGACTCCCGCCCGCAGTCGAGCCGTCTCTTCTTCGGTCACAGCACCCAGAGCCAGACTCATGCTCCGGCCCAACTCGGGCCGCTCGCTTCCCTGCGCCCGGTGCCGGCCCGAGCTCTTGCCCCCTGAGCCAGCCTCGCCTCCATGACCATGGCCGCCGGCCGCTCGCGCAAAGCGCGCCAGGAGAGGCCGCTGTAGGCGCCGGGGACTGGGTCGTCGGCGTTCCGGGCTGGGCGCCGGAGCCGGACGGCCAGGGGGGCTGTCGGAGTTGGAGCCCCGGGCCGCGGCCGCAGCGGCGGCGGCGGCTGCGCGGCCCCAGGGCCCGGTGAGGGCCTGCACGCAGGTTCCATGACCGCGGGCGGCAGCCAGCTGCAGCGCTGTATGGCCGGCACGGTTGGTGCGGTCGAGGCGCAGGCCGAGGCGGCGGAAAGAGCGCACTAGGAACTCCAGCACTGCCCCGTGGCCGCACGCCGCTGCCCACATCACGGGGCTATTGCCAGCCGAGTCAGCTGCCTCGGGGTCGCCGCTGAACTGCACCAGCAGCTGCACGGCGTCCAGGTGGCCACGCTCGCATGCCAAGCTGAGCGCCGTGCGGCCGCGCTCGTCCTTCAGGTTCACGGCCGCACCCTGCTCCAGCAGTAGTCGAACGAAGCGCGCGCGCAGCGCGGGGTCCGGAAGCCCCACGGCCACCATGAGTGGCGTGCGGCCCTGTTCCGCGCGGCAGTCGATGATGCTTCGGTCTAGCGCATCCAGCACGAAGCGGGCCAGGTGCACTTTGCCCGCCTGCATGGCCTCCAGGAAGGTGCGGGTACCCGCTCTGGGGCACAGGTCCTTGGGCTTGAGCATGGCACCGGCCGCCGCCCCTAGGCGGCCCGGCAGCACCGCACGGGGGCGCCCCTGTTCCCGTGCCCCGCCGGCTTCTGGCCTCCGCTGGGTCTCTGGCTTGGCTCCCTGCCTGCGTGGGTGGTTGCGGCCGAGGGTCCTGAGTTTTACACTCCGGTGCCCCCGCGGCTCCCGCTGTCCTGCCGCAACTGGGCCCCACGCCTGGCGTCTCGCTTCTCCTTCCCTGGGCTTCCCGCCTGCCTGGAGGTGTAGGTTGCTCGCTCCTCCGCGCTCCGTGCCTGGCCCACCACGAGACGGCCGGAGCCAAAACTCGGCCCGCTTCTGACACTCCCGCTGCCTCCCCCGTGTCCCTCAGTCCCTCGTGGCCTTCAGCCGCGCCACTCACCCGCACCCGAGGCAGCCCCCGCTCCCCTGCTGAGACGGTGGCGCCAGCCTCGCGCGCCTGCCTCTAGCCCTGGCGGGGCGCACTGCTCCTCGAGCTGCTAACGCCGCTCCTCCGCCTCCTCTCCTCTCGCGGGGGCCGGGCCACGCCAGGGCGCTTGCTCCTTACTTGAGGGGCTCAGCGGCGCGGGAGCCGCCACCCACCTGGATACCTGACTTTACAGCCTCGGGGGTCTCCATGGCAATGGCTGCCCTGGAAGCGGGCTGAGCCGTCAAGTCAGAAAAGGACGGGCGGCGGAGACCAACTCTGACCCCCACACCTTCGCGGGCCTAGATCTGCGGGAGCAGTTCCTCCTCCGCGCTCCCCTGGGGCTACAGCGGCGGCTGCGGGAGGTGGCGGGGGCTGTTCGTTGTGGGCCACATGCACCCTATCGGGCCAATCCAAAAGTCACAGTCTTCTCTCCCCGCCCTCTGCTCCCATCTGAGTCTGTGCCCTAGACTCCTTAAAAACTGGCCGGACCTCGGGACCGTCGGGGAAGACTGGGCGTTGTCCCCAGAGGTCCAGGTGGGAAGAAATGGTACCCCATGAAAGCCGAACTGGACCAAAGCGAGCTAGGGTGGCTGCGAGAGGCGGACTGGGAGTAATTTGGGAGAAAGGGTAGCTGCGTTGCGTGCAGGACGGGGGCGCTCAGTCTGGCTGGGAACTGCCACTCGTGTAGCGAACCACGCATTCACAATTGTGCTTCCCGCACAGGCTCCCTGGGAGTGGGGGTGGGGGGAGAGCGCGCTCTCCAGTCTCAGACGTCTCCAACCCCTGCAGCGCGCCCCGCCCGCCAGCTCCAGGCGCCTTAGGATTCCGGAGTGCTGCCGCCGCAGCAGCAACTCTTGGGGACCGCCTTCTCTCTGCTTCAGGACCCGCCGCCATCCCGGAAAGAGCAAAGGTCGAGGGACACACGCAAGGCTCTCCCCACGGCTTCTCCCCGCCGTCCCCATTTCCCTCTTGAGCACAAAACCACCCCCAGACCACAAGGCTCTGAACTTCACCACTAGTTGACCCCTTCGGAGAGAAGACAGCTTGAGTCAATAGGGTGTGGAAAAACCAATGCATGGAGTCTCCCTCTGGCCAGCTGCGTGGCCCTGGGGAGCGGGGTGCACAGGCTTAAGGTGCGGGGAGTCAGGGCGCCTCAGAGCCAGAGGGATGTGGGAGGGGTGTGTAGGGTTGAAATTGATATTTGTAAAATAAGAGGTGAAATCAGGTATCAACCACAGAATTTGCTGATTCTTTTCGTGAGCCAGGTATTGTGTTTCCAACGGTGGGAAATAGAGAAGCAGAAGTTCGGTTCTGGATGGAAAAGACCTCCCCTCTTGAGTGGGGCATAAAAAGTGGAGTCTATCACCTGAAGGCTGAATTTATCTGTCAAATACAAACGGAGACAGCCCTTAGAGCAGAAGGTGGAGTTGTGGGGAAGGGAGGGCTCTGAAGTATTCTAAGGGTAGAGCTTCTGAGGGGGTCTTCAAGGAAGCGTGGGGCAGGATCTGGCTGCTAAGAAGCAAGGAGGACATTCCAGACCCGGTTACTGCAGCAAGGGCCTGGAGGCAGGAAAAACACCTTGGAAGGGGCTGCTTGAAAGGGTCCCTTCCTATGAAAGACAGGAAATTAAGAGAAAAGGAAAAGTGTCCTCAGCCCACACAGAGCAGTGACAAGAAGCTGTGCAGCAGGACTTGCCTGGGGAAAGGTACGGGGCCAGGAGAGGGTTTGCCTCGAGCAGGAAGACTGTGCATGGGTGCATGGCCAGCGGCCTCATGGCCTTGCACCCTGAACTTCTTGCCTCTCTCCAGCTCCCAGGCCCCCGGGAGCCTGCCCCGAAGGAACATGTGATGTAAACCTGTGCAACTGTGAAGCCCCTCTTCTTTCATTTTGCATTTTTTAATCCCTCTGCTCAGGGCTCTGCCAGGGTTTGACATCAGCATTAATTCCCAGCTTGAAGGCATTTACTAGCAGTGCGATTCCCGCCTGCAAAATGGAGCCAATAATACTACCCTGCCTGCATCAGGCAAGATGTTGCTAGAGAGTGTCAGGAGAAGAACTACACAATTATCCAGCATGCACAAAGCCCAATCCCGCCCCCAGACCTGGGTGTCGCCCAGGGGTGGGTATAGACTCTCCAACCCCCACGAGAACAGGAATGTTCTCTGAGCTCTTTACTCAGGCAGAAGAAGAAAGGCTTTTCTTCCCTTAGTGACTTAATTTCCCTTTTCTCCACCATGAAGGAAATTGCTTTCTTCCCTTCTTTCTCTGTTTCCAGGGTCAGGCCAGGGGTACCCCTGGAATCTGTGTGTGGCAGGCCATCCTACAGCAAGGCAGTGACCCTGCCACATGAAGGAGAGAAACAGTAGGAACACCGATTGGGCACGTCGTTGGCCCTAAAGAGCCATGGCCCCTCTCCCCTGAGCCTCCCTGAGGCAGCTCTGCCTCACCGACGTCCCTGTTGCTGTGGAAGATGGAGACAGTTCCACAGAGGAGAGGAGCTGAGGAGGTTGCCCTTGAGGGCCTCACCCTGGCCTGTTAGAGAGCCCTGTGCTGGGTGCTCTTTGGAAGGAGTAGCTGCTTCATTTGCTCCAGGTGGCCTTGCCAATCAGTCCAGGCCTGTGGTGGGGTAGGGCGGTGGGGGGGGGGGAGGCGGGGTGAGGTCTCAGGCCCTGGAGCCTTTGCTCTGACTTCCCTGTGGGCTCAGTATGTTCTGAAAAGAAAAGAAATAGCAAAGCTGGAAAAAAAAAAAAAAGCTGAAACTTTGCTGCAGAGCACAGAGCACCAACAGCCCAAATTAGAAGCTGTCTCTTAGGGAGCTGAAGGCTGACAGGAGATAGAGCCGAGGCAGGCAGGGGGCAGGCAGGCACTCCACTCCCTCTCTCCTCCCACCCGCTGAGCCTCTCCCCTGCTGGCCCCAGGCTGGCAAAAGGGCTTCCTTGCAAAGACGGCTCAGGTCTGCAGTCTGTCACTCTGTCTGCAGCTGCCCACCCCCCAGACCCCCTTCTTTCCTCTTCAGGTGTCACCATCCCCCTCACCCTGTCACGTTGCACCAGCTCAGCAGGGTTGGGCCTGGTGGCACGTGGCTGGGAGAGCTTGGGGGGTGCAGGCAAAAGAGGGGGGAGGTGCAGGGGGTGGGTGAGTCAACAGGGGATCTGGCATCTGAATCAGCAGTGGGATTGAGAAGGCAGTAGGGACCCTACTCTTTATGCAAAAGGTGAAACTGAGGCAGGGTAAGTAGACAGGGAACCTTGCCCAGTCCCATAGATACCCAGCAGGAATGGAACCCAGGTGGCCTTCACCTGCCCAGTGCCCTGAGAGAGGTAAACTCTTCCTCGGCTCATCCCCTGATGCCAGGGATTAATTCATCTCCAGGGCCTAGAGATAACAGTGTTTTCCCAGGGGCACCTTGCTCTTAAGAGAACAAAAAGCAAGGAGGAGAGCACCTGGGCCCGGAAGCCCCCAGCTTGCTGTGCAGAGGCCTTACTCTAGGAGGCAGGATTGCACCCCCATCCCTGGGCTCCCCAGCTCCACACTAGGGGCCCAGAGACTGCCAGGCCTGGCTTAGAAAAGCAGGGGAAATCAGCCCCTCCCTCCCCTGGGCACTCACTGTCACAAGCTGGGCGCTGCCCAGTTGGCTCTATTTGGTGTTTGCTCTGGTGTACGCCATGTCTGGGTCAGTGAGTTGCTCTAGGCCTGGGTTCTACCTCTGAGCTGGGGGGCAGATGGTGCAGCTGGAGGACTGAGACAGGGCACCGCCCTCAGCTGTATCCTGTGTGTATGCAGGCTGGTCAATGACAGCCCTTAACTTCAGGGAATGAGCGGACCCTGAGCCTCACCATGCGGTCAGGGATGGCTAGGATCCCAGAGGTCAGGGCCCCAAAGGGATGGGGAGGGTCCTGTTTATTTTCCGAAGGCACAGGTGCACATAGCTAATGGCATTTGCTAAACTCTGGTACAAAAACAACCTCTTCCCAGAATCAACCCCCACCCCGCCTCTCCCAAGGCGCCTGGCCCCATTTGGGATTCGGGACCACGTCACAGGTGCAGTGACTGGATGCCCACAAGCCCTTCTACAGCAAGTGCTGGGGTCAACCATGACAGCCACAGGGGCCTGAGAATCTGACCACTGGAAGTGTGCTTAAAGGGATGCAGGGGTCTGAAGGTTTGCAGCTCCTCAAGAGGGTGGGGAGTGGGGGGCACCTTTGTGTAGACTCCTCTGCTGCAGCCCTGAGGGTGGAGACAGGGAAGGGCCACATCTGGGTGGGGGTAGAGAAAGGGGGTGATGTCATGTTTTAATGGTTGTGGCATCAAGGAGGGGAGAAGGGGAAGTGACTCCTCTTCAAGCCTAGAAGCAGGGCCATCCCACTGGGCCGTGGAGGACACCTCCCCCCGGGGCTCGGCTCCAAGGGTTTCTCCCCTGCCTGCTTCATTTCAGGCTATTCTACTCGCCTCCTCTCCTCCCCTTTTCTTAGCTGTAGAACAGAGGCCAGGCTTAGTCAGGAAATCTTGGACAGCGTTCTTTAGTAGGAGTAAGGAGAAAAATAAATAAACCAGGACAGAAAATGATGCTGACCTTGTCAGGCAGCCTGGGTGGGGCCAAATGCCAGGAAATAACCACCCCCAACCTAAGAAAAGGGGTGAGCCAGGCTCCGGGTGGGAGAGTGCCCAGAAGGCCATCCTTCTCCCCTCACCACTGGCCATGGCCCCAGCTGTCTCAGTGGCTGAGGGCCCAGCAGCTGAGGCAGCTTTTTTCGTGTCAGCCTCCCATCCCCCACAGGCGGGAAGCCAGGGAAGGGACCTCAGCCTGGGATCCTAGGGGCGGCAGTCCCCTGGGGAGCTTGGAGGTAGAGCCAGGCTCTGTATCCGGGAGCCAGCAATGAGGCCACCTCAGGGCAGGCCTGAGATGGGGCCCAGAAGCCAGGGTGAGCTGCCAGCCTTATGGCAGAAAGGATCCTGCTTGAACTACAGGTGCTGGAGTGGAGGTTCCAGGTGGCCAGGCCTAACCGTCCGGCTGAGGAAACTGATTCCAGAGTGGGCCACCGCTGGCTGCACACCAGGAAAGGCAGAGGGAGGCCAGGCCCCCATTTCCTGCCTCCCAGGCCACATTCTTTTGCCCTCAACAAATATGTGACACTAACTCCAGGAGGAGAAAAATGAGGGGCAGGAAGTCAACTCAGAGGACCTCCAGGTCTCCGATGAGCCCCTGCCCTGACGATATCTGGTCCCTGCCTCCTCTTCTAGCCTGGCTGTCAAGGAGGGTGCTGCAGGCTCCAAGGGGACCCCAGTGTCCCACAGCCTCTGAGTGCTGGGGCTGCTGGGGCCTCTCTTCCCGGGGGTATGGAGCTTCCTCCAGAGAAGGAGATAGGTCCTTGCAGAACGTCCCAGTTGGATGGGGGTATCAAAGGAAGCTCTCCTTGGCGTCTTCCTTGGCTTTAAGTGGGTCCGGCCCACACGGCTCTCTGGAGGCCTCACAGGGCCTCTCAAGCTTGTCCTCGGCCTCAGAGGGGAAACAGGCCCTGAGGCAGGTCCTCATGGATTCCTTCACCTCCGCCTCCAGGCCCTTCATCCTGGCCTCGTACTCTGCCAGTGCCTCCTGCTGGAACTGTGGGGACAGCAAGGACCACTGCCTGGCTCAGGAGGGGCCACCTACCCACTCTCCCTCCCCTGGACAATGGAACAAAGAGATGCCCAGCCTTTTCAGAGCTCCCAGGTGATGGGGGCAGGAGGTGGGGCACAGTGGAGACCCTCAGGAGAGGGGGTGCCCACCAAGCAAAGAGACCT